>NC_141685.1:136582953-137182953 GCF_964263255.1 Lissotriton vulgaris
GCTTATATGGCACTCACGGCTTTTTGAACTTTGAGACACTTAAAATTCTATATAAAGTGACAGAATCAATGAGATTCAAATGTATTAAAAATTATGATTTTCTTATACGTAAGATGAAAGTACGCGAAATCTCGGATTCTGATGTCTGGGATTGTTTTTACTCACCCAAGAATGAATCTTTAATCAGTGTAGGTTATAAGTGCCTCAATGCTAATGAAATCAGTGACTGTTCTAAATTAGCTGAAAAATGGAGTACTAAGTTGGGGCTCAATATAACCCCTAATAAGATTGCTTCCTCTCTCTGTAACATCAACAATCTTGTTCAATCCTCAAGCTTAAGACTCCATCAATTTAAAACCACTTGTATGTTATACCACACACCTGAAAGAATATCTAAGTGGTCTACGAATATTTTGTTCAGTGATCGAACCAAATTTCCCAAATGCGGTCTTATTGCGGCGGATTTGGAACATATGCTGTTTTCTTGCACAGTGCTATCCGAGTTCTGGTCAGCTCTGGACAAGATAATGAAATTAAAACTGGTCTGCTCGCCCTCTCTTACGGCATCTTCAGTATTACTAGATATACGTACCACCACTATTCCGCAGCAAGCTTTAGTAACTATCGTATTGTCATGCGCTAAATTAGTTGTTGCACGTGCCTGAATTTCCCCGAAACCCCCACATATCATGGAATGATGGTCATTGGTCAATGAAATTTATTCTATGGAGCACGCTCTGGCTAAACTAAGAGGTATTTGCTCATTATTGAAATGTGATAAAATTTGGGGCACCTTTATTATTTAACCCTTTCGATGCTGATGACGAGCTGAGCTCGTCATCACCAAAAGGTGTCGTGTGCTGATGACGAGCTCAGCTCGACATAGTGCCACTAAAATGGCATTTTCCAGCACAGGGGGGGAAAACGCCCAGCAGCCATGTGGTTAAACATCCCTTTCAATTGTGGTACATATTTTGGGAAAATTACCCGCAACGTCATATTTTCTTTAATGTCTTGAATTGTAATGTAACTGTTTTAATTTTCATTCTGCTATTTTGTCTTTTCTCTCCCCAGTTGGTTTTGTTTTATCAAATTGTATTTCTCTTTTTCATGTTGTCAATAAAAACTATTTAAAAAAAAAAAGAAAAACGCTATTTACAAGATTGTGTTTTAAAATGATTCAATGTCATGAGGGCAAGACTCTGTAGAATAGAGCTGGCTCTTTCAACCAAACTCCCATCCCCCCAACTCCCACCCCATTTGAAAGGCTGGGGCCCTGGGCCAGAGCCCACTTTACCCATGCCTTAAACCTCTCTTGAAACTTTGTCTCCATTCTGGGAAGAGCTAACTCTCCCAGGAGGGGGTTAATTCATAGAGCTGACATGCTTCAGGTGCAGTAGGAGGCGAGGGGTCTCCTCTGCTAAAACCAAAAGTGTGTCTGTTTGTTTGCTTTCGGTTTTAGCAGAGGAGACTCCTTGCCTCCCACTGCAGCTGAAGCTGTCAGCTTTGTGAATTAACCCACTCCTGGGAGAGTTAACATGACAAAAGAACAGGCACCTCCTGCCCCATCGATCTCCCCTCCCTCCCCCTTCCACATACAAGACTTGCACGGACGGACGGAGGGAGGGACAGGGCGCAGGGAACTAAGGTCAGATTGAAGTGGATTGCATGCCCACCCTGGAAGGCGTCGCACTCAAATGTGTCGCGCCCCCGCAGGGGGGCACGCCCCACAGATTGAAGAACACTGGGTTAGACTGAGCATGCTTGGGTCAGGCTCTAAGGTAGGTCGGTCCCTGACCCAGCATTGCTCTAAAAGCCAAAACCAGTGACTTAAACTGAATGCGCCTGGTCCCTGAAAGCCAGTGAAGCTTCTTAAGTTGGGGAGAAATCGAGTGGCGATATGGGATGTTATCGAACCTGGCCGCCGCATTCTGAACAATCTGTAAGCGTTTGATCAGGTAGGCAGGATCCCCAGCGTACAGACTGTTTGCATTGTCCAGATGTGAGGTGATCAGGACGTGAACAATGGTCCGACGAGATTCCTGAGGGAGAAAAGGGAGAATTTTGTGAATCATGTGTGATTTACCAAAACACGCTGATGAAACCTGGTTGAATTGAGATAGACAGGATAACTCGTTGTTGAACCGGAATCCAAGATTCCTGGCTGAGTCCACAGTTTCCGGAGGGGGGTTCAACTCCAATGGCTACCATCAAAGAGGTGGAGGAGGGTTTTTTGATGAAAAACAGCACCTCAGTGTTATGAGAGTTCAGCCTAAGCGTGTTTGATGCCAACCAGGTGGAGATGTTGCACACGCAGTGTTTAAAATTAGAGGAGGCTGCTTCAAAGTGATCCTTAAATGAGAACACCAATTGTGTGTTGTCAGCATAAGAAATCACTCTGACACCACAAGAGTCTACCACTGAGGCCAGAGGAGGGAGATATACATACAAAAATAGCGGGCCCAGCGTGGAGCCCGAAGGGACTCCACAGTTCAGTGGTTTCTCCTCGGACACAAATGGCTGAAGGGAGACCTGTTGAGTGTGGCGATCTTGAAAGGATCTGATCCAGGATAGAGGGGTACCCTGAATCCCGAGAATGTATAGTCTCTCAAGCAAAATATCATGAGAGACCGAATCGAATGCCGCGGACAGGTCGAGAAGCACCAGCATCGCTGCTTCACCTGTGTCCGAACATTCACAAATGGTTTCAGAAACCTCCAGCAGCGCAGTCTCTGTGCTATATCCGGATCTAAACCCGGATTGTGAGTCGTTGAAATGATGGCACATCTCAAGATAGCTCGATAATTGCTCCTGAACTACTTTTTCCAGGACTTTGGCTGGTTTAGGTAGCAGGGAAATGGGGCGGTAATTTTTAAAAACGGATGGATCTGCATCCGGTTTTTTCAAAATAGGTATTAGCATGGCCTGTTTCCACGTCAAAGGAAAGAGGAAAAGCCCCAGTTCACAGGGAGGTGTTCCAAATCAAGTTCAAAGGAGAGATAATGAGGGGGGCTAAAGAGCTAAATAATAATGCCAGGCAGGGGTCCTTTGTGGAGCTTGATTTACA
Source organism: Lissotriton vulgaris (assembly GCF_964263255.1). Lineage (NCBI taxonomy): Eukaryota > Metazoa > Chordata > Amphibia > Caudata > Salamandridae > Lissotriton > Lissotriton vulgaris. The sequence continues at coordinate 136,586,021 of NC_141685.1, forward strand.
GGCGAGCAATTTCTTGAGTGCTAAATGAGTGGAGATCGGGTGAAAGGTGGGGAATGGCTTACTATTGGTTACCACTGAGTTTTGAACCGGGCAGTCCAGAGTAGGGCCGAACGTAGAGTAAATGTCTAAAATGTTATCTTGAAAGAAGTCCGATAGTCCATTACAGAGTTCCTGAGTAGGGGGAATTATGCTAGATAATGCAAACAGTTTAGCAATATCTATCACTATTTTAAAAAGGATTTTCGAAGAAATACTGGTGGAGTTCACTTTCTTGACAAAATACTCTCACATTCCTGAGCGCTTAAGTTTGTGAAAATTCTTAATCGCGGCTCTGTAAATTGATTTAGCCTCTGTCTCCTAGGATAGTCTCCAATTCTGTTCGAGTTTCTTGGACTGACTTTTTTCAGCGCACAGAGCAGGGGGTAAACCAGGAGGCAGATGATTTTTTCTAGAGGAGACAATAGGGTGCTCAGGGGCAACCGTATCAAGAGAAGATGCGAGCCACTAATTAAAGTTAGATACATCTAGTTCCAAATCCCGCCCCAACTGCAGATGGGTGCGAGAAAGGGCGGAGCCAAAGTGTTACAAGTGATTTTAAACCATTTCCTACTGCGTTCCCGGGCCAAAGAGGAATTAGTTGATTGAGACAGAGTAGACACACTAAACAGGATTCAAAAAATGGTCTGACCATGTAAGAGGTACAGGCGGAGCCACGGACAGATCAGTAAATCTAGAGTATGGCCGGACCGATGCGTAGGGCCTCTAACCCGCTGGCTTACATTAAGGCCTTCCAGGGTTTCTAGGAGTTGGCCAGCTTTAGTATCATCCACATGTAAGTTAAAATCCCCAAGGATTATAATATGTGTATGTTTAAGCGACAGATCAGCCGCAATATTATAAAAATCTGTAAGATGTTGAGGCGTGGAGCTAGGGGTCTATTCGATCCAGCAGAGATGCTGAAATACATCGCTTCTAAGGGGATGATGTTAGGGATTTTCCTGGAAGAAATATCCCAGCCCGAACGTCGGATCACTGCAATCCCCCCACCCACCTTGTTGTTAGGCCTATTTATCCCCACAAAATGATATTCAGCGGGGATGCCAAGATTGAGGTCGGGATTAGAAAAGTCCCTAACCCACGTTTCCCAGGCATGAGTGGCAAGGAAAAGCAAAATTGCATCTGAATGGCGGAGTAGCGATCTACAATTGAGTAAACAGGCTTTAATGGGGGTGAAGACCAATTTGCCCTTTGCGATTCCAAGCGCTTTGGGTGTAGTCTGGGAGGGGCTACGGGATCTAACTTAAATTGAGACGGGGCGACAGTTTTGCACTATACAAAGGTCGGGGTACCACAGCACTTATGTCTCACTTCAAGCAGTTGCAAACTGGACCAAAGGATTCGGACACCGGAGGGGCACCCAGCAGCATGGCTGGCGCTGGCAGCGGAACAGGCGCAGACGGGCGCAGACGGGCTTGCTTTTGGCGCGCCACTTGCGCGTGTCCACTGCACAGCGGAAATGCTAGGTTTAAGTAGTAAGCAGGCGCTAGTGCGCTAACCCGCTTGTTCCGCCCACAGAGGCAGCTGGAAGTAGAGAAGCTGGCAGTCCTCTATACTCTCCACTACTAACGGGCACGCCCGCCATGGACCGGAGTAAGAGGAAGAGAGGCAAAGAGCGGCTGAGGTAGGGGCCCTACATACAAGATAATCAAAAGTGCAATGTGCCAGCAATTGATTTAAAAACAGTTAAAAACACAAATATTAGTTTCAATTTCAAAATCAAAACGCAAATAGCAAATAGTGCCTTACATCTACGGGCGTTGGGAAAATAATCTCCCTCTCTTGTTCGCTCTATCTCTCTCACTAGCGCTGGGACGCTCACGGGCAGGCATGCGCTCTATAAATCTATAAATAAATAAGATGTTGAATATTTTGGTACGTCAGTATGTGTGAGTGAGGAAACCAGGCCTAGTGGAAAAGGGGGCACCTCATTGGTCTGATCCATTGAGGATCGTAAAGGTGTTGGAAGGTGCAGTGAAACTTGAAGATGGGAGAGTGCGGAATTTATGCCATGTGAGTGAGTGCAAGAGAGTTAGCGGACATAATGGTCAGGAGTGTGGTATGCATGACACTGTTAGTGGATTCTTGATGGGTGATGAGGTGTGTTCAAGGGTTGACGCAAACACTAGGGTGAGTGAGATGTGTGGGAGTTGTAGGGTGGCCAATGTATGTATGTATGTATTGCACATTTGTATAGCGCAAAACTGTCACCCCGAGGGTATCCTGGCGCTTTTGACTCTACTGAACCAGCTACACAGTCACGTTGTTATAATGTTCTTGGGAAAAGGTAGGTTTTTAAACTTTTCTTAAAAGATGGAAATCCCTTCAGGCTCCTCAAAGACAGAGGAAGGGAGTTCCAGAGCTTGGCAGCCGCGTATCCAAAGGACCGGCCCCCCATCCGTAGCCTGTGGATCCTCGGGACCACCACCAGATACGCTGAAGAGGAGCGTAGAGGTCTCGCTGCGTGATACCAAGAAAAAAGATTTTGTAGCATGGCTGGACCTTGGTCATGCAAAGCCTTAAAGACCAGGCAGGATGATTTAAAGAGGATTCGCTGCTGAATTGGCAGCCAATGAAGGTCTTTGAGCGCAAGAGAGGAGGAGGCTGCGCGCGGCCTAGAAAGAGCCAACTTCGCAGCCATATTTGAATGCGCTGCAGCTTATTGATCAAAGTGCCAGGAGCCCCTAGAAGCAGTGCATTGCAATAATCTATCCTGCTAAGGATGATGCCACGCACCACCTCTGGCCGAGCCTGGATCGGAAGCAGGGGAAGGATTTTCCGCAGAGTACGGAGTAACATCATACATGTGGAGATGGTTTTGTTGACGAAACCGTCCAACTGTAGATTAGAACCAAACATGACTCCGAGGTTGCGGGCAGAATCCGCCGCCACCACATTGCCCAAGGAGGAGGAAGGCCAAAGATCAGACGGTAAAGGACGCGGAACACGGTCTGATGAGCAGTGGAGTACCTCGGTCTTTGAGCTGTTGAACTGGAGAGAGTTGTTTTTCAGCCAGTCAGCAGTAGCGGTCATACAGCGATGGAAGGTTTCTGTAGATACAGCATCTTCTCCTTCAAGGGAAAAAATGAGCTGGGTGTCGTCGGCATAGTTAATCACTGAAATGCCGAATAATTTGATCAGACTGATCAGGGGACGGAGGTACAAATTAAATAGGATGGGGCTTATCGCTGACCCTTGGGGGACACCCTGTCCCACTCTCCTAATACCAGATCGAAAAGGGGTAAGGCCACCACCTGGTGTCTGTTCTTAAGATAGGAGATCAGCCAATCTCGTGCCAATTCTGCTACCCCGACCTCCTCCAGACTATGGATAAGAATGGTGTGGCTGACCGTATCGAACGCGGCCGACATGTCGAGCAGCACTAAAAAGGCTGCTCGACCATTGTCGACCCGTGAACGAAGGGCGTCCAGCACGACCACCAGCGCCGACTCCGTACCGTGAGCTGGCCGGAAGCCGAACTGGGCCACATCCAGACAGGTGTTACTTTCCAAAAAGCTGGATACAGACCGGGTCACAAGCTTTTCCATGATCTTGACTGGAAAGGGAAGCAACGAGATTGGCCGATAGTTTGACAGACAGGTGGGGTCAAGGGTGGATTTCTTTAGGAGAGGGGAGACCACTGCTAGCTTCCAGCAATCTGGGACCGTGGCAGTGTTAAAGGATTGGTGGCAAATGGAGTATAAAGGGCGGAAAAATTACTCTTGAAAAGATTTCCAGAGTTTGTGAGGAAGTGGATCAAGAGGGGAGCCCGAGGACACCCCATTTGCTAATGAACAGAACTCATCAAACGGAGGGAGAGTAAAACTCTCCAGCCGCCGGTGAGCTGCCTGTTCTTCTAACTCGTCTACAGTGGAGAATGATACAGATGCAACTGAAGACTGAAGACAAGGAGTGTCTGTGTTAGAAAGGCCACTCAGAATGTTAGAAATTTTGTCCACAAATGCAATTGCTAGAGAGTCACAAAGAGACTGTGAGGCCGGAATGTTATTAGCCGCACAGGCCGGCCTAGAAAGGTCGTTGACTATTTTAAACAGAGTCTGCGATTTATTAGTTGCCTGTAGCAGCGTGTCCTCGAAATATTTTGCTTTGGTGCACTTAATATGGGCTTTAGAGTCCAGCAGTGCTTGTTTGTATAGGGATTCAGCAGCCTCAGAATAGGACTTCCTCCAAACCCTTTCTGCCTGTTTGCACCGGTGTTTCAGTTGGAGAAGGGTGTTAGAGTACCATGGCATGGCGGGTCTGCGTCTGGCTCTAGATTTTGGTAAAGGAACCAGGGTGTCCAGGGACCTGGTAATTTGCTGGCACAAGCTGGAATAGCTCGCCTCGAAACTCTCCGTTCAATTTAAAACCCATGGAAAGCAAAGAGGGAAGATCAGGGTTGTTTAGAAGGTTGGACCACTGCCTACTAAATTTGGTGGAGTCCGAGCCGTTCCTTCCCAAGGATTCGGCGGGAAGGTAGAGGGAGAAATGAACTAATGCATGGTCCGTCCAGCATTGAAAGGCTATATCCCTAATCACTACCTGGAAGGTTTCCGCAAAAACCAAGTCCAGGGCATGACCCTTCATGTGGGTCTGAGAGAGTACGAACTGTTGCAACTGAAGGTTGCTACAGGCCTGACACAGTTCTCTATAGGCTGTATCCAGAGGCCCAGTAGGCCACAGATTGAAGTCCCCCAAAATAAGTAATCTGGCATGTAAATTAGAAAGATCGTAAATTAAATCTATCAGATCTGGTATTTTGGATAGAGCAGAGCCCGGCGGTCTACAACAAAGCAGTCCGGATTGCAAAACACCTTTGTGTTCTTTGAGCGAGAAGCCCATAAGTTCGAACCCCTGGACCACTTTAACCTCAAATTGGGAGAAGGCCAAGGAGTCTCTAAAGATGAGTCCTATTCCTCCACCTCTATTCCCCAGCCTAGAGCAATGCATGATTTTGTAACCTGGAGGGCAGGCCAGTCCAAGTTCTACATCGCTGTCTGTTCGGGTCCACGGCTCAGTTAAAAAGAGCACATCCAACCCATAAGGATCTATGAGGAGTGCAATCTCAGCATGATGTTTACAGAGCGAGCGGACATTAAGCAGACCGCAAGACAGCACCTCCGAATCTACGTTGTTAGTATCCAACGCATGACTTGCCTGAGGGTGTTGACGTAGCTGAAGAAGCTCAGTCCTGGAATAGGTTACAGGGGCTTGAGAATCAGAGGCAGCATGGCTGGCGCTAGGCGCGACAAGTGCGCGAACGGGTGCAAACGAGCTTACCTCTGGCGCACCTCCGGCGCGCCAACGACACGCTCGCTGCGCGCCAACGCTGCGCGCTTGAGAAAGGCACATCCTAAATAGCCGTTAAGCGCGGGAGTCCTGCGAGGCAGACGTCTGGCCCCACACCCAAGATGGCACCCGTTAATCGGCACCTCCTGGCTACCCACACCCAAGATGGCGGCCAAAATACCGCAATGCGGTTCCAAGAAGTCCTAAGTCCTGCAAAATGCGAGTGGCGGTACAATTATAGTGCAGGTAAGAGCTATTTACTGGTTATGGCCCCCTGAAGATGTCCCCAATGCGCGAAGAGGCAACTGCGTCCTATAATCTAGCAGCGCGATAGTGCAGGTGCACGTGAAAGTGAGTTTTTAAAATGAAATGTTGGAGGTCAGAGTGATCCAGATGGGAGAGTACTTCCGAGTGCGAGAGAGAGTAAATTGCCTGGTCATATTAAAGAGTTTGTGATGGGATAATATTATATTTTAGTTACTTACAGCGTGCATATTTATTTCTGGGAAGTTGGTGTTCTAAGAGGGAAATGAGCATGTGTCATTTATCTATTGTTGTTTTGTTGTGTTTGTTGTTTGTATAGAGGGGAAGGTGATTGGGACATTGGAATGTTCTGAGTGGAAGGTTGGTGAGGGACATGATCGGGTATTAAAATAGGAACATTGGGGATGTTGGCCAGGAGTAGCAGTTGTGCTGGGGCTTGCTTGCAGGGTTCTTTATGTATGAGGAACCAGGAACCCATGAATAACATTTTGGGGCAGATTTACAATACCTGATGCATCCCTGCATATCAGAAGGGATGCTCCAGTTATTGTGCGCCACAGCTCCGCCACCATGGATGCACCGCATTTACAATGTGGCGCACCATGGGGCAAAAACGGCACATATGTGTGACGCATCTGTGCCGTGAAGGCGGCACATTGCTGGAGTTGTGTTGTAAGCGCGACGCAGCTCCAGCGATGCTCTGGGGGGCCCTTTCTGTCCAATGCTGCGTCAATCCTTACGCCTGCTTCAAGCAGGCGCAGGGTTTTGACGCAGCATGGGCTCAAAAGTGACTGAGTGAAATCTTATAGATTTCACTCAGCCACTTTTAGGAGGAGTGCCTGCGCCAAAATGCCCCCCATGCGGGAACGCGTCCTTCTGGCGCAGGGCTTTACAACGTGACGCTTCTCCCAGATGCGTCACGTTGTAAATACCCCTCACCATGGCACATATTTTGCAGCACCGCTGCGTCACAAAAGTGACACAACGACGGCGTAAAAGAGGCGCAAGGGCCTTGTAAATCTGCCGCTTTGAAGTTAATATTGCCTATCTGCGGTGGAGTCGTTCTTAACATGCAGTGCACCATTTATTATCACCACAGTATGACAGCGAGCCTGCACACACTGCACTGTTGTATGTGTTCAGGAAACTGTTAATAGTGTGTTTAATGTGCACCCGCGCATATGTACGCAGCACTGTATTGCTCAAGGTGAGTGCGCAGTGGAAGAGGAGACGCAGACACGCTGTAAACAACACATTATTCTATCACTAAATGCAGGGGTAACCAGTAAACACTGCAGAGCACATCCCTTGTCCTTGGTGCCAGGAGATGCTTGGACAGAATGAAAAGTATGGGTGTATCAGTCACAGGGGGGCATATTACCTAGAAATAGCGATATTTATCGCTAAGCAGGGTTAGCGGGAATATTTTTATCGCCGCGCTACGACGATTTTTATCGCAGAGATACCTTGCTATCATCAAGATTTATCTCAGAAACGATAAAAATCATTTGAAATGCGTGAATATCGCTGGAAATACAGCGATATTCACACATTATCGTGACAATGCTCTTAGCCATGTTATCCACCTCCCATTGGATAACATGGCTAAGAACTGCTCTGGGCAGGCGTTAGCTTTTGGAGATATTCGCGCTTAGCGCAAATATTTCCAAAACTACGCCTTTGTAGGTAATAGGAGATAGCAATGTTAGCGACTGTTTTCAGTCGCTAACATCTTGGCACGCCCACTTTGCATGTCATTAGCGATAAATATCGCTGACATGCAAAGCGGCCCCCAGATGCTCGCTATCGCCTATTAGGTGTCGCTAACTGGTGTTAGCGACAGCTTGGTAATAGGGCGATCAAATTATCGCTGCTTTAGCGGGAAAAAGTCCTGCTAAAGCGGCGATAAGGGCCCTTGGTAATATGCCCCAGAGTTTTTACAGTGTTTACTTACACGCATCAATACTTAAGACTTGAATGATGGATTTGGCAATATAGTGGTATAATAGTAAATATGCCTGTGCTTGGGCCTCATGGTATAATCCCCTAGTTGCACCATGAATGATCAGACCAATGAGATCTTCTTCTGGGCAGCTGTAGTGCCCCCTGCCCTCTGTTACTGAGAAGTGCAGTCTGTCTCTGGTTATTGCCCTTCCATTTCTGCTGCTTTGCAGCAGTTTTAAGATCTTCTTAGAGTTTCTTGTTGCTAAAATGGGTGTAACTTCTGATATTTATGTGTTTCCCTCATCTTCATTGCTTGATTTTGTTTTTGAGTAAGTGTCACTCATAGCCGTTGAAATGTCACACATAACTACACTGAATTTATTAAAATTTTACTCATAGCGATCTTAAACCCTCAGCAGGTAGGCTTCGTTTGAGCGCGGGTGAAGGCCGGTGATTTCTGGATTTAATGTGCTGTTGCAGCAACTTAAAATAAAGCTGCTGCCTGGAGGTGTCTGACTCTGGTCAATCAGCCCGTGCGAGGTCACAGTGGGGTGGGTACGTTGCCGGGAATGAACAACAGGCAAGGTGCTGCCTCCAGGATCCATGTCTGGAATATTTACACACAGAGACACCTGGGGCCTCATTTATGAGGCTGTGCGTCACTTTTACGCCGCCGGTGCGTCTAGGTAGATGCGTCACTTTGTAAACCCCTGAGTCACATTATACCTGCGCCAGGTATATTGTATGCAAGGGGGGCGTATTGATGCAAGAAAGGTCGTAGAAGTGACGCAGTGAAATCTATCAGATTTCACTGCGTTATTTCTAGGACGCTGTTGCGTCAAAATCTTGCACCTGCCTCACAGCAGGCGTAAGACTGACGCAGGCCCTTTCACATGGGGCAGGTGAAAGGACGCATTGCTGGAGTTGCTGCATTTTTTCTGACACACTCCAGCAATGCGTCACTTTTGCACTTACAGATACGTCCGAAATACTGATGTATCTGTAAGTCCTTGTGCAATGATGCGTCATATTGTAAATATGACGCATCATTGAGTTCGCAAGGAGGGCGCAATGAAAAGTGACGCATCGCTGTTTTCTCGCAGCGATGCGTCACTTTTCATAAATGAGGCCCCTGCCCTCTGATTGACTGATTCTCCACAGGGCACCGTAGTTCCTTCATTAGGAGGCACTGCAGTGTGTAAACATTACAACAAGTGAGAAAGCATGCTCTACTAGCACAGCGCATGCCAGTGCGATCGCTCAGGGCTGCGCAGCTGAGTTCCTCGAGCACGGCTCCTGCAGTGTCCCCGAGCGCTATTATTGCGTGACTTATGTATTTTAGTCTATTGATGTAGACACCAGCAGTAAAATGTGTTAGTCTAACTCCTGATGCGTGGTACTGGGCAGTGCTAGATGCATTTCGCCATTGCCTTGCATTGAAGAAGCTGCCATGTCAGGCGGAGACAGGGTTTTTGGCTTCAAAAGCCGGGACTGTCCTGTGTGAATCGGGCCTATTGGCACGTATGCACGCGAGTACATTGTGGAAGTACCCTAACCCCACGGAGCCTTTGGTCATTATTCATACATGCCAATAGACCTGATTCAGGCGGGAGACTACAGATTTTTCAAGCCACAAATGCCTTTATTTTAGCCGTCTCTTGCCTGAAATTGCATTTTCTACAACAGAAGTCAATGGGGGATTTTCATTCTCCTGATTATCTATTTTAAATCTCCCCTTTCCTGTCCTGAAATGTTGCCTGTGTGATTATTACTGGATTTTGAGACTCTTCACAGTCTGGATCCAGAGCACAAGTCCCCATGGGGCTGCTGCAGGAGCCTTGCTGTCACTGGAGGGGGCGTGGCTAGCCACAGTCATTTGCATACCCAGAAGACTCTGCGGCAAACATCCGTTTCATCAGTACAGGCGACACAGGCATTTGTTTAATATTATAAGTAGTATCTGTAGTTGTGCACACAGAGGTATTCATGAGGGTGAATGACACGTCACCGGTGTGAAGTCACCCTACTAGTAAAAAGTGATATTTTTATTGTGATTATGTTGACAGGACGAATCTTTACAAGAGAAAAAGGACCTCCGCGGATCACACACACTTCGAAGGGCCTTGAGAAGCGGAAGTTGTTGAAATATTTGTAGGGTTAGTGTACGAGAAACTCCTAGAATGGTTAGAAATGTGAGTCTTCCGGGGGCGGTTTGGCCTCGCTGAGGAGACGAGCGCCCGCTGCTTCCCTCAAGAAGGCGCCATTGTAGCGCGTGCATCACCGGGTGACAGGAGGCATCACAGCGTCACGTGACGCAGAGCGAGGCTCTGTGCGTAAGGACTGACGCGCGCCTGCGCGAAGTAGCAGGAGTTGCAACATTCCTTCCTGTTGCTAGAGGTCAGGAGGCTCCGGAGGAACCTTCAGCGCGTCACCAGCACTCTGCATACCCACAATCCTGTGCGCGCCTCATAATGCTGCTTTAGTTTCATATAAATGCAGAGCTCTTTGTGGCATTGAAAACGATAAAGAGCGGACATTTAAGCACGAAGGGGCCAGAGTATCAGCCCGCTAGTAGGATGGCACGAACCGTCCGTAGGCACACTACTTTTCTAAGGGAAATTCCGGGTTATTAGTGTATTGTGCCAAAAATAATTGAAAATTAATTGAAAGGAAGCATTGGCAAAGCCAATAGTGCCCACTTTAGGGACCTTGGTTAATAAATGTATCTGATAGATCTGAGCCAGAAATGCCGCCTTGAGAAGGAAGAAAAAAAAAGTGTATCTGCTTCTCCTTTGCGGGAAATGACGGGACAATACCTGATGCATCCCTGCAAATTAGCAGAAACGCGGCACAGCTCCGCCACCCATGATGCGCCACATTTACAATGCGGTGCACCATGGGGCCAAAACGGCACAGATGTGTCACGCATCTGTGACGTAAAGGCGGCGCATTGCAGAAGTTGCGTCGCAATCGCGACGCAGCTCCAGCAATGCTCTGGGGGGCCTATTCTTTCAAAGCAGTGTCAAGCGCAGGTTTTTGACGCAGCATTGGCCTAAAAGTGACTGAGTGAAATATTGTAGACTTTTAGGAGGCGTTCCTGCGCAGGAACTCCTCCTTATGGCGCAGGGCTTTTCAACGTGACGCATCTCCCAGATGCGTCACGTTGGTAATACCCCGCACCATGGCGCATCTTTTGCGCCGCTGCTGCATCACAAAAGTGATGCAACGGCGCGCAAAAGAGGCGCAAGGGGCTTGTAAATCTGCCCCCATGTATAAGAAACTGACTCTAGACGTAAATTATACATTTCGTAACCTGACCGATAGATACCAAAGCGAGTGTTAGTCTTGATAAAGTATTCTATGCCCGGCCTTTAAAGTGTCAAGGGCTGTTGATTTACAAACAACTATTCAATATAAGGTTAAAGTGTGCAACACCAGCTGGACAGGGTCTGGAAAGGAACAATGTGCAGCACAGAAAGAGCAGACATGTGTGTTGCTGCACACTGACATCCCTGCGTGCACGCACAAATAGCTAAAAACAGGGGGCCTCATTTATGAGGCCGTGCGTCACTTTTACGCCGCCGGTGCGTCACTTTTTATGACGCACCAGCAGCGTAAAAATGTGCCTTGTTGCACCATATTTACAAAGTGACTCATCTAGATGCGTCACTTTGTAAACCCCTACATTATACCTGACCAGGTATAATTTATGCAGGGCGGGCGTTCTGATGCAAGAAAGGGTCATAGAAGTGACGCAGTGAAATCTATAAGATTTAATTGCGCCACTTCTAGGACACAAATGCGTCAATTTCTTACGCCTGCCTCACAGCAGGCGTAAGACTGACGCAGGGCCTTTCACATGGGGCTTACCCTATATGAAAGGACACATTGCTGGAGTTGCGTCACTTTTGTAACACACTTCAGCAATGCGTCACTTTTGCGCCATACAAATACGTCAGAAATACTGACATATCTGTAACTCCTTGCACCATGATGGGTCATACTGTAAATATGACGCAACATTGGTGTCGCAAGGAGGGCGCAGTGAAAAGTGACGCATCGCTGTTTTCACGCAGCGATGCGTCACTTTTCCTAAATGAGGCCCACTGTACATTTGAAGGAACCATTTGCACAAAATGTATGTTATTGCGGTAGGTGGTTTGATTGGTGATGCAAATGATCTTGACATTAGGGGAGATGTGGCCACCACTATGGCTTAGCAATTCATGCAGCTGACTCGCCGAGCTGTAATCCATCCGTCAAACTTTTTCATTACTCGGTTCACACACACTGAGGGGCATATTCACAAGGAGCTATCGCCGAGTTAACTGCACTTTATCGCAGCCAAACCCGCGATAAAAACATCGTCCCATTCACAAGCTGGTGCAAACTGCACATAGCACCAGTTTACCAGCAATAGCAGCCGCAATAAACATCGCCACAGATGACAATAGCAACTGTCGCTAATGAGATGCAGAGTAAGCGTTCCTGTGCCAAAAGCCGCAACAACACCACTCCTCAACATTCACAACGAACTGCCCGATCGACCTGGTGTAAAGTCGGACCACAGCCGGCACCACAAAAGGGAGCCCAGCCCAGTGCCACACCTGAAGAACAACAGATGCCATGGAGCCAACGATCATGCATCTCAGACCACCAAGAGGGCCACAACACCCACCGCCACCCCCCAGGTCCCCAAGCCCCCCCCACCCTCTCCCCCCCGAACACCCCCGGACCACCACAGAGGTGGCGCAGACAAAGACAGCGGATCTCCAGGAAATGCATCTGCATCGCAGACTGAACACTTGACAATGTCATTGCCCCATACAGACCCAAAAGGACAACCATCATACGCATCCTGACCATCATCGCACAAGAAGGCCGATGGCACCAACGCAGCGGACAACCAACATCCCACTATACACAAAGCTGCTGGCTGTGCTGCACATGTTGGCCTCTGGTACACCCCAAAAACACCCGCCAAAGTCTGAGGAGTCACACAGCCAGCCACATCCAAGTCCCACACACCTATCCTGGACAACAGCATCAGCCTGGTACCCCAGTCCCTATACGTACAACACAATGCGCAGGATCCGCCGGAGACCAAGCAAGGACCACATGCCATAGCTGGATGCACGCACATGTTGGTGGCTATTCACAGCACACATGTCATACTAGTACCCCATAGTGACACAGCCACAGAAGCACCGCAACAGAAAGCACACACATTCCATCAATGTGGAAGCAACAGTTGACCACTGTATGAACGCCACCAATGTTGCAACAAAACACCCAGCCAGTGTGCATGAGTCCTTCATCCTCCAACAGTCCATCATCAACCAGCACGCCCAGGATGGTACCAAGGAAAATGCACACCCCCTTGGCAAGTTGCTAATGAACACCCCACACAACTCAAATCAAAAACCATGCAACGAATAACTCTGGAAATGCACACGTCACAAAATCACAACCAACATGTAAAACAACATGCCCACCCACCAGACACGACAGAACAACTAACAATGGTGACCTGGGCTAGCCGTGAACATGAGCCATCAACGGCATGGCACCTCAGCCACACAATTGCGGAATGTGGGGAGAGGTGGAGCCAGGCATGTGTGAAGGTGGTTGGAGAACCATGTTGTGGAAAGTAAACAATGCCAAGATTTGGCAGGGTGCAGTACACACCCATATCCATGGTGACATACACCGCTGGTGTGTGGAGTGTAGTGGACAGTGGACGCAACCATGTCACCCCAGCCAGTGGGGCAGTTCATGGAAATGTTGCCTGTGACGCCCCCCCTAAGCTTGAGTGGAGTGGGATGGTCTTGCGTATGCCAGGCCAGCGCAGGGGTGTGAATAAAAAGCACGTAGCCCTGGGCGTGGTTCTCTTCCAGAATGCTCAACGTCTCTGCCAGGGCGGCACCTCTCACTCCGCCATGAGGCCGAAGCCGTCATCGTGAGTGGAGTTGCCAGCAATCCTGTGCGCCAGCTGTACCCCGGCCCGCTGGACATCAAACCCGTCAGGCTCGCAAATGCGCAGCCAGGTCACACCAATCACCTGCCAACAACGACGGGTGTCAAGGACAGACCACCACGTGCCTGCGCAAGCTCCAAGCCCAAGGCCAAGGCCCGTGACCCTGGCTACCTCTTCAGACCATCTCACCCTCAGCGACACAGGCCTGCTTTACTCCTTACTCGTTGACCTACTCGACTGCTGCCTCCGGCCTCCACTATGGTCAAGTAGGTCACAAGTTTGGAACTGAATCTTGATTATGCAATGGCAGAGTACACACTTTGTGGCAGATTTTAGCTTACTGTACTCCCTTCGATCATGGGCAGCAACCATGAGCATAACATCCTAATGACATGTGGCTGTGACCCACGTGGACCACTGTTCCCAGCCTACGCTGCGCTTGAGTAGGACACAGATTTGGAACTGAAAATCATTCATTCTGAGGCAGAGCAAGAATCATTGCATGCAAGGAGAGGTGTGAAAGGAAGACGCGGCTCAGTCAGGAGGAAAATAATGGCCATCATTACGGAGGTGAACGAACACTACCGACAACTGCCCTGGTGACACTGTGCATCAGAAGACCACGACACGTGGCTGTGGGCACTTGTTGACCACTGCCTCCGGCCTACACTGCAGTCGAGTAGGTCACATACAATTTTGAATTCAGCCTTGATTCATTTAAGGCTAACTTGATGTCATTGTACAGGCCTCATCACAGACTGCATCACCTCTCAGCCCTAGTGCCACTAAGTCTGTTTCCCGAGACCTACAACACATTCTGTTTGGACTCTGGTGGCGACTGAGTCCATGGACTTGGGGTTTTCGTCGCTGTGATACTGACTTTGTGACGAAAACGATGCTGTGGCATTCCACTCCTCCATTTGCTGCTTCCGGACAGCCTCCACCTGATGCATCATGCCCTGGAGGACACCTTCCACTGTCCCCCGTAACCCTCCACCACATACACCTCGGACATTGATGAGGACCCCCTCAGGTCGCATGACCCATCTGACTGCACCGCAAGTCACCGTCCCATCCAACCACCAACTGCCCGTGTCAAAATAGACATGCTGGCACACTGACAGAGTTGTACGTACCTGTCGTGGATGCCATCTTCTGCCTGGTCCCGTGCTCAGCAGTCCAGGTGCCACTAACTCAGCGCACTGCAACTCACGGACACTTCTGTTTGCTCATTGTGTGACCTTGTGTCCATGTAATGCTGATGTTGACTGTTTCCGTATTCATTGTGTTCACTGTTGTACTTGTTGCCAGCACCAACAACTCCCTGAGGGCTGGCTTGCACTCACCCAATACACATCCAGCACAGGCGTCACAATACATGTGGCTCAGCCAATAAAAGGGTTCAGGCGCACCTGCCCGTCGCCAATTCGAGATAATATAGGCCCATATAGATATCATAGGCCCATAGGAAAGGATAGTAATGCATTCGCAAATTGTGATTACCAAATTGGTAATCGCAAATTGCGAATACAATTCCAAAGGTGCCAGGGGTCCTGAGGCTTCATGATGCACCCCCCCAAAAAGGTAAGTGTGCACATGTTGGGAACACACATGGCATGTGTGTGCCACATATCACTTTGAAAAATGCATTTTTGTGCATTTTTCAAGGCATGCGCAAATTACCATCAACTTGAAGCTGAAGGTAATCAGCGTTTTCTAAATGCACAGTTCGCATTTAGGCTACGTGCATCGGCATTAGGGAATGACAAATTGCAATTCCCTAAATACATTTGCAGTATAGGTGATCGCAAAACATTGCAATTACCTAATTTGCAAATACAAAGCCCTTTCATGCTTCAGAAAAGTCCTTTTTGCCCTCGTGAGGGCAAAAATGCCTGATACATGTGGTTCTTGGTCTTCTAAAGCTATAAAACTGAGGCTTGACCTGTGTGATTTTCGACAGGCTCATTGAGTACAGTGCACCATGTGTGCCCAGGGCTTGTAAATCAAATGCTGCTGGTGGGCTCGCAGTACTCATTGTGCCACCCACAGAAGCAGCTTGTAAAGTGTGTCTCAGGCCTGCCATTGCAAGGCCTGTGTTCAGTCTGTGACTGCCATGTTGACTTGGCAAGTTCACCCACATGCCAGTCCCTAAACCTTCCCTTTTCTTCATATCAGACATGCCTATGGTAGGCCCAAGGGCAGGGTGCATTGTAAGTATAAGGTAGGACATGCCCTGGTGTGTGTAGCATGTCCTAATAGTGAAATACAGCCATTTTAATTTTTCTCTATTGCAAGGCTACCCGTTCTCCATAGGCCAGAACGGGCAGTTTGATTATTACATCTTATAATCCTAACTGACTCAGGAAACATGGTAGAAATTCGAATTTAGTATGCCTGAACTTAGAATGATAAAATACATCTTTTAGTAAAGTTGGTTTTAACATTCTGTGTTTGAAAATAGCATCTTCTAAACATAACACACATGCAACTGTGGCCAGCTCTGATACTGGCGCGTTTAATAGTGCACTGTGCAGGCATGATCACACACACTTGGAGAACATTCGCATGCTGAGAGCTTGTGCAGAACTCAATGTGCTCCACTTCTGCTCATACCAGAGGTATGGGGCCGCCCATGTAATCCTATGAGACCTCCTGTAGATATAAAATAACCTACAAGCAAGGGAGGCTGAAATATAGGTATATTTTAAACCTGTTTCCATTTAGCATTATAACATGCTTTCTCCCTTTGTATTTTATGGAATAGTAACTATGCTGACAACCTTGTTGCTATTAGTATGTTTGCTTGTACTTGCTAAGATGCTGCACTTGAGATCACGGCGTTAGAAATAAATATTTCAAACTTGCACGTGTCTCTTTTTACTCCCTGTTTTGGACCGGTATGAAAGTGTAAGGAAAGAGCGTTCTTGTTTTCCACAACTCCTGAGGTACCTTAAGTCGCATGTTCTGGGTTGTCTAATCATTGGTAATTTTGCTATAGGACGAAGAGTCAATGAGACTCTGATGCTAGTCAGGTAGGGGCTGTTGGGCCCTAAGGTGAGTTTTGGCACACCCTAATTCACTAAGGTCCTACGTCTCTTGTGCACAGTTCTGTGTAGGAGCGGAATCCCTGCAACGCCTCCTGCTGAAGTCTCTGGGACAATAGACGTCATCTCCAGCTCCCCGCAGAGTTTCCTTGCTGGGAATTCTGTCTACAAAAGCCTGCGTGTCGCTGGGAGCTGGAAGCACGACGCAACGAGAAGAAGCGTGACGCCACTGCAGCTAAAGTCGTTACATCGCCGGAGAAGCGCGCCGCCACCACATCTCCCAGAAAGGGTGTCTTCGTCGAAGCTGCCTGCTGTCACATCACTGGAGAAGCGTGTCGCAGGACCTGTCACAGCTCCAAAGTACAGAGTCATCGCAAGGCTGCCAGGGCGTGATCGCATCGTCATCGCATCGTCGCATCAAGGACGCCATCTTCTTGCATCGCACCCGGAGTATCGCATCACATTGAGGCGCCATCTTGTGCATCGCAACCAGGCTGCAGGACAAGAATGTACGCATCACCTCCGCACCCTTAAGGATAACTACTCTTCCCCTACTCTGCGCAAGCATTGAGTCCCGACGCATCATCTCCCCCAGATCACGGAACCAACGCATCTCCCACTCTGCGAACCTTTTGTTTGTTGTGCATGACGCATCCAGGTACTTTGTTGAGAACTGTGTCGCATTTATCATCAACTTGAACTAAGCAACTGTTATCATCCTTAAGTCAACTTTCATTACAGTATTGTGGGTGTTTGTCGTTTGTGGTCTTGTGTTAAGTCTATATAAAAAATACTTATTTTTATAAAACCTGTGTGGCGTCCATCTGTAGTGTTTCCACTGTATTACTGTGTATATTCATAAATGCTTAACACACTGCCTCTGAGATAAGTCTGTCTGCTTGTGTCAAGCTATCAAGGGGGTGAGCAAGGGGTTATCTAGGAGTGTAATCCCTTTCTTCTGACTTAGAAGCAAGGGTCCCTATTTGGTCAAAGGTGTACACCATTGCCAACTAGAGACCCCCAGTTTAAATGTATTAATCAATGTTTCGTCTTACTAATAATTGCACCACACAACATTTTTATCTAGGGGAAGCTTTTCTATGTGCTTTTACTAACAGTAACCAGAGTGCATTAAAATGGCCGGCGAAAACGCGGGAACTCTTCTGCGCATGCGTCTGCCACACTCACGTGGTGTGACGTCTTTCGCTTTGGTGGGAAATCTTTGCAGCTGCGCACTAGTATTAAAGATGGCCGATTCATGTTTTACATACGAAATCACCTGCTGCTGCTTTAATTAAACCCTGTTCATTAATGCTATAGTTATATTAAAGTAATGGAAATAGAGTAGGGATGAGTGGGATACAGTGCATTCATTTATTTCTTTGTTCTAAATTGTTTCTCTTTGACTTTGCTGTTAGCTCGTATTTGGGCCTGGAGAATGGATTGTAACGCCATATTGAAACCCACACCGCGCAGGTGCCAGAATTCCGAGAGTCCTCAAGCAATGGCATTGAACCTATGCCAGTGACAGTGTTGCCTGCAATGCGCCTGGGAACCCGACCTCGTGAACTCTCCAGAGGAAGAGAAAATATAATTTGTTATATTTTGTATATCATTTTGCTACAGTAATGCTGGGTGGAATAAAAACATGGGAAAGTAAAATATGGGCGGGAACATTGATTTATATTTTGAATTAAAATGATCTCATACTGGTATGGTGTGATGACCTCTACTTGCCTTTTGTCCAATCAAATCAAGGGAAAACATGAATTTGCAACACTGCGGGGTGGTACATTGTCCTGGAAAATGGTATAACTAAGGTAGGCTTAGCTAGTTTGTTTGTCCGACTTGTACGAATAGCTGACCTGTCACTGATCCAACGTATGCTGTAGGAGATCGAGAGCAGAGGTGCTGGCGGAGCACTCTGTCAGAAGAATCAGGAAATTGCTGAGGGAGAAGAATCGGGGTCCGACTCTTAGCGCAGAGAGGGGTGTGACGCTGGCATGGACTTAGCTGAGGGTACCTGTCTTGACCTGCACCTGTCCTGTCCTGATCTTCACCTGCCTTGTTTGTTTCATCTGAACCTTGGGGAGTCCTGTATCTTGTCCCAGTCCGTGGCCAGGGTTGGTCTTCACACCATTCTAGGTAAATATAATCTGTGTGGGTATGTCCTTGTGCTATTTCCCTTTCTCATCCTTCCAAGGTATCAATGTCTAATAGTAATCTCGCATTATTCCTACAGCTCAACACTTTGATTATTATTTTCTTGCTCGAAAAGTCTTTAACTGAACTTTTATGGACTCTTGTAAATAAGAATTTACATAGATAAAGAGTTTAAACTTTTCCAGAGTCTGTGGTTATTTTATGAAGGTAATGATATATGCTACTCATTATTCTAACACCCTATTCGATCCCTTAGGATTTTTATCTGTAAGTGACAAGGATTGGTAAGTCAAAGGTAAAGGTCCTGAAGTGAATAAAATCCTGATAGGCAAGAGAGTAAAAAGTCAGGGTTACCTGTTCAAAGTGTGTATGTTTATGGGCCCAGGTGATTATGGTAATTGAGCAGGTAACTCCGCACGCCATCAATGTCATTCACTTAAGGCATAAGGGTGCCATCGGGGACTGATATAGAAAAGTTATGAGGTGGATGAATTGGGTGCAAAATCCTAATAGCATGAGGAGACCAAACAGGAAAGGCCATTCTAGTGAATCAAACGCATTTGTGGCGCCTAGGAGAGCTGTGCCTGCCGCTAATGTGGGCTCCACACATTGCATGACTGTGAACTGTGTTCTGAGGTTATGTGCTGTTGAACGGACTGGGACAAAGTCTGATTGGTCGGGGAGAATGATGTCTGGTAAAACGGGCCATATTTGATTGGCAATCAGTTTAGCTAGGATTTTGTTATCAATGTTAATCACTGACAACGGGCGATAAGAATCACATAAATGTGGTGATTTCCTGGTTTTCGGTATGGAAATGATCAATGCTTCTCTTAAGGAGGGTTAAACAACAGGGGGTGGTGATGGACAGAGTTTCTGAATTAAGCAGAATACTCTCACCCAGTCAAGAGATCAGGGCTTGATCCAACACCGTTTTTTAGCTCACTGCACCATCCCAGCTCAGAACCTGGCTATATGCAAATTAGTCTGTCCCTGGCCCAGTGCATCATGGGAACAGGGCAGACCAAACTACCAAGCCAATTCTTTCACTGGGAAGGAAACAAGCTTCCGGGGACCGGTTTCTTAAGGAGGGTGGCAGCATTTGGGCCTCTACATAACAACCATATGGGGGACAAGCAGGGTGGCATATTCTTTATAAACAGAGGCAGGTTGGTCATCCAGACCAGGGGCTTCGTCATCGGGAGACTGTGGTTGACTTGCAGGACTTCCTCTTCAGTGAAGGGTGAATCAAAGTACTGTCACCTCACATCGTCAAGCCACAGCAGTTCAAAGGTATCAAAGTATTCTATTAGCATTTCCTCAGGTATCTCATCCGTAGTATGGTAGAGATTAGAGTAGATGGAGGTCATCGTGTTGAGTATGGCCAGTGGGGAAGACTCGTTTGTTGATTGCTAATCCTGGAGTTCCAGAACGTTTCTAAAGGGTAACCCAGTATCCCTCAGAACTTGGGCAAAGCTTTTACATATAAGCAATAGTTCTGTCGGGTAAAAACGAGTGATTCAAGCGTACAGAATTAAATTCACACAATGATTTCAAGTTGCAATGCCATACATATAGACCCAATGCAAATCCAAGACAAAAACAAAAACGAAGGTTGGGGTATAAACAAATTATTGTAGTGATCTATCGTGCGAGTAGTGATAAGTGTCTTATATACAAGTGAGTGAACGAAGGGAGGGGGTAGAAGAATGTTGGCCAAAGTAATATTCAATTGGAGTTATTCCTCTGTGCCACAATATTTGGCGGGTTCTATGGAATACTCTCTGTTGGTCCAGGGGTTTATCGACGTTTCGACCCTAGTACAGCCCGATTCTCGGGTCAGAGCGCGTCTTCATCAGGACGGGGAGGTGCGGGAAGGGTGATGTCGCCTGTTGAGTTAATTAAAAAGGCATCAGGTATGGATTTGCATTTTATCCAGGTGAAAAGGGATTATTAGTTTGGTGATTCAGGACTCGCTTCTGGGGACCCTTAGGGGTCACACCCAGACTTGACTTGTGCTGAATCTGGTAGGCAAATTGCTTTCAGTTCCAATGGGGACCGGATTCCTAAAACAATGTATATATATATAAATAATGGCATATTAATTTATTGACCCATTTAAACTAGTAGTGTAGCCCAAAGCCTGAATTAGGCTCCACTTACCCTAGTCCAAGGATAGATAGCTCGTTCAATTCCTTCAAGTGTGTCTCCTCTGCATCGTAAAGGAAAGAAATGGGGTATCAATTAATGCAGTCCACCCATTCTGGAATTAGCCTAGCGCATCCTTTTTGTAAATGCGCGTTATTAGACTGTTTAGGGTTTCTGCATCGTTGCAGCGCTGGCGTATGATAATTAAGCATGGGTGAATTTTGCGAATTCGCAATCCGTGAATTTGCGGATTTGCGAATTTGCAATCCGTAAAATAAACGAATTTGTGCGAATTTGTGGATTTTTTTATTTTTGCGTGTTCGTGGGTGTTCCCGGGGCGCTTTCCGTGTTCGCGGGTGTTCGCGGGGCGCTTTGCGTGTTCGCTGTTTTTTTTTTTGCCTGGTTAATCACTGCCACCCTCTCGTTTTTTATGCCCATCTGCCCTCTATATCACTCGTTTCTGTGCCCTTCTGCCCTCTGCCCCACTCATTTTTTGTCCCCCTTCTGCCCTCTGTCCCACTTTTGTGCCGTTCTGCCCTCAGCCCCACTTAAAATGGCGCCGGCAAGCTGCCAGCGCCATTCTAAAATAGCTACAAATAGCTTCAACAGGAAGCACTAATAGATAAAGTAAAGCAGGTGCTCGAGTTGAAGGTCAAATTAAGTTACACAATCATTAATCACCCAAGTTTGGGGTGATTAATGATTGTGTAACTGAATTTGAGCAGCACCTGCTTTACTTTATCTATTAGAGTTTCCTGTCGAAGCTGACTTTTGTAACTATTTTAGAATTGCTCTGGCAGCTTGCCGGCGCCATTCTAAAAGAGTTACAAAAGTCAGCTTGAACTTTTGACCCAATCCGTTCCGCTCGCGGATTTTGCGAGAAATTCGCGAATCTCGCGGATTGCGAATTTACCGAAAATCCGCAAAATCCGCGAGCGGAACGGATTTTCCGCCCATGCTTAATGATAATGTTGGCAGAGCTTTGGCTGACATTATCGTTAGTAATGGTTTCAAGGACGGACCCTCCAACTTCTTTGCCAGGGTTTTGAGGGCGAATGTTAGGGCCCCTTCTCATTGTTTCTTGTACTTTTGGTGATCATGAAACGAAAGTTTATCGTCGATGAAAAATCCCAGATATTTATAGCATGATACTTTCTCCAGTGGGTTACCCTTTAGTCTAATTCGTTGAGTCGTAGCTGTCCGATTTGTAATAGGCATCGTTTTGGTTTTTGAGAGATTTAATTCCAGGTTGTTTGCCAACAGAAAATCGGAGCGTTCATTTAATAGCCTTATCAGACCTACCTTAGTCAGGCTTAAGAGAACAATATCATCTGCATAGGCCAGGTACGATAATAAAAGTTTTCCTAATTTAGGTGGGTGTGAGTTAATTCCATCTAGTTTTCTTGAAAGGTCTGAAATAAATAAATTAAAAAGGTACGGTGCTAGTACGCACCCCTGCTTTAGACCCATGTGGGTGTACTCTTTCCTTGATAGTCTGGCTCCATTTCCAAATTTCATACGTACCCAGGTATCTCAATAAAAAAGTAGTAGACCTTTCAATATCCTTTCAGGTATACCCCAGGATTTTAATTTGGACCACAAAAGTTTCCGATCAATACGTTCGAAGGCAGCTTTTAGATCGATGTAACACAGATGGAGATCTTGTTTTCTGTTTTTACATCTTTCTGCGATCAACAAAAGCAACAATATGTTTGTTGGGATTCCGATGCCCTTCCTAAATCCAGTTTGATCGATTGGTATTAGGTTACTATCACTAGTCCATTCAGATAGATCTTTATGGATTAATGAGGCAAAATATTTGGCTTCAACATCCTGTCGGGCGATTAGCCTATAATTGTTTGGACTCGATCTGTCCCCTCCTATGTAAATGGGAGTAATGATTGATCCTTGCCAGCTTTCTGGGATTTGATTGATTAATTCTACATCAGTGTATAGTTTCCCTAGTATTGGGCTCCAGTACTCCGAATCATATTTAAAAGTAGCCTGGGGAATGCCATTTGGACCAGGAGCACCATCACTTGTGCCTTTCTTTATTATGTTTGTTATTTCTTCTGTTGAGTAGTTTACTCCAGTGATCTGCGATTTTATTCCTTTTTCACCAATGTGCTTCACAGTTGGTAAATGGAAGTTGTCCAGGTCATGTGGTTGTTCTTCTTTAAAATTTTCCCTGAGGAAATTAACCCACTCCTGCTCCTGTATATGCAAGGTTGCGATATTTCGAGGTCTCCACAGGTTGTTTATTGACTTCTCTCGGCCATACTAACTGACACTTGTTGATAAAGTTTCCGCACTTTCACTTGTCTCCAACTGTGTTGTGTCTTGATTTGTATGCCAATGTGTGTGTTACGGACTCTCTGGCTCCCCGCCATACGTGCATTGCTACCCCATCAGGACTGTGTGTTTGTACTTGGGCATTATCATTGTCCCTGTTTCGTGCTTTTCCAGTTGCATATGGACGTTTACCGGCCACAGGCGGGTGCACTTGTGTCCTGTGTTTGTTTGTGCACAATTTGGTGTTTGTACCACATTGTGTTCGATGTTGGGGTGCTCTGCTTCCTATGTGTGTGTGCTGCATTGTATGTGAAATGTTCCTTCCGCTCTGATGTGGCTCACCCTTCTTCCTTTCAGGTGGTGTTGTCTTCACTTCTGTGCTTGTTCAGTGGTGTGACATTGCCGTGTTGTGTGACTTGTGCTCCTGGTTGGTTTTGTTACTCTTGGGCATGGTTTGTCTGCAGTTGTGCTGTGCTTAGGTGTGCATGTGGACCACTGGGTCCACCTCCCCCCTTCCCCCAGTCCCTGCTGGTTCTACTCCCTGTTGCTGTTGTGTCTGTTGTTTGGTGCAGTTTCCTGTCCCCGAGTCCTGCCAACGTCTCCAGGCTGATGTGGTGGGCACCATTTCCTCCATGTCATCCAGTTCCTGGTGTGGCGCTGGACTCCCACCTCCAGTGTGCATTGCTGCCTTCTTGTTATTGTCATGTTTCTGCTTGTTTGTGCCTTTCGCATAATTTCTGCAGTTCTTGTTTTCTGCCATTCTCCTCCTCCACTCTCAGGCTGCATTCATCTTGTCCAAGATGGCCTCCAAAGTACAATGTTTTGTTGCCAATGGGTTTGGTGGGGTTGTCTGCTGGCTCAGGTTGCCTCCATTGTGTTGGGCAGTTGTTTTCTATTTGGTCTGTTTTACTTTTTCAGGCTTTTGATGTGCTTATTTGCGCCTGCCGTGTGTTTCGTGGTCCTGGTGGTACTTATCCCTGCTGTCCTCATCGCGAATGGGCTCATCTCACTTTTTCTGGTGTTGTGGTTTGTGTTTTTATCTCCGTCAGGGTGGTTGTATTGCTGACATTGGCCGCGTTTTCGGCGGACTATCGCATGCTACCGCCGGTTGTGAATTCTACTTTAACACAGGGTTATTTTCCTGCGATGGGCTGCGATGTTTAAATCCAGTATTTGTAAAGCGCACAGATACCCATGGGTGTCCCGGCGCTGGGGGCCGTTGGGAAGATTAAGCGAGCTATTGCCGGGAGTCACATGGTGCTGGTCAGACTCCTGCCGCCGGTGCCAGGGATCGAACCATGATCCCCAGCATCTGGCGTCAGTCGCCCTGGCCGTTGCACCACACCTCTTCCCCAGTTGCGTTAGCAATTTTTGGTGATATTTATCACACGTTCTTGTGAATATACCCCTGAATTTTAGTCCTAGAGCAGCGCATTCTCTACACAGCTCTTAGCATGGTTTGTTTCTACTCAGAATTTTCTCAGACTGCCGCAAATCCAGTGCATTACAGAGAAGGGGACCCAAGCTGGATGTCTGCACAGCCCCTTGCCCTCACCGCAGCCATATATTGGGCGCACCTCACCCAGCCCTTCAGCGTATCGTCGCTTATTGAGTGCTCTCGATTCATCGCCCACCATGGGCGTGTGCCGTGCTGTATCACTATGCGTGGCCAGGGTTTACGTCGGTCTATGTCCCCGACGATATTTGTAGTCTCCCTTTTTTCCGGTGCTGTGCTGTTTTTTGACTGGTCTGACTGGGATCCTGCTAATCAGGACCCCGGTCTATCTGTTTTCTCCTTAAAACTGTTAATCAATCAATCAGTGACACTTATAAAGCGCGCTACATACCCGTGGGGTCTCAAGGCGCTATGATATGTACTAGATACACTCCAGATCGGAAACTGGGGTATCCTTGTCAGTCCCTAGTATATAGTTCACCAGGGCATAGGTACCCCCAGGGGCCTCTCATGGGCTGAAGCATGTATTATGCCACCCATGAGAGGCCATGCAAAATGGAACTACAGGTCTGCCATTGCAGCCTGTGTCAAATTTTACAAAAGAAATAGGTTTACAATATCTGTAGGTCACTACACTTAAAACCTATCAGTCACCCCATAGCAGGCCTTGATAATCCTGAAGGCAGGGTGCTGGGTTTTACGTGAGAGGGTGCCCCTGCATGAGCACCCATGCAGCCTACGGAGACCCTTCTCTGTAGGCTGTTGGTGACGCAACCAAACATATACGTAGAGGTGCATCATATGCTCACGCAAAATGCTATCTAGAAAACAGCTGCAACAAATCATGTCGTGTTTGGTATCAAATAGCTTGGAATCGTACCTTCACCCCAGTAACCGATGTTGGAGGTATGATTCCACACTTCTGAAGGGATCTTTGTGGGGTCCCTGATCTTCCTGGTACCCCTGGGAGGATCCCCGGAATCTGTCTAACCCTCTCCTGTGGGTACAAAGGGGCTTACCTGGCTGTAGAACCATAGATTCGACGTGGACAAGATTCTGAGCAAGAAACCACTGAACTTTGACCGTCTGGACACTTGGACTTCTCTGGACTTTGTTTGGGCCCGACTTCATCTCCCACTCAGTCTGCTGCATTGTCTGTGCCCGTGCACCATACAGGATCTGTGCAGGACCTGTGGAGCATCAAGGACAACTGAAGACATCTCCCTTGGAGGGAAGGAGTCACTCCCCTGCATCCACAGGCACCACATCCTAAAGTACCAGTCTGCTGTTCCTGAGCTCCTATGGACGCCAAAGATCCCAGCAAAACAGGAGGCAGGTCCCTACATCTCTTAAGGCCCACGGTACCCTTTCACCACGTTTCAGGTCAGAATCCCTTGTTGGGGCTGTAAAACCTGAACCCCTGTGCACTGCATACTTTGGAAGTGCATATGCTTGTTGGCTGTTGCCAGACAAGTGCTTTGGGCTACTGATAGCCCCAATCTCTGGGCACATTCCTTTCCAAGATATTTCTCCTCCTCACACTGAGTGCTCCATGGACTGTCATCTTTGGAATCCACCTGAGGTCCTCTCGTGACTCCTGTGCCTCTGGCCTGTGAGTCCACTTGAGGGTCAACTTTGTTTTCCATTGGCTTCCCTAGTTGCTCCAGTCTTGCCCTGACCCCCTTCCTGTGGTGAATCTCCTGGACTTTGCTGGTCCAAACTGTTACTCTTTTTGACCTTCTGCGTGGGTTGCCATTGCCAAGGCTTGTTGGTGCCCATGCAGGACACCGAACCCCCAAGCATTTGACATCCTTTATGGGACAGCTCTCATCCGGCTCCTGGTTGTCTTCAACATCTATAGGTCCCCGTGGCTGCAGATTCAAAAACACCGTCAACGCAGCTGAAGCGCCCGACATCGGTGGGCATTCGTCTACCGAGCCCCTGGTCACTCCCAGTGACCCAGACTCTGTCCCCTCTACTTTCAGGTACACTTCATCCTGAATACACGTTTGGATTCCACCGGACGTTCTTCATCCTTCCAGCAGGGACGCTTCTTTGAAGTCTCCCATTGAGATCGATTGCGGTTTCCGACGCCACTTCAGACCTATGCACCCGGCATCCCTGGGATAGGTATCACTGGTACTACAGTATCCATGAATGGGGTGACTCTCCAACCTCCTAACTTCCACTGGGTTTCTTCGAAGCACACTTTAATTCACTCTGTCTGGTGCACAGAGCGGTACACGATCTGGGCCCAGTCCCATTACAGGAAAAGTTTACCTGGTACCTCCCTAAGAGGCAGCTTAGCTCCTCCAGCGCAAGTCTGCTGGTAATTCCTAGATTCAAGCGTTCTAGGATCGGGGGGAGGGCTTTCAGCGTGGCTGCTGCTCACCATTGGAATGAGCTACCTCAGAGTATTAGGCAAATCAACTCTCTAATTGAGTTCAGAAAGAGCCTGAAAACTTGGCTCTTCACCAAGGCATGATCCCTCCGTCTTCAGTTTCTCTGGACCCTCCGCTTGACGGTTACTTCTTCTAGTCTGAGCACCAGGATACCGATAGGGTGGCAGTTTGCGCTATATAAGAACTTTTTACATTACATTACATTACACACTGGGAAGGGTCCTTAAACTTTAGAACTTCAACCTCAACTTCCCCATAGGATTGTACGGAGCACGCAGTCGTGTTCCGACACTGCACCTGTCCTCCATGGGGTTCCTACTTACTCACCTTGGGTGGTTCCTTGGGGTCCCAGCGATTCTACTTACTCTACACCTTGTCTTGACTCGAGTTGTGGTTCTTATACCCCTATTTAATATCTGGTTTGGTCCCTCTCTAGGCTCACTGTCTTTTATTGCTACTTACTATCGTTTCTGTGCTACAGTATTGTTTGCTTTGTGAATATCTACGTGTGGAAGATATTGTGTCGTACTAGTGAGTGTTATATAAATAAATACATATTTTTATAACTACTGTGTGGTTCTCCTTTCATTTAATTAATACAATAAGATTGCATTCTGGTAAAACAAGCTGCTTAACATTCCTTCAAGACTACGCCTGAAGGCTGCTCTCCACAGCTACCTCTTGGATAGCTTTCTAAGGTTATCTTTGACCTCTTACATCAGCCTAAGGGCTGTTTGGACTGGGGCAAGGAGCCCACTTTAATGAGTGGACAGCATATACCAGGTCAACTACTCACAGGGAGGCTACTGTATTCTCTACAATTGATTTGGCCAGCGCATACCATCAAATCCTACTGGGTCCGGACTCTAGGCATTGCACAGCTTCTATAACAACTGAAAGCAGGATCCAGTATAGAAGAATGCCTTTACGGCCGGCAGGTGCACCTGCTGATTTTCTGAGGGAGATGTCCAGAGTATTATAAGGCATAACAGGTGGGAAGGTGTTAAGGATTACATTTTGATATTTGGAAAGGACAAAAGAGAGCATGATGGGACATTGAAGGAGGGTTTACAGGCTCTAATGAAAAATGTTCTGAGTGTGAAGGAAGAGAAATGTGATTTTGGAAAACGGCAGGTGGAATACTTGGGGCACATTATATCTAAGGAAGCCGTACGTCCAACAATCAGTCATGTTGAAGCTATTGTGAATGCTCCTAAGCTCAAGCCTAAAGAACAATTAATGTATTTTTTGGGGCTAACAGAGTTTTATGCCCATTTTGTGAAAAATGATGTCTCGAAGATGGAAAATTTATGAGCGTTATTAAAGAAAAATGCAACATTTGTTTTTTGGCAAGGAGGAGTTTGTAGCAATCAAGAATGAGGTTGTAAATGCGCCATGGGATTGGATTTACTATATCTGTGGGTGCCAGTGGTTACGGAGTAGGAGCTGTTCTATCACAAAAGAAGGATGAGTGGGTGGTTACACATGCATCTCGCACCCTGACACAAGTCGACAGAAATATTTCAGTGGTAGGGAAAGAATTACTTGCTCCAACTTGGGCTGTAGAGTGTTTCAGGATGTATGTTCGGGGCAGGAAATTCAAAATCTGTGCAGACCATAACTCTTTAGTGAATATTTCAAAACCAAGAAGTGGGAAAAATATAACAACACAGTTAGCACGATTGGTTTCAAAGTTGCAAATGTATTATTATGATATTGTATGTGTCACAGACAAAAATACTTGTGTTGCTGATGAATTGTCACAGTTACCAGTGGAATCGTGCAGCGCACAGGAAATGGAGGAGAGTGGACGTGATGTGGCGAACATGTATGAATATTTGATGTATCATAGGTATAGAGATGTGGCAAATGGGTTGGAGTTGTCTGAGGTGAAATGGATAGAGGAAATGAAAAAGATGTGGTGCTGTTGGATGTAAAAAAAAAATTGTCAATGGGTGGCCATTGGAATGGCAATTGCAAGCTGAGTTTAGCAATTTTTGGAAGGTAAAGGAGGAATTATCCTTTTGTAATGGTATTGTCCTAAGAGGAGATAGGTTTGTATCGCCTATTGGGAAACGCGAGAACATTATCAAGTTAGGACATGAAGGCCATTGGAGGATGTCAAGCATGAGGAGGAAGGTTTAAGAAGAAATTTGGAGGTCAGGTTTGGATGGTATGGTGGATCGCTGGGTGAGGGAATCTAATGCATGCAAGACAAGTGACAAAGGGGCATATTACCAACTATTAGCGATATTTATCGCTAACTAGGCTTAGCAACAAATTTTGTATCGCTAAGCATCGCCGGAAATTATCGCTGAGATAACGTGCTATTAGCAACATTTATCTCCAAAGCGATAAATTTTCCGGCGATAGCGTGATTATCCCTGAAAATACAGTGATATTCACGCATTAGCGTCAAAATGCTCTTAGCCATGTTATCCACCTCCCATTGGATAACATGGCTAAGAACTGGTCAGAGCAGGCGTTAGTTATTGGCGATAGCGGGAATATTTCCATCGCTACGCTTGCCTTGCTAATAGGCGATAGCGACATTGGCGACTGCTTTCAGTCGCTAACAGGTTGGGTACGCCCACTTTGCATGTCATTAGCGATAAATATCGCTGACATGCAAAGCGGGACCCAAACCGCTCGCTATCGCCTAAAGCTGTCGCTAACATCAGTTAACGACAGCTTGCTAATAGAGCGATAGAATTATCGCCGCTTAGCAGCCGAAAATGGCCGCTAAAGCGGCGATAATTGCCTATCGCCCTGCTTGGTAATATGCCCCAAAAGTGATTAAACCAGTGGTGGTACCTTTTCAAACAGTAGATTTATCTGATGGGCCATGGTGGAAAGTAGCAATTGATATTATGGGGCCATTTACCACGTTACCATCCAAGGAGGCATATGCCATTGTTCTCATTGGGCATTACTCTAAGTGGGCGGAAGTTCATATGGATGCCAGTGTGACCACGGAGGTGGATATTGACTGATTTTTTGGAGGATTTTTTTTCCAGGGAAGGTGTACCAGAGTCGCTGGTGTCTGATAATGGAGTGGAGCTTAAATCAAGTAAGATGCAGTCGTTTTTGTAAAAGTGTGTCATACACGTCATTCAGTAACAGGTAGAATGCCGTTTGACGTGTTAAGAGGAAGGAAACCTTCTTCGAAACTTGTACCTTGGTTGTTGAGGATTAAGAAGGAAGAGAAAGGGAAGTCAGAGGCTGAGCTTCTGATGAAGAGGAATGTGGAACGGAGTCAAACGCAGGTCATTAACAGAATCAATATGGGTAAGAAGATGTCGAATATTTTGGTACGTCAGTATGTGCGGTTAAGGAAACCAGGCCTAGTGGAAAAGGGGGCACCTCGTTGGTCTGATCCAGTGAGGATAGTAAAGGTGTTGGAAGGTGCCGTGAAACTTGAAGATGGGAGAGTGCGGAATTTATGCCATGTGAGTGAGTGCAAGAGAGTTAGCGGACATAATGGTCAGGAGTGTGACATGCATGACACTGTTAGTGGATACTTGATGGGTGATGAGGTGTGTTCAAGGGTTGAAGCAAACTCTAGGGTGAGTGAGATGTGTGGGAGTTGTGGGGTGGCCAATGGTGGAGGTCAGAGTGATCCAGATGTGAGAGTACTTCGAAGTGCGAGAGACATTAAATTGCCTGGTCATATTAAAGCGTTTGTGATGAGATAATATTCTATTTTAGTTATTTACAGTGTGCATATTTATTTCCTGGTAGTTGGTGTTCTAAGGAGGGAAAGGGCATGTGTCATTTATCTATTGTTGTTTTGTTGTGTTTGTTATTCGTATTGAGGGGGAGGTGTGTGGGACATTGGAGTGTTGTGAGTGGATGGTTGGTGAGGGACATGATTGGGTATTAGAATAGGCACATTGGGGCAGCAGTTGGCCAGGAGTAGCTGTTGTGCTGGGTCTTGCTGGCATCGCTCTCTATGCATGAGGAACCAGGAACCCATGAATAAAGACTTTGAAGTTAATATTTCCTATCGGAGGTGGAGTCGTTCTTAACCTGCAGTGCACCGTTTATTATCACCACAGTATGACACGAGCCTGCACACACTGCACTGTTGTACGTGTTCAGGAAACTCTTAATAGTGTGTTTAATGTGCACCCACGCATAAGCCCGCAGCACTGCATTGCTCAAGGTGAGTGCGCGGTGGAAGAGGAGACGCAGACACGCTGTAAACAACACATTATTCTATCACTAAATGCACAGGTAACCAGCAAACACTGCAGAGCACGTACCTTGTCCTTGGTGCCAGGAGATGCAGGGGCAGAATGAAAGGTATGGGTGTATCACTCACAGGGTTTTTACAGTGTTTACTTACATGCATCAATACTTAAGACTTGAATGATGGATTCGGCAATATGGTGGTATAATAACAAATATGCCTGTGCTTGGGCCTCATGGTATAATCCCCTAGTTGCACCATGAATGATCAGACCAATGAGATCTTCTTCTGAGCAGCTGTAGTGCCCCCTGCCCTCTGGTACTTAGAAGTGCTGTCTGTCTCTGGCAATTGCCCTTCCATTTCTGCAGCAGTTTTAAGATCTTCTTAGAGTTTCTTGTTTCTCAAATGGGTGTAACTTCTGATATTTAAATGTTTCTCATGTCTTCAGTGCTTGATTTTGCTCTTGAGTAAGTGTCACTCATATCCGTTGAAATGTAACTCATAACTACACTGAATATATTCAAATTTTAATCATAGCGATCTGAAACCCTCAGCAGGTAGGCTTCATTTGGGCGCGGGTGAAGGCCGGTAATTTCTAGATTTAATGTGCTGTTGCGGCAACTTAAAATAAATCTGCTGCCTGTAGGTGTCTGACTCTGGTCAATCAGCCCGTGCGAGGTCACAGTGGGGCGGGTGCGTTGCCGGGAACGAACAACAGGCAAGATGCTGCCTCCAGGATCCATGTCTGGAATATTTGCTGACAGAGACACCTGCACTCTTGATTGATTGATTAATTGATTGATTGATTGATTGATTCTCCACGGGGCACCGGAGCGCCTTTCTTAGGAGGCACTGCAGTGTGAGTCAACATTGCAACAAGTGAGAAAGCATGCTGCACTAGCACAGCGCATGCCAGTGCGATCGCGCAGGGCTGCGCAGCTGAGTTCCTCGAGCACGGCTCCTGCAGTGTTCCCGAGCTATTGATGCAGACACCAGCAGTAAAATGTGTTAGTCTCACTCCTGATGCGTGGTTCTGGGCAGGGCTAGATGCATTTCCCCATTGACTTGCATTGAAGAAGCTGCCATGTCAGGCGGAGACAGACTTTTGACTGCAAAAGTCGGGACTGTCCTGTGTGAATCGGGTCTATTGGCACGTATGCACACGGGTATATTGTGGAAGTACCCTAACCCCACGGAGCCTTTGGTCATTATTCATACATGCCAATATACCCTATTCAGACAGGAGACTACCGATTTTTCAAGCCAAAAATGCCTTTATTTTAGCCGTCTCTTGCCCGATATTGCATTTTCTACAACAGAAGTCAATGGGGGATTCTCATTCTCCTGATTTTCTATTTTAAATCTCCCACCACCCTGTCCTGAAATGTTGGCCTGTGTGATTATTGCTGGATTACTGAGACTCTCCACGGCCTGGATCCAGAGCACAAGTCACCATGGGGCTGCTGCAGGAGCCTTGCTGTCACTGGAGGGGGCGTGGCTAGCCACAAACATTTGCATACCCAGAAACCTCTGCGGCAAACATCCCTCCAGCACACTTTGGAATAGTGCTAACCAAAAAAAGAATTCTGGTTTTGATTCCTCTTCCTCCTGCTTTGATGACAACTCCTCCAAAGACCTCTCTGACGAATTCGTCTTTGACCTAGATGAGGTTCAACAAGACTTCAATTCTCAACCTGATCCCGAGCCTGGCTCCAAAAATACTATTTTGAAATCTATCGGAGAAGAGATGTTCTCTCCCCTAAACATCTCTCACCCTAATAGCTCAAAGTGGTTCCCACAGGAACACGTTTCCCAGTTTGTAACACGTTGGTTGAGAAACCTTCTAGACAGAAATACTAGAAACACAATGAGATCTGAATCCCCCAGACCTACCATTGAGGAGAGAGTCTGTCAAACTCCAAACTTAGACCCAGACCTTATCAAATTCCTCTTTAAATTAGGACGAGATCCTAGAAAAGGACTGGAGAGAGCTCTTAAAGGCTGCCAAGACCGTCTTTTAGATGTCTTAGGACCACTCGTTAGAATCTTGGATATGGCCGAACAATCCCACCTCTCCTCTACCCCCCTGAACGTTGATCTCGTTCGAGGATGGAGCCAAAGGGCTCTTGTTCTCCTTGGCAATGCTAATTCCAGTTTAAACGTTGAAAGAAGGAGGTCCATTTTAAACAAAATTAATCCCAAATTGGTGATATGGCAGAGAAGGAACCCTCCCAAAACCCTAAAGGCCTTCTTTTCGGGGAGGATATAATTAAAGAGATTGGCAAATACGTCTCTACCTTCACTGCTCTCGATAGGGCTCATAACAACCTGAGACGAGTGTTTAACACAAACCTTTTTGGTCAGGCCGGCAGAAGGGGTCGCTCTTCCGGCCGAGGCAATCAACGACCCTACTCATCATTCAGAGGAACTTGAAGGGGCTTCTACCCCCCTAGACAACCCTTCTTTCCCAAAAAAGGAAGGGGTCCAAGAAACCGTGGTTCCAGAGGTCGTGGTACTCCCAACACCTCCAATTCTACCAGTAAGTACTACTCCTTCTTCTTCTTTCCCTCTCATAGTAGGGGGCAGACTAAAACAGTTTTATCATGTTTGGAATTCAATCACCCAAGACGCATGGGTTCTAGAAACTGTCATGGGCTTCAAAATAGATTTTTTAGACATCCCTTTCCAATCACGCTTACCCCAACCCTTTGTCCTTTCACAAGATCAGGAAAAGATCGTGGAGGAAGTTATTTCTATGCTCAAAAAGGGCGCAATAGTGGAAGTTCCCTGGTCCGAAGCGAGATTCATAAGCACACTTTTTCTTGTTCAGAAAAAGGACAAAGGGTGGAGACCGGTAATAAACCTTCGAGAATTCAACAAATTTCTGGTTTATCGTCATTTCAAAATGGAAGGTATCCACCTTCTAAGGGATCTCCTTCTCGAAGGAGATTGGATGGTCAAGTTAGACCTGAAGGATGCCTACTTCACCATCCCTATGTACAAGGAACATCAACCTTTCCTTCAATTTGCTTGGAAAGAACGTCTTTACCAATTCCAAGCTCTTCCCTTCGGCCTCTCTTCTGCCCATTGGTGTTTTACCAAGATCATGAAGTGTATTGTTACAATTCTAAGAGAAAGGGGTATCCGTCTCATCATCTACCTGGACGATATTCTTATCATGTCCCAATCCCATTCAGACCTCCTAAGAGATCTAAAAACTTCAATGAACTTAATCGAGAGTCTAGGATTCATCATCAACAAAGAGAAATCCATTCTCTCTCCCTGCAAGACCATAGATTTCCTTGGCTTCACTCTAGAGACCTTGAAATGTCTTCTCCTTCTTCCTGCCAAGAAGATTGCCAAGATCCGGAAGGAGATCAGGTCCGTCTTGAAACAAGAGTCTTTAACGCTCCGCGAACTAGCCAGACTTCTTGGGCTTCTTTCTTCTTCCATCCAGGCCATTTTCCCCGGTCCTCTGAATTACCGCGCGCTTCAGAGAATAAAGAGAAAAGCGCTCAATTCAGGTCTATGGTACTTGGATCTTGTATCTTGTCTGGCATCCACCGGAAGTAGTTGGGAAGCTGGAAGGTAAGCCTGCTGGCAAATAAGTCTACGTCTATGGGCCCCCAAAAGTGGAAGAGGGAATTGAAGACGTTCACATCGAGTTTCCAGTCTGAGAAGTCTAGAAGGAATCTTGAATTCCAGTCTGCAGAAATGTTCGATTTCCCTGGAAGATATTCCGCCCTGAGGGAAATGTTGTGTTCCAGACAGAAGATCCAAAGTTTCCTGGCAAGATTGGAGAGATCTGCAGATTTCGTTCCTCCAAGACTATTGATATAGGCCTAAGCAGAAATGTTGTCCATTTTCAGAACAACAGACCTCCCTTGGATGGAGTGTTTGAAAATTATAAGAGCGTATAAACCAGCTGTCAATTCCAGAAAATGTATGTGTTGAGAAGATTCCGTCAGGGTCCAAACCCCACCGGTGTTCTGGTCTTCTAGACGTGCACCCCAGCCATGAAGACTGGCGTCTGATTCTAGGACAAAATCCGGGGATGAGCCAAAGATAGCTTTGCCATTCCAGGCGTCTACGTTCTCCAGCCACCAAAAGAGCTCTGCTCTGGCATCTGGGTCCAGAGAGACAAGATCCCCATACCATAGACCTGAATTGAGCGCTTTTCTCTTTATTCTCTGAAGCGCGCTGTAATTCAGAGGACCGGGGAAAATGGCCTGGATGGAAGAAGAAAGAAGCCCAAGAAGTCTGGCTAGTTCGCGGAGCGTTAAAGACTCTTGTTTCAAGACGGATCTGATCTCCTTCCGGATCTTGGCAATCTTCTTGGTAGGAAGAAGGAGAAGACATTTCACGGTGTCCAGAGTGAAGCCAAGGAAATCTATGGTCTTGCAGGGAGAGAGAATGGATTTCTCTTTGTTGATGATGAATCCTAGACTCTCGATTAAGTTCATTGAAGTTTTTAGATGTCTTAGGAGGTCTAAATGGGATTGGGACATGATAAGAATATTGTCCAGGTAAATGATGAGACGGATACCCCTTTCTCTTAGAATTGTAACAATACACTTCATGATCTTGGTAAAACACCAAGGGGCAGAAGAGAGGCCGAAGGGAAGAGCTTGGAATTGGTAAAGACGTTCTTTCCAAGCAAATTGAAGGAAAGGTTGATGTTCCTTGTACATAGGGATGGTGAAGTAGGCATCCTTCAGGTCTAACTTGACCATCCAATCTCCTTCGAGAAGGAGATCCCTTAGAAGGTGGATACCTTCCATTTTGAAATGACGATAAACCAGAAATTTGTTGACTTCTGGAAGGTTTATTACCGGTCTCCACCCTTTGTCCTTTTTCTGAACCATAAAAAGTGTGCTTATGAATCTCGCTTCGGACCAGGGAACTTCCACTATTGCGCCCTTTTTGAGCATAGAAATAACTTCTTCCTCCACGATCTTTTCCTGATCTTGTGAAAGGACAAAGGGTTGGGGTAAGCGTGATTGGAAGGGGATGTCAAAAAAATCTATTTTGAAGCCCATGACGGTTTCTAGAACCCATGGGTCTTGGGTGATTGAATTCCAAACATAATAAAACTGTTTTAGTCTGCCCCCTACTATGAGAGGGAAAGAAGAAGAAGGAGTAGTACTTACTGGTAGAATTGGAGGTGTTGGGAGTACCACGACCCCTGGAACCACGGTTTCTTGGACCCCTTCCTCTTTGGGGAAAGAAGGGTTGTCTAGGGGGGTAGAAGCCCCTTCCAGTTCCTCTGAATGATGAGTAGGGTCGTTGATTGCCTCGGCCGGAAGAGCGACCCCTTCTGCCGGCCTGACCAAAAACGTTTGTGTTAAACCCTCGTCTCAGGTTGTTTTGAGCCCTATCGAGAGCAGTGAAGGTAGAGACGTATTTTCCAATCTCTTTAATTATATCCTTCCCGAAAAGAAGGCCTTTAGGGTTTTGGGAGGATTCCTTCTCTGCCATATCACCTAATTTGGGATTAATTTTGTTCAAAATGGACCTCCTTCTTTCAACGTTTAAACTGGAATTAGCATTGCCAAGGAGAACAAGAGCCCTTTGGCTCCATCCTCGAACGAGATCAACGTTCAGGGGGGTAGAGGAGAGGTGGGATTGTTCGGCCATATCCAAGATTCTAACAAGTGGTCCTAAGACATCTAAAAGACGGTCTTGGCAGCCTTTAAGAGCTCTCTCCAGTCCTTTTCTAGGATCTCGTCCTAATTTAAAGAGGAATTTGATAAGGTCTGGGCCTATGTTTGGAGTTTGACAGACTCTCTCCTCAATGGTAGGTCTGGGGGATTAGGATCTCATTGTGTTTCTAGTATTTCTGTCTAGAAGGTTTCTCAACCAACGTGTTACAAACTGGGAAATGTGTTCCTGTGGGAACCACTTTGCGCTATTAGGGTGAGAGATGTTTAGGGGAGAGAACATCTCTTCTCCGATAGGATTCAAAATAGTATTTTTGGAGCCAGGCTCGGGATCAGGTTGAGAAATGAAGTCTTGTTGAACCTCATCTAGGTCAAAGACGAATTCGTCAAAGAGGTCTTTGGAGAAGTTGTCATCAAAGGAGGAGGAAGAGGAGTCAAAACCAGAATTCTTTTTTTGGTTAGCACTATTCCAAAGTGTGCCGCGAGGGACACCATACACATTTGTGCCGCCATGGACACCGATCAAGGGAGTGTCCCGAGGGACATCAGGTTCAAGTGGGGCGCAGTGGCCTCCCATCCAAATTGAGGTGCTAGGACCTCCCGTACAATCAGAGGCGGTAGGGCCTTTAGTGCTTTGGCAATGTTTAGTTTTTTTGGGTCTCTTACCGTGTATAGGGGGATCTTGGGAATCACACGGTCTCTTAGAGAGCATGACTTCTTGGAGAGAGGACATCATACAGGATTTGATCTCCTGTTGAAGGAATTTCTTCAGCGAGTCGCCGATAGGTGCAGGCGAACTCGCAGTGGCGTCATCAGAATCCATGTCAGACATGGTGAAGTAATATTAGTAGAGTTTAGATAATAAGGCATAATGTCAGCCTCCGTGTCTTTAATGAAATCCAGATTCTCTGGTCATGTTAATAGGAGAATCGCAATTCATCACTGCAGGTGATACAGGCGTTTGTTTAATAGGAGAAGGAGCGCCTGTAGGTGTGCACACAGAGGCATTCATGAGAATGACTGGCACGTCACCAGTGTAAAGTCACCCTACCAGAAGGAAGTTATATTTTTATTGTGACTGCGCGGACAGGACAACTTTCTAACAACAAAAAATAAATTGGCACTCCGTGGGTGACACGCACCTCGAGGGGCCGTGAGAAGCGGAAGTTGATGACATTTTCGTAGGGTTTCTGTACAAGAAGCTCCCTGATTGGTGAGAAACGTTATTATCCGGGGGCGGTTTGGCCTCGCTGAGGAGAACATCCAAAGTTTCCTGGCAAGATTGGAGAGATCTGCAGATTTCGTTCCTCCAAGACGATTGATATAGGCCAAAGCAGAAATGTTGTCCATTTTCAGAACAACAGACCTCCCTTGGATGGAGTGTTTGAAACTCATAAGAGCGTATAAACCAGCTGTCAATTCCAGAAAATGTATGTGTTGAGAAGATTCCGTCAGGGTCCAAACCCCACCGGTGTTCTGGTCTTCTAGACGTGCACCCCAGCCATGAAGACTGGCGTCTGATTCTAGGACAAAATCCGGGGATGAGCCAAAGATAGCTTTGCCATTCCAGGCGTCTACGTTCTCCAGCCACCAAAAGAGCTCTGCTCTGGCATCTGGGTCCAGAGAGACAAGATCCCCATACCATAGACCTGAATTGAGCGCTTTTCTCTTTATTCTCTGAAGCGCGCTGTAATTCAGAGGACCGGGGAAAATGGCCTGGATGGAAGAAGAAAGAAGCCCAAGAAGTCTGGCTAGTTCGCGGAGCGTTAAAGACTCTTGTTTCAAGACGGATCTGATCTCCTTCCGGATCTTGGCAATCTTCTTGGTAGGAAGAAGGAGAAGACATTTCACGGTGTCCAGAGTGAAGCCAAGGAAATCTATGGTCTTGCAGGGAGAGAGAATGGATTTCTCTTTGTTGATGATGAATCCTAGACTCTCGATTAAGTTCATTGAAGTTTTTAGATGTCTTAGGAGGTCTGAATGGGATTGGGACATGATAAGAATATTGTCCAGGTAAATGATGAGACGGATACCCCTTTCTCTTAGAATTGTAACAATACACTTCATGATCTTGGTAAAACACCAAGGGGCAGAAGAGAGGCCGAAGGGAAGAGCTTGGAATTGGTAAAGACGTTCTTTCCAAGCAAATTGAAGGAAAGGTTGATGTTCCTTGTACATAGGGATGGTGAAGTAGGCATCCTTCAGGTCTAACTTGACCAGCCAATCTCCTTCGAGAAGGAGATCCCTTAGAAGGTGGATACCTTCCATTTTGAAATGACGATAAACCAGAAATTTGTTGACTTCTGGAAGGTTTATTACCGGTCTCCACCCTTTGTCCTTTTTCTGAACCAGAAAAAGTGTGCTTATGAATCTCGCTTAGGACCAGGGAACTTCCACTATTGCGCCCTTTTTGAGCATAGAAATAACTTCTTCCTCCACGATCTTTTCCTGATCTTGTGAAAGGACAAAGGGTTGGGGTAAGCGTGATTGGAAGGGGATGTCAAAAAAATCTATTTTGAAGCCCATGACGGTTTCTAGAACCCATGCGTCTTGGGTGATTGAATTCCAAACATAATAAAACTGTTTTAGTCTGCCCCCTACTATGAGAGGGAAAGAAGAAGAAGGAGTAGTACTTACTGGTAGAATTGGAGGTGTTGGGAGAACCACGACCCCTGGAACCACGGTTTCTTGGACCCCTTCCTCTTTGGGGAAAGAAGGGTTGTCTAGGGGGGTAGAAGCCCCTTCCAGTTCCTCTGAATGATGAGTAGGGTCGTTGATTGCCTCGGCCGGAAGAGCGACCCCTTCTGCCGGCCTGACCAAAAAGGTTTGTGTTAAACACTCGTCTCAGGTTGTTTTGAGCCCTATCGAGAGCAGTGAAGGTAGAGACGTATTTTCCAATCTCTTTAATTATATCCTCCCCGAAAAGAAGGCCTTTAGGGTTTTGGGAGGATTCCTTCTCTGCCATATCACCTAATTTGGGATTAATTTTGTTCAAAATGGACCTCCTTCTTTCAACGTTTAAACTGGAATTAGCATTGCCAAGGAGAACAAGAGCCCTTTGGCTCCATCCTCGAACGAGATCAACGTTCAGGGGGGTAGAGGAGAGGTGGGATTGTTCGGCCATATCCAAGATTCTAACGAGTGGTCCTAAGACATCTAAAAGACGGTCTTGGCAGCCTTTAAGAGCTCTCTCCAGTCCTTTTCTAGGATCTCGTCCTAATTTAAAGAGGAATTTGATAAGGTCTGGGTCTAAGTTTGGAGTTTGACAGACTCTCTCCTCAATGGTAGGTCTGGGGGATTCAGATCTCATTGTGTTTCTAGTATTTCTGTCTAGAAGGTTTCTCAACCAACGTGTTACAAACTGGGAAATGTGTTCCTGTGGGAACCACTTTGCACTATTAGGGTGAGAGATGTTTAGGGGAGAGACATCTCTTCTCCGATAGGATTCAAAATAGTATTTTTGGAGCCAGGCTCGGGATCAGGTTGAGAAATGAAGTCTTGTTGAACCTCATCTAGGTCAAAGACGAATTTGTCAGAGAGGTCTTTGGAGAAGTTGTCATCAAAGGAGGAGGAAGAGGAGTCAAAACCAGAATTCTTTTTTTGGTTAGCACTATTCCAAAGTGTGCCGCGAGGGACACCGTACACATTTGTGGCACCATGGACACCGATCAAGGGAGTGTCCGGAGGGACATCAGGTTCAAGGGGGGCGCAGTGGCCTCCCATCCAAATTGAGGTGCTAGGACCTCCCGTACAATCAGAGGCGGTAGGGCCTTTAGTGCTTTGGCAATGTTTAGTTTTTTTGGGTCTCTTACCGTGTATAGGGGGATCTTGGGAATCACACGGTCTCTTAGAGAGCATGACTTCTTGGAGAGAGGACATCATACAGGATTTGATCTCCTGTTGAAGGAATTTCTTCAGCGAGTCGCCGATAGGTGCAGGCGAACTCGCAGTGGCGTCATCAGAGTCCATGTCAGACATGGTGAAGTAAT
Source organism: Lissotriton vulgaris (assembly GCF_964263255.1). NCBI lineage: Eukaryota > Metazoa > Chordata > Amphibia > Caudata > Salamandridae > Lissotriton > Lissotriton vulgaris. The sequence goes on from NC_141685.1 coordinate 136,626,901, forward strand.
ATTAGTAGAGTTTAGATAATAAGGCATAATGTCAGCCTCCGTGTCTTTAATGAAATCCAGATTCTCTGGTCATGTTAATAGGAGAATCGCAATTCATCACTGCAGGTAATACAGGCGTTTGTTTAATAGGAGAAGGAGCGCCTGTAGCTGTGCACACAGAGGCATTCATGAGAATGACTGGCACGTCACCGGTGTAAAGTCACCCTACCAGAAGGAAGTTATATTTTTATTGTGACTGCGCGGACAGGACAACTTTCTAACAACAAAAAATAAATTGGCACTCCGTGGGTGACACGCACTTCGAGGGGCCGTGAGAAGCGGAAGTTGATGACATTTTTGTAGGGTTTCTGTACAAGAAGCTCCCTGATTGGTGAGAAACATTATTATCCGGGGGCGGTTTGGCCTCGCTGAGGAGAGGAGCGCCGCTGCTTCCCTTAGGAAGGCGTCATCGCCGCGCGTGTAACACTGGGTGACGGAAGGCATCACAACGTCACGTGACGCAGAACGAGGCGCCGTTCGTAAGGACTGACTCGCGCCTGCACGAGGGAGCGGGAGCTGCAACGCTCCTTGTTGTCGCTAGAGGTCTGGAGGCTCCAGAGGAACAGTCAGCGCATCACCAGCACTCTGCATACCCACAATCCTGTGCGCGCCTCATAATGCTGCTTTACTTTCATACTAAAAGCAGGGCTCTTTGTGGCATTGAAAACGATAAAGAGCGGAGAGGCTCCGTGAGGTTAGGGTACTTCCAGAATGTACTCGTGTGTATACCTACCAACAGACCTGAGTGAGACAGGACTGTCCAGACTGACACTGCAGCTTCTTCAATGCGGAAATGCATCTAGCCTTGCCAAGTGCCACGCATCAGGTGTTAGACTACTCATCCCAGACACTGGGAATTGGAAGTATGGAGTTTTTTCTGAATTTGTCTCAACAAGAGTACCTTCAGGAAGGGCTCCGAATCAAAAATTAGCTAGCGTTCGCGCCAAGATTTTTCAATTCTATTAAGGACACGGAGGCGAGGATTATGCTTCTCTTTCTTTACTGTAAAGAACACAGCAGCCAATAAACATACACTTATGATATGAAAAACTACATTGTCCATGAGGATGTATGACATTATAACGCATGCTTTTACAACGCATGCTGTTACAACGCAGGTTTTACTACGCATACCTTTACAACGCATTACACTTTGGGGTGCTGGATAGTGAATAGTTTAATTTACTATTCCAACTCCAGTCCCCGTGGACACTAGGGAAGGTGTTGGATAGTAAATTAAACGTATTCCCTATCCTAGAGCGCCCCCCAGTGTAATGCGTTGTAAAGGTATGCGTAGTAAAACCTGCGTTGTAATAGCTTTGCGTCGTAAAAGTTTCGTTGTAAAGGATGTTTCCCTGTCCATGATGCTTTGCATCAGTCACGCCCACTTTGCCCTCATAAGAGCCCTGGTAACAGTCCCATCTTCCTCTTTCTTTGCTCGAACTTGCAAACTAAGTCCATGAAATAACTCTTGATCCTCCAACGTGGAAGCCAACTTGGAACTCAATTCCAACTTAAACCGTCAGCTGACAGAAGCGGTCACTCATTCTTCTTGTCAGCACCTAGAAATAGATATAAAAACATCCTGTAACTTCCGTTTAATATCAGCCCATAGCTTTATAACAACGGGTTGGCAAGCATAGTTAATACATTGACAATGCCAGGTGGGATAATCCTCGCCTCCGTGTCCTTAATAGAATTGAAAATTCTTGGCACGAAAGCTAGCTAATTTCTGATTCTATTACAGGACCGGAGGCTTCGGATTATGCTAGTTTAACGCTTTATCAAATACCACAGATGTTATATCTCCCACCAGCTTATAACAAAACTGTTTGAATGTCGATTCAGACAACCAATCAGCACAATGCATGATATCCTGAATGTTCGCACCCAGCAGATATGACTTTGATGCCATGGCACCCCGAACTGAATGAGCCCCAAACAACTGAACATCCACACCAACCTCTTTCATGATGAACTTAAGCCACCTGGCAATAGTTGCCGCAGAGACAGGCTTAAATGGCTTTTGCACTGCAATCCAAAGTTGAGAAACTCCCACAGGCCTCAAAGGACGAGTACATTCCTCGTAAGCTTTCAAGCATTGGACAACATCCATTATTCCATAATTCAGGATTATTTGGAAATGCATTATATTCAACATGCCTGGACAGAGTTTTTGTATGACCTGTAATAGTAAAGGAAACTCCTTCCGGAGTAAATACTCTACCTGTAATATCCAGTGCGCGCACGTCCGAAGAGCGTCTGCAAGCCGATAAACACAACAACATAGCCAATTTTGCGAAGAGTTGTTTCCTACACAGAAGATCGTTAGCAGGCCAACTGTCAAAGAGTTTAATGACCAAAGAGACATCCCATAAGCCGGAATACTTGGGCTTAGGGGATTAGCTACTCTGATTCCCTTAATAAGCTTACATATGAAAGGGTGCATACCCACCGGCTTTCCGTCTATTTGGGTATGACCCGCCGAGACGGCCGACCGAAAATTATTCACTGACCTGTAGGCCAGTCCGCTCTCTGCCTTCTCTGACAAAAAATTCACAATATGGGAAAGCCCTGCCCCCACGGGATCCAAATCCCGTTCCACGCACCAACCCATCCAGCCTTTCCAGGCTGAGGAGTATCGTTTTCTGGTGGATGGGGCCCAAGCTTGCTTGATGAACTCTGAAGCAGCTCTCGAAACTCCTGGCAAGTCCCACTGTTGCCTGAAAGTCTCATACCCTCAGCGACAGTCGCTGAGATAGGATTAGTGGATGACGATCCCACAGAGGGCCTTGGAGGAGAGACTCTGAATAAGGTAACATCCTGGTACGGTCACAACACATCCTCAAGAGGACCGGAAACCAAGGTTGCGACCTCCACAGTGGCGTCACAAACACCACTTCCACCGTCTCCTTGAGAATATGAGAGGTCACTCTCGGAATAAGAATGAAAGGCGGGAAAGCATAATGCACTGCTCCGACCAATCCTGGAGAAAAGCATCTGTTGCCATGGCTGCCGGATCCGGCCTCCAACTGTAAAACCTGGGAAGTTGGCTGTTCAACCTGGACGCAAACAAGTCCATCTGACACGGGCCCCACAGGTCCTGGATCCAAAGGAACACACTGGGAAGCAGCCTCCAGTCGCTGTAATCCTTGAGGTGCCTTGAATTCCAATCCGCTACTACATTGGACTGGCCCGGTATATACTCCGCAATTACCGTGATCTGGTGATTGAGACAATAGTGCCAAAAATCTTTGGCAATCTCCACCAGCATGGACGATCTCGTCCCTCCTAATTTGTTTATGTACCTCACTGCAGACACGTTGTCCATCCGAAGAAGGATGCAACACGATGTCTGTCTGGGGGACAGGATCTTGAACGCAAATGACCCTGCGAGTAATTCTAGGCAATTTATGTGTAATTCCAGCTCTTGGAGGGGACCATCTTCCTCCTGTGGAAACACTGCCACAGCGTGCTCCCCCGCCCAAATGGCTTGCATCTGATTCTATGACCACCTCTGGTACTGAGCCGAAAATGGCTCTGCCGTTCCATGCCTCCACGTGTGCTAACCACCAACGCATCTCCTGAGGCAGCGGAACAAGATCTGTGTAGGCCAGACCTTTCTGGAGATGTTGTATCTTCAGTCTCTGCAATGCCCTGTAATGCAAGGGTCCTGGAAAAATCGCCTGAATGGACGACGCCAACAGTCCCACAACTCTTGCGATCGTCCGAAGGGATACTATCTGCTTGCTGAGCAGCTTCACAATCTCCTTCTTTAGATCTTTCCAATTCATTTTCGGCAGGCTCAGCTGAGCTTTCTGAGAGTCTATCACAAACCCCAGAAACTCCATCGATTGAGACGGGCTCAGCTCTGACTTGGTCTGATTGATCACAAATCCTAGGCTCTACAACAATGACACCATCATTTGTAGATGCTGCGCACTAATTCGGACTGTGAGCCATGATTAGAATGTCGTCCAGATAAATTATCAAGCGCACTCCCTGCTCCTGGAGTTGCGCTACTACCGGCTTCATCACCTTGGTGAAACACCATGGAGCCGAGAAAAGCCCGAAAGGAAGGGCCGAATATTCGAACCACTGCCCGTTCCATTGAAATTGAAGGAAACGTCGGTGTGGAGGGTATATGGGAATGGACAGATACGCATCCTTCAGGTCTAGCCTGACCATCCAATCCCCTTGTTGTAACAAGTCCGCCAAAAGGTTAATACCCTCCATCTTGAAATGGTTGCAGACTAGGAAATAATTGAATTCTCTCAAATTTAAAACCAGCCTGTGACCTCCACCTCTCTTCTGAACTAGAAATATATTGCTGCAAAACCCTCGTGGACAGTCGTCGCACACTGCTATGGCGTGTTTTTGCAGCAATTCCTGTATTTCGCAGTCTATAAAACCTTTCTCTTGTTGGGAAAAATGGAGAACTCTGGGATATGTGCCTTGCCTGGGAGTTTCATAAAACTCTAGTCTAAACCCCTGTACTGTCTGTAAAACCCACGCATCCTGAGTAATCTGACACCACTTGTTCAGGAAAAACTGAGTACGACCCTCCAAAGGCAGAAGAAAAGGATCCATTGCACTCACCTGAGGAATTCTGAGTGTGGAAACCAGCTCTGTTGCCACCGCCCTGGAACCTGCATTTGTTAAAGCGTCGTCGAGTTGGTTAGAACGTGCCTCCTCCTGTTGAGTCCCACTCTCCTCTACTCTGACCGTAATCTCCTCTGGGGGGACCTTGATTCGTGAAATGGCCTGGCGAGCGGCCCCTGCCTCGCCCGGCCCTGTTGAAAAGGCCCTGCTGGAATACTCGCTTGATCCCTGACTGCGCTTTGTCGAGTGAGGTGAAGGTACCGGCATATTTCGGTTGCCCTCAGCTAAGGGGCCTGGTTTTGCTGTCGCCAGATCAGTTAGATTAGTGTCCATTCTCATGAGTAGAGATTTGCGCCGTTCAGTTGAAATTGCATTACCAAGTAAGCAAATGGCTCTTTGAGTCCAGCCTGCCAGGATATCTGGGTGTACGGGGACGTTGGCCTCCTTGGCCGCCAGGGCCATCTCCAGGATTTTTGCGAGAGGGCCAACCACATCAAGGAGCTTGTCTTGACAGCCGCGCCAAGCGCAGTCTATTCCCTTTTTTGGATCCTTTGCAAACTTCTTTAAGAACGTGAGCAAACTCACGTCAATTTCTGGAGTCTCAGCGACTTTGTCTGGAACGTCAGGTCGAGGACACTCCGACCTAAGACGGTTCCGTACCTCTTTATCGAATCCTTTCCTGAGGTTCTCGTGAAGATATTCCACTAACTCTGGCGCCGGGGCCCAGTCGGAAGATCTCGGGTGAACTATCTCACTGGGGTTGAAAGTGAAAGGGCTATTCGAGGGAGCAACTGCACTGGCAGATAACACCTTTTTAGCTTTCTTCTTTGGAGGGGCCTCCTCATCCGTGTTGGTAGTATTAGTATCCGTGATAGTAGTGTCCGTGTCCACATATACCTTCTGTTTGGCCTTTGGCTTGCCACCTACGGCATAACCATGGTCTCCGCCAGACGCGGGAGGAAGGGAACTTAAAGCCCTACGTGCGGCCACTGACTGTCTTTCCCTGACTCAGTAGCTGGTGGAGTCCCTTTGCTAGCCTGATCTTTAGTGAACCCATGACGTTTAGCGAAACTTTCAAGCTGCTTTGTGATAGGCTTGAGTGGAGCTGCCAATGCTTGTTGCACAGTCGTGGGTACTGCGCTCTCAATGGCCCTATTAACGGAGGATTGAACCAATGCATCCAGAGCCCCAACAATTTTGTCTTCAACAGCAGGCTCAGGCTGCTCCTCATAATATTCATCCCCCACTTCCTCATCAAATTGTACCCACTCCTCCATGTTAACCAACTGTGGGGCAATGCGAGGTCAAATATGATAAATGATGGAAGTAAATCCAGAGGGAGTAAGGGGGGGTCAGCCCCAAATGCACACTGTATAAATATAAGTAAAGCACCAGTACCAGACCCCCTTAGCAAAGCTGTACTCTGATTCTTGCAGCCTGAATAGGCTTAGGAGCCGAATATCAACTCTATATGGAGCGCGTGCTCACTCCCCAGGTCAACTACTATTGCAACCAGCTAGGTGTATATCTCCACCAGCTTCCAGGCTTGAAACGCAGTGAAAAGTGTGTGATCGTAGCGATTCCGGCATGAGCAGCCCAAAGCGCGTCGAAAACCTACCAAAAGTAGCCCAATGGATGTGCGCGCACGCTGCTCACGTCGGCCGGATGGTGAAAGGCTCCTTTGGCGCTGCGGGCGATTAGGGAAGCCGCTGTGCGCTTTAGCGCTGTATCGCTGCCGCTTACCGCGGAAACACAAACCGCCCAGCGGTTCGGTACTCAAGCGCTTCTAAGCGCGATTGCCCAAACACTGAGGAACAAGGAGCAAAGCTCCGCTCTGAGCGCGAAAGCGCTCGGCGGAAAACCGCTGCGGGCAGCGGAAACAATGTAATGCAAATCACCACGAACAAAATGTTAAAGAAAAATGCTAAGTGAAATGATAAAAAACCCTGTTTGGCGCGGGAACACTCGCGCATCAAAAACAAAGGCAGAACAAATAAATTTCAATTGATACCCACAATAATGAAAACACGAGTCATTGCATACACAAACCTCTGAATTCTCCCAAGAAGCGCAAAGCGCTACAGTCAATATCAAAACCCAAAACTAGGTTAAATGAGTAATAATAACGATTAGGGTATTTATCTCTTGCTGTCAGCAGCAAAGAAAGAGGAAGATGGGACTGTTACCAGGGCTCTTATGAGGGCAAAGTGGGCGTTACTGATGCAAAGCATCATGGACAATGTAGTTTTTCATATCATAAGTGTATGTTTATTGGCCGCTGTGTTCTTTACAGTAAAGAAAGAGAAGCATAATCCGAAGCCTCCGGTACTGTAATAGAATTCAGTATGGCCTCAAATAATTAGGTTTAGGTTCTTGATGGAAAAGACAACTTTCATAGTCTTCATTCTGGGATAAAAATGAAGCCGGTAGGATCTGTCATCACAGCCTCAGTCTCTTTGACACTTATTTCTTTCATGCGGCGACTTGATTGTGGGTGGGGGTATTGGTAGCGCACCGTGTTTATACAACCTGCAAAGACACCGCTAGTTTTAGCCTGAATTGTGAGCATTCATGCAAATTGTGTAACATTGTTCAATTTATGGGCATTCTGTATTACAAATGAACTGGAACTGCTATTTTGGCTGCTTTCAATGCATTGAGGGTCGATGTTTTTGATAAACTAAGGCGCAGATTTACAAGCCACTTGCGCCACTTTTGCGTCACTTTTCCCATGTTTAAAGTGATGTGTAAGTGGCACAAGGGGCTTGTAAATCTGCCCCTAAGTCTTTGATGATTTATCAGTACATTTCCTGAGTATGGCGGATCGTGAATTGAATTGTGACGCCGCCGAGCTGGACCCCACTGGAAGAGGCAGTAGTTGAACTGATTCCACTGCTTCCACCCTTGCTTGCTTCCTGTCGTTCCACCCCGAAGGGCCTTCACTTAAACCTTTCCACAGACTGTTGCGAGTCCCAATAGGGCCCACTGTCATTGGTCGCCTGCAGCACTTCTTCGCAGCTCTCCATTGGAATCGAAGACAAAACCCGACATCAAAAGGCACCTATGCACCCGGCTTCCCTGGGTGAGGTAACACGAGTACTCCGATGCTACTGTGGGTCTTGACTCTCGAAGTGTTCTAGTCTAAAAGGGTTCCATCGTAGTTAACCTAGAAGTGTCCTTAAACTGTAAATTTGTAACTTGTTCTTTCTCCATCGAAAGTCAATGGTAACCTGCGGCTGCGTTTAGACACAGCACGCGTCTCCTGTGGGCCTACTACATCCTTAATTTTGTTGTTCCTAGAAGCGCCAGCGATTCCATAGGCCCTAGGCCTGCATTCTATTCCAGACGTGGTTCTTATTCCACTATTTTAGTATATGGTTTGTGAGGCCCCTAGGGCATAACGTATACTGTGCAACTTATTGTATGCTAATTAAATTCCTTGTATTGTACTTTTGCCTCTGACATCATAAAGAGCGCAGAGGGGATGTGTTTAGAATAAATACATATATATTTGATATATACCTTGTGTGGTGTGCTTTCATTTGATCATTCAAGAGATTATAATTGGTAAAACAACTTACTTAACTCGTCTCCAAGTCTTAGCCTGAAGGCTGCTCTCCACAGCTACCACTAGGATAGCTTTCTATAAGGTTGACTTTATAACCCACCATCAATAAGGGTCGTTTGGACTGGTGCAAGGTGCCCACTAGAATAGTGGACATCATATACCAGGCAAACTTCTAACATGCACTACATACCCATGAGGGTCTCAAGGCGCTGAATAATGTGGAACCATAGAGACGCTGTTGACAGTTGAGAGGTACCAGAGCGACGATTCTGCTCATTTTGGAGCCATAACTGACCTTTGAACGCCTGCCATCCATGTGACCTTCTGTCATTCCTTTTTTAGGTCTTGTCTAGGCAGCACGCATGCGCTGCTCTAGGAAAAATGACCTCTTGGAATCGCTCTGGACTTCCGGCCTATGGCTTGCTGTTACGTGCATCGGCTCGCAAGTGCTCGTGCACCACTCGCGGGACTTCCGGCCTTTGGCTTTATGTTAGATATATATTGGCGACCCAGTTAGCTTGTGTCGTGGGTGACTGCCTAGTACTCTCATACGGCTGCACCACTCCCGTGTAAACCTCCATATGGGTGATTGCACCATAAAGGCAGAAACAAGCACGGTCCTTCATAACATCAAACATAGAATTCTGTTTTTGATTGCATTTTTTGTTTCTGTCTCTTGTTCCAACTAGCTTCTGTGAAGTGCCATTCTAGCTGCCTGCAGTTTAAGTGCTGGGTTAAGTGTGGTCTCCTTAACAAATGATAAAATGCCCGTGAGCACTGACAGCATTGGCATTTGTAAAACATCACTAGTAAAACAACCACGAGTTGCTGTTTTTACACTGCACATTTTTATTGCAAGCATATGATATGGGGGCAGTGTTTATCATTTGTTTTCAGTTTGTGACACATGCTTCCAATAAAACTAAGAGTTCCACCTTCTTGCAAGGCTTGCACCATTGGTTTTGCAAATGCTTGCTTGCTCTTGTTATTAGCTCCAGTTGGTATGAACTCCTGCAGCAAGCTAGAGCCTCGAAGGGCTGCATGAATCGAGGGATTTGTTATTTGTAGACGTGCAATGAAGTCTGTACTGGCCAGCCTGTGGCATGTTCATGCAGACTCGAGGGGGTGCTTTTCCTATAGTCCCCACTTTGTTTCTGGAACTCAGAGTTTGTTGCTTCGGCCTGCATGGGGCGCGCTCAGGGGGCGCTGTGGATGGTAATCCCCACCCCAGGTGACCCCTAAATGTACATCATTCAAGGTGATCAGTAAAAGGCGATGTTGATGAGCTGGTGTCTGAAGAGTGTGATCCAAACCTTGGCTTCTCCACTTGACCACGATTGCATGAACCTGTGACACGAATGTCTCGTCCTGCACCTCTGGCTCTTTACCTGGCGAGCACCGGCAGCAGACTGAACCTCAACATCAAGAGTATCTGTTTGGACCAGCCACGCCTAGAAGTGTCTCCCTTGCCTTATATTGTACTAGTCTCACTATTCACCATCTGGTGAAGTGAGACCACGAGAGCTGTCTCGTCTGCTACAATAATAACCTTTATTTATTTATTTATTTGTGGTATTTGTAGAGCGCAGCATTCATCCCAGGGGATATCAAGGCGCTAAATGAGAAAGGGCTGCTGAGGTTGAGCAGGAGGGGTTATTATTTGGGGAAGAGATGTGTTTTGAGTTTTTGCCGGAATGAAAGAAGGTTCACAGTGTGTCTCAAATCCATCGGTAGTTCATTCCATCGTTTGGCCGCCAAATGCGAGAAGGCTCGTCCTCCTGTTCTTGTTTTATAGATACGCTTGGGTTTTGCTAGGGCTGAGTTAATGGATCTTAAGTTCCTGTTTGGAATGTAAAATTCGATTTTCCCTTGCAGGATTGTAGGGCCTGTTTTATAGAGGGCTTTGTGCGCATGACAAAGTAGTTTAAATGTGGCGCGCTGGCGCATCGGCAGCCAGTTGAGTTGTTTTAGACATGCCGATGCAGAGTCTCGTTTGCCTTTGTTGCATACCAGCTTGGCAGCCTGGTTTTGCAGGACCTGAAGGCGGGAGAACAACTGCTCGTTCATTCCTTCGAATAGAGCATTGCCATAATCCAGGCGGCTGACTAGGAGGGCCTGGGTGATCGTACGACGACAGTCAAGTGGGATCCATGTGAAGATCTTAGCGAGGAGTTTCAGGATTGCAAATCCCTTACCCCAAAGTGTGCGCACGTGGTCCTTCATGGATAATGCGTCGTCCATCATGATGCCCAGATTCCTGGCGTGTTGTTTCGGGGCGGGGGCTGTTCCCAGAGCCGGTGGCCACCAAGAATCATTCCACGATAGTTTGGCTCCTCCGAACAGTAAAATTTCGGATTTTCCGGCATTGAGCTTGAGGCAGTGGTTACGCATCCAGTCCGCCATTTCGGAGAGGCAGCTGTGGAGTTTGTTTTTAGTTGTTTCTAATTTTTCCGATCTTTCATCCAAGGTCACCATCAGCTGCGTGTCGTCGGCGTATGAGCAAATGCCGATGCCCCACTTTCTTCCGATGTCGGCCAGAGATGATACGTAGGCATTAAAGAGAGTGGGGCTTAGGGAGGCCCCTTGTGGGACTCCACAGCCGATGGGGCGGGGTTCTGAATGGAATTGGCCCATATGCACTGCTTGGGTGCGGTTGCACAGGAAGGATTCGATCCATTGCAACGCTGTGTCTTGTATACCTTTGCACCGGAGAATGTTCAGTAGGCATTTGTGCGACACTGTGTCGAACGCTGCCGACAGGTCCAACAGTATCAGAGCCACCGAACCCCCTTGGTCAGTGATGCATCTGACACTGTCTGACACTGCCAGCAGCGTAGCCTCGGTGCTGTTGTTGGATCTGAATCCGGTTTGGGTAGGGTCCAGAAGCGAGTTGTCCTCAAGATATTTGGATAACTGTGAGTTAACCATTTTCTCCAATGCTTTGGAGAGGTAGGGGAGTTGTGAAATTGGCCTATAATTCTCTGGGTTGAGAATATCGGCCCCAGCTTTCTTCAGGAGGGGGGTTACAGATGCGTGTTTCCAGCGATCTGGAAAAGACGCGGAGGTGAGAGATTGATTAAAAAGTTTGGTGATGATTGGGCATAGAGTCGGTGCAATTTCAGAGAATACAAAGTGTGGGCAGGGGTCTGCAGGGGAGCCGGATTTTATTGCTCTAAGGACTGTTAGTACTTCCTCTTCGGAGAGTGGTTGGAAAGTTTATGAAGCGCTGCGCCGGCGTCTAGGCACTGTTCATCGGGTGAGGTGCATGCTAGGTGGAGGCCACCGATCATGAAAGGCTTCTGCTGTGTCTTAAGAGGTTGGCGAGATGCTGCTTGCTTGCGCTGCCGCAGTCCACAGGTGACCGGCCACTTCGACATGTACAGTGGGAGTTGTAGTCCATGTGTGCTGTGCGGTGCATCCTGCTTTTTCCTTCCACACCGGCTGCTTTTGAGTTGAGTGGGAGTCCTTTCTTTTCCTACAAACTAAAGGCTAAATCGTTATTTAACTTGTCTAACATGTAAACATTGACGAACCTGTAGAGAAAACTCCTTTTTTTTTATTTTTTTTTTAATATTATTATTATTTATTTATTTTTTATTCAACCAAAACACCTTCCAACCAGCTCAGCTCCCTCCACTTGCCGTGTGCCCCCACTGTGCGTTTGCGTCGTAGTAGGTCCATACCTACACTTACCAATTATTCTCCTTTTCAAGAAATGTGTGCCTGCGAGCCACCAAAGACTCACTCCAACTACCTAGATCCCATCCACTGCGGTGTGTCCTTACTGCCTGTTTACATCTGTTATGGTGAATTGGCGCTAGCACGGCATCTGTGTCCCGGCAAGTGCTCCCCCCTGGTCTGGACAAAGGGGGCACTATCTTAGTAGCACCTCGCTGCAAACCATCCGACCCAATGACCAGCCAACTCTGACCTGGCAACCATGTTCCCCTGTTGCCAAAGTCGGCCCACCTGCAACATATGCATTACCCTGTCTGTTAACCTACCATCTCCCGCTCATGGTAGCTCTTAAAACCCCCACTTATGGCAATGAGCCTGGCAGCAGTGGTGCATACCCTTGCTACTGTACCCCCCAGCGCTGTCTTGGCGGTGTTCCTTATACTTTCAAGCCAGCTGCCCATCCCGTTTTTATTTATTTATTTATTATATTATTATTTATTTATTTATATATATAACTATATATATATATATATATATATATATATATATTCAATGAAAAAACCATAGGTTATAGGCCATATATAGTTAGGAATTAGCATTTACAAAACCTTATTTTACTCGCATAAAACCATTGAAATTCCATATATAGTTAGAAGCGCTAACTATATATCGCGCACCCGCAATCCACTGCTGATGATGTCACATATTACATCATTCATGACATGGTCAGTGACATCACTGATGACATCACTGATGACATCTCAAATGACATCACTGATGACAACTCAAATGATTGTATGTGTCTGTAAAGTTTAAATATGTTTCACATATTGAAGAATGAGTGGATGTATAAGTGTCTGGATGAAGAATTTAGTAGGTGCATGACTGACTGTATGAGTGAGTGATTAAATGTGTCTCACTGAGTGCATGGGTTAGTGACTAAACTGTCTTAATTTGTGCATCAGTATGTTTGTTGTTGTGTAAGCTGCTGCATGTGTTGATCAGTAGCTATAAGAGTGGCCATATGGGTTATTGATTGGTTGCCCAAGTATTTGAATGGGAGGCTGAGTGTGTGTGTGGGTGGCTGGGAGGTGCGTGACTCTGTGCATAGATGTGTAAGCAGTTGATTCACTCGGAGTATGAGTTCAAGAGTGCATGTGGAAACAGCTATATGGGCGGTTGACTATGCATGGGTGTGTTGGTGAGTGAATGGATTTCTCATTGCTACATGTGCAAGTAAGTACGTATGTAAAACACAATACATGTGAGAGTTGAGATATATAAATAACTGAACATAAGAGCCAGTGAATGTGTGAGTGGCTGTATCGATCACTGTGAGCTTGTATCAGGGATTATATAAGAGAATAAATATGTGTTATTATATGTTTGAATAAGTAAGATGTGTATAACTTTATAGTTGAGGAAATGGAAGTGTGATTGATTCTTTGCATGACTGACTAGGTGTGTGAGTAACTCCATGGATGAGTGACAGTCTGTGAGTGTCTGTTTATACTGAGTGTATGTAAGGTTATATTAGAGTCTGAAGAGGTTCATTGTATTATCACATAAGTGATGTGATCAGTGATGACAAATGAGATGTCATCAGTGATGTCATTTGAGTTGTCATCAGTGATGTCATCAGTGATGTCATTTGAGATGTCATCAGTGATGTCATTTGAGTTGTCATCAGTGATGTCATTTGAGATGTCATCAGTGATGTCATCAGTGATGTCACTGACCATGTCATGAATGATGTAATATGTGACATCATCAGCAGTGGATTGCGGGTGCGCGATATATAGTTAGCGCTTCTAACTATATATGGAATTTCAATGGTTTTATGCGAGTAAAATAAGGTTTTGTAAATGCTAATTCCTAACTATATATGGCCTATAACCTATGGTTTTTTCATTGAATTTTCAAGGTTTTGTAAATGCAAATTCCTAACTATATATCCACTATAACCTATGGTTTTTTCTGTGAATTTCATTGGTTTTTTAATAGCAAATATGAAAAGCTTTAAAATGTCAAGTACGTGATAGATAAAAACATTTTCGTATTTATGCACGCTGATGTGCTTTGAACGCTGCCCCCCCCTCTCCCCTCTTTTGTCATAGTAGTACTCTCTCTTTGCAGATAGTGAACGGTAGTTAACGCAAGCCTTTGCCCCCGTTGTAATCCGTCGTGCCTGCTTGTCTCTCCATTTGATTGATTGTTGTCCAAGCATTTACTGTTTTAGAATTGGTTCTCTTTGGATCATTCTCTATTTACAAACAAGCACAAAGTCGCAATACTCTGTTTAGTCTTTGCAGATAGTGAAAAATCGTGTAAAAAAAATAAAAGTAATCGAGCAAAATCAGTAGGCCACTAATTGGATCTCTTTTTGACCTCGCTAAAATAGAAATATTAGGAACAACCCTTCATGAGAAATACGAAAATAGTGAGATGAACTGAGCTCCACACCATGAGGGCTGCAAGACAGCTCGGCTCCATCACCCATCCCGCACAAAATAACGACAAACCCTATGCAAATATTAAAAATATAGACAGCACACCAGCAAAGAAACAGGGTAAAACATTTTATTAAAAAACTATTTACATAACGTTGGTTTATAAGATGATGTCAGTAGTGGACCGATGTGTGAATAGATCGAAAACAGCACAAGGCTCCAAGATCCGGATAGCAAGCTCCTGGATGTTGGGTGCCATAGTTTAGAGTTCTGAATTTCAGCCTTTTTCAATGCCTGTGCTTTGTTGAATCAAAATGGCGGCTTGACACAAAGCTGACTCAAGCGTTGTTACTGATGCTATGCAGACCAAAACTGGTTTTCAGTTTGTACATTTTTCTAGATTTTTCAATCCAAGTTTGGTTGACTTTGTAGAACGATGGCTTCAGATTTTCAACATACGGTGTGGTGGCGCTGACTGGGAGGGGGCGCTTCGCTCCTGCCCCCTCCCCAAGTAAGATTTTCATACGTGAAAGTACGTTAATGGTTTTGGTCCCTGAGATGCTTCGATGTCACTACCATTCTCAAATAGCATAAGTTCTGGATGTTGGGTGCCATAGTTAAGAGTTCTGAGCAGCGCTTGTAACACTGTCTGAAGCTTATTTCCACCTACTGCAGCTTCACTATTCTCAAAGTAAGTGAGTGTCGTTTGTGGACCTGACTGCATTAGAAAACAATGTGATATGTTACCTTCCTAAACAGCTTGACGGAGGCCCCTGAGGGGCGGTGTGATGGCCATGGACTCGGAGAAGACGCTTGGCTCCGACACCCTCCCCAAGTCTTATAGCACTGGTGTAGCCTGAGATCGCCCCCGACATAGGCGGCCGGCTCCCGGGGTCCGGCGGAACTTTTTGCCTTTTGATGACTCTTCAATTTTGGACCTTGTCCCACAATCCGTTTGACCTGAAGACAAGCTGTAGTGGGGCGCCCCTTTATCGTTTTAGTTGCCATTCCGCCCGCTTTTGCTACACTGTGCCTCTTCCGCCATTCAGCTGTTTTCCGCCCGCTCTTGCGACTACAGCGTCTCGCTCACCATGTAGTTGAGATGCGCCCGCTCTTGCGGTGCAGCGATAGGCGGCTGCCACAGGACTCTCAAAATGGCGGCCGGCTCTTCGGTTTTGGGCCTAGTCCACTAAAATGGCCCTGGGACACCTTGGAACTCGGACGCTTGTCTGCTAGGGCTTGGGTCCCATTCTCGAAAAGCGTCCCCTCAGCCGTGAAGATTCTACAAAAGTCTTGGGGGCCTCCGACTCCCGCAGGCTTCTGGTGGGGAGCGGCTGCCATGATTGCTCGTGGAATGGCCACGACGGAGCTACGAGATGGTAGTGGTCTCATGCTGACGCCAGCTTTAGTCTGAAACATCCAGAAACACTGTAGACTACCAATTCGATCAGTTCCGGTAGCGCCCCAACATGACCCGGAAGAGAAGAACTTGCCCTCCCCTCTTTGACTGATGGTTCTTGTTGCCTGTCCCCTCTGTTGTCATTTAACAGAACTTTTTGGACTGCTGAAAGGGGTTGTGTTCTGAACGCTGGTTGGTGGAGACATTTAGACTATATTCTTGACCTACGTTGTCGCGTAATGCGTTTTATGACACGCCGCGTTAGCGCACCCGGAAGTGATCCGAGGCGCGGCGCGCAGCGCGTAACGTAAGCATAACAGGTCATGTGACTTGTTAACAAAACTTTTCATTGGTTCATTTTACTTTTGTTAATTTAATGATGAAAAGCTTGGTCATATGACCTAAAAATTACGCTTTTTATTATTTTCGAACAATATTTTTTTTTCAAACATATGTTATAATATTCCAGGCTAATGTACTTTCCCGGAAAATTTACAACTGTCTTGCAAGTAAAATATATTCCTTTTTCGAGAAAAAGGGCGTTTCTTCCTTCCATGACGGAGCCGTTGAGTAAAAGAGATTCGGCCTGCTGTCTTAGTCGCCGATACGCCTGATTATCAGATTCTTATCGATCACTTTATGTTGCAGACATGAAAAACACAACTGCCCTTGACCATTTATCTTTACTGCGTTCCTACATATTATACCTTTTATCCGTCATGTAATTGGACTGCTTTATTTCACTTGCCTTTTACTGATTCGAAAACAGTCACTAAAAGTAAAAACTTTACAAATGAAAATACTACTACCGTGTTTTGTTTTAAAAACCTTTATTGTGAAAATGTCAGTATACAAATACGGGCCTATAACCACGTGGGCCGGCCACGGAGCAAACTGAAATCGTATATGATGAGGAGACATTTACACTGTAGAAGAACGTAACGAGCGGGCCATTAGGTGACAAGAACAAAGGTGTCTAACAGTTGCGGAATCGGTGGACGTACATTTTGTAATTAAAATACGACAGGGCCACTTACAATAACATTTTCTAGATATACATTTGCGGGCAAAGAGTTACGAGTCCCATTTATACCGGCGCCATTTTGGGCGAGGCCGGGCAGGTCCAAGATATAGTCAAAATGTCTCCACCAACCATCGGCCAGACCAGAACCCCTTTCGGCCCTTTATGTTACAAGATGGTGTCTTCCATTCAGAAAATATTGGTGGCAGCATTTTGAAAGGAAACAGAAACAGCCGTTCTCCTAGTGAGTTTCACATTGTTACATTTAGGAAGAATGTTGAAGAGTAGTATGTGGAAAATCTGAAGCCATTTTTCTACAAACTCTCAATCAGACTTGGATGGAAAAAAAAACCTGAAGAATGTACAAACTGAAAACCAATTTTTGTCTGTATAGCACCAACAGTAACGCTTGAGTCAGCTTTGTGTCAAGCCGCCATTTTCATTCAATCAATAGCGTCCCCCTGCACACATTCAGGGACCTGGTCGTGTCTTCAGATGAAACGCATTGTAGGAAAAGAAGCAGAAAGGAAAAGGAAAAAAGTTCCGCCGGACCTAGTGAAGCTGCAGCAGGTGCCAATAAGCTTCAGACAGTCTTACAAGCACTGCTCAGAACTCTCAACTGAGGCACTCAACATCCAGGACTTGCCATTCGGATCTTGGCGCCTTGTATTTTTGTTTTGTTTTTGATGGAGGGGAAACAACAAAAAACAGACATTGAAAAAGGCTCAACAGTGCAGGGCGCCTTGTGCTGGTTCCGACCTATTCACACATCGGTCCGCTACTGACATCACCTCATAAACCAACGGGGCACCCCACGCCGACTTTCGGCGCAGCATTGTAGGATGGCCACACCAGTGCGGCAATTTGCTGGACACCACCTCGGTGCCATCCAGATCTCGGCGCGTTCATTCAATCAATAGCGTCCCCCTGCACACATTCAGGGACCTGGTCGTGTCTTCAGAAGAAACGCATTGTAGGAAAAGAAGCAGAAAGGAAAAGGCAAAAAGTTCCGCCGGACCTAGTGAAGCTGCAGCAGGTGCAAATAAGCTTCAGACAGTCCTACAAGCACTGCTCAGAAATCTCAACTGAGGCACTCAACATCCAGGACTTGCCATTCGGATCTTGGCGCCTTGTGCTGGTTCCGACCTATTCACACATCAGTCCACTACTGACATCACCTCATAAGCCAACGGGGCACCCCACGCCGACTTCCGGCGCAGCATTGTAGGATGGCCACACCAGTGCAGCCACTTGCTGGACACCACCTCGGTGCCATCCGGATCTCAGCGCGTTCGAGTCACTGTGCCGGAAGAGTGACCGGAACTCAGCTGAACACTCCGTCTTTCGGCGCAGCATTGTAGGATGGCCACACCAGTACGGCAATTTGCTGGACACCACCTCGGCGCCATCCGGATCTCGGCGCGTTCGAGTCACTGTACCGCAACAGTGACCGCAATTCAGCTGGACACGCCGTCTTTCGGCGCAGCATTGTAGGATGGCCACACCAGTGCGGCAATTTGCTGGACACCACCTCGGTGCCATCCGGATCTCGGCGCGTTGTGCTGCCTTCGGCCTATTCGCACATCGGTCCGCTACTGACAGTGACCGCAACTCAGCTGGACACGCCGTCTTTCGGCGCAGCATTGTAGGATGGCCACACCAGTGCGGCAATTTGCTGGACACCACCTCGGTGCCATCCGGATCTCGACGCGTTGTGCTGCCTTCGGCCTATTCGCACATCGGTCCGCTACTGACGCCGCCTCACGTGCCAACGGATTTTCTACGCTTTTTGTAGCCCTATGCCGCAGAACAGGTCATGTGACTTGTTTATAAAACTTTTCATTGGTTCATTTTACTTTTGGTTTCCTAAAGATGGAAGGCTTGGTCATATGACCTAAAAATAACACTTTTCATTGGTTTAGAACATTTTTTTTCCCAAACGATGAAAGCCCCACCTTGTTTCTGGATCATTCAGACTGAAGCTGGCGTCAGCATGAGAGCACCACCATCTCGTGGCTCCGTCGTGGTCATTCCGCGAGCAATCATGGCAGCCGCTCCCCACCGGAAGCCTGCGGGAGTCGGGGGCCCCCAAGACTTTTATACAATCTTCACGGCTGAGGGGACGCTTTTCGAGAATGGAGCCCAAGCCCTAGCAGGCAAGCGTCCGAGTTCCAAGGTGTCCCAGGGCCATTTCAGTGGACCAGGCCCAAAACCGAAGAGCCGTCCGCCATTTTGACAGCCATGTGGCAGCCGCCTATCGCTGCACTGCAAGAGTGGGAGCAACTCCACAACATGGTGAGCGAGACGCTGTGGCCGCAAGAGCGAGCGCAACTCAGCTAGATGGCCGCCACCTGGGGAGGCCTGTTCACGCCGCCTCCCCCACGCCCCCGGGCCGCCGCACGCCAATTTTCGGAGCAGCATTGTAGGATACCAAAACCAGTGCGGCAGTTTACTGGACATCACCTGGGTGCCTGTCGTACATGTTGTGTCAGCCATGTGACACTGGACACAGACCGCTACTGACGAGGCCTCCCCCCGCACCACCCGGGACGCCCCACGCTGTTTTTCTGTGCTGCATTGTAGGATCCCTAAACCAGTGCGGCACCCAGGCGACATCACCTGGGTGCCGTCCAGAACTCTGCACGTTGTGCTGCCTTGGGACTATTCGCACAACAGACCGCTACTGACGAGGCCTCCCCCCGCCCCACCCGGGACGCCCCACGCCAATTTTCGGAGCAGCATTGTAGGATCCCTAAACCAGTGCGGCACCCAGGCGACATCACCTGGGTGCCGTCCAGAACTCTGCACGTTGTGCTGCCTTGGGACTATTCGCACAAAAGACAGCTTCTAACCATTGTTGCTTTTTGTGTTAATAAATGTTTAAATGTTTTTAGTTTTTGTTCTGTTCATTATCGTTAAAAGTTAATAAAGTTTTATAACCTTAATTTGTTGGAGTGTTATCTATTTTTTGAAAAACGGGTGAATGGGGCCTTGAATCGGGTTATTGTCATGTGTGGGCTTTGGAAGTGTGCTGCTGCAGGATCGGACATTTCAAACTCAAATGCACGTTCTTTTTCTTACCTTTCCGAAGCATGGAGCGCAATAGCAGGCAGAGAAAGGGTGATGCACGTGTTGAACACTACCTGACCTGGCAAGTTGCTGGCAGTGCCCCCCCGCCCGCTCCTGAAAGAGGGCACACACACACCGCCGCCCCGAGTACTTCACATATCTTTAAAAGACCATGCGCTTGTTCATGAGGCTTAAATGGTTTATCACCTCTTCTAGAACCCCTGCATCGACCCTCTGACGTTTCATGGAAAAATTACCATGTAACACAATACCAAGCCCTGTCGGCTGAAACCCCCAAGGAATCGTGGGGCATATTATCAAGGGGGTTTATCTCCGCTTTTTTGGCTTTAAAAGCCATGAAAGCGGAGATAAAATTATCTCCCTATTACCAAGCTGTCGCTAACACCAGTTAGTGACAGCTAAAAGGAGATAGCGACCATCTTGAGCCCCGCTTTGCATGTCAGTGATACTTATCACTAATGACATGCAAAGTGGCGTGCCAAGATGTTAGCGACTGGAAACAGTCGCTAACATCTCTATCTCCTATTACCAACTTATGGAGATATTCGTGCTAAGCGCGAATATCTCCAAAATCTAACACCTGCCCTGAGCAGTTCTTAGCCATGTTATCCAATGGGAGGTGGATAACATGGCTAAGAGCATTTGCTCGATAATACATGAATATCGCTGACTTTTCTGCGATAATAGCAAGGTTTATCTGCGATAAAAATCGCCGATGTGCGGCGATAATTTTTGTCTCTAAACAAGTTAGAGACAAAAATTATCGCTAGTTGTTCGTAATATGCCCCCGGGTTTTTGCTTGCAGAAATCGGGAGGCGGGAGACTAGCACTGAAATCAGTAGTCACACGCCTGAATCAGGAGGATTGGCATGTCTGAATTCTCTACAGCTGGGGCCATAAACTACATCCGCAGGGTTAGGTGATAGCCTGGGACCAGCCTGGCATCTAAAATGGCTGCCGTGCACGACAAAATTGTGGCATTCGAAAAAAAGTCAAGATGGCGCAGCCGCTGGAAGAGATGTATCAACATATATCAGCCTCCTCAGCCACCCTCAGGAAACATAGGGGATTAGGATACGTCTCCCGCACCCCCTTATACCTAGTAATTTAATCAACGAAGCACAAAATGGCGAATTCCCGTTTCGCTACCAGTTTGCGGCCCAGTTCGCGGCCCGTGAAGCGCTTCTACCGTGAAAAATCATTTTTTTTTTATTTTCCCCACTGGACCCTTTAATAACCCCAACAACATTCCTAGGGGGTGAAGAGGGGGATACCTTGCCCCCTTTCATTAAATTCCCCCTTAGTTTTTCACCTTTTCTTCTCTCTCGATCCTACCGAGAGACAAGATGGCGGCCGCTCCGGACTGTCACGCAGCAAAAAAAAAAAAAAGCTCACGCACAGCCGCTGGAAGAGATGTATCAACATATATCAGCCTCCTCAGCCACCCTCAGGAAACATAGGGGATTAGGATACGTCTCCCGCACCCACTTATACCTAGTAATTTAATTAACGAAGCTCAAAATGGCGAATTCCCGTTTCGCTACCAGTTTGTGGCCCAGTTCGCGGCCCGTGAAGCGCTTCTACCGTGAAAAATCATTTTTTTTTTTATTTTCCCCACGGGACCCTTTAATAACCCCAACAACATTCCTAGGGGGTGAAGAGGGGGATACCTTGCCCCCTTTCATTAAATTCCCCCTTACTTTTTCACCTTTTCTTCTCTCTCGATCCTACCGAGAGACAAGATGGCGGCCGCACCGGACTGTTTAGAATGTTGACAGACACCGGAGAGCCAATCAGCTTTCTGCGCGCAAAGTTCCGATAAGCGAAAAGTAAGCGGACCGGATCGCTGCCCAGAGCGCTGTTACAGATATATATCTTGGTTTGAACGTTAATTTCTCAAAAACTACTGGAGCACATATATTGAGACCTAGCAAAGGCACATCGGGCTAACAGTCCCTACAATTTTGCCAAGTTTCGTGCAAATCCATTCAGCCGTTCGAGCTAAAAGTGAGTCCAACCGCCCTATGGAAAACTCAATGCAAAAAACGCGTTTTGGGACCCCCCTTTTTTCTCGGCCCCCCCTTGACGAAACCCCCCCAAATTTTCAGGGGCTGCTCAGAATCAAAATGTTCCATTTTCCTGAAAATTTCAGCCGATTCCGTCCACAAACGCCAAAGTTATTAGACATAGAATTTTCAAAAGTCCCATAGAGAAAAAATTCTAACTATATATACCTACTGGCGATAGCCAGTAGGTAATATATATATATATATATATATATATATATATATATATATATATATATATATATATATATATATAAAAACATTTTTTTTTTTGTTTTTTTTTTGCGGTGTCCACCTACAGGCGTGTCTATTGATTGTAGCATAACTCCCACTGTAATATACCACCAGTACCTAATTTCTTATTCCCCACCCTTGTGCGCCATACATTCCCTATGTTGTTACCCCAAAAACATGTGGACTACTTCTCAGCGTGTGACCTACCAAGAACACTCTATCCTCTTCACTAACCCTTTACCAAATCCATGCCACCCGTGTACTCCCCCCCCCCGGCATTGTTGGAGGCGTGCTGAGGAAGGGGGCAGAGGGTGTTAGGAGCTCATCATTCTCCCAACACCCCCCACCCCAAACCCCCGGCATGAGCCTTGCCCCTCTCCCCAAGGCCGGTTGTGAATTTGCATTCCCATTTCGCCACAGCTAGTAATCCCGCACCACCACCTGCCATGCAACCCATGCACCCCATGCACCCAAGCTTGAAAATAACTACAATTCGCATAATTTTAGTTGCTGCTTATTTATCCTCTGCAACTAACCACCATTGACAAAGCCCATAGACCTGACTTCTTGTAAATATGCTGCTAGTTCTTGTGACATACATATAGTGCTATGACAGACACAAAAATACAAGTCATGCACCACACAAAGCAACGCACCTTTTTTTTTTTTTTTTTTTTTTTAACGTAATTTCAGCCACGCCCTCTATTATAATAACAATGCAGTTGGCGTTATTCTTTTAATCCACTTTTGCCTGCTAAGCAATGTTATTTCGCCCCGACACAAAATCCTTTATTGTTAATACCCATGTTGCGAGGGACCCGGTGTTACCCCTTTGACTTTAATGCTATCCCCCAATGGCCTTCTATGTTTAATAATTATAACTGGCAATGTTCAACTCTGCAAATGAGTCTCGATAGAATATTGTTGGACAGGCTTTGTATATATCCACCAGGGGAGACGGGTGCCGGGTCATGCGTGGGTGGCGATCCCCTGGGAAAGTAGGCCGCGGTTGGGTGGGAGAGAGTGGGACTCATAGGATGCTCTTTCTGTCACTTTTGGAAGCATGTGTCACTTTCTGTCCCTGCGACCCTTAGCAGGGGCTCGTGCTCACGGGTTGCCTTGCCCTCCTCCCCACTGAAATGGAAGTTGTACTACGAGTCTTTATTTCTATAATGCCTCCTGCGGTCTACATGAGTACTCCTGTAGGGAGCAAATACAAATGCGCCGCCACAACGGAGTAGAGCATATTTCACCCTCTTTGAGACCCTACAAGTTCTGGTGAAACCCGTTCTTTCTGAAGAGGACTCCCTCCTTTGCGTGTTTATGGGCCTAGGAGTAGAGATGTCACAAGTGCGTTCAGAACTTTCAGAGGGGGTGGACGTGCTGGTGAAGCGTTGAGACATGAGTAAAGAAGTTCAGTGACGAAACATACTTGACACTAACTACTATATACGTGAGGCAATGCATATTTTAGCTTGCCGGCGCAGTCACTGATCTAACCTGGACTAGCAGATCTCAGCCTTGGCAGGCAGCCATTACTTGAGCTGTGTCCCCCCCTCCCCCCGGTGAGAGCAGCAGGGCTTACACCGCGTCAGTGCCAGACAGATAAGGCTACCCCTGAGAGCGATGTTTGAACACGGGTGTTATGGGGGATAGGAGTCGGATACTCCGAGAAGAGAAGGGGAAAACATATACACCAAAGAAAAAAGAACAGGGGGAAAGGACATTGCCTAACTGGTGTTGTATACCTTTCTTTACCCTCCAACACTCCGCACCACATCTTGGTGCACCCGTCAATCCTGACGGCCCAACCGCAAGCCCCTGCAGGACCAGTATTATCCTTCTACCTGTGTTTGCTACTCTTTTGTAACATGCACACGTCTCTTTTCTCTTGTAACACACTCACTGTTTGCTACATCTTACCTTTTTATCTCCTTTCGATACTTGCACGCGTGCCACCATGGCCTACATATCTTCGTTGTTATGTTGGAGTGTCTGACATTTATTGCAGCATTATACCTCTACTAGTACTTTGTAACCTCCCCACATTACTTTTCCTCCTGTAATGTACCCATTATTACCTTTTGCATTTTTAGTTGGACTAGGGGGCGGGGCTTGGGGGGGGGGGCTTTGGGCCGTGAAGGGGACCAGGCCAGGGGCACACATTTAATGTCATTGAAATTGAATTGGTGTTCAAATGTGTATTGATACCAGGCGCGCAACACCCATTGGGCTCACCGGGCTTCAGCCCCTCCCCCCGTCGCCTCCTCTGCCCGGGCTAAGATTACACGCACTGAAATGGTGCAAGATAGCATCCGATCGGAGAATGATTTTTTTAATGCTTTCTGAGAGGCCCAGCAGCCCGAGCCAGCCAGCCTCTGCTTCAGTGAGTGACCTCCTGCCCCCACCTCTTGTTTTCCTTTACGGTGGCGCTGCGAGGTGAAATCCTTGCCTGAAGGCAGGGATTTCACTTAAGCACTTGATCGCTTGTGAGCATGGGGTGTGAAGTGCAAAGCAGGGGGAAAGGGCTGGCCAGTTAAGGTGATGCTTTTCCTTTGTAAAGGAATTTCTGCTGGCGTCATAGCCCATGGGGTGCTGTCTGTGCACTTGTATAGATGTGTATTTCATACAAGTGCGCAGACAGCAACCCCTGGGCTATGACGCCAGCAGGAATTAATTTACAAAGGAAAAGCTTCACCTGCACTGGCCATCCCTTTCCCCCTGTTGTCAGGCAGTAGTTTTTTGTGTAAGTTCCAGTAACTTTAATGCATTTTTCAGCACAGCATTACATACTGCCTACATATCTAGGGGCCATATGTATCAAGCCATTTAGCATTCGCAAAGGCCGAAATTCTGCGAATTTCGGCCTTTGCGAATGCTAAATACCTAAATGGTATGTATCAAACATTTTTGCATCAAAATAAGGAATCGCAAAAATTGCTATTCCTTATTTTGCGATTGCACTTAAGGAATCGCAAATTTTGCGATTCCTTAAATGCAATGTATCAGAGAAAAAAAAAGAAAAAAATGCCATTAAGGAATCGCAAATTGCCACCAACTTCCAGTTGGTGGTAAGTTGCGAATTCTTTTAATAATGCTTTTTTCAAACAAACCAAAGGTGCCATATGACGCCCATACATGCCCTTAGGGCATGTATGTGCGCCATATGCCCCCAAATGTCTTTTTCAGGGGTGCAGCAGGGTGTTCTTGAGACACCCCTGCACCCTTGAAAAAATTCCTAATTTGCGATTAGCTAATTGCTAATCGCAAATTGCCCCTTCATTCCTATGGGCCTCCTGGCCCATAGAAATTAATGGGTAATTTGCAATTAGCAATTTGCTAATCGCAAATTAGGAATGGTAAGGAATCGCTATATAAAAGCGATTTTGTTCATACATACCATTTTGCATTTCCAAAATAGCGATTCCTTAAAATTCGCTATTTTGGAAATGCAAATTGGTTTGATGATACATATGGCCCAAATTGAGAATGTCTTCCCATTCATTCCTATAGGCCTCTAGGCCCATAGGAATGAATGGAGAGGGTTTCCGTAATTGTGAATCGCAGTTTGCGATTCACAATTATGGAATATGTAGGATTCACAATTTTTTTTGCAAATCCTACATACATCTCGTTTTGCCATTCTCAAATAGCGATTCTCTAAAATTTGCTATTTGAGAATAGCAAAACCAAACTTTCATACATATGCCCCTTGGTTACTGTGAATGTTGTTCTTGACTTACATACATAGAAACGTCAAAGAGGACAGTCCCCTCCAAATATGCAAATGTAGTGTAAGTTTGTAGTGTTCATTTTTTTTTGGGGTGCTAGTGGGTAATTTTAGAGTTCAGGGTGGGTGTGGGTTTTAGGGTGCCAGGGAGTAATTTTATGGTTCAGGGTGGGTTACGGGTGGGTTACGGATTGGCGTGCCAGGGGGTAATTTTAGGGTTCTGAGCGGGTATGTGTTTTGGTGTGCCAGGGGTAATTTTAGGGTTCAGGGCAGGTGTGAGTTTTGGGGTGTCAGGGGGCAATTTTAGGGTTCAGGGTGGGTATGGGTTATGGGGTGCCAGGGGGGAATTTATGGTTCAGGGTGGGTATGGGTTATGGGGTGCCGGGGGGAATTTATGGTTCAGCATGGGTATGGGTTTTGGAGTGCCAGGGGTAAAATTAGGGTTTAGGGCAGGTGTGGGTTTTGGGAAGTCAGGGGGCTATTTTAGGGTTCAGGGTGGGTATGGGGTGCCAGGGGACATTTTAGGGTTCAGCGTGGGTATGTGTTTTGGTGTGCAAGGGGTAATTTTAGGGTTCAGGGCAGGTGTGGGTTTTGGGATGTCAGGGGGCTATTTTAGGGTTTAGGGTGGGTATGGGGTGCCAGGGGACATTTTAGGGTTCAGCGTGGGTATGTGTTTTGGTGTGCCAGGGGTAATTTTAGGGTTCAGGGCAGGTGTGGGTTTTGGGGTGTCAGGGGGAAATTTATGGTTCAGGGTGGGTATAGGTTATGGGGTGCCGGGGGGAATTTATGGTTCAGCATGGGTATGGGTTTTGGGGTGCCAGGGGTAATTTTAAGGTTTAGGGCAGGTGTGGGTTTTGGGATGTCAGGGGGCTATTTTAGGGTTCAGGGTGGGTATGGGGTGCCAGGGGACATTTTAGGGTTCAGCGTGGGTATGTGTTTTGGTGTGAAAGGGGTAATTTTAGGGTCCAGGGCAGGTGTGGGTTTTGGGGTGTCAGGGGGCAATTTTAGGGTTCAGGGTGGGTATAGGTTATGGGGTGCCAGCGGGGAATTTATGGTTCAGGGTGGGTATGGGGTGCCAGGGGACATTTTAGGGTTCAGCGTGGGTATGTGTTTTGGTGTGCCAGGGGTAATTTTAGGGTTCATGGGTATGGGGTTTGGGGTGCCAGGGGTAATTGTAAGGTTCAGGGTGGGTGTGGGTTTTGAGGTGCCATGGGATTAATTTTAGGGTTCAGCGTGGGTATGTGTTTTATAGTGCCAGGGGTAATTTTAGGGTTTAGGGCAGGTGTGGGTTTGGGATGTCAGGGGGCTATTTTAGGGTTCATGGTGGGTATGGGTTATGGGGTGCCAGATGGGAATTTATGGTTCAGCATGGGTATGGGTTTTGGGGTGCCTGGGGTAATTTTAAGGTTCAGGGTGGGTTTGGATTTTGGGGGGCAAGGGGGAATTTATGGTTCAGCATGGGTATGGTTTCTGGGGTGCCAGGGGTAATTTAAGGTTCAGGGCGGGTATGGGTTTTGGGGCTCCAGGGGGGTGATTTTAGAGTTCAGGGTGGTATTGGGTTTTGGGGTGCCAGGGGGTAATTTTAGGGTGTGGGGTGGGTATGGGTTTTGGGGTGCCGGGGAGGGATAATTTTAGGGATAGGATGGGTATGGGTTTTGGGGTGCCAGGGGTAATTACAGATTTCAGGGCGGGTATGGGTTTTAGGGTGTGAAGGGGTTAATTTTAGGGTTCAGCGTGGGTATGTGTTTTGGTGTGCCAGGGGTAATTTTAAGATTCAGGGTGAGTATGGGTTTTGGGGGGCAATGCATCAAACTAACAAAAATGTGTGCTTTAATTGTTGTCCAGTTTCAAATGTAGAATTCACCACATTTTTTTCTCAGCTTGACCTGAGCATTAACCGATCCTGATTATCTGCCATTTTAGCTCCGCCCCATTGATTTACATTAGCCACGCCCCTTCCTCTGCCATGTTAGCCCCCCCCCCCGAAATTAAGACCTAGTTGCGCCCCTGATTGATACTAAAGCATTTAGAAGTGAGTACCGGCCCACTCAAAGCAGTGTTTATCCCTTTATAAGTTAACGTTTTTGTTTTGTAATTTGTTCGCTTGCAATGTTCTCATGTATCCGTTCTTGTCCCTAGTGTGAAGCGCTCTGACGCCTTCCGGTAAAAACGCGCGAGAGAAAAATGCATAGATCTAAAGAAATAGCCCGCTTCATGGCAGCCCTTCCGACAGCGCCCCCCCCCCCCCCCCTGCGAAAAGGGGAGAGGACGGTAACTTTGAAATATTCTGACCGGCGATGTTAGGGAGACCAGCATCCGTCGGGGGACGCGCCGACCTACGCCCCCATAGGGAAAACAATTTATGTAAACCAATAAACTTTGGGCCATACTACTAAGTTGCATTTAGTTATCGTATAGTCAACTCCGAGTGCGGGACAAAACTAGGCTAGCGATACCGCGTAACACAGCACCTGCCATCCCACGCAATGAAGCACTTCATACTATTCCTCTGACGCTCAGCGAAGCATCACCTAAGGCAGGCTCAGGCTAGGCGGCTCATTGCCGTTCTCATTTGCCGGATAGTAGGGAAGGAGGGAAGGGTAGGATGAGCGGGAGTGAAGATCTTTGCCCGAAGCACCAGAAAAGAGGGGGGGATCGACACTCTGCTTTCTCCTTATTTTTCCTAATGTTGTGTTCCTTGGCGCACTTCTGCAGAGACGTCCTCATCCAAAACGATACAAGGCACACTATTAACCTTATTTGTGAAGCACTTACACCTTCTGGTAAAGTCTGCGCTATATAAAACGCGCCAATTACATAAATAAAATTGCGCGTCCCTTCGCCCTGAAACTCCGCCCCTCCCATTTTTTTTTTATTTTTTTATTTTTTTAATTTATTTATTTTGCACACATCTCGTGCTCCTGACCCCCCATCCCCTTTTGTCTCCGGTGAGCCTCCCCCGGTCTTAGAAAAGTCCCCCTTTAACGGCCTGCCCCTTGAGCTTAACCCTCACTCCCTATGCGACACTTGCCTAGGCAACCTTTGGACTTGCGTTTGCGTGTCTGTATTATACCTCTACTTGTACTTTTTCCGCTCCTTTGTAACTTGCACACCTGCCACCTTTCCTCCCGTAATGTACCGTTCGCTACTTCTTGTATTTTGTTCGTTCACCATTGACACTTTTGTCTCATGTAATTAATGTTTATTGTACGCTGGAAGGAGAAATGTATTCCTCCTTCCACCTTGACCCCTACCTCCCCCCGCTCGCTGCGCCGCCAATGTCCGTCCAGTGGTACCCATGCCCCCTTTCACCTCCACTGCCCATGCCAACCCCACGTCCTGCGCACGACGGCACTCGAAGTCAAACCCCTCCCTCCATCGCACCAACTGCACATACCTGTATATTAGGGCCTAGCTGCCCCCTGCTCCCCCCGTCGTCACCCGCCACGGGCTCACACTCCACACCATGAGCATGCCTAAGCCCCTAACCATGGACTCAGTCTCCACCTCCGTGCCAAGTGGTGCTTACCCGCGCACAGTGATACAACTGGAACCAATAATGACTCGAACAACCTGAACGGGGAAAAGTGGACCTTAATTCACATGCCACAAGCACCCTGCTCTCAGCCTAAGTGCTACTGCCCACCGCTGCCTGTAAGCACCTGTGAGCAAATGAATCCCGCCATTCTAATCACTGCCGCCACTTTGTCCTGAAAACAGGCATATCCCTGCTCAGTCGACTGTTGCCCTTTACTCTCCGCGCGGATGTAGCGTAACTCCCCGCCAATCCTTCCTGCTCTCCAGTCCTTTGTCCGACTGGGCGTCACTCGCTCCGGCCGCGCCCACTGTGCCCCCTGCCTAGCTACTCTTGTCACCCCGCCCCCTTCAAATCTGGCTATTACCGAATGGCACCGATGAGAGGGAGTGATGCATACTGCAGAGGATGTACATAACAGGAGTACCAAGGGGAGGACAACGGACTAGTGACGGATGCATACTTCTCCATGCTCACTCCTCCCTTCGCCAGCGCCCCCCCCCCCTTTATTTGCTGCTCCCTGCCCTGCCTGGTGGAGCCGCCCCCCTTTACGCCCGTACCATCGGCGAGACCCGAGACAGCCCCTACTGACGTTCTATGCATCCAGGCTCAATTATTGTCCTATCGTCTCAGGAACGGGAAACTTTCTCTCTTGCACTCTGCTGGGCGCCCTTCATGGCCCACAAATTCAGTAATCCACAATCCACGCTTCCTAGATGCCCATCCGGCCCCCAATCCCCATTGTCATCTCCCGAGCCCTCCCTCCCTCCAAACAGCGCCCCGAACACGGGCACCCCGCAGACTGATGCGCACCTCGCGACACCTTTCCCCCAAACCTGACCCACTCCGTGTCCTGCATGCCCACTTGAATGTAACTGAACCACCTGGCTCGTGTCCACTCTCTGATCCGCCCTCCCCCTACTGCCGCTATTTATGTTTCGCCCTGGTCCATCTTGCGCGACGTCCTTTCATGAGCCCTCCTTAGGCATCGTCCTATACTCGATACTAGCTCTGCCTTAGAGCCCCGAGGCCCCCATTCCACCCATTATACCCTCTTGACTCCGTGGATGCACTGAGTCTCGGCCTGTAACCCACGTGTTGACCGCCGCCTGCACCAGTCCATTCTTCCGACCAGACCAGACAGCTCTTCCCCCTGGGCCCCCATCCTCCCTTGTGTGCGGCACGAGACCCTAGCAGAGCAATGAAGCGCTGAGGCCGCCAGACGTTTGCCATGCTTGCCTCCCCTCTCTCTACCCCCTCTGTGTCCCCCCGCCCCCGTGGGTTCATTACTCGTGCCCTTGTCCTAAATGCCCCCAAACACTCTTCCGGCAACACTGCTTCCGAGTTTATCTTTCGCTTATTGCGCTCCGCCGATGCCAGCAGTAGGATCCTCACTTTTCTCGAGAGGCAGAGGTCTGTCACGAACAAAATCCCACCTGAGCCCCCTAACTACCCACTTGTTCTATAGCAATCCGTAGCCATGTTGCGCTGACCCATGCCTCCTTATTTGACTACCAAAGAGGGTGGGGGGGGGGGAGGGGGGTCCCGTACACCTTGCCGGCACTTCTCAAGCTCCCTGCACCCTTGCCCCTCACCCCCCGCCTCCCTTATCTGCCGCTCCCTGCCATGCCTGTTGGAGCCGGCCCCGCCCCCCAATTCGCCAGGCTTAGTACCATGGGCGTTCCTCCCTGTTCTCCTCATCTTACAAATTCCTTTTCTTTGATGACTCCCTCTTTCCTGTCGCTAACCCCCTCCGCTGTGTCTTACTGGCCGCCTGCGTTGGTCCCCCATTACGCCCCCTAACTTTTGGCACCCTTACCGTCTCCCGCCCCCCTTTTACTGTTTTGCGCCCTGCCACCCCCCCCTCCCCCTTCCCCCCAACCCAAACGAATTTCACCGGGACCGCGCATTACATTCTAAGCATCCTTCGTTCAATTTGTTGTTCTCCCTTCATGGCAAAGCGAAACTTGTTTGTGTTCACTCTGCTAGGAGCCCCCTAATGGCCACCAAGTTCCACGTTGACACAAACTATGCCTAATTCTTGTAGTATACCTTTAGTGCCTATTCACCCCAGTGCCCTCCAAACGATATATGCTGTTGCTACACATGTATAACTCCTCTTAGTTCTGTTCTCTTTGCATCGGAGGCCTAATCTCCGAATGGCACCACAGTTATTATTTCCTTCCCCTTATTGTTGAGGGCCACTGTCTGGGCGGCACCCCACGTACTCACCCTCGTGCCGGCAGTACCGCCCACAAGCCCTCGCCTGCCCCCCTACCGAACACCCCTGCCCCCTTGTCCGGCCAAGCCACCCTCGTGCACCCGACCAGAACCACGCATCCACGACCCTCCCTGCGCCCCCGACACTTTACAAGCAGGCACCCTTTCCCGAGCGCCACTCCCTGCGCACCTGTCCCGAGGCCCGCTTCTCCCACCCTTCACACCTACTCTCATGCGCTCGGCCTAGCCCCTCTGCTGTTATTATTGTTACCCTCGCACCCTGGCAATCCTGCCCCATTCCGTCGTGCGCCACTGCCCCACCGGACATCGAGCCAACCCTCTCTGTGCAAGATGCCTTTGTCACCATTACTTGGAAACTCTGCAATGTCCTGGCCCGCGCGCGGCCCGAGCCCCTCAGACAGCACCGTATTCCAACCGCCAAGCGCCTTGTATTTTCCCGCCCAGAGCCCAATATCCCCCCATCCTCCAAGTGCTATAAATTAAGGAAAAATTCCATGTACTGCGACTTAGTCTGTCAGCCTCGCGAAGATCAAAGAGTGACTTAGCTATGGGCAGTTTATTGCCTATGAAACCCTGTATGTGAGTTACGTTTGGTGCTGTATTTTTATGCGTTGGTACGTATGTGAATTTTTAACTTAAACTTCTTTTTTTTTCCACATTCGTACTGCCACTAAAGTGCTTTCTGCCAGACAAAAGTGACAGTTCCATCCGCTATTGCTACTCGTTATTCTGATAGAATTCACTTTTCGATGCTCTAATTACCCTATGATGACGTATGAGTTAGCATCATATGACTAACTAATGCATTTACGTAAACGCACTTATGCCGAATTCATATTCTTACCTATTCTCGTATATATGTGTGATCATATTAGTTTCTTAGCTTAGCTTGTGTGCCACCATTTTGTGTAACTCTCCGTGCCTGCGGGCTCTGCTCGCTCATGCCCCTCCCGCAGGAATACAGAAAGAAATATGCTAAGACAGTAGTTTTCGTTTCTCGGCTCACTGAGACCGAAACTAGCAATTTGTGTTATCTGCAATGTTCTCATGCTCAGAGACGCCGAAACCTAGCTCCCTGGCCTTGAGCAGAGATAATAATGTATCCCTCGCAGGTGCAGATGCCTGCTGTATGAGAACATTGTCTACTGGTCTGGGGCTCAGTAGTTTTCCACAAGGGGCGTACCCCATTTACTGTGTCGCATTATAATGTATTGCTGTGATGCAGAGAGTCAGTCCTCTCGTTCGCACTCCTAGGAGTGAGGTCGGACAGGGCCCTCTCATATGAGTGTTGTTTGGCCTAATAAAGACTTTTTGTTAAACTTCTCCACTGTCCGGCTGACTTCCTATAAGGTAATTATAGGTGAGTGCTGTAAGTCACTCCAGTGGATTTGAGCCACGCTTATCAGATGGCGCCCGAATAGGGACCCCGCGATAAAGATCTTTCTCACCCGTAAGTGGGTAGCAGAAGACCGGGGACCCGCTGGTCGGCACGGTGGGCCCGGGATCCCATTTGATGCCGAGCTTGGTTCTCGCAGCGCTGCCCCACCCTGCTGATCGGGAGAGGTCCCGGTTCGGATCTTACGCCGGGGTCCAGAAGGCGGAACTTGAAGCTGACCGTGTTGGTCCTGGCAGCCGGAGGTGGAGAACGGTAGAGGTCGGTGCCGCATACGGAAGGTGAGTGATCCACCTGTGATTGTGACAGGAACGGGAGTGTTCCGGGAGACTAGAGTGTCTCTGATGGTTTGAGGAGCCGGTGTGCTCCTGGGGCTAGTGTGCTCCGGGGAACTCAGAGTGCGAGTCGGTACTCTGACAGACTTGAAGGGGTTGGGGACGTATTTTGAGGTAATTGTCTGTAGCGATCCGACCGAATGGTACTGTGGTGAAGGCGTGGCTCATTGTGGGTAGACTCTGGTGCGCTTACCCTGGACTCCTAGTGTGGTGTTTCAGTGGCGGTGTGATCCGAGTTTCCCGCGGTAAAGTGCGCAGCGATCCATAGTGCCGCACGGGTGGCGGATCCGTTCCCCGCCCTCAGAACAGTTAGCGTACTGTTCGGTCTGCGGTAGAGTCCAGGTTCCCCAGGACTTGGTCGACGGGCCTTGTCCCATTTGGTAACACGTGTTTTGGAGATATTGTATTTGTATACGTGGTTCGTTTGTATGTGCGTGTGTGAATGAATTGGAGTTGTGATTCAAGTTAAAGTAAAGATGCCGTGTTTTAGCAAGCTGCGATGTTTTGGATGCTGTTGTCGACCCTCAGATACTAGACTGGCCGAGAGCCAACCTGCGCCCCCTGAAGGGACACCGAGTTTTGATATGTATGTTAAACATGGACTGGTCCCGATTTTGTTTGGTACTTTGTGGCATCGATACACTGCTGATAATGTGGATTTACAATGGCCTTTGACGGGTTCTTTCGATGAAGCTAAATTGGATTATTTGCAAGATAAACTGTTTGCTAGGCGTAGCCGCCAGAGTATGTTCGACTCTTTGCGAATATGGCAGAAAGAGGCCAGGAAGCGTAAGATGCGGGAGGAGAAGGAGGAGTATAAAAAGTCAACCCAGACTATGGCGCAGAAAGTGAGAGAACAGGTGGGGAATGAGAATGCATTACGCATGGAGCGCGCAGATAGACTTTGTAGGTTGAAGGAAAATAAAAGTTACGTAGTAAGAGAGGACGACCCAGATGAGATGGAGGACATTTTGAATGCTCGACCCCCTCCCCCTTATGCCCCGCAGCCATTGTACCCCTCCTTGCCACTTCCGGCCCCTAGTAGCGCCATTCCAGGTCCTTCAGCGAGTGCCCCCCAACAATCCTTGCCCTCGACACCCCTTGTTTCTCTACTTCAGCCCACTTCACCCGCCCCCTCGCCATTTTCTTTAGCACTCCCTACAGTTTCAGCCAGCACCACCCCCAGTCAGGAGATGCTAACACCGAGTCGCGGCGCAGGTAGCGGATTGTTCTCACAAGTGCGGAAACTGCTTACGCGCTCTACAGTTGGTTTGGATGAAAAAAGTTTGGTGGCTAACCAGGCATGTCAATGGGCCAGGAATAATATTTATTCGTTCGAGGATATCTGGTCTACCATGAAAGATTTTGAGCCCTTAATGCAGCAGCACGCTTTGTGGCACATGGCTAGCGTATTGATACCGCTATGGGAGCAGGGATATGGAGGTGTGGCTCCGGCGGTTTTGCGGGATATACAGGCTGGAGCGTACAGAACGAACACGGGGGTGAAGGAAGTGATGAGTAGTCTGCGCGCGCTTTTGCAATACAGGAATGAGTTGCCCTCTGCAGGCACACCCCATTTCCCAGGTCTCCACCCAATGCGAGAGGTGCACCCTATTTTTCATCCTGAGGTCCCCGAGTTGTTAGACCCCGTCACGAAGGCTGTTACAAGGAACAGAATTGATGCGCATTTCCAGGAGCAATGGGTGTATACGCCATGGAAGAGAAGTGAGGTGTTGTCATTGAAGGCTCAGTTGCCGGATTCTAGAAAGAATCCGACTGCCTATTACAAAGAACTTACGGTAGCGGCGTCTTCTACTGTGATGACGTTGGCTGACGTTGAATTGTTTTTCGGGCTTTTGGTCCCGGTTGACGTGTGGCGACAAGTGAAAGGTACGGATCACACGGAGGAGCTGGGTGGTACATGGCAGGAGTTGCAGGATTGGGACAAGGAGCGTAAGCCAGGGGAGAAGCCGAAGGCTGAGATATTGGCTTTGCCAGGGCGTATTATTAAATATATGCATTCTCTCATTCCTCCGAAGAAGGTGGATTGGGACAAATTAACGGCTTGTAAGCAGAAAAAGGATGAGGCGGTCTCTGATTTCTTTACGAGGTTTGAGGAAACGTTTATGGATTTTAGTGGGCAGGATGTGTCGCAAGATGGAGGGTTACGGCTATTTGTCAACAGGTTTGTTACAAACTTATTACCTGAAATATCGGCTAGACTGCAAGCGTCGGAGAGTACGTGGACGACGTCCTCTCCTTCGGGAATACTAAGTATGGCGCAATATTACGAGCACAGGGAAAATGAGAACAAAGATAAGCAGGAGAAGAAGGCTAAAGATTTGAAGACGAGGGTTTTGTTGCAGCAGGTGGCAAGAGGCAGAGGAAGGGGTGCGGGGCCGAGCCGCGGAGGTGGATTTGGGAGAGGTGAGAGCAGGGACAGACTGGGACCGAATCAGTGCGCGAAGTGCAAGCAGGAGGGGCACTGGTGGAGGGATTGCCCGCTGCTTCAGGAGGGCGCTGGTGTGGGGCGCGGACGAGGAAGAGGTGGTGGCGATGCAGGTCGACAGGTGGTTCGATCGAGGCCGGGGGGCAACTACTTTGACAATAATACAAATAGGCAACAGTTGCAGAGTGCTGGTGCCCAGTACTATAACGATGATTACTCAGTTGATGATTTGACAGGCTTCTCCCACAACTAGGACAGCGTAGGACAGAGCATGGGACCAGTACTTATGGAAGTTGATCAGAGGGGACCTTATGTCGAAGCCGACTTACTGGGGTCTCAGCAGAAATTTCTAGTGGATACGGGTGCAATGAAAAGTTCAGTGGCTCGTTCTCGGGTCCCAGGGGCGGCTCTGTCTGGCAAGAATAACATATCTGTGGGTTTCGCAGGAACTCCGGTGATTAGCCCCATTTCTAAACCTCTCACGTTAACGATTGGTCCTTTTACTGTTGATTCACCGTTTTTATTGACATCAAATTGTGGTGAAAATTTGTTGGGTTTAGACTTATTGAAGAGATTACATGCCACCATCTATTGTTCTCCGGATGGCGTGTACCTTACTCTAGGCCCCAATGTTGCCCGCCCACTACAGTGCTTTTCAAAAGACGACCCGCTACCACCTGAGTTTCGAGGCATACCCGACAGCTTGTGGGCCGTCAGTGATAATGATGTGGGGAGAATGGACATTGCCCCGGTGTCAAT
Source organism: Lissotriton vulgaris (assembly GCF_964263255.1). Classification (NCBI taxonomy): domain Eukaryota; kingdom Metazoa; phylum Chordata; class Amphibia; order Caudata; family Salamandridae; genus Lissotriton; species Lissotriton vulgaris. Next base: position 136,663,490 of record NC_141685.1, read on the forward strand.
AAGAGTAAAGGTGGGAGCCAAATTGCCCAGAATACCGCAATACAAAATACCTAAGGAGGGTGAGAAGGCCTTGTTACAAATAATTCAGGATTTAATACAATCTGGAGTAGTGGAAGAGACTGATTCGAATATATGTAACAGTCCTATTTTGCCTGTACTTAAAAGACGGTCACCTGATGCAACTGATAATACTCCTGATGTCTATAGATTTGTGATTGATTTGCGGCAGGTAAACAGAGTAGTGGAGCCACAGTATCCGGTGGTCTCGGACATCACTACGATATTGACCATGATTCCACCTTCAGCCAAATATTTCTCTGTCCTGGATTTGAAAAACGCTTTCTTCAGTATTCCAGTACATGAAGAGAGCAGGTATCTTTTCGGATTCTCATTGGCTGGCCGTAGCTTCCGCTTCAAGAGAATTCCTCAGGGGTACACTGAAAGTCCCAGTATATACAGTCAAGCCCTGAAGGCACAATTGGATGATTTGGAACTTCCACCGGGCAATGTAATGTTGCAGTATGTGGATGATATCCTGATAGCATCGGATGAAGAGCAGGGTTGTCGGGATGCTACTGTAAAATTGTTACACCACTTGGCTAAAAGGGGGCATAAAGTGTCCCTTCCGAAATTCCAATACTGTCGAACGGAGGTCACCTACCTCGGTCACCTCCTTTCGAAAGTGGGGAGGAGATTGACGCCGGAGCGCATAAAAGCGATCACTAACATGCAGGTACCTAACACGCAGCGAGAGGTGCGCGCGTTCCTAGGCATAACATCGTATTGTCGTCAGTGGATACCTAACTATGCGTTACTAACAAAACCCCTATTGTATCTGACTACCAAAGAAGTGCGCGAACCCCTACCCTGGACCCCCGCGTGTCAGGAAGCATTTGTGTTACTAAAACAGTCTCTGTGTTCAGCGCCAGTTCTTGGAACACCTGATTACCAGAAGCCTTTTGTTCTTTACGTACACGAGGCGGAAGGTTGTGCGTTGTCTGTCCTAACACAGTGTTTCGGGGGGAAGCAGAGACCATGTGCCTACTTCTCTGCAATACTCGATAATGTGGCAAGAGCGCTGCCGAGCTGTCTGAGAGCCACGGCGGCTGCTGCGGTCTCCGTAAGACAATCGGCAGGGCTCGTGCTGGGAACAGATCTCACAGTAATGGTACCGCATGCTGTGGATATTTTACTAAACAGGACACAGACGCAGCATTTAACAAGCGCTCGTCTGACGGGTTATGAGATGACTCTTTTTGCACCCCATGTGACAATTAAAAGGTGTGCCACATTGAACCCCGCCACCTTGTTACCCATCCCCACAGATAGTGACACACATGATGATGACATACACGACTGTTTGTATAAGACTGAAGAGGAGACAAAGGGGAGGGTGGATTTGACAGACAGGCCCATGGAAGAACCAGATGGGGAACTGTATGTTGATGGATCCTGTTTTAAATTACCAGACGGGACATCGACAGCAGCATATGCTATAACGACATTACAGACGGTGGTGGAAACTTCTAGAATACCTTACAATTCTGCTCAGGCTGCTGAGATTATCGCCTTACTGAGAGCATGTGAGTTGAGCGAGGGGTTGGATGTCAACATTTACACTGATAGTCAGTACGCCTTTGGCGTTGTTCATAACTATGGGCGACTTTGGGCAGAACGGGGATTCTTGACCTCCCATGGGCAACGCATCCAACATGGCCCACTGATATTACGACTACTAACGGCACTGACTTTACCCAAAAGATTGGCTGTGATAAAATGTAGTGCACACAAGACGATAGTGGACGATGTCGGGCGAGGCAACGCTTTTGCCGACCAGACAGCAAAGGAGACTGCTAGAGAAAAATTACCACGAATGTTTGTGGCAGGGCCAGCACGATGGGTCCCAGATAATTATATGTTCGCAGACACGGTACAGAGTGTCAGGAACATACAGGGCAAGGCGACGGATGAGGAATTGAGAGCATGGAAGAATGGGCAGGGACGACTGGATGCGGATGAATGTTGGACAGATGTAACAGACAAGAGAAGGTGGATGTTACCGAATGCATATGTCCTTCCAGTAGTGACGATGGCACACGGGCCCGCACACGTGAGTGCGAAAGGTATCTGCAAATTGTTAGACCCGGTGTGGAGCAATAAGAACATCTCAAAGATGGCCACCAATTTGGTTCGTCAATGTATGGTGTGTCTGAGACACAATCCTGGGAAGGGTACCCCTGTCCCAGCTGGAAATTTTGCACCCCCCTCTTTCCCTTTTGAGGTGATTCAGATGGATTACATCGAAATGGAAAGAGTCAACAATCTGAAGTACGTCCTTGTAGTCGTATGCGCCTTTAGTAGGTGGGTGGAGGCGTTCCCAACTAAGGACTGCACAGCTATGTCTACTGCTAAAATGTTGATAAAGGAGTATTTCTCCCGCTTCGGATTACCTAGGGTGATCTGGAGTGATAATGGCACGTCCTTTAATGCTGAATTGGTAAAGAACATATGCAAAGGGCTACATATCACCCAGAAGTTCCACTCAGCCTTGCATCCTCAGGCAGCAGGACTGGTGGAACGGTTTAACGGCACACTCAAGTTAAAGATGGCCAAGATATGTGAGAGTACAGGTCTCCGTTGGCCAGATGCACTTCCCTTAGCGTTGCTTTCCACAAGAGTCACTGTAAATGCAAAAATGGGCGTCTCCCCGCACGAGGTGGTATTTGGCCGCCCGGCCAATATTTGGGGAGTGCCCCGTCCAAAATGTTTTTCAGAAGTACCTTATCCTCTGTTGACAGATTATCTGTATGCTTTGACTAAAGATCTTCGTTCTATTCATCAGCAGGTAGCAGACACTCTGAAGCCGTTGCCGGAGGGGCCCGGACACACCATCCACCCAGGGGATTGGGTCGTGGTGCGACGATACCAACGAAAGTCTTGCTTGGAGCCGAGGTGGTCAGAGCCTCGTCAGGTGCTCCTCACCACGCGCACGGCGCTGCGGATCGACGGCAGAAAGGCGTGGACTCATGCCTCTCATGTGAAGAGGGTCCCGCTCCCGTTACCCTATGATCAATGGGTGCGAGACGGCGTCGCTGACCAAGAGTGTGAACATATCCCAAAATATGTTCCTTTCTCGGATGCTTCACTGATTGGAGAAGAGCGAAGCGGCATTGAAAATTCTGTGAGCTCTACCACTCCTCTTGTTGCTAGCAAAGAGATACCGGAAAGTTCAGCATCTGCCACGGAGACACCTGCTTTGTTCTCTGACCCATCTGCCACGGAGACACCTGCTTTGTTCTCCGACCCCGAAGTGCCAGGGAGCACTCGTTATAATTTCCGGCCCCGAAGAAAATAAGTACAGTGCTGAAATATGATGGACTAAACACTGGAAGAAGGGCTTAGTGGACATTCTGAAAAGAAGATTTAGTGATAGGGATGGACTTGTAAGAGCCCTGGTGTTTAGCCGAAGATTGTGTTCTTTGAGACTAAAGCGTGGTGCGGGGCCCGAATAAAGTGCTTCCCTTATTCCAAAGTGTTGACAAGCAACGAGGGAACAGGTATGGACGGTAAAAGCCTGCCTGTGAGGCTTTGAAGGACACAGGGAAGAAGATCCCTTTTTAAGGGTTGAAGAACCCCTCTGGCCGGTTGAGGATTGTCTGGGACTATTTTTTTTTAGTAATAGTGTGATTTTTGTTTATTTTTTATTTTTGGTGTTGAAAAGCATACAGAATGTATCCCTTTGGGCGGCCAATTCCTGATGAGGAGCAGCCTTTTGCAGCTCCCCCGAGACGCGTGCCTGATTCCCCTTGGTTGGCCCTTTCCCGAAATGGTAAAATTGTAGTGGTAGTAACAGTTCTAATTGCCTTTTTGGTGACTCTTGGAATACTGTTTTTCGTAGATAAATACTATCCTGTTCATACATTTGCACCCACACCTACTGCTATTCCGGAACACAAAATGTTGACAGTTGAATATGGGGAGAGAATGATACGTGCCAATTATAAAGATAATGTTTTTATTAAGACTTTGCATCATGCACATGCCACTACCAACATGACAGATTGCTGGGTTTGTGGGCTTCTGCCTTCTGCTGCTTATAAGAAAGACAGATTCCTTGCTCTTCCTTTGACTCCGGTAAATAGTTGTGTGGGATGGTATACTCTTATAGGTCTTGTCAAATATTTCCAACAGCCAGATTCCCTAACTCCCCGACTGCAGAATAGGGGGTGGACAATGACAATGCGAGTACGCCCTTTGCCTTCAGCTTCCCTTGGACGAATATATACCGACGGACGTTTTGACCAGACCTTCATAGAGACATGTGAGAAAAAGTTGGGTCGATTCATGACACCTAATGATACTGATCGACTCAGGGATAGTTTCATGAAATTGAACGCCACTTTGTCTTATAGGCATCCCCCTAAGAGTAACGACATCTCCAAGTCTTTGATACCCTTGGCTGTGGTGGGTCCCCCTCCGTTTTTCTGTATAGAGGGAAGGGGTCCCATAAAGGTTGGAAATAGCTCTTGTAATGTAACTGCTTCAATACGCCTGCCCGTTAGCCCCTCATTGATTGCCCCACCCAGTGTCTATTTTGTATGCGGCGAAAATGGATACTTATGGTTGCCCGAGGGTTGGGGTGGGGTGTGTTACCTGGCTTATCTGATTCCTCCCGTATATGTAGCCCCTTCTGATTACCACAGAACACATCGACGATTCCCCAGTCTTCAAGAGCAGCCGCGAGAGCAGCGTAAAAGGAGGGAACTTCAGGTAGAGGACGTTGATCAGACAGATACCTCGTATCAGCAATGGACTGATTTTTCTAAGGGTCTGCTTCCTTTCTGGGGTCCTATATTCAACAGTAGAGCTATTAGACGACTTTCTAGGGTAATGGAAAAAGTGGTTCTGGTTGAGGCTGACATTACGACTAACATCTCTGTTGAGGTTCAGGCTATGAGATTATTTACGATCCAGAATAGGATGGTCCTTGACGTCATACTGGCTGATAGGGGCGGGGCCTGTCGCGTCATCGGGACCTCTTGTTGCGTTTATATCCCTGACTCCGCCCCGACTGTTAACTTGGCCGTGCAAAAATTACATAGATTAGCGACTGAACTTCACCAAGATAATGGGACATGGTCTCTCCAAGGGTGGCTCTGGGGTGCCTTTTCTTCCTGGGGTTGGAAAATACTAATGGGTTTGGTCGGAGTGGTGAGTGTAATTCTGTCATGCTGCCTTTGCATATATTGCCTCCCTCCATGTTGTTCAATGTGTGCTGCAAATATACGTCCGAAAAAGAAGTTGCCTGGTCAATATACCACTTCTATGATTACTGAAATTCCTGCTGATGCAAGTTGGTTAATGTTTATTGCTGAAGATGTTCTCGACTGAAGTAATGTAGGCCTGCCCCTAGAATGTATGTCGACACTACCTTTTGGCAAATAAATGAGGCCATAGTTAGCCAATGATGCTAAAAGGAGGGTCTGATAGAATTCACTTTTCGATGCTCTAATTACCCTATGATGACGTATGAGTTAGCATCATATGACTAACTAATGCATTTACGTAAACGCACTTATGCCGAATTCATATTCTTACCTATTCTCGTATATATGTGTGATCATATTAGTTTCTTAGCTTAGCTTGTGTGCCACCATTTTGTGTAACTCTCCGTGCCTGCGGGCTCTGCTCGCTCATGCCCCTCCCGCAGGAATACAGAAAGAAATATGCTAAGACAGTAGTTTTCGTTTCTCGGCTCACTGAGACCGAAACTAGCAATTTGTGTTATCTGCAATGTTCTCATGCTCAGAGACGCCGAAACCTAGCTCCCTGGCCTTGAGCAGAGATAATAATGTATCCCTCGCAGGTGCAGATGCCTGCTGTATGAGAACATTGTCTACTGGTCTGGGGCTCAGTAGTTTTCCACAAGGGGCGTACCCCATTTACTGTGTCGCATTATAATGTATTGCTGTGATGCAGAGAGTCAGTCCTCTCGTTCGCACTCCTAGGAGTGAGGTCGGACAGGGCCCTCTCATATGAGTGTTGTTTGGCCTAATAAAGACTTTTTGTTAAACTTCTCCACTGTCCGGCTGACTTCCTATAAGGTAATTATAGGTGAGTGCTGTAAGTCACTCCAGTGGATTTGAGCCACGCTTATCAATTCTTGATGCCCGGAGACTGTGCCTTCCTTCAAAAAACAGAGCCCCCAGTACAGAGAACCAGCCCCTCCCCTCTTGTTACACCCCCACTTCGATCCTTAGCCCCATGACACTAAGGGGCATTTACTACCCAGCCCCCATCTCCGTAACCTTCAAACCAGCCTCCAACCCTTCCACTCCGTCCTCATTTTACCCGCCGCCCGGGGGGGTGTGCACCTCTCCACACTTATCCTGGCTCATATCGCCCGTGGGCCCCCCTCCCCAAAACTTCGCACCTGACCTACTCGTGCTCAGTCTCCTCTCTCCTCCCCCCCCCCCCTGGTATTGTTGTTGTCTGGGCACTCTGACGCCCTGCCCCAGAACCCCGCCTCGCCCTCCGCTGTAGGAGCCTGACCCCACTGTCCCGTGCCATTGAAGCCCGCGACACGGACCCCAGCGCCCCCCCCCCACTTCCACAGAAGTCCCCTTGCCCCGTCCATCTCTTGTTGATATTGCGGGGAGTCATTAACCTGCTACTCCCACCCCTCCTTACATTTCCTAATATTGCACTCTCTCTTATGGCGACCCTTCCTTTTCTTGTTCCTCTGGACACCCAGCCCCCGCAAAGTTCCTCCACCCTTGCTACCCCACACATTCTCTTCTGTACCACTACACTGCAGCCCACCCAAATCCATCCCCCCATCCCTCCCTCCCCTCTCCTCCCCCCACCTCACCTCTCACTTTGTAGACTGCACCTCTTCTCCTGACAAAATTCCCCGGAGAAAGAGGGCCTTGTGCCCTGTGCCTACCTTAAAATACCCCTATCTCCCTCCCACATTCCTAACCCTAGATTTACGACTACACTGGCCCAGCCCTAGTATCTGGTGGGCCCGCTCTCCTTCCATGTCTCCCTTCCTTATCTCCCGCCAATCCTCTCCATTGGTGTTCGGGCTCTGCTTCCCGGGGGTGGCCTCCACTGAGACCCCCAGTCCAGCCACTATCCCCCTCCCTCTGGGGAGTGGGGGCCGAACCAAGGGGCAAATCACGGAGTTTCTTGCACAGAACCCCCCCAAAAAATGAGAATGTTTACCGCAGGGCCCCTCGGAGTGCGCGTTTTTTTTTTTTTTGTAAAAGTATACTTTATTTAAAATTATTTGTCAGGTTTCCATTTTAAGCAGTCCCTTATATTTGGGTGCTGTACATTTAACCATTCTCAAAGTAGCGCATTAGGCTAGCTTTGGTGGTTTTCCATCAAGATTTCTCATTTTACCCATCCAGACCAACTCCTGATTTTCCAGGTTTCCTTTGCCCACTCTTGTCCAAATCTATGGGTGTCTATGCACATGTAAGAGAACATTTTAGTGAAAACAAGTTTTTGGCATTCTTTTTCCGTGATTGCTTGGTGTTTGTACAAGGAAAGGTTCCTGTTTTCCCACATCGCCTCTTTCACACAGTTTATTATTCTCCATAGTGTCCTTTCTTTATTTGCATTGCAATTCATGCCCAACCCATATAGAACCAGTTCATAGGACAGGGATGCCTGTCCTGTTAATTCTTTAATGAGCTGTCCCATTGCCTTCCACATGCTTTGTGCTCCGCCGCAGTTCCAAATGAAGTGCATCAGGGATTCATCTGCTGCACAGCCTGGTGTTGGGCACCTTGCTGTTTTTGCCAGTTTCCTTGCATGTTGGAATTGTTTCACGGGTAGGCATTTGGATACCATCATCCATGCCAAGTCTTTCTGGGAGTTTGTCAAGTCTTTGTGGTTCACCATCTCCCAAACCTTCCCTGATTGCTTCTCTGATAAGTTGTTTACCATTGTCACTGAGTCTGTTTCTTTCAGTTCTTTGCTTAAGGCCATCTGGGGTGTGATGTCCTTCGCTTGAATTTGTCTCTCTTCCAGCTTCTTGAAGAAAGGCTTGATGCCTTTGTACGCAGGGGGTGGTTCTAGTAAAAAAGGCTTTGTATTGTCCAGATTACATATGCCCTCTCTTGATAAGATGAAACTTGTAGCAAACAGAGTGTAGGCAGCCACATGTGAGTCTTTCTTTGCATTCCCCAGTATGTTTTTAACAAAATGTGACATCAGGAAGTCATGGAGGTTTGGCAGGTCTTTCCCTCCTTTTGTGGGTAGTTTGAATACTGTGTCTCTTTTTAGTTTTTCAATTTTTGACCCCCAAAAGAAGTTTGCAAAAAGTCTTTGTGTCACTTTTGTCCACCTGTATGATGGAGGGAAAATCATGGCAATAAACATCAGGATTGGTAGACATATTGCTTTCAGCACCAAGACTTTCCCTTCCAGGGAAAGTTTTCTTGTCGTCCAGAGCGCCATTTTCTGCTTGAGCTTTGTCTGGATCTTCTCCCAGTTTATTTCTCCCTTCATGTCCTGTGAAAAAAGAATCCCCAGTATTTTTACTGGGTCTTTGGAAGGTTTCACTGGGAGCTGAGACAGTTTGTCCCATTGTCCCACCGTCATGCAGTGTGTTTTCTCCACATTCACCTGTAGCCCAGCTGCTAGGGAAAAGAGTTGGGTTATAAGGAAAGTTCTTTTCATGGATCTAGCGTCAGTGCAAGCAATGGTGACATCGTCCATGTATGCTACACATTTGACCTGTTTGCCTTGGCTGCCCGGTACCAGAGGGCCAGTTATGCACTTGTCCTTCCTGATGGCACATAGGAGAGGTTCAATTGCACATACAAAGAGTGCCGGTGATAAGGGGCATCCTTGTCTGACCCCCGATTCAATGTGGAACCCCTCAGATAGTGTACCATTTATAAGGACCTGGCTTTCACATCCAGTGTATATTAAGCCAATAGTTTTGATGAAACCTTCTGGGAATCCCATTTTCCTGAGCACTTTGAAAAGGTATTCATGACTTAGGGAGTCAAAGGCTTTCTGGAAATCAAGGGCCAAGATAGCTAGTGGATTCCCCCTGTCTTTCGCTAACCACAAGGTGTCTCTAATAATGGTCAAGCTGTCCCAGATTTTCCTTCCTGGGACCGCACATGTTTGGTCTGGGTGCACGATGGAGGCCAGCACCTTTCTGCATCTTCCTGCCAGGACTTTACTTAGGATCTTACTGTCCACATTCAAGAGGGTGATTGGCCTCCAATTGTTGATGTCCAGCTTGTCCCCCTTTTTCTCCAGCAGTTTTATGATGCCCTGTGGAAAGGAGGGGGGTAAAACATTTTTTTCCAAGCATTCTTTCAACAGACTCCAAAAATCCTTTGCAATAAGCCCCCAGAAAGTTTTGTAAAACTCCCATGGAAGGCTGTCTTGCCCAGGGGCTGATCCTTTTGGGGCTTCCTGAATGATTTGGAATAGTTCTTCTCCTGAAATGGGGGTGGTTAGAAATTGTTGTTCCTCTTGGGATAAAGAGCTCTGCAAAGACCCTAGAAAATCTTCACATGCACTTATATCTGATGGCTCTTTTTTGTACAATTGGGAAAAAAAGGCTGTTGTTATTTTCCCTACTTTCTCTGTGCCCTTTTGTGTTTGTCCATTTGTGTCTTTCAGTTCATTCATTACCTTATGCACTTGCTGTGCCTTTTTGAAAAAAAACCTTGAGCACTTTTCATCTTCCTCAAAGATCTTGACCCTGGAGTTAAAAATGTGTTCTTTCCCTCGTTGTTTCAGCCATTCTTTCAGTTCCGTTTTTGTTTTTTCTCTTTCCTCCCCTACTTCCATTCCACCCCTTTCCAGGTTTTCTAGCGTGATTATTCTTTGTTGTATTTCATCAAATTTTTGAAACTTTTCCTTGCTTTTGATCATGCTCTGTTTTCTGAAAAAAAGTTTTGTTTGTTTTTTTACCTCTTCCCACCATTCTGCTAAGGATGGGAAACTTTCCTTTCTGGTTTTTAAGTTGTTGTACATATCACTGTAATGTTTACATATATTTTCCTCTTATAATAACAAGGTGTTCATTTTCCACACACCCCTCCCCATTTGACACATGTTTGAGATTTCAACGGTTGCTTTCAAGATTTTGTGGTCTGACATACCACTCTCGTTTGTTTCATAATTCCTTGCTTTTATATTTTTGGAGGTGAAAATGAAATCAATTCTTGATTTGACTTTGCCACTTTCTGCTTCCCATGTGAACCTTTGTTTTGACCCTGATTTTGCCCCTGTATCTGACAGTTGCAAATCTTTACACATGTTTTTGAGACATTTTGCAGACTTATCAATTTCGTAACAATTTTTCTTGCCACATCTGTCTGTGGGGTTTATGATGCAGTTGAAATCCCCTGTTAACACCATTGGGGTTGCACCTGCAATAAAAAGTGGGAGCATTTCAAACAGGGACATTCTTTCATTCTTGTCGGTTGGTGCATAAATATTACAGACCTTAAAGGTGGTGTTTCTGTATTGTATGGTGACCATCATAGCCCTGCCTGGCTGTATGATTTTAGTATCAAGGATTGACATTTCTTTGTTTTTTATGAGAATGCCTATTCCAGCATTCTTGTTTCCACCCCCAGACCATTTGGAGGGGCCTTCTTCCCAATATTTGGATATGTGACTGTAGTCCGTTGAGTGGGGAATTGCACATTCCTGTAAACATATAATGTCCCCTTTTTGTACTTTGCAGAGCTCAAACACTGACGCTCTTTTCACTTGTGAGCCCATTCCTCGGGCATTCCATGATATGATGTTAAACATTATATTTGCAATGGTGATTACTTTGCAAGGAGTGCACGTGATACGCGAAACCTGAAGCTTAATATATTGTAGAAGTTGTTCACCTGTTCGCGCAATCACGATAAAAATATCACTTACTACTAGTAGGGTGACTTTGCAGCGTTGACGTGCAGGTCACTTTCATGAATACCTTTGCAAGCAGAGCTACAAATACTTCTTCTGCTATTAAACAAACGCCTGTGTCGCCTGTACTGATGAATCGGGTGTTTGCCGCAGAGGCTTCTGGGTATGCAAATGTTTGTGGATGACACGCCCCCTCCAGTGCCAGCAAGGCTCATGCAGCAGCCCCGTGGTGACTTGTGCTCTGGGTCCAGGAGGGGAAGAGTCTCAAAATCCAGCAATAAAGGGAATGTGTGAAGCTAATTTAATAGTGACAAAAAGTGACACTAGAAGTCCCACCAGAAGTAATCCTGCTGAAATAAACAAAACAAGCATTGGCATAGCCAATAGGTCTTGCCTTTGGGAACTAATATGTGTTAAGGCAGAGATATTGAGTTTGTGTTGTTTTTAAGCTGTGTTGTGCAGAAGTCTGCAGTATGCTGAAATGTTATAATAAAGAAGTGTGAGAAGCATTTTTGTTACTTATGATGTATAATGTACAACAAAATGACGATGATAAAAAACTATTAATTAGAAGTAATGATTTGTGGGGTTTTTTATGTTTGAATGCTGGCAACTTGTATCTGCCTGTTCGAATCGTTGCTTTTTATGGTGTTTATTGTGAAAGGAGTGGGTATAAATAACAGGAGAGTGAAGGTTAGTTAGTGAGAGTGATAGATTTAGTGAGTTAATTAGTGAGAGATAGTTAGTGAGAGATTGAGAGAGTTAGTTAGTAAGAGTGATAAAATTAGTGAGAGAGTTAGTTAGTGAGAGTGAGAGAGTTAGCAAGTGAGTTAGTTAATGAGAGAGTTATTGAGTTAGTGAGAGTGAGAGAGTTAGTGAGTGAGTTAGTTAGTGAGAGAGTTATTGAGTTAGTGAGAGTGAGAGAGTTAGTGAGTGAGTTAGTTAGTGAGAGAGTTATTGAGTTAGTGAGAGAGTGTGAGATTTAGTTAGTGAGAGTAAGAGAGTTAGCGAGTGAGTTATTGAGAGTGAGCTAGTTATGATCACCAATCATAAGTGAAATGGAAATTTCAGAATTTCATTTCTCCGGTTTACTCCACCCAGGAGTAAAGAAAAAAACAACTCCACTAACCCATGTCATACACTATCTACAGGCAGCCAGTAAAGCTGTACCGGGGCCACACCGGCGTGACGGTGAAGCACCCTCTACAGGGACAGGCTACAGACGGTACATTCTCTACTCTGTCCACCCGACGGCAAGGACCGGATACAGCATCCATGGCAGAGTCTACTCAGGACAGAGGTGAGGGACCCGAAGGCATGCACTAAATTCAGCAATTTGTTAACATGCTTTGTAAGGTCCACCCCGGAGCAGCTCCCCTAGCAGGGGTGGATAGCAGAGCCTGCTCTGGGAGGAGTGAAGTTTAATAGATGAATGACTGAGAAGAGGGGTGCAGAGAAGGATCTTGTTTATTCCAAGCCCCATCCAGTGAAGACGTAGTGGCAAGAAGAGGAATTTGCCCCAGAGCTCGATGCCCTGGCAGTGGAGGGCAGGTAGGGGCAGTGCAAGGATTTCAGTGGTGCAGGCGCGTAGTGCAAACAGTATGCATGGGAGGGGGTTGAAGGACTGGGTTATTTAGGACCCAGCGGTGCCAGGGCACAACACCTGAAACCTTCGTGGGTAACCTGCTCCGGCGTACAAGTGACAGAGACACGGGACACTTCCTTCGGCGTCAAAGATTCAAGCTTTATTTACTGCAGGGAATACAGAAGTCACGGCAAGTACATCTCGTGCTACTTGTGGAGACTGCTTCAAATTGGTTCTGTGGATCGCTCCTTTTATACACAATTTCCCCATAGAGTTACATTGAACAGAAGGTTTATGACCTGGTTCCCACAATCATCCCCCAGAGGGGTCGTTTTGGTCACTTTGAAACGCACGAAGTCCGGGACATAAGTGCGGAAACATTTGGCGGTTCCCAACTGTAAAAACCCATCTTCCCACCATTAACGCATTCCAATCAGTAGTAAAACAGATCGAAATAGGAACAAGGACAGGTGCGAAGGAAGAGGGAAACAGTGAGGAGATCGAAAAGGGTGTAAAAGGGGAGGTATCAGGAAACACGAGATACAGGCATCAAAGGGACGTGCCTAATGAGATGCACGGCTGAGACAATAAGTCCGTGCGGCAGGATGAGCCTCGAGTGGCGCCATCTGCCTTACAGTAGCATCCCCCTCATCATAAAGACATTCACAAAAGACATGTGTCTTCCGCAAATATCTTGGGAGTCCCAGGGTCGCGAAGCGGACATTGTCCGTTCGCTGGCTACTTGAGGGCAAGAGACAAAATGGATGCCGTATCTAAGATGGAACCCGTGGGTACAGATAGGAATACCCACGTAACAGACGAACGGTTCAGGTTAGCGCAGCGAAACTGCGTACACCCACTGAACTCGTCATTTGCGGTTCATAGATACCAGACTCGACCATATTCGTGCGAGTCAAAAGCACCACTTACAATTGTCACGGAACCTCAGACGCTCCTTTTGCCCTCATGTAGGCAAGCACTAGTCGGAATCATACTCGATATTCATCAGACCATCTAGATGTTGCTGTAGCATAGCTCTGTCCAACCAAGTCCCATTGGTAACAGGCGGCTGTCTCATACATGTTGTAGCACAGAGGCCACATAAGGCAGGACCGCACTGCACGCAAAGGCAACACGTGAACAGGAACGTCACAACAACTCCGATAATCATCAGAATCTTCCAACCCCAAGTCGACATCAGGCCCCAAAACCACCCAAGTAGCGTCCAATCCCCTACATCCACGTGTATGGATTCAGAGATCTTATGCAACTTAGAGATGGCTTGATAGACAGTTGGAGCATTATCTGGAATGAAAATGCAGCAGCTCGAATGGATCACCTTACATACCCCACCTCGATCTGCTAGGATGACATCTAAAACCATACGGTTTTGTAACGTCATTAGCCTATCCGCCTGAAGTTCTGTGGTGATATTACCAAGGGCACTGGCAGTAATATTAGCTGTCGATTCTACCACTCGAGTCAACTGTCTCAGGTTTCTACTATTAACCATAGGTCCCCAAAACGGGAGGAAACCCTTGAAAAAGTCTCCTGCCTCTTGACCGGCAGTGTCCTCTTCGCTAATTACGCCTCTCACAACTCTAGTCTTATGATAATCGGCATCTACAGTGAACGTCGGAGGCAACAAATTTGCAATGAAGCATGAGCCCATGAAATCAGCGGGCAACCATGCATATGCACGATCATGGCAGATGAAGTATGTACCCTTGGCAGCCAGAAACACAGGGGACGAGACCATCGGCAGAATGTAATTTTCAGTGCAAGTATATAGGCAAAAACAATGTCTCTCAGCTGTGGAAGCAAAAAAAATGTAAGGAACGAAACACAATGAATATGTACAAAATAATTACAATAGTACGAATGTTCAAACTGATCATGGAAAACGGGATAATGCAGTTATCAGTACAGCAAAGCAGGATCTTTATTAGTCTTTAGTACGAGATCGTAGAAAATATCGACTTTTCCCAGGACGTGTCTGCTCGTCGAACAAAGGATCCGTTGAAGAGACAGCGTCCTGCTGATCAGTTGAGCGTTCTGGTCTCGAGTCCTTTGATGACAATTGTTCAACAGAGTCTTTCTGCTGCGCTGAGGATTCTCCGACAGGCTGTGCGTCGCTAAAAGGTACAAACGCCAGCAGTCCTTTGGTTTCAGTTGATGCAATGCCTCTCCTCACCCACGAGTCTGCCGGCAAAGGGATAGGGACCCTTTTGGTATGGGTGGCATGCACCCAATTCTTCCGTCCCTCGAGACGAACAGCAGTCCTCGTGGCAAGGAGAACCTGGTAAGGCCCAGTGAACCTCGGATCCAAGTTGTTCTTGCGCGAAAAGTTGCGCGTCACCACCCAATCTCCGGGCTGGAGTTGGTGGCCTGGACCCTCCGTCTGCGTCGGCAATGCTTCGTGAACCTGTTGGTGAATTAACCTCAGTTTAGCAGTCAAGTCATGAAGATAATCAATCAACATTGGGTACTCGAGATCACAAAAAATACCTGGCCTAGGAACCCCCCACACATTCGCAGGACGACCGAACACTATTTCATAGGGGCTAAGCCCTACTCGGGAGTGTACAGTCGCCCTAGTTGACAGTAATGCTAAAGGTAAAGCATCAGGCCACGAAAGACCAGTCGTAGCCTGAATCTTTGCTAGTTTCAGTTTAAGGGTACCGTTATACCCTTCAACCAAACCAGCCGACTGGGGATGATTGGCACTATGGAATTTCTGATTAATTCCAAGGCCCTTACATACACTCTTCATCACACTACCCACAAACTCACTTCCGTTATCTGACCACACGACTCTAGGCATTCCATACCGAGGAAAATATTCCTTCAGTAGGATTTTCGCAGTAGACAAAGCAGTATTGTCTTTGAGAGGATAGGCCTCGATCCATCGGGAGAATGCGCAAACCACAACTAAAACATATTTCAGGTTGTTGCATCGCTCCATATGGATGAAGTCCAATTGGATCACTTCAAAAGGACATGAAGGGGGAGCAAAACTGCCAGGAGGAGTTGGTGTTCCTTTGCCAGGATTATACATCATGCACACCATACAATTCTTCACCAGACGTTCAGCACATTTCGTGATACCATCATTCTTCCATACTGGGGACAACAACTTACAAATACCTTTCGCACTAATATGTGCTAACCCATGCGCCATTGTCACAACGGCCAGCACATACGCATCAGGCAACAACCATCTTTTCTGATCCGATAAATCAATCCAACAACCATTCGCATCCAACTTTCCCGTACTTTCTTTCCACTTCACTTTTTCAGTCTCGGTGGCCTCATTCTGAATTGCCTTCACACTCTCGATAGTGTCCTCACACATGCTCGATTCTGTAGGCCACCTAACCGAACTCGTCACATACATTCGAGTGCTAAGGTTCCGGGCAGTCTCCTTAGCGATCTCGTCTGCAAACGCATTACCACGACCAACATCGTCCGTCACCTTACGATGCGCACTACATTTAACAATCGCCACTTGCTTAGGCAATGTCAATGCATCCAAAAGATCATTCACAAGTTGGCCATGCTGAATCTTCGTACCGTGCGACGTCAAGAAACCTCTCTCTCTCCACAATCGTCCAAAACTATGTGCAACACCAAATGCATACTGACTGTCAGTGTACACATTCACACGTTTATCTTTTGCTAATACACACGCTCTAGTAAGAGCGATCAGCTCTGCAGCTTGGGCAGAATTCCGATTCAATCTTGCAGTCTCAACAACAGTACTCAGTGTTACAACAGCATACGCAGTGGTCACATCACCATTCGCCAACTTAAAACATGACCCATCCACATACAGTGTACCGTCCGGGTCTTCCAATGGGGTGTTTTTAAGGTCCACTCTACCTTTTGTTTCTTCTTCTGTCCTCAAGTAGCAATCATGTTCTGCTACTTCATCTAACTCTGCGCTAATTGGTAACAAAGTTGCCGGATTCAGAACATTACAACGTTTTATCTGAATTTGACTTGCCAACAGCGTTAGCTCGTATCCAGACAACCTCGCACTCGTTAAGTGCTGAGTTTTCGTACGATTCAAAAGAGTGTCGACCGCATGCGGAACCATCACCGTAAGCATATTATCCATGACCAATCCTGCTGACTGTCGGATGGACACCGCAGCTGCCGCTGTTGCTCTCAAACAACTCGGCAATGCTCTAGCTACCGGGTCCAAGGTCGAGGAAAAATATGCACATGGACGTTGCTTATCACCAAAAGGTTGCGTTAAGACGCTCAAAGCACAACCTTCCCTCTCGTGAACATATAACGTGAACGGCTTACTGTAGTCAGGAGTACCCAATACAGGAGCCGAACACAATGAGTCACGCAATTCAGAAAAACTTTTCTGACATTCTTCCGTCCATGGTAAAGGAGTTGAAACATCCTTGCACGTAAGAGCCACTAATGGTTTCGCTAACAATGAAAAATTAGGAATCCATTGCCTGCAGTACGACGTGATACCTAGAAAGGCACGCACATCTCTTTGTGTTGTTGGCACAGCCATTCGCGCAATTGCTGCAATTCTCTCTGGGGTCAACCTCCTTCCCTCCTTTGACAATAAGTGACCGAGATAGGTTACTTCTTGACAACAATATTGGAGTTTAGAAGGGGACACCTTGTGATTTAACTCACAGAGATGTTGCAGCAACGACACCGTGGCAATTTTGCAAATGTCCTGAGTATCGGCAGCCACCAATAGGTCATCGACGTATTGGATTAAGGCCGCACCAACCGGCAACCTAAACGCATCCAGTTGACCCTTCAAGGCTTGACTGTAAATCGATGGACTTTCACAGTAGCCCTGAGGAGCGCGTTTGAACCGGAAGCTGCGTCCACCGAGAGAGAAACCGAAAAGGTCTCTGCTCTCCTCGGCAATCGGGATGCTAAAGAACGCATTCTTTAAGTCAATCACCGAAAACCACGATGCAGAGGCTGGAATCAGAGTCAGTAGCGCCGTGATGTCAGGCACAACAGGGAATTGAGGAACCACAATTTTATTCACCTCCCGTAAATAACAAAACGATAAACGGGTGGTTTCGAAGGATCAGTACGTTTAAGAATGGGCAATACGGGGCTGTTGCACACGTTTCCCCGAGTCTCTTCAATAACGTCTTTCTCGATCAAATCATAAATGATCGCTAACAATGCTCGTTCACCATCAAGAGAGATACGATACTGGGGAATGCGTGGCAACCGCACATTAGATTTCAACTGAACAACATAAGGGGAGATGTCAAGCAGGCCCACATCATTGGGACCTGTTGCCCACAAAGACGCAGGAAGAGAACTCAATTCCGGTGGAAGCTTGTCGAGAGACAAGTACATAGGAGAGACAACCCTCTCTCCTAACGTAAGCTTTACACCCGCAGGAGAACAATACAAAGTCGCATACAAACGTTTAAGCAAATCCAGGCCCAAAAGATTTTCACCACAACCAGTAGTCAAAATCAACGGAGCATCAAGCTCACGTGGCCCAATTGTGAGGGGCAAAGGGCACGAAACTGGATTGCTAACGGGGGCGCCAGAGAATCCAACAGAAACATTTGTTAAGCCAGACAAAGGTGCGCCAGGGAGTTTCGAATGCATGATAGAACTTTTCGCTGCACCAGTGTCCAACAGAAAAGGCTCAACGACGCCCGATGTAGCAACTGCGACGTAAGGCCCTCTCTGATCAACCGGAACTGATACCACTCCCTCTCCTTGTCTTTGGCTGTCCTAGTAATTACTGTCGTCAGTTCCCTGATCGACGTAATAATCATCTACATTATACTGCGCAGATCGTCCTTGCGATGATCCACGTTGATCGAAACAATTATTAGAATTAGAGGAGTTATCGGAACGATCATTCTGAGCACCACGACCCCTACCACGTGATACCTGCTGCGAACCACCACGACCTCCTCTAGATGAGTTGCCGCTATTACGATCGTTTAGAACAGGACAATTGAATTTAATGTGTCCCTCCTGTCTACAATAGGCACACTGATTGTACCCTAACGAAGATCTTTGGGAAGAGGAGTCATTTCGAGATTGTGATCGATTTGATTGCGACTGCGGTCTATTTTGTTGGGGTGCAGTCTGATTCGAACGCGGAGGATATGCTTGTTGCAGCAGCGCTTTAGTTTTGAGCTCTTTCGTCTTTTTATCAGCACGGTCGTTCTCTTCTTTCTCTCTGTTCTCATAATATTGTGCTGTGGCCAATATCTGAGCTGAGGTAGAAACGGCCCATGCACTTTCTGAATTCTTCAATTTGTTGCTCAAATCGGGCAATAAGTTTGAAACAAATTTATCCACAAACAATCGCTGACCACCCTCGGTACCCATATCCTGTCCACTATGATCAATGAATGCTTCCTCGAACCTCGTAAAGAAGTCGGAAACACTCTCGTCCTTCTTTTGCTTACAAGCTGATAATTTGTCCCAATTAACCTTCGTAGCTGGCATAAGAGTTTTCATTAACGTTATTATTCTTTGAGGGAGAGCAGCAATCAACTGGTCGGGTTTAGCACCACCAGTTTGTAACCCATCAGCCGCTATAATGGCCGCCCAATCACCACCTAAGTCATTGGGATGATTTGCCTGCCGAATCTTAGCCCATACCGGTTGCGGTACGACATTGCCGAACAGCATATCAATATCGGCAAGATTCATTACCGTAGCATCTACGAGCTGCGATAATTCTTTGTAGTACCCTGCAGGATTCTTGCGAGGGTCAGGCAAAGATTGCTTCACCTGTAACACTTCTGAGCGTTTCCAAGGGAGATGTATCCATACTCTCTGGAAATGCGCCAATGTCGGAGGATGAGCATTAGGATCAGCTGGCATCCATACCGGCGGAACTTCGCGCATAGGAAATTGACCAGACTCATCTGGCAGTTTTTCTATATCCTCAACAAACAAGGCGTGGGGTATCGGAGCGGGACGGAAAGATAGCAACCGCTCAACAGCACGTCGAACGTTGGTATCCACTATCAGTCCGTTCGAGAACTGAAGCTGAAGATCAGACAAAGCGGTCAGCACCTCGTCAGGTGCATCGGCCGATATCTGTTCGCGAAGGAACTTACACATTTCCTCAAACACGTATCTTTGGGTTGGTATATTGAATTGACAAAATGTGTCGAGTACAACACGGGGTGGATTTCTAAGAGGGTTCACCATCCAACCCATCGCCATATTATATAGCGCAACACGTTCTCTGTTACCGGGAAGCTGACTACGTCTCTGAGGACCATCAGAACCAGCGGACCCAAGAACAGGTCCGAGTGAATGAAAGAAGCTAGCCGCAAGAGGGGAACTACGACTACGAGTAGAGGGAGAAGTATAGGACACAGGACTAACAAGTGAAGGAGTAGAAATAGTAGCAGCAGCAGGAGTTAATAGAACAGGAGCAGTAGCGGGAGCAGGAGTATGTGGAAGCGGAGGAGCAGTAGGAATAGCAGTAGGCAACGGAGCAGGAAAAGTCGGAAGAGCAGGTGCAGGTTGAGGAACAGGCACAGGAAGAATAGGCGGAGGAATAGGTACGGCAGGAACCACAGGAACTGTGGTACCCTGTACATACGGAGGTGGCGACTTCATAAGATAAGACATTAAAGGATCCTCAACTGACTCTTCCTTCTTTTCTGACTCCACAGGCAAAGTGGGATAACATTTATCCACGGTCATACGCTGTAATCTATCAAACACTTCCTTATCCTTAACCTCCTTGTCACGCTGAAATTGCTCTGCTTTCTTCACTATGGTAGCAACATTATCTCGCTGATTTCGTTTAGTCTGTCTGATTTCTTTCTGTCGGGCTTCTTTACGCCACAACCGAAAGGCATCAAACATGGCCGGCCTTGACTTTCTTTCGAACAATTTAATCTCTAGATTATCTAAGATCGGGGCCTCAAAGCTACCGTGAGGTGGCCAACGGAGGTCACCGTCCTTCTTCGTGTATTTTATCCAGTAATCATTAAAAGTAATCGGACCTAGCCCATGTTTACTGTACAAGTCATAAGTGGGAGTTCCAACCGGAGGTATCGGACACGAGTCCTCCAGTCGGGAATCCATACCACAAGGTCTGAAACAACTAAACAAAGTACTGTGACCAGGCATCTTGCACACTAGCCGAGTTTCACAAACTTCAAGGGTTACGGGATTTACCAAGTCCCAGCAAAGAACAAAACCCTCGGTTTTTGGCGGCTGCAGTCGTCAAACAACACAACAACAACAAAAACGCTAGCAAAGTGTCACCGACAAAAACACTAGCAAAAGCGTCAACAACTAAGGACTATGGGAGCGACCCACAAATACTTAACTCAAAGATCGATGGCGTCACCAGGAAGGCCCGTCAATCGTCTCGCTCTACCAAGGTCTACGCCAGGCGCCAAAACAGGTCTACAGTCAGGGCAGCAGTCCGTCGCAGCCGTCAGGAGGCGGGAATCTTCGCGGGAAAAGTCTTCGGGCCACTTATTTCGACAACAGGATCGATGAAGCGGGGTGCACCTTCCCTCGAAGATTTCACACGAAGTTCCTCACGATCGTCGGGCTTGGACCGGTACCACTGATGCAGCCCAACGTTGGGCGCCAACTGAAAGACTGGGTTATTTAGGACCCAGCGGTGCCAGGGCACAACACCTGAAACCTTCGTGGGTAACCTGCTCCGGCGTACAAGTGACAGAGACACG
The DNA here is from genome assembly GCF_964263255.1 of Lissotriton vulgaris. Lineage (NCBI taxonomy): Eukaryota > Metazoa > Chordata > Amphibia > Caudata > Salamandridae > Lissotriton > Lissotriton vulgaris. Next base: position 136,684,676 of record NC_141685.1, read on the forward strand.
GGACACTTCCTTCGGCGTCAAAGATTCAAGCTTTATTTACTGCAGGGAATACAGAAGTCCCGGCAAGTACATCTCGTGCTACTTGTGGAGACTGCTTCAAATTGGTTCTGTGGATCGCTCCTTTTATACACAATTTCCCCATAGAGTTACATTGAACACAAGGTTTATGACCTGGTTCCCACAATCATCCCCCAGAGGGGTCGTTTTGGTCACTTTGAAACGCACGAAGTCCGGGACATAAGTGCGGAAACATTTGGCGGTTCCCAACTGTAAAAACCCATCTTCCCACCATTAACGCATTCCAATCAGTAGTAAAACAGATCGAAATAGGAACAAGGACAGGTGCGAAGGAAGAGGGAAACAGTGAGGAGATCGAAAAGGGTGTAAAAGGGGAGGTATCAGGAAACACGAGATACAGGCATCAAAGGGACGTGCCTAATGAGATGCACGGCTGAGACAATAAGTCCGTGCGGCAGGATGAGCCTCGAGTGCGCCATCTGCCTTACAGTAGCATCCCCCTCATCATAAAGACATTCACAAAAGACATGTGTCTTCCGCAAATATCTTGGGAGTCCCAGGGTCGCGAAGCGGACATTGTCCGTTCGCTGGCTACTTGAGGGCAAGAGACAAAATGGATGCCGTATCTAAGATGGAACCCGTGGGTACAGATAGGAATACCCACGTAACAGACGAACGGTTCAGGTTAGCGCAGCGAAACTGCGTACACCCACTGAACTCGTCATTTGCGGTTCATAGATACCAGACTCGACCATATTCGTGCGAGTCAAAAGCACCACTTACAATTGTCCCGGAACCTCAGGGTGGGCCAGGTGGATAGAAGGGACACCAGCAGGTAGCTACAAGGCCTTCGGCACCCACTCCACTCGAAATCAGCCGGTGTGGAAGGAAAAAGCAGGATGCACCGCACAGCACACACAGACTACAACTCCCACTCCACTCAAAATCAGCCGGTGTGGAAGGAAAAAGCAGAATGCACCACACAGCACACACGGCCTTCAACTCCCACTCCACTCAAAAACAGCCGGTGGGGAAGGAAAAAGCAGGATGCACCGCACAGCACACACAGCCTACAACTCCCACTCCACTCAAAAGCAACCAGTGTGGAAGGAAAAAGCAGGATGCACCGCACAGCACACACAGACTACAACTCCCACTCCACTCAAAAACAGCCGGTGTGGAAGGAAAAAGCAGGATACACCACACAGCACACACGGCCTACGACTCCCACTCCACTCAAAAACAGCCGGTGGGGTAGGAAAAAGCAGGATGCACCGCACAGCACACACGGCCTACGACTCCCACTCCACTCAAAAACAGCCGTGTGGAAGGAAAAAGCAGGATGCACCGCACAGCACACACGGACTACAACTCCCACTCCACTCAAAAACAGCCGGTGTGGAAGGAAAAAGCAGGATGCACCGCACAGCACACACGGACTACAACTCCCACTCCACTCAAAAACAGCCGGTGTGGAAGAAAAAAGCAGGATGCACCGCACAGCACACACGGCCTACAACTCCCACGCCCCTCAAAAGCAGCCGGTGTGGAAGGCAAAAGCAGGATGCACCGCACAGCACACACGGACGACAACTCCCACTCCACTCAAAAGCAGCCGGTGTGGAAGGAAAAAGCAGGATGCACCGCACAGCACACATGGACTACAACTCCCACTCTACTCAAAAGTGGCCGTTGTGGAAGGAAAAAGCAGGATGCACCGCACAGCACACACGGACGACAACTCCCACTCCACTCAAAAGCAGCCGGTGTGGAAGGAAAAAGCAGGATGCACTGCACAGCACACACGGCCTACAACTCCCACTCCACTCAAAAGCAGCCGGTGTGGAAGGAAAAAGCAGGATGTACCACACAGCACACACTGCCTTCAACTCCCACTCCACTCAAAAACAGCCGGTGGGGAAGGAAAAAGCAGGATGCACCGCACAGCACACACAGCCTACAACTCCCACTCCACTCAAAAGCAACCGGTGTGGAAGGAAAAAGCAGGATGCACCGCACAGCACACACAGACTACAACTCCCACTCCACTCAAAAACAGCCGGTGTGGAAGGAAAAAGCAGGATGCACCGCACAGCACACACAGCCTACAACTCCCACTCCACTCAAAAGCAGCCGGTGTGGAAGGAAAAAGCAGGATGCACCGCACAGCACACACAGCCTACAACTCCCACTCCACTCAAAAGCAGCCGGTGTGGAAGGAAAAAGCAGGATACACCACACAGCACACACGGCCTACGACTCCCACTCCACTCAAAAACAGCCGGTGGGGAAGGAAAAAGCAGGATGCACCGCACAGCACACACGGCCTACGACTCCTACTCCACTCAAAAACAGCCGTGTGGAAGGAAAAAGCAGGATGCACCGCACAGCACACACGGACTACAACTCCCACTCCACTCAAAAACAGCCGGTGTGGAAGGAAAAAGCAGGATGCACCGCACAGCACACACGGACTACAACTCCCACTCCACTCAAAAACAGCCGGTGTGGAAGAAAAAAGCAGGATGCACCGCACAGCACACACGGCCTACAACTCCCACGCCCCTCAAAAGCAGCCGGTGTGGAAGGCAAAAGCAGGATGCACCACACAGCACACACGGACGACAACTCCCACTCCACTCAAAAGCAGCCGGTGTGGAAGGAAAAAGCAGGATGCACCGCACAGCACACATGGACTACAACTCCCACTCTACTCAAAAGTGGCCGTTGTGGAAGGAAAAAGCAGGATGCACCGCACAGCACACACGGACGACAACTCCCACTCCACTCAAAAGCAGCCGGTGTGGAAGGAAAAAGCAGGATGCACTGCACAGCACACACGGCCTACAACTCCCACTCCACTCAAAAGCAGCCGGTGTGGAAGGAAAAAGCAGGATGTACCGCACAGCACACACGGCCTACAACTCCCACTCTACTCTAAAGCAGCCGGTGTGGAAGGAAAAAGCAGGATGCACTGCACAGCACACACGGCCTACAACTCCCACTCCACTCAAAAGCAGCCGGTGTGGAAGGAAAAAGCAGGATGTACCGCACAGCACACACGGACTACAACTCCCACTCCACTCAAAAACAGCCGGTGTGGAAGAAAAAAGCAGGATGCACCGCACAGCACACACGGCCTACAACTCCCACGCCCCTCAAAAGCAGCCGGTGTGGAAGGCAAAAGCAGGATGCACCGCACAGCACACACGGACGACAACTCCCACTCCACTCAAAAGCAGCCGCTGTGGATGTTGAGGGGGCTGCTGGTGTTTCCATATCTGGATGACTGGTTGATTGTCTCTCCCTCTTTTTCGCAGGCTCTGTCGGATGTGGCCCAGGTGTGCCATCTGCTGGGTTCCTTTGGCTTCCTTATCAACCACCGGAAGTCCTCCCTGGTGCCCTCTCAGTCCCTGAAGTTCCTGGGGGCTTTATTCCGGATGGACCTGGGCATGGTGTTCCTCTCCCAGGAGCGCCAGTTGACTTTGTTTCGCCACCTTTCTTGGCTTCTTTCCCAGTCGCAGGTGTCTGCCCGTCTCTGGTTGCGGAGTCAGGGGGAGATGGCGTCCACTCTGCATCTCCTTCCTTGGGCCAGGCTTCATCTGTACCCCCTGTTGCATCATGTCCTGTCTCACTGGGATCCCGCCTCCTTGGACTACGAGACTCTGATCCCTGTCACTCCGGGGATTCGGGCGGATCTACAGTGGTGGTTGTCTCCTCTCTCCCTTTCCGGGGGGTTCGATCTCCTTCCCCCTCAGTCTGTGGTCGTGGTGTCCACGGATGCGAGTGCATTGGGTTGGGGGGCTGTTCTGGGTTCTTCCAAGGGTCAGGGTCGGTGGTCCCGATTCGAGTCCCTACAGTCCTCGAACTGGAAGGAGTTGCGAGCGGTCTGGCTTGCTCTCCTTTGGTTCGCTCCTCTCCTTCGGGGTCGGGCGGTCTCGGTGCAGACAGACAATCAGGTGGTTCGCTCCTATGTGAATCACCTGGGGGGCATGTGTCATTCTCTCTTTCTCCTGTCCCGGGAGATCGGCCTTTGGGCCGAGTCGAATCTGTTGTCTCTGACAGCGGTCTACCTTCCGGGGAAGGAGAATGGGCCTGCGGATACTTTGAGCAGGGTGTTCCCCTCCTCGGTGTCCCTCTGTCTGTCCCCGGATCTGTTCGGGCAGATTGTCCTTCGGTTCCGCCTTCCTTGGTTGGATCTTTTTGCCTCGGCGGATTCCGCCCTTCTTCCTCTGTTTTGCAGCATCATTCCGTCTCCAATAGCTTGGGCGACCGATGCTTTCTCGATTCCTTGGTCGGGGGGTCTGCTGTTTGCCTTCCCTCCCTTTGCCTTGATTCCGAGGGTCCTCCGGAAGATTCGTTTGGATCGGGCGGAGGTTCTCCTGGTGGTTCCGGAGTGGTCTCGGCAGTCTTGGTTTCCCCTGCTGCTGACTTTTGCCGTTTGCCCTCATTGGAGATTTCCCCTGTCTCCCTCCCCCCTGCGGGCTCCTCTTCTCAGTCTTGCCTCCCTGCGTCGCCTCCGGCTGGGGGTTTGGCACTTGAGAGGTTGAGTTTTCTGGGTCTGGGTTGCTCATTGGAGGTTGCCCAGTGTCTTCAGCTTTCCCGGCGTCCGTCCACCTTGAAGTCTTATGCCCGTCACTGGAAGAATTTTTCCACCTGGTGTCATGGGAGGGATCTCTCTCCTGTATCCTTTGAGGCAGTGCGGGTGTTGGACTTTTTACGGGATGGTTTTGTCTTGGGACTGGCTGTTTCTTCCCTGCGGGCGCAGTGGGCTGCCGTTCTTGCCTTTCGGGGTTCCTCTGTTTCATCTGTGTCCCCGTTGGTGGCTCGCCTTCTGAGGAGTTTCTTGCTTCAACGTCCTGTCTCCCGTTCCCCTGTGCCTCCTTGGGATCTGCCCTTGGTTCTATGGGCTTTGACGGGTCCCCCGTTTGAGCCTTTGGACTCCGTGGCCCTGAAATTCCTTTCTGCCAAAGTTATCTTCCTGGTGGCCATTACCTCTGGGCGTAGGGTTGGTGAGATTGGTGCGCTGATGGCTTCCCCCCCCTTCTTGCGCTTCTGCGCTGACAAGGTCGTTCTCCGACCGAGTCAGTTTTTTCTCACTAAAGTGATTTCCACTTTTCCCTGTCAGGAGGATATTGTTCTCCCTGTATTTTTTCCTGCTCCTGCCTCTCCCGAGGAGGAGCTCCTCCATTCTTTGGATGTGTTGAGGGCTCTCCACATCTACTTGGAGCGGACGGCTGGTTTCCGTAAGGTTGACTCCCTGTTCGTCACCTACGGCCTGTCGGGTCTAGGGCTTCGTCCTTCTTTGTCCTCCTTGTCTCGTTGGGTCAAGGGCGCAGTGGTTGCTGCTTATGATTCTGTCCAATGTCCCCTGCCTTCTACTGTTCAGGGTCGGTCGACTCGGAGCGTTTCGTCCTCCTGGGCCATGTTCAGGGGTGCCTCTTTGCGAGACATTTGCAATGCTGCTACGTGGGCTTCTCCCCACACTTTTGTTGCCCATTATCGTCTGGAGTTGGGGATGGCGGCCTCCGCTGCCTTTGGGACTAGTGTCCTGTCTGCAGTGCTTGATTTATGATTTGTACTGTTTGATGTGATTAAAATGGACCTGTTTTTCTGGCATACTTCTGGTCTGTTTTCTTCTTACAATCACCATGTGCTTGGGTATGGGCTCATGTATCAGGAATGGGACGGGGAGACCAGGACGAGGAGGTAATGCCCGGTTACTCACCGGTAATACCCATTACTCCGAGTCCTGGTCTCCCCGTCCCATTCCTGAGCCCTTCCCTCCCTCCCTGTTTTGGGTTTTCTGTGGGTGATTGTATGTGTTTCGTTCTGTTGTCTTTGGTATTTTCAGGATGATTCTTCCGGCACTTCCCCCTTTTGTAGTCACGTGATGGTGACGTCATCCTAGGGTGAAGTGCCAACAGCTCAGCTAGGTAGGGGTTCTGTAGAGCAGACTAGCTGCTCATGTATCAGGAATGGGACGGGGAGACCAGGACTCGGAGTAATGGTATTACCGGTGAGTAACCAGGCATTCCCCGGCCTAAAATTGGCCGACCGGTAGACGTCATTGCATCGCATCGCGCGACACACCTATGTGTGGGGCGCGACACAGTAACGTGTCGCGCCACACAGTTTGGAAAGCTGCGCCTTAACAAATGATAAAATGCCTGTGAGAACTGACAGCATTGGCATTTGTAAAACATCCCTAGTAAAACAACCACGAGTTGCTGTTTTTACATTGCACATTTTTATTGCAAGCACATGGGGGCAGTGTTTATCATTTGTTTTCAGTTTGTGACACATGCTTCCAATAAAACTAAGAGTTCCACCTTCTTGCAAGGCTAGCAGCATTGGTTTTGCAAATGCTTGCTTGATCTTGTTATTAGCTACTGTTGGTAAGAACTCCTGCAGCAAGCTAGAGCTCGAAGCATGAATCAAGGGATTTGTTATTTGTAGACGTGCAATGAAGTCTGTGCTGGCCAGCCTGTGGCATGTTCATGCAGACTCGAGGGGGTGCTTTTGCTACAGTCCCCACTTTGTTTCTGGAACTCAGAGTTTGTTGCTTCGGCCTGCATGGGGGGGCTCTCAGGGGGCACTGTGGATGGTAATCCCCACCCCAGGTGACCCCTAAATGTACATCATTCAAGGTGATCACTGAGTCTTCTAGTTGCAGTCAGAGATCAAGTTTTATTGGCAGCTACCAAGTAACACGAGTCCCAGAAGTACACCACACGGGGAGTATATTCTCGGGAGACTGTTAGTTTTTACAGAACCAGCCTTCTCCTTATATACAGAAATAATAGCTGCAAGCAAGAATTCTTGAGTTTATGATATGGCTATACACATATTTCTACAATAATACAAATAGCGAAGTCATGTAAGCAAGCCCACATTTTAGATGTCCAGTTCGTGATAGATTACCCGGTTAGGCCCGGAACTCCCATCAGATATCGACGAAACACCAATAAAGAAAGGCACCTCCTAGTCATAAAACTGGCCATAAACAGGGAACGTGGACAGGTGCATGTTTGTAGAAAGCAGGGTCTGTATGTAGTGAATGGTTTGTGGAATGTTATGCATTGATGCTATCGTATTAGGCCACTGGGCGAGGAGCTGCCCAAACAGGTTTGGCTAAAGGCAATGGAGTCAGTTGGGACAGGTCAGGGGGAAGTCAGGGAAGGTGGACGTGTCCTTTTAGATCAAGCTCGACCTTTAATTGACTTATCATGAGGGCAAGACGTAAGATGGATGCCGTTTAAAAAATGGAGTCTAAGGGGTCGGGACGGAAACTACGATTTAGGGGTGTTGGCAACCCTCGATCATGACGCAAACGCATAGGAATGATGTCCTAATCATTATCGGTTCGTTGACACCCAATTCGTCATGGTACGTTGATATTTTGTGATACGGGTATTGGACCTCAATATCGGGATAACAACAGGGTCCAAATTTTCAGAACCACAGACCCTCCTTTTGCCCTTATGTAAGGCAATAACTCATGTTAATCTGAGTCTAAATCTGTATGAAGGAATTTGTGGAGATGCTGCTGTAACATCATTCTGTTGCTCAGTTCGTCCTTTAACACAGGCTTCCGTACACATGAAGTAGCACAGAGGCCACAGAGTGCAGGAGCGCACTGTACACACAGGCAGAACATAAACAGAAGTGCTAAGATCATCCCAATGAAGATCAGTGTTTTCCATCCCCAGGCAGTGATCAGTTCCCAGAACCACCCTAGTAAGGACCAATCCCCTTTTTCTATGTGAAGGGAACCAGATATTTCGTGTAGTTTAGAGATGGCCTGGTACACTGTTGGTGCGTTATCAGGGATGAAAATGCAACAACTAGATTGGATCACTCTACACACACCACCGCGATCGGCGAGTATGATATCTAAGGCAACTCGGTTCTGAAGGGTCATAAGTCGATCCGACTGAAGCTCGGTTGTCAAATTGCCAAGGGCTCCGGCCGTAGTAATCACGGCGGATTCAACTATCCTCGATAACTGGCGAATATTCCTGCTGTTCACCATAGGCCCCCAAAATGGCAGAAAACCCTTTGCGAAGTCAGCGAATTCCTGACCCGCGGTGTCGTCTTTACTCACGACACCCCTAGCTGTCCTTGTCCGATGGTAATCTGCTCTGGCCGTGTAGGTGGGAGGCAGCAGAAATGAGATGAAACATGTACCTGAGAAGTCAGGGGGCAACCATGTGTAGGCTTGGTCGTGGCAGACAAAATACGTGCCTTTGGCTGCTAAGAGTATAGGGGAAGTTCGGGAAGCGAACACATACGTTTCCGTGCATGTGCTCTTTCCTGACTGTGCTTTGGGATCCCTACCAATACCTTGTAAACATAAGTGACCTCGGTGGGGTACTATCCAAACTGGGCGGGATTTCTTCGCTGTCTAGCTCTTACTCAGGTAAACCCCATATTTAGTTACGTTCCAACGAGTGTATGGAGTGAGTTCATCTTTGGGGATCGTTAGATACGTGTCGAACTCCCTACTCATATTTCTTATTCCTGCTACTAGTGCCTTGTTACTGGAATCGCTCTCAGTGGAACGGGTCGGGTATGGTTCTAGGGCGAATAGGAACATGGTCTGGAAAGCCCACAGAGAACCATAATAACTGAATGGCAGGATGAAGTATGGGATACCCTTATCAGTCGTGTGTGGCATGAGTCCGCATATCCAACAGTTTGATGTGTTCATTATGGACTGGTGTTGGTGTAGGAGTTGAATGAATGAGTTATTTACAAATTCGAGTCTTCTGGCAGACTCGTGTTCAGGTAGAGGGTGAAAGGAGTGCGGGGAGAGAGTGGGAGGAGGCGTTGGCCGAGTGTCATTTGAGAACAGGGAAACTTGAAATACGAATAGAGCATAACTAGTCAAAAATATCGTTATGCTACACAACATTAAAATACATGTTATTAAAAATCTTCTTCTGGACAGTATTGTACACAATTGTCTTTCAAAGTTCGTGAGTTTGGCAGGTCTCTCTACACTTGGAAACTCCATCCTCTACTTGCTGCCCGCGGTGGTAGGTTGATTCTGCCAGGGAGTGCGCTCCATTCAGTCCAGGGTAACTCCCTCGGACCAACCAGAACGGTTGACCTAAAACTTCCCCAGTTGCACTCCCCAGACTTCAACCGCGACCCTAGCAGCGGAACCGGATGGCGGTTCGAAAATCAAAAATGAGCAAGTTCCCTGGGACGAGAGAGCTGAAAAATCAAAAATAGTTCTTAGGGGAAAAGGAAATCACATTAGTTTGCTTTTTTTTTTATTAGTCTCTTGGGCTAGATCTTAGGTTGTACCGTCGTTTCCCAGGTACGGTGTGGTCTTCAAACAATGTCTCAGGTTCGGTAGTGTCCAATTGCATAGACGGTGACACAAGTCCTTGTAAAATATGATCTTTCTCCTTTTCGGTACTAGTTTCTTTCAAACGTGCATCGCTGAAAGGGATGAAACGAGGTATGGATTCTGTCTCTGAGTCGGCAAGTCCTTCATTGACCCACCGGTTGTATGGAAGGGGCAGAGGGACCCGTTTACAATGGGTCCCATGTACCCAGTTCTTTTTGCCTTCCACCCGAACGGCTGACCTCGTGGAAAGAACTACCAGGTATAGTCCGGTCCACCTCGGTTGTCCGTTGTTGGTGCGCTGGAAATTCCGCACCAAAACCCACGTGCCGGGTACGATGGTGTGATCTGGATCGTCAGAGGCTGGCGGAGAGGAACTGAGAACCTGTTGGTGTAAAACACGCAATTTAGTTGTCAATTCGCACAAATAGTCTAGCAGTATGGGGTGTTCTATTTCGCTGAGTTTCTTTGGCCTTGGCACGCCCCAGACGTTGGCTGGGCGGCCAAACACTATCTCGTGGGGGCTAAGTCCTAATCTGGAATGGACAGTTATTCTGGTTGACAGGAGTGCTAGAGGCAGGGCGTCAGGCCATTTAAGACCTGTACTGGCTTGGATCTTGGCTAATTTCAGCTTTAACGTGCCATTGTAGCACTCTACTAATCCAGCTGATTGGGGGTGATTTGCAGCGTGGAACTTCTGGTATATGCCTAGACACTCACACACTCTCTTCATCACGCGTCCTACGAATTCACTTCCATTATCACTCCAGACAATTCTAGGCATACCGAATCTAGGGAAGAACTCTTTGACAAGTGCTTTGGAAGTTGACAAGGCGGTATTGTCCTTAAGGGGGTACGCTTCCACCCACCTTGAAAAGGCGCAAACAACAACGAGCACATACTTTAGATTGTTGCACCTCTCCATGTGGATGAAATCGAGCTGCAAAACCTCGAACGGATACTTTGGAGGCGCAAAATGACCAGCTGGAGTTGGGGTTCCCCTACCGGGATTGTACTTCAGACACACCATACAGTTTCTGACCACATTCTCTGCATATTTTGGGATATTACTATTCTTCCATACTGGGGCCAATAGTTTACATATTCCTTTCGAACTGATGTGCGCAATTCCGTGAGCCATCGTTACTACTGCAAGTACGTATGCATTAGGTAATAGCCATCGCTGGTGTTCCGACAATTCGACCCAACAACCATTCGCATCTAACCTACCCTTACTTTCTCTCCATTCATTCAACTCTTTCTCAGTTGCCTCGGCCTGTATAGATTTCACGCTTTCAATGGTGTCCTCACACATTCCCACATCAGTAATCCATCTAGCGGGACCCGCAACATACATCCGACTCATTGTGTTCCTTGCAGTCTCTTTCGCAACCTCATCTGCAAATGCATTCCCGCGGCCAACATCGTCCTGAATCTTTTTGTGTGCACTGCATTTCATAATTGCAACTTGTAGCGGCAAGGTTAATGACTCGAGGAGTTCATTAACTAGCTGACCATGTTGTATCTTTGCACCATGTGACGTAAAGAACCCATGTTCACGCCACAATCTCCCAAAACTGTGAGCCACGCCAAAGGCGTATTGGCTGTCCGTGTACACATTCACTCGCTTTCCTTTTGCTAACACACATGCTCTGGTAAGTGCAATAAGTTCTGCAGCTTGTGCAGAATTGTGGGAAATACGCGCAGTCTCTATAATGGTGTGTAATGTCGTTACGGCATATGCTGCAGTCGTATCACCATTCGGCAACTTGAAACATGAACCATCAACCCATAAAGTATCGTTGCATTCAGGAAGGGGAGTGTCCTGTAAGTCTACTCTCCCTTTTGTCTCTTCTTCTGTCCTAAAGCAGCAGTCATGGTTATCAATCTTGTCTGTGTCTGTTTCTGTCGGGATGGGTAATAGCGTAGCGGGGTTGAGTGTATCACACCTCTTTATGTGTATGTGACTCGCTAGCAGTGTAAGTTCGTAACTGGATAGTCGAGCGCTAGTAAGATGTTGTGTCTTCGTCCTGTTTAGCAAAATGTCTACTGCATGCGGAACCATAACGATCAGAGTATTATTCATGACTAATCCAGCAGACTGTCGAATGCAGACAGCTGCTGCGGCGGTAGCCTTCAGACAACTTGGTAGGGCTTTAGCCAAAGGGTCAAGAGTTGCCGAAAAATACACGCATGGGCGCTGTTTGTCCCCAAAGTGTTGTGTTAGGACTGATAATGCACAACCTTCCTTCTCATGGACGTATAATGTAAAAGGCCTACTGTAGTTGGGGTTTCCCAACACAGGAGCCGAACACAATGCATCACGCAACTCGTGGAAACTCGTCTGACAATCTTCAGACCAGGGTATAGGATTGGGCTAAGCATGAGCGGATTTTGCGGATTGGCAATCCGCGAATTTTGCGGATTTGCGGATTCGCAATCCGCAAAATCCGCGAATTCCCGCGAATTTGCGGATTTTTTTTTTTTTGTGTTCGCCCGTGTTTCTGCCAGTTCGCGAGGGTTTTTACAATTTCGCAATTTGCGAACTTACCTGTCGGGTCGCAAGTTTTGCGAACTTGTTGTTTCTACGTGTCCAGCCTGTTTGGGACACTCTTCTTCATCACTGCCACTCTCTGTCACCACTGCCACTCTCTGACTACTCATGCCACCCTCTGGCCCACCCATGCCACCCTCTGTTTCATCACCACACCCTCTGGTTGTCCAGTGTACATTATTTTCGGCAAAGCAAAGCACACCTTCCCTGCCTCAAGTGACCTGAATTAATTTGGGGCTGATTAATGTGTCACAGAATATTTTTTTAGCTGGCACCTGCTTCCTTAGTGCGCCCTGATTAGTGATCTTTTGCACTTGCTAAGTGCTTTCATTGTTGCAAAATTAGTTACAACACCTGCCCTGCCCCAACTGACAATAATGAATTAGGGGCTGATTCATGGATTTTAACTTCCAGCCTGGCTCCTGCTTGTCTCCCTTAGCTGTAATTCAGGACCTTTGTGGCATATGTGTAACTATTCTGAGGTTCAGAGCAGGGTCACATAATAGTTTCAACTGGCAACTGAACTCTGGAGGGGCCCCTCAGGAAGCACTACAGGAAATGGCTACTAATGATGAGCCTGAACTTTTGAACCTGGTAAGTAGTTACTTTCAGTTTTGCTAAAATCGTATTTCTGCAATTTTGCACTTATTCGCGGGGCGCGAACTCACGCGAACAGTGCGAGCAGTGCGAGCAAAATCCGCTGCTCGCGGATTTGCGGATTTTGCGGGAGATTCGCGAATCTCGCGGATTGCGAATTTCCCGAAAATCCGCAAAATCCGCGAGCGGAACGGATTTTCCGCCCACACCTAGATTGGGCGTGTCTTTACGGAGTAGTGCCAGCAAGGGTTTAGCTAGTAGTGAGAAATTCGGTATCCATTGTCTACAGTACGATGTAATGCCCAAGAAGGCTCGAACCTCTCTCTGTGTCCTTGGGGCACTCAGCTCTGCAATTGCCTGTATTCTTTCTGGTGTCAGTCTCCTTCCCTCCTTTGACAAGATGTGACCTAGGTAGGTTACCTCTTGTCGGCAAAATTGTAGTTTGGAAAGAGAGACTTTGTGCTTCATGTCACATAAGTGACGCAATAATGACAACGTGGCTTGTTTGCAAATTTCTTCAGTGTCTGCAGCGATCAGCAGATCGTCTACATACTGAATCAGAGTTGACCCATCTGGCAGAACAATAGTGTCCAGTTGTGTTTTCAAGGCCTGACTGAATATTGATGGGCTTTCGCATTAGCCTTGAGGAGCGCACTTGAAGCGGAAGCTTCGTCCTCCTAAATTGAATCCGAAAACGTCTCTACTCTCCTCAGCAATCGGGATGCTGAAGAAAGCGTTCTTCAGGTCAATCACCGAGAACCAATTTGCTGAAACTGGAACCATCGTCAACAAAGCAGTAATGTCGGGGACAACTGGAAACTGTGGGATAACTATCTTGTTCACTTCTCTGAGGTCAATCACAAACCTGTACACAGGGGGCTGTGAAGGATCAGTACGCTTTAAGACGGGCAAAACTGGACTGTTACAAACATTTCCTGTTGTTTCTTCGATGACATCTTTGTCAATCAGATCATAAACAAGCGTCAACTACGCTTTTTCGCATTCGCTGGATATTTTGTATTGGGGAATACGTGGCAACCTAACGTTGGCTTTCAAAGTTATGACATACGGTGCTATCTCCAAACGACCTACATCATTAGAACCATTAGCCCAAAGTATATCCGGAAGTGATGACAATTCAGTTGGAATATTTTCCTTTGACAAATACATTGGAGAAATGACTTTCTTACCTAAAGTAAGTTGTACTCCTGAGGGAGAACAGTACAAAGTTGCATATAATCTTTTTAGTAAATCCAAACCTAACAAATTTTCACCGCAACCTGTTGTCAAAATGAGGGGTGCTTCTAATTCACATGGGCCAACAGAAAGGGACATGGGACTAGAGATCGGGTTTCTAACAGGGGCGCCAGAGAAACCTACTGAGACATTCATTTCGCCAGACAAAGGTGCGCCAGGACGTTTTGAGTGCATAATAGAACTTTTTGTAGCACCAGTATCCAGCAGAAATGGCTCTGACACTCCTGAGGCAACCACCTCGACATAAAGTCCATTCTGATCTACTGGAACTGAAACGACTCCCTCTCTTTGTCCATGGCTGTCCTAGCAATCATTACCCTCATTTTCCTGTTCGGTGTAATAGTCGTCAGCATAGTACTGAGCTGATCTAGACGATGTATTATTCTGTTGGTCAAAGTTGTTCATCGAGTTCTGAGGCGGAAAAGAAGCTGTGTTCTGGGTGAAATTTCCACGGCCCTTACCTCTAGGGGCGAGTTGAACACCTCTTCCCCTTACACCTGGAGCACCGTTTAAACGTCGCGCAAGAGCCGGACAATTACCTTTGAAATGACCCTCTTCCTTGCAATATGCACATTGATTCGGGCCATACGGAAGACGCTGATGGGAAAACTCGTTTCCTTGCGCGTTTCTCGAATACTGCTGTTGTGGTTGATAATTGGGCTGACTAGCCGTGCGAGGCGGATAAGCCTGCTGGAGAAGAACCTTAGTTTTCAAATCTTTAGTCTTTTTGTCTGCCTTGTCTAGTTCGTCTTTGCGCCTATTTTCGTAGTACTGGGCTGTGGCTAAAATCTGCGCTGACGTAGAGACAGCCCAAGCACTCTCTGAATCTTTTAGTTTAGTACACAGTTCAGGAAGCAAATTATGTACGAACTTGTCTACAAACAATCTTTGACCACCCCCGGTAGCCATATCTTGACCACTATGATCGGTGAAAGTTTCCTCAAATCTCGTGAAAAAGTCAGACACATTCTCATCCTTCTTCTGCTTGCACGCAGATAGTTTGTCCCAATTTACGCGTACTTCAGGCATTATTGTTTTCATGTACGCTATAATTCTACCGGGAAGTTCAGCTATTAACGGCTCAGGTTTAAAACCACCGACTTGTCTAGCATCTGTAGTCGTAATGTTCGCCCACGAGTCACCTAGTTCCTGATCGTGATCCGTATGACGGATTTTGCTCCATAAAGGATGTGGAACAACGTTCCCAAACAGCATGTCTACATCCGCTAAATTCATTATACATGAGCTTGCAGTTTGCGATAACTCCTTATAATACCCAGTCGGGTTTTTACGAGGATCAGGCAGTGACTGCTTGAGTGCTAAAACTTCTGATCTTTTCCAGGGGACGTGTACCCATACACGCTGGAAATGAGGCAGAATTGGCGGTACTGCATTCGCATCGCCTTCCCTCCAAACCGGAGGAACCTCTCTCATGGGGTACTGTCTCGCTCTTTTCCTACTAGATGTACCACATTCAGATGATGACCCAGAATTACCACCCGTACTTCGATATGATAATAATATTTCAACTCCTTTTTCGACGTCGGGACCTATGATCATACCTTCCCCAAATTTAAATTGTACATTACACAATTCTCGCGTGTTGCTCTCTTGACCATTATCTTCCAAATCCTCACACAGAAAAACACACATCTGCTCAAAAACATATCTTTGCGTTGGTTCATCCCATTGACGGAAGACGTTCATGACAGACTCTACATCGCTGTATCCATAGCCCAATTCCGTGCTAACTTATTCAATGATTCCCTCTCCTGATAATCAGGCATTTGGCTTCGTAATTGTCTTTGTCCCGTATTAGGGGTCGTTTTAGGCGACCGAAACAGTGGTGAATGAATGTTAGTAACAATGCTTGCCATTTTATGCCAGACGGAAGGTGAAAGTGGAGGAAAAACTGGTGGCAGAACAGAGTCACGCAAAGCAGAAACAGAAGCATTCGTAGAACGAGTATCAGAAGAAATAGAAGGTGCGCTAGGCGAAGTTGTAGGAGGAACAGTAGGACAAGTAGATGTGATCGGTGAGCCTTGAGGAGGCTGCACCAGAGAAATAGAAGCCAGCTGAAGAGCGGCTGGTGAGTGCTGTAAAGGAGCCGGCATAACAGCTACCAGAGGTGCAACTAAAGGTTGCGGAGGTGCTGTGGCATTTTGCGCATAGGGTGGTGGCGAATTTAGCAAGTGCGCCATTAATGGATCTTTTTCACGCTCTTTTACTGTCTCTTGCTGAAGAGATGGTAAAACACGATAGCATTTATCTATTGCCAATAACACTGAGCGGGGGAGGGGGGCGAACTGACAGCGCGGCAGAACAGCTGGTCACCAAGGGCAGGGCAACACAGGTGGAGCTGTGCGACGAGGGAGCGGCCTGACCTGCAAGCACTATGACTATTTCAATCGCAATAATTATGTGCTGTATTTGCTGCCACTTTTGGAGAATGAAATAGTAATACATCACGACCATAACTTAAATAAGAAGATGGGTGCCAATTGTTTTCTCCCTTGTTTGCAGTTCTACTTGGTGTACGTACCTGTTGAAATCTGCATAAGGCATAATTAAAGGAAAGTTAAGATGTTTAGACAGCAGCCGGGTAAATAGTGAAGTTCCTCTGCCATCTGCACGGCTACTGCCCATGTTGAGCACACTCTCTGCTATTTATCTAGCTACATAGTTAATGAAATAGATTATTTGCCAGCCCACCAGCAATACAGTACATCTTTTCTAATATTTACCTAGCTGCTGACTAAATATTGCAATTTCCTTGCTACTAAATGCTATTGGTCAAATAATATATAATTTCTGCTATTTAACCAGCAGCCATATACGTTCACATGACTGCTGGCATAATAGGCCAGCAGCTGGGTAATGCGTGAACTTTTCTTGTTTGCTTAACTGCTGGTCGAATAGAACAAAACCTCTTCTATTTAGCCAGTGGCCTCGTAAATAGTAGCGTTTCCTCATTATTTGCACAGACTCAGGCCAAACAGTGCAGACTGTCTACTCTTTACCCAGCGGACCAATAAATAGTTATGTTTTTCTGCTATTTGCATGGCCGCCGGCCGATCAGTGCAGAATCTCTACTAATTCATTAAGCAAGGGACAGGGTGAATAGCAGAAAATAATCACTATTTATTCGATAACCTGGTAAATAGCCGATACCAACACATATATATATACAATCGTCATTTAAATCCCATAGGCGTCTCCATCACCACACTCTTGTCCATCCTTCACAAAAACAGTAAAAAGAAGAATCCATATTGTATGGACGCCTGGACAACCTTAGTATAATGCTCCTGCTGCCAGGGGGCAGCATCCTCTTCAGCCAGGGCCCAGTTCTTCCCACAGGGGTTGGTCCTGGAGGTGATCCACCCAGACTAGAGGGCACCCTGCACTGAGTGAGACACGTCTAGTCCCCGGGCTCATCGGCCACCACCAGGGGACAGGTCATGAGCCATCGGTAGACGCAACACCTTATGAGCAAACATCTCACTGGCAGGGAGTGTTCAGCTTGGACAAAACAGCAGTTTCACAAAACCTTCTGACACCCACTGATTTCTGTTTTAAAGTCAGAAATAGATATACATGTGAATTTCTTTGGATTATCTTCATGTCACTGTAAAGGGGGGTCAGGCATGGACAGGACACGTTGCCGTGGTAAAGAGGGTTTTATTTTAACATACAGTTTCTTTTTCCTAAACGTAAGTCTCTCTTTGGCAAACCCTGCAGGATCCGTGATGACAACAAGGATGTATAGGTCCTTTCGTGGTCGGGATGTCAGGCCGGCGTCTCTTCCAAAGGAACTCTCGCAGGGGTTGTGCCGAAAACAAAATAAAGAAAAGGACCAATTACTGCCACGTCCTGATATACTTTTGTTCCCAGGTACCAAGGGGTGAGGGATCACCGTTAAGTGTTTCACATTCTCTTACGGAAAGCTCTGGTGAGGGTTGTGAGGGTCGGGATTTACAGGGCGGGGTAGTGTAGGGATACTAGGGAGGGGTCAGGTCTTTTGAGGTGGTTGAAGTTCCCCGTCTGCCCACCCAGTTTGAGATACGGTCCCGTACCTGTCGGAGCCACACTCCTCCCTCGGGAGCGTGGCACGGCGCTGCGCGGAATCGTTGGCCTCCTGGCACGTCTTCTTCAGACAGGGCTTCACCTTGCTCGTCTGCTTCTCGTCCTCGCGTTGGGGTTTCCACGTCCCGGGCTTCACCCTGCTCGTCTGCTTCTCGTCCTCGTGTTGGTGTTTCCACGTCCTGGCGGCGATCTTCCACGACCTCCTCTCCCCGGTCCTCGCCTCCGGTGGTGACGTCACACGCCGACCTCCACGATTCCGGTCCTTTAACCAATGAAAGGAAGGCTACGTCATCAGGGGCAGTCCCGGCGTCCTGCTCCGTATTCCAGTTAAAGGAGCCGTGTTGCATTTCCGTTGACGATGTTCCCCACGTGAAAGGTTCGTCCTGTGGAGAAGGAGCAACGATTTCTTCAGTGTTTACAGACCACCAGTTACTCTCATTACAGCCGTCCTGACTATCGGTCCTCGACCCGGTCACCTGGTTACACACCTCCCCCCCTGGATTCTCCCGATCGGGGAGAAGAGGTGACCTAGACAAAAAGTCCGCATTAGCGTTGTCCCGTCCCTTGCGGTGTTTAATGACAAAGGAAAAGGGCTGTAGGAACAAGGACCATCTTAGAACCCTGGGATTAAGGGACATGTTCCTTTGCATCCATTGTAATGGCGCATGGTCCGTATAGAGAACAAATGGACGTCCCTCTAGGTAATATCTTAGTTTATCCACAGCCCATCTAATGGCTAAGCACTCCCGTTCAATCGTAGGGTATTTCCGTTCCCTGGGATGCAACTTGCGACTCAGGAACAGTACAGGGTGTTCGTTACCATCCTCCCCCTCCTGTGACAACACAGCCCCAATTCCTACCTCCGAGGCATCAGTGGCTAGCGAAAAGGTTTTGCTGTAGTCCGGTGGAATCAACACCGGGTTCGTAGTGATAGCTCTTTTTAGTGCCTCGAAAGCTACCCTGGCCTCCCTAGAGGGTTGACGCAACTGAGAGGGTTTGGCTGCCTGGCTGAGGAGATCCGTCAAGGGGCTGGCAGTGGCCGCAAAATTCTCTATAAAGCGTCTGTAGTATCCAATTAGACCTAGGAATCCCCTTAATTCTCTTTTGCTGGAAGGGAAAGGGGTCTGCATGATAGCCTTAACCTTCTCTTCCTGAGGGGCGATGACTCCCTCTCCTAGCAGGAAACCTAAATACTTGACCCTGGGAAACGCGGCTCGCGATTTTTTTGCGTTAACATGCAAACCTGCTTTATTCAGGGCCTGAAGTACTTCCTGCACATGTCTCAAATGTTCCTCCCAGGTCTTACTGAATATCACTATGTCGTCTAGGTAGACGGAGCAAAACTGTTTCAGGTTTGATAGGACATGATTCATTAACCTTTGAAAGGTGGCTGGTGCCCCATGTAAGCCAAAGGGCAACACATTGAACTCGTAGAGTCCCTCCTCTGTGGCAAATGCCGTTTTTTTTCTGTCCTCCTCTCTCAGGGGCACCTGCCAATAACCTTTTGTAAGGTCGAGGGTTGTTATATATCTTGCCTCTCCAATCCGTTCAACTAACTCGTCCACTCGTGGTATGGGGTAGGCGTCGAAGGCCGATATGGCATTCAAAGCCCTGAAATCCATACAGAAACGAGTGGAGCCGTCTGGTTTTGGGATCATCACAATGGGAGATGACCAGTTGCTGTGAGATGGTCTGATGACTCCCAACTTGAGCATTTCTTCCACCTCCCTTTTGACATCCCCTCTCCTAGCAGCCGGAATCCTGTATGGCCGTTGCTTGATAATCTTCCCTTCCTCTGTCAGTATTTTGTGCTCTGTCAGATGAGTCAGCCCCGGGAGGTCTGAGAATATGGAAGAAAAGGGACTGAGAGTCTGTAACAGGCTTTCCTTTTCCTGTTCTGTTAACTCCGGGTTGACTGGTAACTGGTCTAAGGTACTTTGGGACTTACAGACTGGTAAACCAAAATGAGCTGCTCTTGGAGGGGGTCCTATCCACTTTTTCAGAAGGTTTATGTGGAAGGTTTGGCTTCTGGAGGGGGACAACTGGACTCTATAGGTAGTTCGGCCTATGGTATCTATCACAGGGTAGGGGCCTAGCCACTCGCTTTTAAACTTCTGTGTAGAAGAAGGAAGCAACACCAAGACCAAATCGCCCTTTTCTAGAGTACGCCATTTTTTTCCCTTATCGTAGTAGAATTTCTGTTTCCGTTGTTGAGTTTCTGCATGGGAATACGCTAAGTCTCTGAGCTTTCCCAACTTGGATTGGAGTTGTTGAGTGTATTCCAAGAGGGATCTTTGTTCTTCTATGCCTTCCTGTTCCCATGCTTCCTTGGTTATTTCTAGAAGGGACCTAGGTTGCCTTCCATATAATAATTCAAAGGAGGAACATCCCAAGCTACTTTGGACTTGAGCCCGTAACACATATAGTGCTAGGGGAAGAAGCCTGTCCCATTCTTTACACTCTACAGATAACATCTTTTTCAAGGTTGTTTTCAATGACCGATTATACCTCTCAACGAGGCCATCCGTCTGAGGATGATATGCCGAGGTTTTTATTTGATGCATATCTAACAGTTTGCACACTTCCTTCATCAATTTTGATACAAAAGGAGTACCTTGATCCGTAAGGATCTCTTTAGGGAATCCTACTCTTGCGAATAACTCTACCATTCTGTCTGCTATGTTCTTGGTAGTGGGCGTTTTCAATGCAAAAGCCTCAGGGAACCTCGTGTGATAGTCTACTATGACTAATGCATAAGTGTTTCCGCTGGAAGACCGGGGTAAGGGGCCTATAAGGTCCATCCCCACCCTTTCAAATGGTTTACCTATGAGAGGCATCGGTTGCATAGGGACAGCTTGGGGCCGCGTCAGGTTTTTCTTTTGACATATGGCACATTTCTTACAGTATATCTCCGCCTCTTTATACAGGCCGGGCCAAAAGAAATGGCGCACAATATTTTGGGTGGTTTTTTCGGCCCCGGAATGACCGGCTGTAAGATGTGCATGGGCATAATACAGGATCTGTTCCCTGAAGTCACACGGTACCACTAACTGAAGGCCTTCCCCTGCCTTTCCTTCTCGATACAGCAAGTCATTCTGTATTACAAATCTGGGGAATGTAGCATGGGTGAGAGTTTGTGCCACATGAGCAGCCTCCCACGCATTCATCAGTGTTGCGTCGTTGGCTTGTGCAAACCTGAAATTCCTATCCAATACCCATGGCTCCTTTACTAGGTAGGCACTGGCTGTTTTATTCTGAGATGACAGTTTGTCTTTGAAAAGTGACATAAAGTCGGGGTTATCAATACCCAAAATGATATCTTCCGGCAAAGATGATATGACCCCAACCCTAATTTGTACTGGGGCTCTATCCTGAGGTTCTATGACCAATTGTGCTACCGGATACGGTCGCACATCGCCATGGACGCACCTTATGTGTACTTGTTCGTTAGGAATGATCTGTGTAGGTCTAACCAGTTTCTCCTGCACTACAGATTGTCTACACCCTGAGTCTAACAACCCTCGTATCGTCTTATCGTTGATCCGGATACGTACATAAAAGGATGGACCCATTTCTGCTGAGTACATAACGGCTCGGGGAATATAGCCAACCTCCATTGGTTCTTCGGCTGGTTTCCTTTTGGGACACATCCGGGCGATGTGTCCCCACTCCCCGCAGTCAAAGCACTGGGGTCCTTTCAACGGTACATTATCCACTCTCCACGGTTTTTGCCTGACGGGAGGGGGTAGCTCTGGTTTCTTTTTGTCAGTTTTCATGGTGACTGGAGGTTTACTGGGTTTTTCAGAGTCCCAAGGAAAAGTTCTGGGTTGTGCTCGAGAATAATTAGTGGCCATTTCAATGGCCTGGGCTACTGTTAAACCAGAATGCTGGCGAAGCCACCTTTGCGTTCCGTACGGCAAGGCCTCCATAAATTGTTCTAGTACTATGCTGTCCATAACATCTTCTTTGCTTCTTTGGCCAGGTTTAAGCCATTTCTCCGCTGCCATTTTCAGTCTTAGATACAGCGTTTTGGGGTTTTCCCCAGCTACCCCTCTTTCCTTTCTGAACCGTACGCGGTAGGCCTCGGGGTCTAGACCTAGATGGTCCAGGATGACTCCTTTGATGGTGGCGTAGGGGGTATTACCGTCATGATTAGCGACTTGGTAAGCGGCTTGAGCCTCACCACATAACAACGGGGCTAGGAAAAAGGGCCATTTCTCTGGGGGCCATCCGCATGCTAGAGCGGCTCTCTCAAAATTCGAGAGGAAGGCATCCGGATCTTCCCCTGGCACGTATTTTTGTAGTGCTACCCCGGATGGATGGGGACTTCCGAGTCTACGGTCTGAACCGGTGACTGGGGTTTGGGCCAGTTTCTGCAGTCCCTCTATCTGGGCGCTTAGGGCATTCTTAAACAGTTCACGATCAGCATCCGCTACCGTTATCTGATTTTTTACCGCCCATTCCAGCTTGTCCTGTCCTTCAATAAGGTGCTGGATGACTTGCTCCATCAGTGATTGCTGGTGGGGGTCAGGAGATCCCACTTCTGACACCACTTGTAAAGGGGGGTCAGGCATGGACAGGACACGTTGCCGTGGTAAAGAGGGTTTTATTTTAACATACAGTTTCTTTTTCCTAAACGTAAGTCTCTCTTTGGCAAACCCTGCAGGATCCGTGATGACAACAAGGATGTATAGGTCCTTTCGTGGTCGGGATGTCAGGCCGGCGTCTCTTCCAAAGGAACTCTCGCAGGGGTTGTGCCGAAAACAAAATAAAGAAAAGGACCAATTACTGCCACGTCCTGATATACTTTTGTTCCCAGGTACCAAGGGGTGAGGGATCACCGTTAAGTGTTTCACATTCTCTTACGGAAAGCTCTGGTGAGGGTTGTGAGGGTCGGGATTTACAGGGCGGGGTAGTGTAGGGATACTAGGGAGGGGTCAGGTCTTTTGAGGTGGTTGAAGTTCCCCGTCTGCCCACCCAGTTTGAGATACGGTCCCGTACCTGTCGGAGCCACACTCCTCCCTCGGGAGCGTGGCACGGCGCTGCGCGGAATCGTTGGCCTCCTGGCACGTCTTCTTCAGACAGGGCTTCACCTTGCTCGTCTGCTTCTCGTCCTCGCGTTGGGGTTTCCACGTCCCGGGCTTCACCCTGCTCGTCTGCTTCTCGTCCTCGTGTTGGTGTTTCCACGTCCTGGCGGCGATCTTCCACGACCTCCTCTCCCCGGTCCTCGCCTCCGGTGGTGACGTCACACGCCGACCTCCACGATTCCGGTCCTTTAACCAATGAAAGGAAGGCTACGTCATCAGGGGCAGTCCCGGCGTCCTGCTCCGTATTCCAGTTAAAGGAGCCGTGTTGCATTTCCGTTGACGATGTTCCCCACGTGAAAGGTTCGTCCTGTGGAGAAGGAGCAACGATTTCTTCAGTGTTTACAGACCACCAGTTACTCTCATTACAGCCGTCCTGACTATCGGTCCTCGACCCGGTCACCTGGTTACAGTCACTTGTTTAAGTTCTGTTAAATCCTACATTCCTTGAGACTGGTCTGCCAGTCTTTTTACCGTCCTTGTTATTGCTATAGAAATATTCATACAAACATCACAGAAAGAAGTTAGATTTCAGTGTAACTCATTTTTATTGATCGCGTCATACTACAGAGAGCTGGGTATATTTTGTATTATCATCATTGGAGTTAGTGTTACTCAGTTATCAACCTCTGGAAGATGAAAGTCTGGTTTGACAGCTGGCAGTCAAAGCACAGGTCAGTTGTGAGCGCTTAACTCACTGAGCCATCTTACACTCTCAGTGCATGTAACATTTCAGTCACATAGAAACCCTACTCTGTGTCTAGCCCATCAAGCCAATCAAGGCTTTTTTACATGTTGTGCTACAGACCCTTATCAGTGACGGAAGTGATGGAGAGAATGGACTGTGTCGAGGAGCAGGGCTGCATAATAATACATCTGCAAACAACTGCTGATCCAAGTACTTCCTGCCTACTAGGAGACTACAATATGCCTCATATGCAGATAGCTCCCTGCACTCTTTATAGTGTCGGCGCCCTGGGCGCGGGCCCAGCTCACCCATGGCTAAGGTCGGATCTACCCTCCTTGTCTGGTAATCCTGGGCCAAAAACATGTAAATGTTTCTACTGCAGTCATGTTGTCTATTCTCCTCCCCCTGAGCCTGAACACATGACAACCTTTCCTACTCCTAGAAGCCTGCACTCCTTCTGAGCTCCCCAGGATATCCCCAGTCTCAGCTGTTTGAAAACCTAAATAAATAAGCCACTCCCTGACAACTGTAATCAACTTCCAGAGGTTCCCGTGACACCACCACAAAATGTAGGAGTGATCTGGCACCAGAGACCACTCTCTGTGGGAAGCTGATCCTATCTTTGATAATGTGCTGGCCAGACTTCTGACCTGTTAGCGCCCCCCAGAGGTACACACCGCCGTTTACATTAGAGTTATCACAGCTTTACTTTGGACTTAGATACATTTACAATTATATTGTTTCTCATGAGATATTGGCCATCTAGATTGGGTCCCAGAGGGTGTCTGTGCATCCCCTCCAACTTACCAGGCTGATGGCGCAATGAGCAGGGGTGACAACTCTAATGCCTTCTACTGCCACCCTCCTAAATATATCTACTGATCGGACCACAAAATGTTAGACTTTTCCTTCCTCCATCTACCCGAACCTATCAATCGTTCCATCACGCAAACTATCAAACGCAGACCATGGCACAAAGTCACTCCAGATAGGTTTACCCAAGTCTGGAAACAGCCAGTCTTTACAAATTTGGATGACATTGAGACAGCTCTCTCAAAATTTGACTCCTCACTGATGGAAGCCATTAATGTTCTGGCTCCTCAGAAAGTAGTCAAACAACCTACCATAGCTAAAAGGAAAGCATGGTACACTGAGGCCCTTAAAATAGAAAAACAGGGGTGCAGGAAATTGGAGAAACTATGGAGACGGTCACATAAGGGGGAAGACAAAGATCGTTATTTAACATCTATGACCACCTACTATAAAAATATCAAAAGAGCAAGGAAAGTCAGTCTTACCTCCCAAATAACAGAGGCAGGTAACTCCACTCGAGAGTTATTTAAAATCATACAGACCTTTACCAACCCTGTAATATATGAGAGCCCGGATGTTTTAACTCAAGATCTCTGCAATAACATCTCCCAGTTCTTCGAAGAAAAAATTGAGGGGATATATAAGAAAATTACGAAAGTCACAGGTCCTTTAGAGACTATGGCTCCTGAGACCCTCCCCTCAACGACCCCTGACAAAACGCTCCATGCAATCCCAGAAGTTACTTTAAAAGACCTGACCACACTTATTGGTAACATGAAAACTGGCTCCCCCACTGATCTGATCCCTGCAAAAATGATTTCCCCCTTGGTGGAATCATTAGGCCCTACTATTCAGAAGCTTATGAATCTTTCCTTTGCCGAGGGACAACTTCCACAACCTTGGAAAGAAGCGGTAGTGAACCCTATACGGAAAAACACCACCCTTCCCTGGTCAGAACTCTCCAACCTTTGCCCTATTTCCCTTCTCCCTTTCATTAGCAAGCTGGCTGAGAAACACGCTAATACCATCCTTTCCAAATTTATCGAGGCGACAGGGGGCCTGGACCAATCACAATCTGGGTTCAGGCCAAACCACAGCACTGAATCGGCCCTCCTATCTGTGACTGATAATATCAAAATGTCACAGGATAGAGGAGGGTCCATGATATTAGTGTTGCTGGACCTGTCTGCGGCCTTTGATACTGTGTCCCATAACATCCTTCTCAGCCGCTTGCAGGGAGTAGGGATTGGAGGCTCAGCACTATCTTGGCTGGAGAGTTTCCTTTCCGGGAGATCGCAATCTGTCAGCCTGGGCCCCTATCGTTCCACCTCGAAGGCGCTCACAAAGGGGGTGCCACAAGGCTCATGTCTCAGCCCTACATTGTTCAATGTATATGTGGCCCCCCTTGCTGAGATTGTGCGGAAGTATGGGTTCATACCAGTTTCCTACGCTGATGACACCCAGCTCCTCTACCCTTTCAGCTCCCTTGGTCCTACAGTCAAGGAAAATTTTGCTGAGGGTATGAGGGCAGTGTCACATTGGATGGCCGCAAACTGCCTCCAATGTAACGTTGCAAAAACGGAGGTTATGCTCTTTGGCAGGGCGAGCCTCCTATGGTCTCCTGAATGGTGGCCGCTAGACTTGGGCCCAGTCCCCACATCAAAGCCTCATGTAAAAAATCTAGGGGTTAAGATTGACCAAAAATTGACCCTCAAGGAGCATGCCAATCACATTGCAGGACTATGCTTTTACACCATTGGCCTTCTAAGACGAGTATTTCCATATCTTCCTGATACTTACAGGAAGACACTCGTGCAGACTTTGGTTACTAGCCGCCTAGACTACTGCAACGGCCTGCTGACGCTAGCAAACGCTGATGCAGTAGGTCGTTTGCAGGTGGTCCAGAATAAGGCGTCTAGGCTGGTCATGGGTGTGCCGGCTAGGACCCCCTCTAAGCCTTTGTTGGTGGAGCTACACTGGCTCCCGATACGGCAGCGCATCAGTTTCAAAATATGCTGCATGGTCCACAAATGCTTATATGGGGACAGCCCTAAATATCTCTCCCAATCTGTTGAACTTTAGCAACCAAGCACTTTTGAAACCCCCTGCAACAAAAAGAGCTAGGCAGGGAGACCGAGCTTTTTCATCAATTGGTCCTGCCCTATGGAATAAACTTCCCACAGAAATGAGGATGAACAGGCCCTGAAAACATTCCTCTTTCAGGAAGCATTTCAGTCCCTCTAATGCACCTTGAAGATTACGACAATTTTCTGGCTGGCAAAGCGCGGAGATACCCTTATGGGATTGATTCCAGCGCGATACAAGAAATTAAATAAAAATAAATAAATAAACAGAATCTCAACAGCCAGAGAGTTTATGAAGGACAGTCACACATACTCCTAACCGGGGTATACGTATATCATATCAACGTGAAGCACAATGTGGGGACTGCATCCGACATCTGCAGTCGTATTCAATGCGTGGCCAGCACCCTGCTCCTGGTTTTAAGTGAGTGTTTACCCTGAACCCTGTTCCTGGTTTTAAGTCAATGTGTGGCCAGCACCCTCTTCCTAGTTTTACGTGAGTGTGTGGCCAGCACCCTGTTCATGGTTTTACGTGAGTGTGTGGCCAGCACCCTGTTCATGGTTTTAAGTTTGTTTGTGGCATGCACCCTGTTCCAGGTGTTAAGTGAGTGTGTGACCTGAATCCTGTTCTAGATTTTAACCGCATGCGCGCTAGTGGGTTTTCCCGCTGTGCGCTGCGATTCGCAAAAACCCTCGTTACGTGACAAGGTCAGCTCGTCACACGCGCAGTGCAGGTAACGCCCATGACGAGCTGACCTTGTCACGCGCGTCGAAGGGGTTAAGTGAGTGTGTGGCCTGTATCCTGTTCTAGATTTGTAGTGAGTGTGTGGCCAGCCTGTGCTCCCACAGTTAGATTTCTGCAGCATAATTTGGATCCTTATAATAGTATCCAGGTGTCTTTCGAAACAAAGTTCTAAAAAAAAGCAGTGGAGGAGATGACACGACCCCCCTTCAATACAACTCTCACCTTAAGTGTCCTACATGTATCGACTCATCTCGGCAGCAGGTTAAAATTATTGATCACGTGGGCCCTGTCCTGCTCAGGACATCACTCAGTGTTCTTTCGAAGACCCTCACACACCCTATTGGTGTCCTTCTTCTTCCTACTATAAGACCCCGGTACATGAAATGATCTTAAGTGCTCCATGGAAGATAGTTGAGCCCATCCCTGTTGAGGGACCAGGATGAGACCCGATGATGAAGCATGACACCAATAGGGTGTGAGAGGGTCTTCAAACAACACTGAGTGGTGTCCTGACTAGGACAGGGGGCCGCTTTATGAATAATTTCAACCTGCCACTGAGATGTGTCAATATGTGTAGAACACTTGTGGAGAGCAGGACACTGACTGCCTCGTGATTTAAATTTCCTCACCCTCTTGACAAAGTGTTTAATAATGAATATATTCTAATTGTGCATCAGATTTAAAGCTGTGACTTTAGGCAAGCACTCTGACACTTAAATAAGGCCTCCTTTTTTCACCTGCCCTTACATATAACACCAGTTAGGGCTGGCTGAAGTTGCAAACACTATTAGATTATAAATTGACACAGATCTTATCTTTAAATGAGCGACCCCTGACCCTCCTGGTAGGTCGCTCCCCCTCCATGCAGCTCCAACTGTGTGCCCCTGCTGCCACTGCCACTGCCGCTGGTAAGTGTCCTCTGTCCTTTTGCCTTATGGGCCACTGTCTCCCCCTCTTTGTGCCCTGTTTTCTCCTCTGTGCCACTTGTTTTCCCCCCCCTTGTGCCCCATTTTGCCTTCTGTACCACTGTCTCCCCCTCTTTGTGCCTCGTTTTCTCCTCTGAGCCACTCGTCCGCCCACCCTTGTGCCCCATTTTGCTTTCTGTACCACTGTTTCCCCGCCGCTGTGCCTCCTGCGGCCCCGCCCCCTGCCCACTTGCTGCTCCAACCTCCCAGCTGGCCCCCTCCCACCTACCCATATATGCCAAACGCTGCGCGGTGAGGTAAGCGACCCCTGACCCTCCTGGTAGGTTGCTCCCCCTTCACGCAGCTCCAACTGTGTGCCCCTGCTGCCGCTGCCACTGCTGCTGGTAAGTGTCCTCTGTCCTTTTGCCTTCTGGGCCACTGTTTCCCCCTCTTTGTGCCCTGTTTTCTCCTCTGTGCCACTTGTTTCCCCCCGTGTGCCCCATTTTGCCTTCTATCCCACTGTCTCCCCCTTTTTGTGCCTCGTTTTCTCCTCTGCGCCACTCGTTGCCCTATTTTGCTTTCTGTACCACTGTACCACTGTTTCCCCGCTGCTGTGCCATCTGCGGCCCCGCCCCCTGCCCACTTGCTGCTCCCAGCTGCCCCTCCCTGCCACCTCCCCATATATGCCGCGCCTGGACCGCACCCAGCGCCAGAACCCCTGGACCCCGCGATCGCCATGACACCAGACTCCACTACGACACCAGTACCCTCCACGCACTCAACGCAGGCCGAAACCACACCTGCTTCCAGGCCGCCCCGAAACGGACCGACGGACCCATCTCCTGCCGCACCTGCAGCTTCACCAGCAACAGATCCACCAAACCTCCAAGAACTGGACCCAACCACCTCCGCTGCATACTCCTCAACACCCGCTCTGCAAGCAAACACGCCATTGAGCTCTGGGATCTGCTCGACACCACCGCCCCAGACGTGGCCTTACTGACTGAGACCTGGTGGAACGACTCCTCGGCACCCGACATCGCCATAGCCATCCCGGACAGTTACAAGGCACCCGCAGGGATCACGCCAACGGAATCGGAGGAGGAATAGCCATCGTCCACAAGTCCACCCTCAAGGTTGCCACCCACGCAGATGACACCGCCAAACACTTGCACTTCCGGATCCACACCGACCCCAACACCACCCTCAGAGGAACACTCATCTACCCCTGGACCCCGGGCTCAGTTTAGTGACTCCATCGCCGACTTCGCCAGCACCCACGCACTCGCCTCCATGGAATACATCCTCCTCGGGGACCTGAACTTCCACCTCGAGCACAACAATGCCAACTCTGCCACCCTGATCGACAACCTCGCCAACCTCAGCCTCAGACAACTCATCACCACACCCGCCCACGCCACCGGCCACACGCTGGACCACATCTTCTCCACAGGCACCCACGTCACCTTCGACCACTCCTCCAAACTCCACTGGACCGATCACCGCTGCATCCATTTTACCCTCAAGAAACCAACCACGTACCATCGCACCCAACAGCTGCCTCGCCGTTGCTGGAGCAAAGTCACCGAAGACCAACTGATCCCCACCCTCGCCCAGAACCCACCCACCAACCCCACCAACCCAGACGCCGCAGCACGCAACCTCAGACAGTGGATCGACAACTGCACCAACACTCTCGCCCCGCTCAAGAAACCCTCAAACAGCCACGCCAGCAAGAGAGCCACCTGGTTCACGATGAGCTCCAGACCTCCAAACGTGCATGCCGGAAACTGGAGAAGATATGGCTCCACGAACGCACACCAGACAACCACGAAGTCCACAAGGACGCCACCCGCAGACATCACCACCTCATCAGATTAGCCAAGACATCCTCCTTCTTTTATTTTTTATTTTTTTTTTAATTGAGATGGTTCCGGGTATCACAAAAAAAAATACATTAATCAACAGAATAAAATCAGGCATTAAAAGTACAGAATACATCTTATAAATACAGTCGTAAGAATCATAAAACCAAGTTTGTTTCGGACAGAAGTACATAGGGGACTACAATCCGCGTTACCAATATATCTTTAAACTCTTGTTCATCTGATTTCTCTCCAATTTCTAAGAGGAGCCCATATCTTCTTACCAAATTCTCTCGACCTCTTTCCTTTACAATCATACAAACATTCCTCTATATTGTGCGTTCCCAACAGCCTAGTTAACCACGTCTGAAAAGTGGGGGCTGCTGAATCTTTCCAGACGGCGGAGATTAAAATCCTAAAAACAGCCATAGATAGAAAGATAAATGCTTCAGCCTCGTACTCTAATTTTAGGTTTTCATCCCTGCCGATCAAAACAGTAGTAGGGGATAGAGTGATCTGAATCTCTAGCAGCCCCGTTAAAAATCTTTCAATTTCTTTAAATACAGGAGTAAGATTCTGACAATTATAAAACATGTGAGATATATCTGCAGGGCTATGGTCACACCTGGGGCACCTATCATTTTCTCTCTTACCCCACTTGAACAGCTTGGCAGGCGTATAATATAGGTTAAAAATAGTCTTGTAGTGTTGTGCCTTTAAGTTTGAAGCTCTTAATACTTTCTTATTCAATGCTAGGGCAAAATCTATATCTATATCAGGATCTCCAATTCTGTCCGCCCAATCTGATTCAATTTGTCCAATGTCATCCCCAGACCCTGCAACAGATAGCTATACCCAATTTTGATCTTCTTGCCACCCTTCCTTACATAACTCACAATTGGGTTAAGCTCCTGAATTGAGATCCTGGGTCTGATAGACTTAACTGTTTGCTCCAATTGTCAATATAAAAGCCATTGGCTAGCCGGTATACCAAACTTTTGCTGAAGTGAGTCAAAACCCAGTAGTTCATCCTCAAACATGACATCGCCCAAACAGCTAATACCCAGCTCCTTCCATAACCTACTATTACTGTTCTGTCCAAGATGCACAAATGGTTTTGACCGCCACAGGTCTAAGATGCTATTAATTTTAGGAATCTTCAGAAATCTCATTATGGATTGCCAGGTGCGCACTAAACATCACTTTGCTTTTACACCTTTTAAAATACCTACAGTTTGTTTCTCGTGTAAGAAGCCCCAGTGCTTTTCTTCCTACTAACAATTCAAATATTGTGGGGGTTCTGTCCAGACCAGTCGGTACAACTATATCATCATATTTGAATAGCACATTCATTTGCATCATTAGACACACCCAGTGATACAGCCTCAAATTTGGTGCAGACAGACCCCCTCCCTCCAGTGGTGCTGATAATCGAGCCAAAGATCTACGTATTTCCCCGTACTGCCACACAAATTGGAAGAAAACAGCTTCCATTTTTTTCAAGAGACCCTCTTCTACTAGCAGAGGTATGGCACGAACTAAATACAATATTCTCGGAAACATTGACATCTTTAAAACATTAACTCTGCCTATCAGAGATAGGTGTAAAACATCTATTCTTCTTAACTCTTTATCTATTTCTGTGATCAAGGGTACATAGTTTTCCTGTATAATTTTCTCCACATTTGCATTAATCCTCACCCCAAGATAGACTGAAGATTCCACATACCTCTGATCAGCTTTAAAGATATTATTAGTGCTAATTATTATGGTTTTTTCCTCATTCAGCTTATACCCGGATCGGATTCCGAAGGCCTTAGCCAGTTGACTGAGTTCTACTATAGCCGTCTGCGGGTTAGTAGTCACAATTGCCAAATCGTCCGCATAGGCCAATAATTTGGTAGTATGCCCATTTAATATGACCGGGGAGATTTTATCCGAAGCTAAGATTTCCCTAATTAGGGGATCTATATATAGTGCGAAGAGTATAGGAGAGCAAGGGCATCCCTGACGAGTGCCTCTCCTAATTACCACCTCTTCCGACTGTAATCCCATAGTTGTAATTCTAGCTACTGGATCTAAATACATAGCTTTTATTGCTCTCATACATTTCTCTCCGAACCCTCTACTGGACAAAACTTCCCACATAAATTCCCAGACCACACGGTCGAAGGCTTTTTCGGCGTCTAGGAGGATCATGGCCATTTCTCCCCCTGTGACCGCCGTTGCATCGAACAACGAGATCGCCCGTGAGGTGTGATCCGTAGTGCCTCTCCCTGGAACAAAGCCGTGCTGCCATGGAGAGACAAGTTGGCCAATGATCCCCCCTAACCTCTTTGCCCAGACCTTAGAATACAGTTTGGTATCCGCATTTATTAGCGAAATTGGCCGATAAGAGCCCGGATTTTCTACAGGTTTATCCTTTTTATGGAATACTACAATATTGGTCTGTTTCCAAGAGTCAGGGATCTTCCCGGAGCAAATTATTCCGTTAAAGAGATCCACAAATAATGAAAGAATTTCCTCTCCTAAGTGCTTGTAGACTTCCAAAGGTATCCCGTCTGGACCTGCCGCTTTACCTGCTGCAAGTCCCTGTAATGCAGTCCTTATCTCCTCCATGGTTATATCTTTTTCCAGTATCTCCCTATCTTTATCCTCTAAAGCCGGACATACAAGTCCAGACTCATGCCTAGATGGTACCCACCCCGCCTCCTGATCATACAGTTTTTGATAAAACTTTTGGAATACACCCATTATTTCTTTTGGATCCGTATATTCTATTCCATTATCTTCAATCTTATGGATGTTGTTTTTATTGGTTTCTTGCCTTATACGCAATGCTAGTGCCCTCCCGGCTTGTTCCCCTGTCTCATACCGTTTTGCTCGGGACGTCTGATATTCTCTAATCTCCTTTTGCGTAATCGCTTTTAAAATATCTCCCTTGATCAGAGCCATAGTTCTAGCCAATTCCCTACCATCCTTGCCTGATCCTATTTCCTCTGTATGCCGATTCTCTGACACTACTAACTCTTCAATCAGCTTCTCCAACTTACTTCTATCCTCCTTTCTTAGCCTAGCGGAGCAGCTAATCGTTTCCCCCCTTAGTGATGCCTTGAATGCTTCCCAAACCCCATTCCGGGATGAACTATATCTGTTTATATCGAAAAACTCCTTCGCCTACTGTTTAAGATGCTTGACAAACCTATCATCGTTTAGTAATTTCCTCTCGAATGTCCACTTAGTTGTTCTCCTAGGTATGTTATATATTTTATATGTCATTATCAGCGGATTATGATCCGATACTATTCTTGGGAGCTTAACAATTTTAACTTTGCTGAGTTCCCCCGTCGAGACAAAAAAATAGTCCAACTTAGAATATTTCTGAGCCGGATATGAGAAATAAGTAAAACCCGGGTCCCCAGGCACTTTTTCCCCCCAAACATCGGTCAAACCATGCAACCGCAAGAGAGAGCCTAATGCTCTATGAACCTTATGTTTGCGTCCTGTATATTTACCACCCTGGCTCCAAACAGCCGAGATATTCATGTCTCCACATAGTACCATAGGGGTACCCCAATTAGCCAACTCCTCTTCTAGCCCATCAAATACTGCTGGATCATCTTCATTTGATCCACAGATCACTCACAATGTAATGCCTAGTTCCAATTCCGCCAAAACCCATCTGCCGGACCCATCTGTTTTAGTACGTCTCACCCCCCTGCATTACATTTCCCCATAATGGCCACCCCTATTGTTATAGATGATTGTGAAGAGCATCCTAGCAGTCTATATCCGAGCATATTCAATAGCTTCCTTTTAGCCCAAGGCAAGTGTGTTTCTTGTATACACATTATGTCGATATTATTAAATTTAGCAAAGTGGCTCAATCTCTGTTGTTTCTTCCAATCATTTAGGCCCCCTGAATTGATAGTACATATCTTAATGTTTGACATTATTAACATAGTTTTTACTTCTAACCTGATTGTTATCCATGTGTCTGCTATGTGCCAACATCAACCCCATTTCCATCTCAAAGTTTTTCTCTTTTTTGTTCCCCCCAACGCTCCCTCTCTTCCCCCCACCATCCCCCCCTCCTCTCTTCCCCTCTCCTCCCCCCCTTCAAACCCTCCAACCCCCCTCTCCCACCCCCTCTTCTCAGAGGCGCTCAGACCTACTGGTCTGTGCACGTGATGGTTCGCATTGATGACCGAGGAGATTTCTAAATACCCATCATAGTGCCTGTGACCCTTATATTCCCCACCACCCTACATGTCAAACCACACCACACCCCACCTATTAATGTTTTACATTTTGTTAGATTTTTTAAATTAATTGTATCTGCCAAGGAGTTATTCGTATCCGCATCTGATCGCATCTATGGAGTATACTAAGCCCCTTGTGTGTCCAAATATTCCTTAGCTTTCACTTCGGAGGAGAAGTACAATGTTCTTCCACCATTAATTATTTTCAGCTGTGCTGGATTGATTAAATATGCCTGCATGCCCTTGTCCTGAAATGGTTTAATCATCTGTCTTAATCTCCAGCGTCTCTCCACCGTAACATGGCAGAAATCTGGGCGGACAAAGAAGGAGAATCCATCAATATTCTTTTTTCGATCCGGTCTTGCCCTCCATGAAATTGCCTGCCTCAAGTTAAAGTTTCCAAGAAATATTAAGATTGCTCTGGGCTTATCTCCCTCCTTGGCATTTTTGTGAACTTTAAAGGGGACGCGATGCGCCCTCTGAATCTCCTTTGTCCAATCCCATCCCTTCAACTCCGGGAACGCATGTTCAAACAACTTTACCACAAAGGCCCTCATGTCTGTATCTTCTGACCCCTCCGGTATCCCCAATACACGGAGGTTATTCTGGCGAGATCTGTTTTCCAACGCCTCCAGCTTCCATTGCACGTCTGTCAGCTGTTCAACTTGTTGATCTGCCTTGCTGGAGGCTGCTGCAGCCTCTGCTTCTGTCGAAACCACTCTTTTTTCCAAGTTGGTGACCCGTTCTCCCAGATTCGTACACACCTTGGCCAGTTTTCTTACCGCTCCTTGTATTTTCCTGACCGCAGCCTGTGATTTGCGGCTTTCCTGTCGTGCCTCTTCCCTGTGTGCAATTAGCAATTATTTCCTGGTGTATCACCTCCAGAAGGGACATCTGTGCTGCTTCACCTCCCGGGCTCTCCAACACGGACTTAGTCGTCGTATGATCACGTTTATGTCCATGTATTTTTACGCCTATATTGGCTTTCACAGCAGTAGTCGGAGGATTGAAATCTTCTTTCTCTGGCTCACTATCAGTAGCTGAGCCGCTGACCTCTTGCTCCAGACTATCCTCATCTTCGACTTCGTCTGACCATTGCCCCCCCTCTGAGACCGAATAGAAAGCCTCACTGGGGACTTCCTTCTTGTCGCCTGTACTTTCGCTGGCCTTTTCTTCCAGCACCTCCTCCAGCACCAGGGGGGCAATATCGGATTCAGGGTACTTAGAAGAAAGAGTGGTGTCATTTTCGATTTCTTCCACTAGATCAGCTTTCCCTTTAATGTATTCCTCCTTCTTTGTGGGGTCGTTGAACTGAGCAGGTATATCCACATTCTCTGCAGCAAGACTATTGTCTTTAGAGTTGCCACCCTCCCCCGACAGCTCCTCCAAAACCTCATTATTAATGTCTTTATCTTTAGTTAGTTTTTGGAAAATGTCAGAGATCGGGGTAGTGCCATGATTAACCTTAGCTGCATTTTGTTGCTGTACTGTTTTCTTGGCAGGGGATGTTTGCTTTTTTTTCTTATTGCCATCTAGCTCCCTCTCTGCCATTATCTCTGCCTGCTCAGCTGCAGCCTTCCTTCTTGCAGCAGCTTTTGCACTAGCACTCATTTTGGGAGCCATAATCTCCCTCCTCCTTTCCTTGTCCCCAAACTGCTCCTTACCGCAAAATCTATTGCCCCAATTTCTTTCTTCTTTTTCTACTGCCGCCTCGAGGGCCCCCCGTGCTTTTTCCTCTGTTTTTTGATACAGACTCGTCTGCTGGGGCTTCCAGAGCCTCCGCCGCTTCCTTGCCAGCAGGCTCCACCCGCTGTTTAGACTTCGCCCTTCTTGCTCGAGAAACTCCGCGAGCTCCGCTAGTAATCCTGCTCCTGATACGCTTCTCGACGTGAGCCTCCTTGCGGTCTGCGCTAGCTCCTGAAGAAGCCGCTTGAGCGGCCGACAGCAGGTACGGAGCATACGGCGATTCTTTTTTTTTCTCCGCCTTTACAGTTGAGCGCTCCTCCTTAATGCGCCTTACACTATCCTCCGTCCTCAGCAATGATACTCCGTGGGTGGTGTGGGATCTTATGCCAGGTCAGCGTATTGTGTTCACACCGGCATCTCCCCGGTCTCGCTGCTTCCCAGCCGTCCTAAGCGGCCGCCATCTTGCCTCCAGGAAAGAATATAGGTCTGCCGACGCCAAGACATCCTCCTTCAAAGACCGCTTGGATAACAACGGACACAACAGCAAAGAGCTCCTCAGCATCGTAAAGGAACTCTCCAACCCAGCGCCAACGCCAACGACATCCCACCCCCACAAGAACTGTGCGACTCACTAGCCATCTTCTTCCACCGCTAGATTGCTGACATCCACGACAGCTTCAACACCACGACCGCCCCGACTACGCCAGACTCCACCTCCCTTGTGAACACCACCAGTGCCAGCCGCCTGACCTCCTGGTCCAACGTCAATGACGACGAGACACGCAAGGTCATGAACTCCATACACTCAGGATCTCCGTGAGACCCGTGCCCAAACAACGTATTCAACAAAGCACAAAGCAGACGCAGCCATCGCACCCCAACTACGGAAGGGCATCAACATCTCATTCAAAACAACGACATTCCCGGAAAACTGGAAGCACGCCGAAATCAACGCCCTCCTCAAGAAGCCTAAGACGGACCCCAAGGACCTCATCTCCCTGTGTTCCCGGCAAAGGTCATCGAGAAAATCATCAATATGCAATTGGCCTACCACCTGGAAGACAACAACATATTGGACCCGTCCCAGTCCGGATTCAGATGAAACCACAGCACCGAGATAGCCCCCATCGCTGCCACCGACCATGCACGCAACCTAGGATTCATCCTCGACTCCTCCCTCTCCATGTCTAAGCAGGTCAACGCCGTCTCCTCCTGCTGCAACACCCTCCGCTTGCTCCGCATGATCTACAAGTACATCCTGACCGAAACAAGGAGAACGGTGACACAGGCCCTCGTCAGGAGCATACTGGACTACGGCAACGCACGCTACGCAGGAATCCCAGCCAAACACCTACAACAACTACAACGCATCCAAAACGCCTCCGCCCGACTGATCGTCAACGTCCCCTGTCGCAGCCACATCACCCCCCACCTGAGAGACCTACACTGGCTCCCCGTCGACAAGAGGATCACTTTCAAGGTCCTCACCCACGCACACAAAGCACTTCACAACACCGGAGCAGCCTACCAGAACAGCAGACTCCGCTTCTACACCCCCACCCGCCAGCTCCGCTCCACCAGCCTCGCCCTCACCGCTGTCCCCGGCATCCAACGAATGACCTCTGGCGGCAGATCCTTCTCCTACCTCGCCGCCAAGACCTAGAACACCCTCCCACCCCCACATACAGCAGACCCAAGACCTACTCGCCTTCAGAAGACTCCTCAAGACCTGGCTCTTCGAGCAGTAGCAGCAACTCCCCCCCCCCCACCCCCCCCCCCCCCCCACCTCCCTCCAGCGCCTTGAGACACTCACGGGTAAGTAGCGTGCTTTACAAATGCCCTGATTGATTGATTGATTAAAAAAATGTTCCTTTGGTTAGGTTTACCCAATAGAAATATCATAAATACCTTTTTGTTCCGAGGGTGGTCTGTCGCAGAGCCAGGGTCCTCTGGTGGAAGTCTCAGCTGGGGTCACAGCAGATACCTGGCGAGGGCTCCCAGCAGACAGTGCAGTGGCCAGGGGCAGCCCTCCCTACCATGGGCACATCTTCCCGGTGGACACCTCCTCTGGATTGGAAGCCCACATGGCTGTGACCCGGCAGCAGCCCTCTCTGCCACTGCAGGGTCTTGAGGCCATGTGTGCAGCAGCTGTATTTATGCATTGCAGGCAGAGCTGAAGCTGTTCCAGACCGAACCTGTGAGGGCTTCATGTCCTCTGGGAAACCAAGCAAATATCTTCAATTAATGCTGAGAAGATTCCCAAAGACTAATGAGCCTATCCCCTGGCACCTTTAACATTTATTCCCAGCACATCAGAAATGGTTTCTGCTGTGATATCTGAAACAAAGATTTTGTGATGCTTAAGATTTACTCATAGGAGTAAAGCTGATTCGCGCCTCCTTGAACCACAATCTTTACACTGCGACAACAACCAGAAATGTACACTTTCATTCAGGGACACAGCAAGGGGGCCACGGACCCCGACGTAAGCAAGGATAATGGACCCCACATCCACTGGTGTGACAGTAAAATGCAGCCATAATTTGAGTGCATTTGACCCTGAAAAATCCCGGTGCCACTGCACCTGCTTCATAATTGCTAGCTGAGCCATTGCTTTCATTATCCACTCACCATTCGTCCGTGTCACAGTCCTTACAAGGTCAAATAAGCGCTCAACCAAGACAGATAACTCAATACATCATCATTGGGAAGATGGCTCTTCCATTGCTCTCTCAAGGGATGCTTCCTCCCTTTCTAGTCCTTGGCCCGGCCTTGTCTACAATAAAGGTCTGTGGCGCCAGGGACCCCTTGAGTAGACCTGAGCAGCACAAAGCATTTTAATTGCTGTCTTACCATCTCAGGTGGCATCTATGCCTTATTTGATCTTTCGACCCCTCTTATGCTGTGCGGGAGCTGCAGTCAGCCCCATTCATGTGATCTAGCTGGGTTTGGGGGTGTTGCTCCAGAGTACCCTACTTCAGCGGGCTCCAGCTCCCATTTTTACACCGTAGGTTCCTGTGGAACATAAGCGAGGCCTTTGACCAGCACAAACTGGCCATGCACTAACACGCTAGCCTCTTGTGATGCGGTCAAACACATTGGGGCAGATTTACAAGCCCTTTGCGCCTCTTTTACGCCGCCATTGCGTCACTTTTGTGACGCAGCGGCGGCGCAAAAGATGCGCCATGGTGCGGGGTATTTACAACGTGACGCATCTGGGAGATGCGTCATGTTGTAAAGCCCTGCGCCAGAAGGAGGCGTTCCGGCGCAGGGGAAGTGGCCGGGGGGGGCGTTCCGGCACAGGAACGCCTTCTAAAAGTAGATTTCACTCAGTCACTTTGGGGCCCATGCTGCTTCAAAACCATGCGCCTGCTTGAAGCAGGCGTAAGGATTGAAGCAGCATTAACAAGATCGGGCCCCTTAGAGCATTGCTGGAGCTGCGTCGCGCTTGCGATGCAACTTCAGCAATGCGTCACGTTTTTGTCCCTTGGTGTGCCGCATTGTAAATGCGGCGGATCCATGGTGGCGGAGGCATGCGCACAATAAGTGGCGCATCCCTGCTGATATGCAGGGATGCACCACTTATTGTAAATATGCCCCATTGTGTTGTCGGGCAGTACTAACGAACAGGAAGTACCTGTAGTATCAGGAAGTATGAACAATACCCACTCCAAGTCTACTGAGAACTGCAGCAAGACCTGCTGTTGTAGAGGAGAGGGAAGAGGAGGACGGAGCCTTTCAGGACAGATTGTCAGGTGGCGATTGATGCTGTGGTCGCTGTGGCCCGTTTGGTCGCTGAACCGCTCAACACGATACAAGACAAGTACGCGCGAGAGACTTGGCGGATAGAGGCCTTAGCACACGTTGTCTCAGAACTGGAGTGGCGCTACATTTTGGCACAAATCCATGTTGGTCCAATTGTGCCGCCAAGAGTGGTTCTGGGCTCACTAGTTCCAAGTGCAGGAGTGTGGAGTTTTATTATTATTATTATTATTATTATTATTATTATTATTATTATTATTAAATCGGTTTCGTGTAGCGCCAGGTTACCCTGGAGCATCCCTGCGCTTTTGCCAACTACCGACATCAGAGATAGCAGAAAACGAAGAAAAATTAACAGAAGAGGAGGGTCTTAAGTTGTTTTCGAAAGCGCAGGAGACATGGTTCCGCGCGAAGACCTAGAGGAAGGGCGTTCCAAAGAGTGGAAACATTGACCGAAAATCTCCTACCTCCCGATCGGGCCTTTTTTACCCTGGGGACGACCGTCAGATGTTGCTGGTCTGAACGTAACGTTCTGCTCGCTTTGTACGGGATCACCATCTTCTGAAGGACGGGGGGGCCTTTGCCTTGCAAGATTTTGTGCGCGAGGCATAGGGATTTAAATTTCACTCTTTCCCGTATTGGCAGCCAGTGTAGTGCCCTCAGTGCTGGTTTAGCAGAGCGGGACATGGGGATGTTGTAGAGCATTCGTGCTGCCGCATTTTGAACTTGTTGGAGTCTGTTCAAAGTGCTCTCGGGGGCCCCAAGGTAGATCGCGTTGTTAAAGTCCAACCT
This sequence comes from Lissotriton vulgaris, assembly GCF_964263255.1. Classification (NCBI taxonomy): domain Eukaryota; kingdom Metazoa; phylum Chordata; class Amphibia; order Caudata; family Salamandridae; genus Lissotriton; species Lissotriton vulgaris. Next base: position 136,725,232 of record NC_141685.1, read on the forward strand.
GGACATAATTAGACCCTGGATCAAGAGCTTTCTCGATAGAAAAGGGATGAGGGGCAGTATCTTACGTACTGATCTAAGGAGACCAAAACAGACACCCGCTAATTTGGATGCCTGGGCTCTGAGGGAGAGATCTCGTTCCATCCAGATGCCCAGGCTCTTGATCTCATCCTTAGGTTCAGGGAGACACCCTAAACAACTAGGCCAGGCTAAGCTGGAAAGGGAGGGGTTTTTAGGTCCCATCACCATGATCTCCGTTTTGGACCCATTCAGTTTGAGTGCTGAGTCCCCCATCCAGGAGTGGACCTGTGAGAGGCAGGCTTGGAGTATCTGGGAATTCTCCAAGGATTGGGAGAGGGCGAACACCATTTGGGTGTCGTCGGCATAGCTCACGATCTTGATGTTGAATGGAGCCACCACCTCCTCCAAGGGAGCCATATACACGTTGAATAGTGTAGGACTCAGGGAAGAGCCCTGAGGCACACCGCAATGGAGGTGGGTGGATGCCGATCGTGCGCTCCCTTCCCATACCTGAAAAGATATTTCGCTAAGAAATTACCTAAGCCAGTGTAGCGCTGTTCCTCTCACTCCGGCATCTGATAGTCTCTGGAGTAACACTTGGTGGTTCACAGTGTCGAATGCTGCACTCAGGTCCAGGAGGATCACTGCCACTGATCCCCCCGAGTCTAGAATGCAGCGTGCCTCCTCCATGACTGCCAACAAGGCGGTGTCAGTGCCTTGGCCCGGACGAAAGCCAGTTTGGGAGCTTTTTAGCACTCCATTGGTCTCGACAAAATTGGATAACCTAGAGTTAACCAATTTTCCTGAGATTTTACTCAGCCCTGGAAGGAGCGAAATGGGCCTATAATTGGCCATGTCTAAAGGGTCCAGAGAGGGTTTTTTCAGAAGGGCTTTCACTATTGCACTCTTCCAATTAGGTGGGACAATGCCAGTGCTTAACGAGGCATTGATGACTTTGGTGATGGGTTCCACAATGGAGGGGGCCACCTGTTTGAGAATTCTCATGGGGGCAACATCCCAGGGGGAGCCACTCTTAATAGAGCATAGGGCTTTGAGGACTTCGTCCCTGGTGACTGGCCCAAAGGATTCCAACGTTGTCTGGGGACATCCCTCCTCCTCCCAACGCCCGGGTCCAATCTTGGGCGGGGGAAGTGAAATAAGAATTTTTTCAATCTTCGTATGAAAGTATTCCGCCAGATTCTTACATTTGGCCTCCAAGTTCTCCGTAGGGGCAGATGGTGTTGGAACTTTCAGGAGTTCTTTGACCACCAGGAAGGTTTCTCTTGAGGAGTTAGAGGCATTGTTAATTCTCTCCTCGAAAAACTGAGTTTTAGCCAACCGGATGGCGTTTTTATACCTCCTCATTGCCGTTCGATATTCCATTTTACTAGCTTCCTCCCAGTCCTTCCTCCAGGAGCGCTCCAATTTTTTGCACGCCCTCCGCATGGCCCTTAGCTCAGATGTATACCATGGAGCGGTGTGAAGTCTTTTCTCCCTTATGCCTGCCGATCTTATAGGAAGGACAGCGTCTAAAGTGCTCGAGATCCACCTGCAGAGATCTGCTTCAGCCAAGATAGGATCCTGTGGAAGAGATGGACGTGAGGCTTCTAGGCTGCAAGTAAAATTCTCCACTGAAAGCCTAGCCCATGGTCTGTCAGGTACACCAACATTAGAGGGGGGGATGCTTTCGCGTCTAATTTCCCAGGTGAAGGGGATCAGAAGATGATCCGTCCACGGCAGAGGAATAGGGGGGGATGCTTTCATTGGTGGGAATATTTGCAAATATGGGATCTAGCAGGTGGCCTTTGTTGTGAGTCGGATCTACATTAATAAGATCTATTCCATAAGTTTTGAGGTCACATAGGAGGGCAGTCGCCAGCCGCTCTTCCTGGTCGTCGAAATGGAGATTAAAGTCTCCCAGGGCGATGAAGTTTGTAGCAGAGGCAGCATCCACCGTTACCGTTTCCATAAGAGAACTGATAAAATTACCCGACTTTCCAGGGTAGACTAACAGCCCAGACAAGGTGCTGGTAGATGAGACTTGGAATGAGAACTTACAGCTCTCACAGTCTTCCAGTTCACCTTTCTGAGTTCTGCAGGTCAATGAGTTCTTATACAGAATGGCTACGCCTCCTCCTCGACCAAGTGGCCGGTCCTGTGAAAGGATATGAAAGCCAGGGGGGAGAGCGTTAACCATATCTGCCTCTGCACCCTGTGTGAGCCATGTTTCTGTTAGAAACAAGATATCTAGCTCCTGCTCCCGGATGAGGAGGTTCACCTCAAGCGAGTGTCTGGGGAGGGATCTGCAGTTCAGCAGTCCAAGGCGAATTGTGTGTTTTCCCAATGCTGGGTTAGGGGGGTGGCATCGGGCGCAATGAGTAAAAGGTGCCGAATCCGTATTGAACAAGGAGCAATATGAAGGTGGCAGAGAGCGTAACTGAAGTAATGCTTCTCTAAAATAGGTGCGAGGGGTACCTGGGGAAATCGGCAGAGTGGGTGGCCCTAGGCTCGTCTGGGCTCGGACGGGCGCAGACGGGCTGGACTCTGGCGTGACTCCGGCAGTAATCCGGCGTTCCCGCCACGCGTGACCGCTGCGCGTCAGCATGACTTCCTTAAGAGGAGGTCGAGCTTCCTTAGGCGCTAGAGCGTGTACTGCACGCCCAGCGTCCTTCCCCTCACCCAATATGGCCGCCGAACTTCCCAACTGCCGAGGGGCAGCAACTAAAGGACCCAGGACCCGCAAAACGCGGTGGTTTGACAATTATAATGCAGGTATGAGGAGCGGCTATTAAAAGCAAGGGAAAACGAAATTAAAATTAAAGAAAATACAAAAAACGAAGGTTTGTTAAAATTGATTGAGAATCAAGCTAGGTGCCCCACAGAGCGAGCAATGCGGTATGACCATGACCGCTCTGCTCAGGTCAGATGTTCCAATAAATCAGCAATTATTATTATTTTTAATTATTTTTATTATATATATATATATATATATATATTATATATATATATAAAAAGCTCAGTGTTTAATAACCAGATGTGTGTGTGTGTACAACTCAGGAGCTGGGACGTGTGACTCTCAAGATGTTTCCTGCGATCAGCTCACGTTTCAACCAGTCACGGAGCTTCTTGCTCAGAAACCCTCCAAAAACGTCAACATCTTCCGCTTCTCACGGCCCCTCGAGGTGCTTTTTTTTTTTTTTTTTAATTTTTTTTTGTAAAAATATACTTTATTTAAAATTATTTGTCAGGTTTCCATTTTAAGCAGTCCCTTATATTTGGGTGCTGTACATTTAACCATTCTCAAAGAAGCGCATTAGGCTATCTTTGGTGGTTTTCCATCAAGATTTCTCATTTTACCCATCCAGACCAACTCCTGATTTTCCAGGTTTCCTTTGCCCACTCTTGTCCAAATCTATGGGTGTCTATGCACATGTAAGAGAACATTTTAGTGAAAACAAGTTTTTGGCATTCTTTTTCCGTGATTGCTTGGTGTTTGTACAAGGCAAGGTTCCTGTTTTCCCACATCGCCTCTTTCACGCAGTTTATTATTCTCCATAGTGTCCTTTCTTTATTTGCATTGCAATTCATGCCCAACCCATATAGAACCAGTTCATAGGACAGGGATGCCTGTCCTGTTAATTCTTTAATGAGCTGTCCCATTGCCTTCCACATGCTTTGTGCTCCGCCGCAGTTCCAAATGAAATGCATCAGGGATTCATCTGCTGCACAGCCTGGTGTTGGGCATCTTGCTGTTTTTGCCAGTTTCCTTGCATGTTGGAATTGTTTCACGGGTAGGCATTTGGATACCATCATCCATGCCAAGTCTTTCTGGGAGTTTGTCAAGTCTTTGTGGTTCACCATCTCCCAAACCTTCCCTGATTGCTTCTCTGATAAGTTGTTTACCATTGTCACTGAGTCTGTTTCTTTCAGTTCTTTGCTTAAGGCCATCTGGGGTGTGATGTCCTTCGCTTGAATTTGCCTCTCTTCCAGCTTCTTGAAGAAAGGCTTGATGCCTTTGTACGCAGGGGGTGGTTCTAGTAAAAAAGGCTTTGTATTGTCCAGATTACATATGCCCTCTCTTGATAAGATGAAACTTGTAGCAAACAGAGTGTAGGCAGCCACATGTGAGTCTTTCTTTGCATTCCCCAGTATGTTTTTAACAAAATGTGACATCAGGAAGTCATGGAGGTTTGGCAGGTCTTTCCCTCCTTTTGTGGGTAGTTTGAAAACTGTGTCTCTTTTTAGTTTTTCAATTTTTGACCCCCAAAAGAAGTTTGCAAAAAGTCTTTGTGTCACTTTTGTCCACCTGTATGATGGAGGGAAAATCATGGCAATAAACATCAGGATTGGTAGACATATTGCTTTCAGCACCAAGACTTTCCCTTCCAGGGAAAGTTTTCTTGTCGTCCAGAGCGCCATTTTCTGCTTGAGCTTTGTCTGGATCTTCTCCCAGTTTATTTCTCCCTTCATGTCCTGTGAAAAAAGAATCCCCAGTATTTTTACTGGGTCTTTGGAAGGTTTCACTGGGAGCTGAGACAGTTTGTCCCATTGTCCCACCGTCATGCAGTGTGTTTTCTCCACATTCACCTGTAGCCCAGCTGCTAGGGAAAAGAGTTGGGTTATAAGGAAAGTTCTTTTCATGGATCTAGCATCAGTGCAAGCAATGGTGACATCGTCCATGTATGCTACACATTTGACCTGTTTGCCTTGGCTGCCCGGTACCAGAGGGCCAGTTATGCACTTGTCCTTCCTGATGGCACATAGTAGAGGTTCAATTGCACATACAAAAAGTGCCGGTGATAAGGGGCATCCTTGTCTGACCCCCGATTCAATGTGGAACCCCTCAGATAGTGTACCATTTATAAGGACCTGGCTTTCACATCCAGTGTATATTAAGCCAATAGTTTTGATGAAACCTTCTGGGAATCCCATTTTCCTGAGCACTTTGAAAAGGTATTCATGACTTAGGGAGTCAAAGGCTTTCTGGAAATCAAGGGCCAAGAGAACTAGTGGATTCCCCCTGTCTTTCGCTAACCACAAGGTGTCTCTAATAATGGTCAAGCTGTCCCAGATTTTCCTTCCTGGGACCGCACATGTCTGGTCTGGGTGCACGATGGAGGCCAGCACCTTTCTGCATCTTCCTGCCAGGACTTTACTTAGGATCTTACTGTCCACATTCAAGAGGGTGATTGGCCTCCAATTGTTGATGTCCAGCTTGTCCCCCTTTTTCTCCAGCAGTTTTATGATGCCCTGTGGAAAGGAGGGGGGTAAAACATTTTTTTCCAAGCATTCTTTCAACAGACTCCAAAAATCCTTTGCAATAAGCCCCCAGAAAGTTTTGTAAAACTCCCATGGAAGGCCGTCTTGCCCAGGGGCTGATCCTTTTGGGGCTTCCTGAATGATTTGGAATAGTTCTTCTCCTGAAATGGGGGTGGTTAGAAATTGTTGTTCCTCTTGGGATAAAGAGCTCTGCAAAGACCCTAGAAAATCTTCACATGCACTTATATCTGATGGCTCTTTTTTGTACAATTGGGAAAAAAAGGCTGTTGTTATTTTCCCTACTTTCTCTGTGCCCTTTTGTGTTTGTCCATTTGTGTCTTTCAGTTCATTCATTACCTTATGCACTTGCTGTGCCTTTTTGAAAAAAAACCTTGAGCACTTTTCATCTTCCTCAAAGATCTTGACCCTGGAGTTAAAAATGTGTTCTTTCCCTCGTTGTTTCAGCCATTCTTTCAGTTCCGTTTTTGTTTTTTCTCTTTCCTCCCCTACTTCCATTCCACCCCTTTCCAGGTTTTCTAGCGTGATTATTCTTTGTTGTATTTCATCAAATTTTTGAAACTTTTCCTTGCTTTTGATCATGCTCTGTTTTCTGAAAAAAAGTTTTGTTTGTTTTTTTACCTCTTCCCACCATTCTGCTAAGGATGGGAAACTTTCCTTTCTGGTTTTTAAGTTGTTGTACATATCACTGTATTTTTACATATATTTTCCTCTTGTAATAACAAGGTGTTCATTTTCCACACACCCCTCCCCATTTGACACATGTTTGAGATTTCAACGGTTGCTTTCAAGATTTTGTGGTCTGACATACCACTCTCGTTTGTTTCATAATTCCTTGCTTTTATATTTTTGGAGGTGAAAATGAAATCAATTCTTGATTTGACTTTGCCACTTTCTGCTTCCCATGTGAACCTTTGTTTTGACCCTGATTTTGCCCCTGTATCTGACAGTTGCAAATCTTTACACATGTTTTTGAGACATTTTGCAGACTTATCAATTTCGTAACAATTTTTCTTGCCACATCTGTCTGTGGGGTTTATGATGCAGTTGAAATCCCCTGTTAACACCATTGGGGTTGCACCTGCAATAAAAAGTGGGAGCATTTCAAACAGGGACATTCTTTCATTCTTGTCGGTTGGTGCATAAATATTACAGACCTTAAAGGTGGTGTTTCTGTATTGTATGGTGACCATCATAGCCCTGCCTGGCTGTATGATTTTAGTATCCAGGATTGACATTTCTTTGTTTTTTATGAGGATGCCTATTCCAGCATTCTTGTTTCCACCCCCAGACCATTTGGAGGGGCCTTCTTCCCAATATTTGGATATGTGACTGTAGTCCGTGGAGTGGGGGATTGCACATTCCTGTAAACATATAATGTCCCCTTTTTGTACTTTGCAGAGCTCAAACACTGACGCTCTTTTCACTTGTGAGCCCATACCTCGGGCATTCCATGATATGATGTTAAACATTATATTTGCAATGGTGATTACTTTGCACGATATACAATACATGTTAAACCTGAACATTTTCAAAGCTCAATGGCGACCAGATGCTGTCACATATTTGCTGATTGCTTTCACTATTTTGACTCTAATAACCCGGAATTTGCCTTAGAAAAGTAGTGTGCCTAACTACGGTTCGTGCCTTCCTACTAGCGGACTGATACTCTGGCCCCTACCTTCCTAAATGCTCGCTCTTTATCGTTTTCAATGCCATAAAGCCCATAAAGAGCCCTGCATTTAGTATGAGAGTAAAGCAGCATTGTGAGGTGCGCACGGGATTGTGGGTATGCAGAGTGCTTGTGACGAGCTGACTGTTCCTCTAGTCTAGATCATCCTGACCTCTAGCGACAGGAAGGAGCGTTGCACCTCCCGCACGGCGCATCGTTCTGCGTCACTTGACCCTGTGACGCCTCCCAGCGGCAAGGGACTCTTCTCCTTCGGCCGAGGAGGTCCAGCGGGGGGCCCAACCGCCCCCGGATAATCCCTTTTCCAGCAAATCACGGAGCTTCTTGTGGAGAAACCCTACAAAAATTAAAACAACTTCCGCTTCTCACGGCCACTCGAAGTGCGCATGAACCACGGACAATTGGAAAATTATCTTAGGACGAATATGATTCTGTTCGCCAATCACAAAAACAATATAACTTACTAATGTTAGGGTGACATTACTGTAGTGACGTGCCAGTCACTTTCATGAATTCCTTTGTATGCACAACTACAGGCGCTCCTTCTCCTATTAAACAAACGCCTGTGTCGCCTGTACTGATGAATCGGGTGTTTGCCGCAGAGGCTTTTGGGTATGCAAATGACTGTGGCTGGCCACGCCCCCTCCAGTGACAGCAAGGCTCCTGCAGCAGCCCCATGAAGACTTGTGCTCTGAGTCCAGGCTGAGAAGAGTCTCAAATCCAGTAATAATCACACAGGCCAACATTTTAGGACAGGGAGGGGGAGATTTAAAATAGAAAATCGGGAGAATGAGAATCCTCCAATGACTTCTGTTGTAGACAAGGCAATTTCAGGCAAGGGACGGCTAAAATAAAGGCATTTTTGGCTTGCAAAATCGGTAGTCTCCCGCCTGAATAGGTTCTATTGGTATGTACGAATAATGACTAAAGGCTCCGTGGGGTTACGGTACTTCTACAATATACTCGGGTGCATACGTGCCAACAGACCCGATTCACACAGGACAGTCCCGACTTTTGAAGCCAAAAAGGCTGTCTCCGCCTGACATGGCAGCTTCTTCAATGCAATTCAATGGGGAAATGCATCTACCCTTCCAAGTACCACGCATCAGGAGTGAGACTAACACATTTTACTGCTGGTGTCTACATCAATAGACTAAAATGCATTAGTGACACAATTATAGCGCTCGGGGACACTGCAGGAGCCGTGCTTGAGGAACTCAGCTGCGCAGCCCTGAGCGATCGCACCGGCATGCGCTGTGCTAGTAGAGCATGCTTTCTCACTTGTTGTAATGTTTACACACTGCAGAGCCTCCTAATGAAGGAACTCCGGTGCCCTGTGGAGAATCAATCAATCAATCAATCAATCAATCAATCAATCAGAGGGCAGGTGTCTCTGTCTTTAAATAGTCCAGACATGGATCCTGGAGGCAGCACCTTGCCTGGTGTTCATTTCCGGCAACGCACCCACCCCACTGTGACCTCGCACGGGCTGATTGACCAGAGTCAGACACCTCCAGGCAGCAGCTTTATTTTAAGTTGCCGCAACAGCACATTAAACCCAGAAATCATCGTCCTTCACCGCGCCCAAATGAAGCCTATTTGCTAAGAGTTTCAGATCGCTATGAGTAAAAATGTAATATTTTCAGTGTAGTTATGAGTGACATTTTAACCGCTATGAGTGACACTTACTCAAGAGCAAAATCAAGCAATGAAGACGAGGGAAACATAAAAATATCAGAAGTTACACCCATGGAGAAGTGTGGCTCAATGGTTAGAGCGGCAGACCTTGATGCAGAGCGCTGGCCAGGGACCAGGGTTTGATTCCCGCCTCGGCGGGATCGGGCTTAAATTCCTCTGACCGGATATTCTCGCCTCAGTGCCGAATCTAAGCATGGGCCCCACGCTGCAACTCTGGGCAATAGCTTGCTTAGTCTCCACAACGGCCCCCGATACACAAAGGATGCCTGGTTTCACCATGGGATGCCCAGGAGTGGACACCTCACAAGGAAAAGCCAGGAGGGGTTCCTTTGTGGTAGGAGTACAAGCGCTGGGATGCTTACGGGTTACTGTTCGTGCACTTCTCAGGCACAGAGGGCAGGGGGCACTACAGCTGCCCAGAAGAAGATCTCATTGGTCTGATCATTCATGGCCACACACTATCCAAAAAAGCACATTTGATGGTATAGCATAGCAAGTGCAACTAGGGGATTGATGCCCAAGCACAGGCATATTTGTTATTATCCCACCATATTGCAGAATCCATCATTCAAGTCTTAAGCCCACATAGATATATTGATGCGTGTAAGTAAACACTGCAAAAACACTGCAGGCCTCATTTATGAGGTTTTGCCGTAGGGAAGCCCAGCAGGCCTTCCAACTGCGCTTCCCTAAGGCTAAAGAAAAGGGCAGGAATGGGCCGTACGTATAAGATACAGCACATTCCTGTCCTTTTCGCCTGAGCCGGCGCACAGTGGGCTGCCGAGCACCAACGCAGGTACCTTTGCACCATGGTGCAAGCGTGCCTGCGTTGCAGGGATGATTATTTTTGTACAGAAAGGGAAACCTCTCTGGACAAAAATAATCACAAGAGGCTTTTCCTCTTTCTACGTGTTTTGCAGAATGCAGCACACATAGAAAAAGGGAAAATGAGGAGAAATAAAGATATTTCTCCCCGTTGCGCCTCCCTTATCCCTCCCATGGATTTAGGCCCAGATCTCTGTACTGGGTGAATGTATGACATTGTCCCGCATTCTGTCCGTCACTTGTTGTTTTTGCATTTGTCGCCCCGAGTGAGACGGTTATGCTCAGACGTGAGTTCCGTCTTCTCCATGCCACTGGAATCAAGCTATCCAGGCTGATGAGGGCTGAAAGCCCGAAACCGGTCCTTGGATGCTTGTTTCCAGTCCAGGGAGGACCTGGCTTGGCAGTTCGGGCTGAACTGTTCCCATGGGGCACAGGGTCAAGACTGATTTGCATATGGCTAGGTTCAAACTGGAATGGCATGGTGAGCAAAACAACTATGGATTTAGGCCCAGATCTCTGTACTGGGGTTAATGTATGACATTGTTCTGCATTCTGTCCATCACCTGTTGTTTTTGCATTTGTCTCTCCTGGGGAGGAGGCGTAAGCTTTTGGCACTGCCTCAGATTCTCGAATTCTCCTAAACCTGGGGCAGTGTCAAATGGCCTTGGATGTTGCTGGGAACACCCCCAGCAATACCCATTGCACGAAGATTTAATGCAGAACACTGCGTTAAAGGGAATGATATTTATTAGGCAGCATTAGGCCAAAAAAGTGGCTTAGTGCTGCCTGATAAATATCAGGCAGGCTTCTGTGCCAGGGAACGTCACAAAAAGTGACGCTCCGATGGCGCAAGGGGCTCATAAATGAGGCCCTGTGACTGTTACGCCCATACCTTACATTCTGTCCATGCATCTCCTGGCACCAAGGACAAGGTATGTGCTCCGCAGTGTTTGCTGGTTACCCCTGCATCTAGTGATAGAATAATGTGTTGTTTGCAGCGTGTCTGCATCTCCTCTTCCACCGCTCACTCACCCTGAGCAATGCAGTGCTGCGGGCTTATGCGTGGGTGCACATTAAACACGCTATTAACAGTTTCCTGAACACATCCAACAGTGCGGTGAGTGCAGGCTTGTGTCATACTGTGGAGATAATAAACGGTGCACTGCAGGCTAAGAACGACTCCACCTCCGATAGGTAATATTAACTTCAAAGTGTTTATTCATCGGTTCATGGTTCCTCATACATAGAGAGCGATGCCAGCAAGCCCCAGCACAACAGCTAATCCTGGCCAACTGCTGCCTGCCTATTCTAATACCCGATCATGTCCCTCACCAACCTTCCACTCACAACACTCCAATGTCCAACACACCTTCCCCTCAATACAAATAACAAACACAACAAAACAACAATAGATGAATGACACATGCCCTTTCCCCCTTAGAACACCAACTACCAGGAAATAAATATGCACACTGTAAATAACTAAAATAGAATATTATCCCATCACAAACTCTTTAACATGACCAGGCAATTTACTGTCTCTCGCACTTCGAAGTACTCTCACATCTCACTCACTCTAGCGATTGCTTCAACTCTTGAACACACCTCATCGCCCATCAAGTATCCACTTACAGTGTCATGCATGCCACACTCCTAACCATTATGTTTGCTGAGAGAAGCTGGCCTGGCATATATTTGTCCACTATTCAAGTGGGCACCTTGCACCAGTCCAAACGACCTTTATTGATGGTAGGTTTAGACAACCTTTTTAGAAAGCTATCCTAGTGGTAGCTGTTTAGAGCAGCCTTAAGGATAAGTCTTGAAGGAATGTAAAGCAGCTTGTTTTACCTGTCGATAATCTCTTGAATAATCAAATGAAAGTATACCACACAAGGTATATATATAAAATATATGTATTGATTCTAAACACAACCCCTCTCGTCTCTTTATGAGGCTAGAGGCAAAAGTACAATACAAGAACTTCAATAGCACACAGTAAAGTAGCAGAGTATACGTTTTGCCCTAGGGGCCTCACAAACCATAAACTAAGAAAGTGGTATAAGTACCGCTCTCAACACAGAGACCAGGCCTAGAGCCTGTAGAAGCGCTGGAGCAACCAGGAACCACCCATGATAGGGTCGCAGGAGACCCACGGGGGACGCATGCAGTGTCTAAACATGGCCGCAAATCACCATTGAATTCTATGGAGAAAGTTAGAGCTAATGTTTTAAAGTTTAAGGACACTTAGGAGTGGACTACGTAAAACCCATTCAGAACTGGACACTTTGAGAATCAAGACCCACAGGAGCACCGGAGTACTCGTGTTACCTCACCCAGGGAAGCCAGGTGCATAGGTGTCTTTTCGTATCGGGTTTCGTCGTCTATTCAAAAAGGAGAGAGAGCTGCGTGGAAATGCTGTAGGCATCCAGGTGAAGAGTGTCCGGATGGATCCAAGAGTGGATCGGAGATCTGAAGAACCTGAAAGCAGAGAGGACAGAGTGTGGGTCACTAGCCAGTGACCAGGATGGCGACAGGAAGATGCCAGCCGATGTCGGGTGATTTCAAGGGAAGTAGGTGAAGCTTGACTCTTCAGCCACGAGGTCCAGGAGCCATCGACGACAACCAGGAGCTGGATTCCAGCTTTCCCACAAAGGATATGGAGAGCTGCAGCATCGGTATCCGGATTGTACCTAAGAAGCCTTGGCAACAGCAACCCACGCAAGATGACAAGATTGGCTTCGGTGCAGACTAGCAAGGTCTGAGGGACTCACCATTTGGAGGGGAGTCAGGGCACGTCTGGGGCAATCAGGGAAGCCCTAGAAACAAAGTAGAGTCCTTTGTGGGGACCCACTAGCCAACAGACTAGGACTTTCAAAGGCACTTTGAGCGGAAATACTGAAAGCGGGCCCACGGAACACTCGTGGAGTGTGGGCCCACAATCTTCAAGGCAAAAGGTGCTCAGGGCTTGAACTACAAGTAGCCCAGTGCACAACTTCGGGAAAGCTCGGGAAGTTGATGTGCTAGCAAACGTGCAGGATGTCCAGGAGTTCCGGTCCAACGTCTCTGTTGTCAGCTACAGGTCTCAGCTTTGCTGGGGACTCGTGTCAGCCTGGGAGATGTCTAGAAGTCTGCGTCCTGTGTCGCAGATCCTTTGGGATCCATCAGGAGCCTTGAAAATGCAGACCGGCAAGATGCTTTTTTGGTCCCTGTTTGAACAGGGGAGTCACTCCTTAACCCCAAGGGAGATTTCTTCCATCTTCCAGTCCATATGGAATGTCAAAGGTCCAAGATATATGTTGCAGAGTTTCGTCCAGGGTAATCTAAAGTCTCAGTGACTGGGTTCCTAAACTTATACTAAGTTTAGGGGTTGGACTAGCTCTAGGGTCCCACATATGGGAGGACATGGGGAGGGGTGGTTATACCCCTTCCCCTTTGTCCAGTTTCACGCCAGAGCTGCGGCTCAATGCCCCAACAACCGGTTTGAACTGGGAAATGCAAGGGCCACCTTGTGTGTCCCAGGCAGTGTCTGAAAAGCATTCACTGAATGCAACCCACCCTACCCCAATACACTAAAGCCTGTATGGGGAGGTGTCGGCACCTCCCTGGACAGGAAACCTACTGTCCAGGCCTACCCTGCCGGAGTTTCGTCCAGCATCAGGAGGTCAGACTCGTGTCTGTGGCAGCAGGACCCATTTTGTGATGCTGAGGCTCTTTCACATTTACCGGTATACCAGTGTGTACATGTCTTCTCCCTCTAGAAGGGTGGAATTCTACCCCCGCCGCCAGAACTGGTGGGGAGGTAAGATTCCAAAGTGTTTGACACCAAACACAACATGTTTTGCTGCAGCCAAACCACAGTTAGCATTTACTGCGAGGTTGTAATGCACTTAAGAGTATATGGTATGGCTGTATCATAGAACAGCTATAAGGAAGGGTTTCCAAAAGCTGCAGAAGAGCTCAGCTCATGCTAGGGCACCCTCTCACACAAAACCAAGCACTCTGCCTTCAGGATTGTCAAGGCCTGCCATAGGAGTGACTTATAGGTTTATATGTGTCTATATATTTAGGTAGATATAGGTATACTATATCTAAGTAAGGGGTGCTTACACCACCTTACCCAGGCTTCAAATGCAGACCTGTGGTGTCATTTTGGAAGGCTTCCCAGAGGTGGCATAACACATGCTTCAGCCCTTGGTAGGCCTCTGGAGTACCTATACCCTTGGTACCTAAGGTACCATATACTAAGGACTCACAAGGGTAACCCAGTAACCAATCTGGAGTGTACCTAAAGTACATGTAACCAATTTAGAGAGAGAACAGCTAGGCTGTGGTCCTGATTAGCAGGGCCACAGCCAGACTAAAGTAGATAAACCAGCGAAACAGAGCAAAAAGTGTGGGTAACCATAGGAAGCAGATCTTACTCTCCTACACCCGCTAACCTCCTTGCACTCACTCACAGGGCATAAATTCCGCACTCTCCCATCTTCAAGTTTCACTGCACCTTCCAACACCTTTATGATCCTCAATGGATCAGACCAACGAGGTGCCCCCTTTTCCAATAGGCCTGGTTTCCTCACTCGCACATACTGACGTACCAAAATTTTCAACATCTTCTTATTACCCGACACGCGTAGATGTAAGGCACTCAGGCTATTTGCATTTTTATTTTGAAATTGAAACTGATATTTGTGTTTTTAACTGTTTTTAAATCAATTGCTGGCACATTGCACTTTTGGTTATCTTGTAAGTAGGGCCCCTACCTCAGCCGCTCTTTGCCTCTTTTCTTCTTACTCCGGTCCATGGCGGGTGTCCCCGTTTGTAGTGGAGAGTATAGAGGACTGCAAGCGTCTCTACTTCTGGCTGCTTCTTGCGGGTTAGCACACTAGCACCTGCTTACTACTTAAACCTAATCAACAACAAAAATGCCAATACTGAGTTCTACTCCAAACCATACTTTGTTCACCAGGCTAACAACCATTGAATTATTAACCATGTGTTGGATTTAATCCGTCAATGTTTATTTCTTTTAGAAGATTCCGAAAAACACACACAGTACAAAATGTATTTATAAATATGTGAAAAACACCTAAAAGTTATTTAGGAGACAGACGTACACAACAAGAATGGACAAAAAATTATAATGCATTCACACAATCTCTTGAATCACCTGACTCAGCTCGTCTTCATATCAAACTATCCCACCTTCAAGCTTACAAAACAAAACAGACATGAAACAAAAAACGACATGGGAGAATGTCATCGCCTGAATCCAGGATATTTTTCACTGTGGAAAAAAAGAAGTTTTTCTTTTTAGCTCAAATAATTAAAATACATCGCTACTCAGAAACATAAATGCGTGCAGATATTTTAGACATAAAACCCAACAAAAAAAGGTTGACGCGTTTCGGACCGGACCCGCAAAGGGGCAAATTGGCCTTCACCCCATTGAAGCCTGTTTACTCATTTGTAGATCGCTACCCCGCCCTGCAGATGAAATTTTGCTTTCCCTTGCAACTCATGCCTGGGAAACGTGGGTTAGGGACTTTTCTAATCCAACCTCAATCTTGGCATCCCCCTGAATATCGTTTTGTGGGATTAAATAGGCCTAACAACAAGGTGGGTGGTGGGATTGCAGTGATCCTAAGTTCAGGCTAGGAAAATCCCTAACATCAGCCCCTTAGAAGCTATGTATTTCAGCATCTCTGCTGTATCGAATATAGCCATGGCTGGAATTCTTATTTACAGACTCCCTACCTCCGGCCTCAACATTTTACAGATTATTATAATATTGCGGCTGATCTATCGCTTAAACATACACATATTATAATCCTTAGTGATTTTAACTTACATGTGGATGATCCTCAGTGCACTAAAGCTGGACAGCATCTAGAAACCCTGGAAGGCCTTAATCTAACCCAGCGGGTTAGAGGCCCTACCCATCGGGCCGGCCATACTCTAGATTTACCGTTTACCCTAATCTGTCCGTGCTCCGCCTATACCTCTTACATGGTCAGACCATTTTTTTTAATCTTGTTTAGTGTGGCTACTCTCTCTCAATCAACTAATTCCTCTTTTGCCCGGGATCACAGTAGGAAATGGTTTAAAATCACTTGTAACACTTTGGCCCCCACCCTTTCTCGCACCCATCTGCAGTTAGGGGGGATTTGGAACTAGATGTAGCTAACTTTAATTATTGGCTCTCCTCTGCCCTTTATACGGTTGCCCCAGAGCAACCTATTGTCTCCTCTAAAAAAAAAAAAACTCTGCCACCTGGTTTACCCCCGCTCTGCGCGCTGAAAAAAGTCAGTGCAAGAAACTCAAACAGAATTGGAGACTATCCCATGAAACAGAGGCTAAATCAATTTCCAGAGCCGCGATTAAGAATTTTCACAATCTTAAGTGCTCAGTAATGTGAGAGTATTTTGTCCAGAAAATGAACTGCGCCAGTAATTTTTTCTCTTTGACCTGGAAACAGGCCATGCTAATACCTATTTTGAAAAAAACGGATGCAGATCATTCTGTTTTTAAAAATTACCGCCCCATTTCCCTGCTACCTAAACCAGCCAAAGTCCTGGAAAAAGTAGTTCAGGAGCAATTATCGAGCTATCTTGAGGTGTGCCATCATTTACACAACTCACAATCTGGGTTAGATCCGGATATAGCACAGAGACTGCACTGCTGGAGGTTTCTGAAACAGTTTGTGAATGTTTGGACACAGGTGAAGCAGCGATGCTGGTGCTTCTCGACCTGTCCGCGGCATTCGATATGGTCTGAAATGATTTTTTGCTTGAGAGACTATACATTCTCGGGATTCAGAGTACTCCTCTAACCTGGATCAGACTGATGGAGCAAGGATTCGCACGTAAAGCGACTTGCTCTCATTCATGAACCTCGTCTAACCTTTAATAAGTATTAACCAATCTTGCTCGTCTTAAAAATCACATTTTTACAGTACACGCGGGTGTCCAAGAGAAGCTCGCCTATGTGTCTAGTAATCATAATGATGCTCGCACTATTGAATGGCCGCTTTGCAGAAATTCAGTCTGCGCATGCGTCGGTCATACCCATGTGATGTGACGCACTCGCAGTTCTGGAGGGAATATTCGCTCATGCGCATTACTGCTAAATATGGCCGCTTGTCTTTAACCATGCTCTCTGCTTGCTCATGCTGCTTCTGCATATCTGTCATTTCTGCATTTAACCATAATGCTATAGATATTATAAAGTAAGGGATAAAGGGTAGTTGGTCACGGTATATAGTGTATTCATTTTTTCCTGTGTTTCTAATTTGTTTTCGCTTACTTTTAATGTACCGCGTATCTGCGGGCCTGGGAGTTGGGAAGCTGCGCCATTTTGGAAGCTTATGTGGACCCGATCACGTGATATGAGGACCGGGCCTTGCATCAGTGGAACTCAGCCAGCCGGCTACCGAAGCTGAGACGCTCCTGGGAACCTGCCCCATGACCCAGAGAGGAGAAGCTGAATTTCACCTGAAATGCAACATTTGTTTCTTTCTACTGTATGCTCTATTGTCCTCTTCTACACGTATGCCTGGGAACAGGAATGTAAGGGGTGGGTACTGTCATTTGAATATTAAATATGGGAACACTGAAATGTAGGTGGTAACTATGACCTAACCACCACTCTTGACCAATCATAAGAGGGGACCTCGTCACTTGCAACATTTGTGGGTGGTCTGGGGGTCCAAGCAGGGTATAACTAGCCTAGTTTAGTTAAGGAAAATTGTCCGACTTGTCCGAGTAGCTGACCTGTCACTGACCCTATGAACTCTATAGGTGATTGATACAGAGGGCTGCGGAGCACTCTGTCCGAGATTTTCCACAAACTCCAAGGGGTGGAAATAGTCTTAAGTGCTGGCGAAGCACTTTGCTGGGAGATTCGAAAACCCAATCGGCGTTACTGGCGGATTCCGTGCAGAGAGGGAGTAACGCAGGCGTTGCATCCGAAGCTGCAGGTGTTGGTCGTGCCCTTTGATAAGCCCAGTCCTGATCCAAATCCTGAGGAGTATCCTGTCCTGACTGTCCATGAGCTGTACCTGCCCGCCTACTGGCATTCTGAATCCTTGAGGGTCCCTGTCCTCGCCTTTTTCCCCAAGCTGACCCGTGGCCGGGTTGGTCTTCATTCCCGTCCTAGGTAAATATAAGTGTGGGTGTCCGTCTAACTATACTCTTCTTTTCCTTTTCTTTAATAAAGCACTCTTGCCTGTGATATTATCCTTATCACCTCCTGAAATGATTTTACATGCAATTGTTTATTAGTTATGTTCCTGTAGGAGAGTAGGGTCTGCTATCCTATGGTCACCCCAATTTTTGCTTTTTGCTTCACTGGTTTTCGACTTACTGAGGCTGTGGGCCTGCTAATCAGACCCCCAGCCTGCTGTTCTCTCTCTAAATTTATAATACATGTGCTATAGGTACATACCACAATTGGAAATGGACTCCTTGTCAGCCCCTGTTCCATGCACTATAGGCGCTCAGGGCATAGGTGCCACCAAGGCCTCCCAGGGGCTGAAGCATAGCTTTTGCCACCCCTGGCTGGTTCTTAAATTGACACAACTGGCTGAACACTCAGCTGGGGCAAGTGGGTGTAATCACCCCTTGCTTAGATATAGTATACCTATATCTAAACCTACATCTGGACACATATATAGCCTGTAAGCCACTCCTATGGAAGGCCTCATCAATCCTGGAGGCAGAGTGCGTGGTTTTATGTGAGATGGAGCTCTGGCATGAGCTGAGCCTGTCTGCAGCTGTCGGGAACAACTCCCTAAGCTGATCCGGGATAATGCCATACCATATACTCTTAAGCGCCTTATAATCCTCGCGGTTATATAGCAACTTTAGTTTGGCTTTATCAAAACATGTCGTGTAAGGTGTCATATGAATTGGAATACTACCCCCTCACCAGTTCTGGCGATGGGGGTAGCATTCCACCCTTCTAGAGGGATAAGACATGTTACTTTACTGAAACGCGGTTGATTTAAAATGAGCCTCAGATCCACAAAATGGATGCCCCTGCCACAGACACGGGTCTGGCCTCCTGCTGCTGACCGAAACTCAGCAAATGGTGGCCTGGACAAAAGGTTTCCTGTCGCAGGGCGGTGTCAAACCACCCCAGACAGGAGATAGTGGATTGCAGCAGGGAGGTTTCAAAGAAACCAGACACTGCTTGGGGAGCACAAGGCTGCCCCTTGCATAATCCGGCCAAACCGGTTCTGGGGCCTTCCAGCCCCAGTCCCAGCGCGGCCTGGATCAAAGGAAAGGGGTGTAACCACCCCCTTCCTGGGTCCCACCCATAGGAGGGGACCTAGCAGGATGTCCAGCTCACCAGATAAGAGTGGGAGCAGTGCCAATGCAACTCAGATCATCCTGAAGAAACATAAGAAATGAATCCTGGACCCTTCGACATTCTATTTAACATAGAAGCCTGAAGAATCTCCCTTGTGGTCAAGGAGTGACCACCCTGTGCAAACAGGCACCATCCAGCCCTCGACCCTTGCTTTGTTGCAGTTCCCGCCGGAACTCGAGCGACAGAGATTGACGAGATCAAGCTTGCCTGCCTTCTCCCAGCCCGATCCACAGTCCCTGCAGAGCTGAGACCAGTGGAGGCGACCGGAAGCGTGGGGCACGCCATCTTGAAAAGGCCATGAGACGCTGACCGTGCAGCCCACGAGTGGTCCTCGAAGCTGTGCACCGGGGTTTGAGAAGCCCCCACCCCGAGCTACACTTGCACCAAAGCTACCCCCTCCACACTCGACGAGTGCTGCGTGGGGCCCTTCTGCTTGTGTGGACTCGACACGTTGGCCCGGCCACTTGCCAGCTGGCTTGTGGCCCCTGTGCCAACGAAACCTTGAATACGACTTGCTTTTTTGGTTGCTCTAGATCTGCACCAACTCCTGTGAAAAGGAGCCCCCACTCTGACCCTCCTGGTTTGAGTGAGAAGCAATCTCCCGGTTCCGCGTGGATTGCTTTTACCAAGTGCTGTTTGCTGCAATCTTGAAGCCGACGGTGCTGTCGGCGAGAGCCTACGTGGGACAGATCGTGACCTGCTCCTGGACGTCGCAGATGCCCCAGAGCCCACGTGACAGCGGAGAGAAGCCTCTCAACAACCACCTGATTGCGCCCGACATTGCCTGGTTCCGTCCTGGTTCCACCCTGGTCACTGCTGAGTGACCCAGACTCTGTCCCCTCTGCTTTCAGGTACTTCTCGACTTCGATGCACCCTTGGATCACACCGGACACTTCCACTTTCCATCGCCTGTAGCATCTTCAGCTCCAAGCACCAAGAGCCTGCGTGTCAAAACCCGACGCCACTTCGACCCTGTGCACCCACGGCCTGTGGGTAAGGTAAGATTGCAACGCCGGTGTTCCCACACTGGTACACACCTCTAGGGTCTGTGTCTTGAGTTTTGTTCCTCTAGGTTCAGCGGAAGTATCTTTTAACTCACTTTGTGTAACTTTTACGCACCATTGACATTGCATGGGTGCAAGCCGCACTTTCCGTGCTGCACCCGAATTCCGTGGGCTACTCCCGACTTCAGCATTGCTAGTCCTGACTGCTCCCAGCGATTCTCTAGGCCCTAGGCCTAACCACTGTTCGATTAGTATCTCTTATACCACTTTTTTAGTATATGGTTTGAGTGGCCACCGGCCCTCATCCAAAATTGTGCAACTTTGTATGTTATACTGTGCTTTTGATTTAACGCTTGTGCCCCTTTCCTCATAAAGAGTACTGGGGAGTAATTTAGAAATAAATACATATATTTTTATAATATATACTTGTGTGGTGTCCATTCATTTGATTACAGGATTGTATGTGGTAAAACAGCTCGCTTAACACAACCTCTTAAGTTAAGCCTTTAAGGCTGCTTAGTCTATGCTACCACTAGGATAGCTTGTCTAACAAGGTTGACTTACAACCAGACATCTTTGGGGTTTGTTTGGACTGATACCAAGTGGTTCCAGAATTGGAAACACTACATATCAGGCCAACTTCTCACATTGGTGTGCAGCGGTGCGGATTTGAGCTTGCTGTTTGTTTTACCATTGCAATCTTTACATCAAATTGAAAGATCACATCAAGTACCTTAGGTACATATAAATCAAAAGCTTAGCATATTAAGTTCTACTGAACTTAGTAGTTGTAGATTAAAGGGATTAGCACACCCTGACTACAACTCACTAGCAAGGTACAGTAGGAAAACACTTAGTGTAGGTAAGTGCACCACTTACACCTCACTAGCAGTCATGTCTGATACAGGTGGAGCCTCAGGCTCTGCTCCTGTAGCAGTTGACCCTACCAAGGCAACTTCCAGATATGACAACCTTAGCCACAAAGACCTGAGTGCCTTGTGCACAGCCAGGGGGCTAAAAAAGGGCAGAGGCCCTACCATTCCTTCCCTGATAGCTATCCTGGAAAAGGATGACTTAGATAAGGTGAGTCAGGCTCCCTTAGATTCAGGTGAGGGGATAAACTCCCCTGAGAATGAGGATCTTCCAGATGAAGAAGAAGAGGAGGAGGAAGAGGAAGAGGAAGGCTCAGATGTAGAAGAGCCTGAAGATCAGGATCAGAGGGTGACCCAGGTACAGGTTGCCAGGCTTAACCAGGCCAACCTAGACCTCCATGGGAATGGAGAGGGCCAGCACCACTCCAGATCTCATAACCAAATTCTCCCAGGTAACAGGAGGGTGAGATCTCAATCAGGGGACTCTCATCTTTCTAGTGCCTCAAGAGAATCTCAAAGAGGGATGACTCCCTCCCAGAGAAAAGAGCATAGGGCCAGAATGAGGGCTGTCCAACTCGAAATAGAAAGGGAAGAGGTAGCCTTGGCTCAAGCTAAACTTGCTTTAGCAAGAGAAAGAAAATTGTGTGGCTTAGATGCCACTGGTGGCAGCAAAGTTCCTAAAGAAAAAGACAGGGCCTATGACAATAGAAACCTGACAAAAATTGTGCCCCCCTTCAAGGAAGGGGATGACATCCACAAATGGATGACTGCTCTTGAGAGGGCCTGCATGGTACAGCAGGTCCCTGAGGATCAGTGGGCAGCAATTTTATGGTACTCCTTTTCTGAGAAAGGGAGGTATAGGCTCCTCACTGTTAGACCTGAGGATGCCAAAAACTACTCTGTCCTGAAGAGTGCTCTTATTGAAGGGTTTGGCCTAACCACTGAGCAATACAGGTTGTTGTTCAGAGACACCCAAAAAGCACAGACTCAGGACTGGACTGATTTTGTTGAATGTGCCACTAAGGCTCTGGAGGGTTGGCTGCAGGGAAGTAAAGTCTCAGACTATACAGGATTGTACAAACTTATGATGAGAGAACAGATCCTTAATAACTGTCAGAACCAGCTGTTGCATCAATACCTTGTTGACTCTGATCTGACCTCTCCCCAAGAATTGGGAAAGAAGGCAGACAAATGGGTCAGAACAAGGATTAAGCAGAAAAACCAGAACCAAGGTGACCAGAAGAAAACAGACCAGAAGGGTGGGAATCAGAAAGATAAAGAAAAGGACCAGAAGTCTTCAGGCCCCCAAACTAGCAATAAGGAGGGGGGTTCCCAAAATGGAAACAAGAAAAAGAAGAATGATGGCCCAAAGAAACCTTGGTGTAATACCTGCAAATCAGTTTCACACTGGGGCAGTGAATGCACTAAGAAAAATCCAGTTGCTACCACTGCAGCTCCTAAAGCAACTGCACCCCCTAGTACAGTCAGCAGTGGTAGTGCACAACCTAAGGGGTTAGTAGGGTTAACCTTGGGTACTGAGGTGGAATCTGGCCTAGTCAGAATCCCCACATAGGCAGTTCTCCTATATGATGTGGACTTATCTTTGCCCACTGCAGTAAGCCCCAGTAACCTGGGCAAATATAGGCAGACTCCCTTAATCAATGAGAAACTGGCTCAGGCGTACAGGGACACTTGTGCCAGTGTCACTATGGTGACACCAGACTTTGTGGACCCTGGTCAGATTGTACTGGGTGAAAGTTACCTAGTGACCAATGCAAGCAACTCCACTACTTCCCATAGTGTGGCTGTTGTGAACTTCTCCTGGGGAGGGGTAGATGGCCTAAAGAAAGTTGTTGTGAGTGCAGACCTCCCAGTAGACTGTCTGTTAGGCAATGATCTTGAAAGCTCAGTTTGGTCAGAAGTGGAGTACAGAACTCATGCAGAAATGCTAGGGATTTCAGCTCATGTCCTTGCAGTGACAAGGTCTCAGGCTAAGAAGTGCCTTCCTGAACCAGTGGTGGATCTTGAAACAATAGACCAACCACAACCCAAGAGAAGGAGCAAGAGGGTTAAGGCTGTGCCTTCCCACTTGCCTCAGGTTGAGGATCAAGTTTCACAGGAAACTGATTCTGCAGTCCAAGAGGAGACTGTCTCAGAGGAGCTTGAACCTTACCAGGTTGAGTTTCTGGGGACAGGGGGACCCTCAAGGGCAGACCTGGGGCAGGCCCAATTAGATTGCCCTTCACTTGAACCCCTCAGACAGCAAGCTGCTGCTGAAGCTGCAGGGAATGCTCAAGGTACCCATAGAGTTTATTGGGATGAAGGACTCCTTTATTCAGAGGCTAGAGACCCCAAGCCTGGCACAACCAGGAGGTTGGTTATACCTTTGAAGTTTAGGGGTTTCCTTCTTACCTTGGCCCATGATATTCCCCTTGCAGGACACTTAGGCCAGAATAAGACTTGGGACAGGCTTCTTCCACACTTTCACTGGCCTCACATGTCAGAAAATGTCAAGGAGTTTTGTCGCTCCTGTGTCACTTGCCAAGCCAGTGGTAATTCAGGTGGCACAACAAAGGCCCCCCTGATACCACTACCTGTGGTGGGGGTACCCTTTGAGAGAGTTGGAATAGACATTGTGGGTCCCATGGATCCTCAAACAGCATCTGGGCACAGATTTATACTGGTGGTAGTGGATCATGCCACCAGGTACCCAGAGGCAATTCCCCTGAGGACCACCACAGCTCCTGTGGTGGCAAAAGCCCTCATTGCAGTTTTCTCAAGAGTGGGCTTTCCAAAGGAGGTTCTTTCAGACAGAGGTACCAACTTTATGTCTGGATACTTAAAAGCAATGTGGAAAGAGTGTGGAGTAAACTATAAGTTTACCACACCCTACCATCCACAGTGCAATGGGCTTGTTGAAAGGTTCAACAAGACCCTAAAGGGAATGATAAAAGGTTTACCAGAGAAGCTTAGGCGGAAATGGGACATCCTTTTACCCTGCTTGCTCTTTGCTTACAGAGAGGTCCCACAGAAGGGGGTTGGCTACAGCCCTTTTGAACTTTTGTTTGGCCACCCTGTGAGGGGTCCATTGAGTTTGGTGAAGGAAGGATGGGAGTTACCTCTCAAAAAGCCTAAACTAGACATTGTGGACTATGTACTTGGTCTCCGCTCCAGGATGGCTGAATACATGGAGAGAGCATCCAAAAACCTTGAGGCCAGTCAAGAATTACAGAAAGCTTGGCATGACCAAAAGGCTGTTCTGGTTGAGTTCCAGCCAGGGCAGAAGGTGTGGGTGTTGGACCCAGTGGGCCCAACAGCTCTCCAGGACAAATGGACTGGACCCTACCCTATCATTGAGAAAAAGGGAGAAGTCACCTATGTGGTTGACTTTGGTACCCCTAGGAGCCCCCACAGGGTGCTCCATGTAAACCGTTTGAAAGCATTTGTTGACAGGGAGGACATGAGTCTCCTCATGGTCACAGATGGGGATCAGGAGGAAGAGAGTGACCCTCTCCCAGACCTGCTTTCCCAGAACCCTGATGATGGTTCAGTTGATGGAGTAGCCTTGGCAGGCAGCCTCACTGAGCAGCAACAGGTGGACTGCAGACAGGTGTTGCAGGCCCACAGACATATGTTTTCACTCACACCCAGCCAGACTAATTGGTGCACCCATGAGGTGGACACTGGTGACAGTCTGCCTGTGAAGAATAAGATCTACAGGCAACCTGACCATGTCAGGGATTGTATAAAGGCTGAGGTGCAAAAGATGTTGGAGCTTGGAGTGATTGAGCCATCAGAGAGCCCATGGGCTAGCCCAGTGGTCCTTGTGCCAAAACCTCATACCAAAGATGGGAAGGGAGAAATGAGGTTTTGTGTGGACTACAGAGGTCTCAATGCTGTCACTAGGACAGATGCCCATCCCATTCCAAGAGCAGATGAGCTCATTGATAAATTGGCTTCTGCCAAGTTTCTGAGCACATTTGATTTGACAGGTGGCTACTGGCAAATCAGACTAGCTGAAGAGTCAAAAGCCAAAACAGCATTCTCTACCCCTAGTGGGCATTATCAATTTGTGGTAATGCCCTTTGGTTTGAAGAATGCACCTGCCACCTTCCAAAGGTTGGTGAATCAAGTCCTTGCTGGGTTGGATGACTTTTGTGCAGCATATCTAGATGATATTGCTGTCTTTAGCTCCACCTGGGAGGATCACCTGATCCACCTGAATAAGGTTAAGGAGGCCCTGAAAAAGGCAGGCCTGACTATCAAGGCTACTAAGTGCCAGATAGGGCAGAGCAAGGTTGTGTACTTGGGCCACCTAGTAGGTGGGGGTCAAGTTCAACCACTGGAGAGTAAGATCCAGACCATACAGGACTGGGCTCCTCCAACTATCCAGACACAAGTCAGAGCCTTCTTGGGCCTGACTGGGTATTACAGAAAATTTGTAAAGAACTATGGGTCCATTGTGATACCATTGAATGACTTGACATCCAAGAAGATGCCCAAAAAGGTTCAGTGGACAGTTAGCTGTCAAAAGGCATTTGATGACCTGAAGAAGGCCATGTGCTCTGCACCTATCCTGAAGAGTCCTGACTACTCCAAACAGTTCATTGTACAGACAGATGCTTCTGAGTTGGGGGTGGGAGCTGTGCTTTCACAACTTAATCAAGATGGTCAAGACCAGCCCATTGCTTTTATTAGCAGAAGGCTGACCCCCAGGGAGAAACGTTGGTCAGCTATTGAGAGGGAGGCCTTTGCTGTGGTTTGGGCCCTGAAGAAGTTGAGGCCATACTTGTTTGGTACTCACTTCCTAATTCAGACAGACCATAAGCCCCTCTTATGGCTAAATCAGATGAAGGGTGAAAATCCCAAACTGCTCAGGTGGTCCATTTCCCTACAGGGGATGGACTTAACAGTGGAGCACCGCCCAGGGACTGACCATGGTAATGCAGATGGTCTCTCCAGGTACTTCCACTTAGAACATGAAGACTTATCTGGTCAAGGTTAAGTTTAATGTCCCTGCGTTTGGGGGGGGGGGGGGTTGTGTAGGAGAGTAGGGTCTGCTATCCTATGGTCACCCCAATTTTTGCTTTTTGCTTCACTGGTTTTCGACTTACTGAGGCTGTGGGCCTGCTAATCAGACCCCCAGCCTGCTGTTCTCTCTCTAAATTTATAATACATGTGCTATAGGTACATACCACAATTGGAAATGGACTCCTTGTCAGCCCCTGTTCCATGCACTATAGGCGCTCAGGGCATAGGTGCCACCAAGGCCTCCCAGGGGCTGAAGCATAGCTTTTGCCACCCCTGGCTGGTTCTTAAATTGACACAACTGGCTGAACACTCAGCTGGGGCAAGTGGGTGTAATCACCCCTTGTTTAGATATAGTATACCTATATCTAAACCTATATCTGGACACATATATAGCCTGTAAGCCACTCCTATGGAAGGCCTCATCAATCCTGGAGGCAGAGTGCGTGGTTTTATGTGAGATGGAGCTCTGGCATGAGCTGAGCCTGTCTGCAGCTGTCGGGAACAACTCCCTAAGCTGATCCGGGATAATGCCATACCATATACTCTTAAGCGCCTTATAATCCTCGCGGTTATATAGCAACTTTGGTTTGGCTTTATCAAAACATGTCGTGTAAGGTGTCATACGAATTGGAATACTACCCCCTCGCCAGTTCTGGCGACGGGGGTAGCATTCCACCCTTCTAGAGGGATAAGACATGTTACTTTACTGAAACGCGCCTCAGATCCACAAAATGGATGCCCCTGCCACAGACACGGGTCTGGCCTCCTGCTGCTGACCGAAACTCAGCAAATGGTGGCCTGGACAAAGGGTTTCCTGTCGCAGGGCGGTGTCAAACCACCCCAGACAGGAGATAGTGGATTGCAGCAGGGAGGTTTCAAAGAAACCAGACACTGCCTGGGGAGCACAAGGCTGCCCCTTGCATAATCCGGCCAAACCGGTTCTGGGGCCTTCCAGCCCCAGTCCTAGCGTGGCCTGGATCAAAGGAAAGGGGTGTAACCACCCCCTTTCCTGGGTCCCACCCATAGGAGGGGACCTAGCAGGATGTCCAGCCCACCAGATTCGAATAAGAGTGGGAGCAGTGCCAATGCAACTCAGATCATCCTGAAGAAACATAAGAAACGAATCCTGGACCCTTCGACATTCTATTCAACATAGAAGCCTGAAGAATCTCCCTTGTGGTCAAGGAGTGACCACCCTGTGCAAACAGGCACCATCCAGCCCTCGACCCTTGAGAGCGACAGAGATCGACGAGATCAAGCTTGCCTGCCTTCTCCCAGCCCGATCCACAGTACCTGCAGAGCTGAGACCAGTGGAGGCGACCGGAAGCGTGGGGCACGCCATCTTGAAAAGGCCACGAGACGCTGACCGTGCAGCCCACGAGTGATCCTCGAAGCTGTGCACCGGGGTTTGAGAAGCCCCCACCCCGAGCTACACTTGCACCAAAGCTACCCCCTCCACACTCGACGAGTGCTGCGTGGGGCCCTTCTGCTTGTGTGGTTCGACGCGTTGGCCCAGTCACTTGCCAGCTGGCTTGTGGCCCCTGTGCCGACGAAACCTTGAATACGACTTGCTTTTCTGGTTGCTCCAGATCTGCACCAGCTCCTGTGAAAAGGAGCCCCCACTCTGACCCTCCTGGTTTGAGTGAGAAGCAATCTCCTGGTTCCGCGTGGATTGCTTTTGCCAAGTGCTGTTTGCTGCAATTTTGAAGCCGACGGTGCTGATGGCGAGAGCCTACGTGGGACAGATCGTGACCTGCTCCTGGACGTCACAGATGCCCCAGAGCCCACGTGACAGCGGAGAGAAGCCTCTCGACAACCACCTGATTGCGCCCGACATTGCCTGGTTCCGTCCTGGTTCCACCCTGGTCACTGCTGAGTGACCCAGACTCTGTCCCCTCTGCTTTCAGTTACTTCTCGACTTCGATCCACCCTTGGATCACACCGGACACTTCCACTTTCCATCGCCTGCAGCATCTTCAGCTCCAAGCACCAAGAGCCTGCGTGTCAAAACCCGACGCCACTTCGACCCTGTGCACCCACGGCCTGTGGGTGAGGTAACATTGCAACGCCGGTGTTCCCACACTGGTACACACCTCTAGGGTCTGTGTCTTGAGTTTTGTTCCTCTAGGTTCAGCGGAAGTATCTTTTAACTCACTTTGTGTAACTTTTACGCACCATTGACATTGCATTGGTGCAAGCCGCACTTTCCGTGCTGCACCCGAATTCCGTGGGCTACTCCAGACTTCAGCATTGCTAGTCCTGACTGCTCCCAGCGATTCTCTAGGCCCTAGGCCTAACCACGGTTCGATTGGTATCTCTTATACCACTTTTTTAGTATATGGTTTGAGTGGCCACCGGCCCTCATACAAAATTGTGCAACTTTGTATGTTATACTGTGCTTTTGATTTAACGCTTGTGCCCCTTTCCTCATAAAGAGTACTGGGGAGTAATTTAGAAATAAATACATATATTTTTATAATATATACTTGTGTGGTGTCCTTTCATTTGATTACAGGATTGTATGTGGTAAAACAGCTCGCTTAACACGACCTCTTAAGTTAAGCCTTTAAGGCTGCTTAGTCCATGCTACCATTAGGATAGCTTGTCTAACAAGGTTGACTTACAACCAGACATCTTTGGGGTTTGTTTGGACTGATACCCAGTGGTTCCAGAATTGGAAACACTACATATCAGGCCAACTTCTCACAGTTCCATTTTTCCCTTCCCTATAGGATATTATTAAACTGACTGTTTATTCAGCTTGTTCCATTTTCCCTTTTTCCTTTAGTATGGTTTGCCTTAAGATTAGTAAGAATAGCATAAGGATTAGGACTTAGTTTGAATTATAAGAGTACATAATAGGACCTACTCTCTGCCCTGCCTTAGTTTAAACTTGACTGAATAACATGTTCTCTAATATTCATACCCTATAGTGTTCCCTAGTATTTCTATGGTACTCACTCTCATCCATAGTTACATTTTGGCTTTAATTCTGATCAATGATGTACTAATCTGTATCTGCCTTATAATTCTGGCATATTCATTTTAAACTTTCTCTATATAAACCTTTGAAAACCCTTCAGGTGTCTGTGGTCATTTTATCTTGAATAAAGTATTTATGAATGTATCAAATGTATTAAAATCTTATCACCTGTCAACTGATAGCTCCTGATCCAGCGGGAGGAAATGTGCCTGTGGTAAGTCAGGTACATTAACAGTGGTGGAGGAAAGCCGCCCCCGAATTACTTATAGTAGCGTGTAAACTCACCAGATTCATCCAGAACTCTATCATGGTATGCGCGCCAGGGCCCAGTGCGTGGAAATTGGTATAACCTGTGAGTCGGGTGACCTGCGCACTCTATCAGTAATTTTCTGGTAGCAGTAGTATGGTTAGGACTAGTTAAGATAGGTAGATAAGATAAAGTTTATTAACCGTGAAAAATAAAATGTGCTGCTAGAGTATATTACTGCTCAGAGAATTTTATGTTTTCGTTTAAATGTTATAAGGCCCTAAATAATTATTATTGTCTGATTATATAATTGTATGTAAACGTTATCATTGTCTGAATCCCCGGGGAAAGAAATAGCCAGTGGTGAGTAGAATCCACTGGGCTGGTAAAGTCACATTGTTTGAGGAAAAATTAGTGCATGGTTAAGTAGGACTGTAAGCACTAATCAGGGTCTTTTCTGAATTACTGAATAATTGATAGCTACGAGTCCTTTACGTATCCGTCCATTGTGATATCACCTAGTAAGGGTCACATAAGGGAAGGTAATGGGTCGTCGGAGCTTGAATGGTAAGCAAAAGAGGTCATTGATGAAAGCCTGACTTAGTATATATCCCGGAAAGAAGTGGATAAGTCAGGGGGAGTAGCAGGTTCTCTAATGCTCGTATGAGAAGATAGGCAAAGAAGTCTATCTGAAGTGCATGAAAAGTAGACAGAAGTGGTTTACTTGTAGTGAGAGGAAAACTCTTTTTCTTTCTAGAACACTCAAACATAGTGGCAGACTTTGCACGTTGTTAGTTAAGTTTTGCACTAGCACTTTAAGAGAAATTCAAAGTTTTCGCTACCTTGTGAAGGAGGGAGTCGGTCGCAAGGCTGCACTGACGTCACTCCGTGCCGCGCTGGTATTGGTTAAAACAGTGGGTGTATAGCGAAGCTGAAATTGTTAAGGAGGGGTGAGTGCCGGAGCGTGAGACCGTGTCTTGCGAAAGGCCGCGCACCCATTGGTAGAGAGATTTTGCAACCTTAGTACTGATTGGTTGCTGTGTATTAGAAGATGCGCTAGCATTGGAAGCACAAAAGTAAACAAAATTAATCAAGCCGAGCTAGAAGCTAGTTTGGAAAGGTGTATGTGGTATCCTGAATTCTTGCCTAATCCACAAAATCTAGGTTTTCATAAGGAGCAGATGCTAAGAGGTAGACCTTACAATATGTACGGAGGAAAGAGAAAATTGTCATTTGCCGAAAAGATTAAGAACTATTTCAAGAAAGACAAGCCCATTCGAACTAGAGAAGGTGTAATCATTCCTCCACCTAATACTCCCGCATCATTTATGATGTTTGACAAAGGTTATCATACCTGTGTATGGTTGGAAAATTGGGTAAAATACACTGAAGACGATGGGATCTTAGCATTTCCCCTCGATGGTACCTTTAATGGTAGAATCCTGTTTAACCTAAGGACCAGAATGAATGAACTGCACCCTAGACCCAGGTTGACGCAATATGAAGCTCTAGTAGAATGGGAGATTGAGACACTAGAGCGGGACAGACCCCGGATGGATAAGGGAGTGAGGAAGTGGTATCCAAAATTACAGCAAGAAACAAAAGAGAAAAAGATGCAACAGTGGAGACAGAACTTGATGGTCGAAGGACTGTTTCCAATGTTTGGGGTTACTGAACACGGGAGAGGAAAAAAGTTAGAGAAAACCCGCCACTTAATGGCTATGGGGGACTCAGAGGATGAACACCTAGAAGATTTATTGATGAAAAATCCACCTCCCTATGTTGCAGAATCTGAGTCTTTAAGTTCACAAAACCCGTTTTCTAAATATCCTAGATGTCGGAGGGCCAGTGAGACAGATGTAACCGGTACTGAAAGTAAAGCCAGTGATAGTGATGGATTTTGCAGACCTAGTTCCGCGGTCCCAAATTACCAACCTTTTGGGGAGGACCGACCAAGTTTGGTCATCCCGACTGCCCCGAGTATATACCCTCCATTAGTTCCCCAGGTAATGCATGGCAAATCTATGGACAGGGTTTTGCATGAGCAAGAAAAGGAAGCACTGATTAAACAATGAAATGATCTAATTCAGACCATAGCCCAGATAAATCCCAGTCCGGATTCACTGACTATCCCAGTAACTATTGGTCCCGCTATACCTCTTTACGGGGATAGACAGGCTAGTCCAAGAACTCCTGTTATCACTCCAATTGTACCACCCCCAAGAAAAGAGCCGCTCATAGTCGATGATCAAGAAAGTGAATGTGAGTCTGTGATCTCTTTAATGGATCTGCCCATAAGGGAACCTGGAACAAGTGTACCGAGGGCAAGAAATCAGGCTAGGACAAAAGAGGTCCTGATTGAAACCACTTCAGGGGTCAGGAGTGCCACTGTAGTAACTCCAGAAGAATTGGATAGATGGACCAAAGAGTTAGAAAAGGACACACCTCAATCCAAACCTTTAGAGATCTATAGGCTGAGGATAGAAATAGAGGAACTAATGGCTGGTAATGTGGGATTGGACAGATTGAACACCCTTAGTGAGGAAGAGTTGCTGTTTATCAGCAAAAGCCTTACCCGGAACACCAGAGTGCTCCACGAGAGATTGATGGACACTGCCGCTGATATGGGAATTGATGTTAGTCGTTCCAAAGTCCTTCAGAAACCTTACAGAGCAGAATTTTCCGACAAAGACTTAGAGAACATGAATGTGTCAGGAAAGCAAACCCAGATAAAAGAATTACTGAACATCCTACAGAAATGGGGAGATGTAGAAAAATGGAGAACCCGGTGTGCAAAGAAAAAGGAAGATAGTAGGGCTAAACCCAAGGCTTCAGAATACGTACTGAAAGAAGTAGGTCCCGCAGAGAAATTGTGTCCCATGAGAGAAGTACCTGGGGGAAAATATGCCCATGTCCCTTGGTCCCGACAAGATATTGTGTCATTTAGTAATGACTTCCCAAAATTGCGGGAGAAACCAGTTGACTGGTATAGACAGGTCGAACGCTTCATAAAGGTTCAGAAATGTCTCTTGAAAGACCTGGATGGGTTTTTCGACATTGTGGTGCCTGTAGACTTGTGGACCGAACGCAAAATTGAAATTGATTGGCCCAGTGATGAATATGAGAGAGACTCCAGAACCGAAGCTCCCTCACCTGAGGTAATGAGGAAGTATGATCAAGTCATACAATACCTGAAGAAAAAGGTGCCCGCAAAGGAAACTGATTGGACCCGGATAGATAGAACTACCCAAGAGCGCGATGAAACCGTACACTCCTTTTATGAAAGGTTACTACAGGTGTTTAAAACTTACAGTGGAATCGATAATGTGGACATGAAGGATATGACCCATTTCAGTTATCGATTCGTGTTAGGATTAAGACCTGAAATATCTCAGTGGGTTAGAGATAATAAAATCAGTTGGCAAGGTAAGCCCATAGATGATGTCCTCAAGTACGCCAAATACTGCGAAGATGAAACAGAGAACAATAAGAAAGCCCTAAAAGAGAAGGTTATGTGGGCACAAGTGAAATTGGCTGAACAGCAAGAAAAACAGTTAAGTAAATTGAATAATAATAATAATGCACAAAACCCCGCTGCTGGGGGAGGGGGGAAACCCCGGGTAAAAATGAGTCGAGAAGAAGCTATGAAGAAATTTCCCTGTCACGGGTGCGGTCAGATAGGGCATTGGATAGACAAGTGTCCGCATTTGCAGGCTGGTAATGCCCCCGTAAATGGTTTAAATCCACAGGTGCAGAAAGAGGGAACACGAAAGAACCAACAACAGGTAAAGCAGCCTCCGTTGCCTCGCGCTCCTAGACAAAATTATAAGAATCAGGCTCAGCAGAATGAGAGGGTCGAGGTATGGGAAGGAGAGAATGAGAGAAATGCAGCAACTTCACAGTTCTTGTTAAACGATTCCTTCCTCTGTGATGATCAATATTGACGGGCCTGAGGGGGGAGGACAAGGAGTCGTACTTGGCGCCTCCTTACCGGTAGACCAGACTGGACCATACATTGAAGGAAAGGTTGGGGGAAAAGACGTCACCTTTTTGTTGGACACTGGTGCTACAGTGGATGTTCCTAACCTACCCCTCTCGGGAGAAGCCATCCAAGTAGTAGGTGTTTCAAATCAGATAATCAGTACTCCGGTAACTGAACCAATGGAGATTTCCATAGGGAATTTCAAAGAGATGCACAGATTTGTGGTCTGTGACTCTAGTCCAGTGAACCTATTGGGACGAGATTTGTTGTGCAAAATGAATTGTACCATCTTTTGCACACCAAAAGGTATCGAAATTCAGACCCCAGATGAAGACGGCCTGTACAAATTGATGTTACTAAGGCCTGACACAGAAATTAAGCTCCTGTCCATTAAAGACTTACCTGAGGAACTTCAGCTAAAAGTGACCCCCCAAGTGTGGGATTTCACTGGAAGGGATGTAGGCTTAATGGCAAATGTAGACCCAGTTAAAATAGCAATAAAAACGAATGCTGTTTACCCAAGAACCAGACAGTACAAAATGAGTGCAGAAGTAAAGGCTGGAGTCGCAATTGAAGTAAACAGATTGCTCGAAGCAAACATCATACAGGAAGTAATGAGCAGTCCCTGTAATTCGCCCATAATTGGAATTAAAAAGCCTAGCGGAAAGTACCGGGTAGTGCAGGACCTGCACAAGGTAAACCAAATTGTTGTGCCTTGCTGTCCCATTGTACCAAACCCCGCAGTGATACTGTACCAGATTCCCTGGAATGCGGAATGGTTCACTGTCATTGACCTATGTCATGCATTCTTTTCCATCCCATTGCATCCAGAAAGCAAATTCCTTTTTAGTTTTGAATTCGACAGTCATGTCTATATCTGGAATCGTGTCCCCCAGGGGTACACCGAAAGTCCTTCGATTTTCAACCAGATCCTAAAAGATGCCTTGAATCTTTAGTCTTGCCGAAGGAATCTGTTTTGGTACAATACATAGACGACCTTCTGGTGGCGTCTAAAAGTCAAACCGACTGTGTCACTGATACCATTGCCTTGCTGAATCACCTAGGAAAGGGAGGTCATAAAGTATCACCGGACAAATTACAGTTCTGCAAGAACTCAGTAAAATATCTGGGGCACCAGATAGAGAAAGGAATTCGGAAAGTCACCACTGAAAGGATTAGAATAATTCAGGACATGGAACTACCCAGAACCCAGAAAGAAGTGAGAATGTTCCTAGGAGTTGTAGGGTACTGCAGGCAATGGATTGTGGGATTTGCAGTTCTAGCCAAGCCCTTGATAAAAATGACCAAGAAAGGAGTGGAGGACCCAGTTAGTTGGGACGACGAAAGTATGACAGCTTGGATAAAATTGCGAAATTGTCTGTGCTCAGCTCCTGCATTAGGAATGCCAGATTATTCCAAGAATTTTGAATTGTTCTGTGATACAAGAGACAATTGTGCGCTCTCAGTCCTAACACAGGAACATGGGCTGACAAGGCGTCCTGTGGCCTATTTTTCGGCCACATTGGATCCAGTGGCTGCTGGATTACCCGGATGCCTGAAAGCAGTAGCTGCTACTTGCGCTAGTCTAGAACAGAGTGAAAATATTGTTATGGGACATCCTGTCACTGTATATGTTCCACATTCAGTTGTGATCTTACTGACCCGAACCAAGACCCAGTATCTCACCCCTAGTCGGCTGACTAAGTACGAGAGAATTCTTATAGGTGCAGAGAATGTAATCATTTCCCGGTGTAATGTTCTAAACCCTGCGACCTTGTTGCCCATCCCCTTGGATGTAGAGGCAGAGGGTGAAATTGAACATAACTGCATAGACTTAACCGACTTTAGCACTAAGCCACGTCCTGATATCAAAGAAACAGCCTTACTTTATGAGGATCTTATGATGTTTGTGGATGGCTCATGTTTAAGACATGAGGATGGAGGTCTGAGTGCTGCCTATGCTGTAGTTACATTGGAGACAACCCTGGAAGCATCTTACCTGTGCGACATAAAATCTGCACAAGTAGCAGAGCTAATCACATTGACAAGAGCTTGTAAGCAGGGGAAAAACAAGAGGGTTTATGTATTAAATCTTTTATTGAGCATAGGCAAAGAAAATGCACCTCCGAGATATTTGTAGGGGCCGTCACCACTCCAGGGAGGCCTAAGTCAGCGACCCCACTGACACCCATCACGAGGCCAGCGGGTACATCGTCCGTTAACACAGCAAGCCGCCTACAACCCAGCTGGGCCGGCCGCGTCATAAGAGGTGCTACAACGGTGCAAGCTGAGCAGTACTAGTGCAACATGAGAGAACAAAGAACTGTAAACAACCCCCCTACCCTTCCCACCCCAACCCTCCCCTCTCCTTGTCCATTTCCGGGATTAATCTATCGGTTGTGGTCTACCATTAACGGTCAAGTGGTGCTACGTGCGCTGGGCCTGTGCGCTTACGGGCGCGTGTCTTGGGTTCTGGGAGAGGTGTTTCTCCTAGGCGTAGCAGACGCAGGTAGCGTGGGCAGCTCACCTCACGAAACTCCCCGGTAAGCAGGGCGAGGAATGGCCGCCAGAGTTCCGCAAAGTCCGCCCCCCTCCCTGCTGCTGCCAGTGATAGTTTCTCCATTCCCAGGATCGCCCAGAGCCGGTGAAGCCACCCCAATTGCGGCAGAGCCTGAACTGCTCTCCAGTGGGCCACAAAGTTTTGGACCGCAGCCCCAAGCGCAAGCGCGATCAAACGTCCCCTCCAGGACTTCAGAGGGTACATGAGGGCGTTTGGGAGGCCTAGAATAATGTATGCTGGGAAGCGCGGCAGTTGTGTGTCTAGATGTGCGTCTATAAGGTCCAGGATAGGGTCCCAATAGGGGCGCAGCGCCTCACAGCTCCATAGCAAGTGTTCCAGTGTCCCTAGTTCCCCACACCCCCTCCAGCATCTGTCGCTTACTCGGGCATCCCAGTGGTGTAATCTCTCAGGGGTGTGGTACCAGTAGGTGGCTACCTTAGTTAGTGTCTCGGTGAGCCCGGTGTGGTGCGCTGAGTGTCTGGCCCTGTGGTACACCCCCTCCCATTCTTTCCTAGTGAGCTGCCTTCCTAGGTCCCTTTCCCACCTGACTTGGCCCGCGTTGTACGTGTGCGCCTGAGTGAGAAGTAGCTGCTGATAAAGGTCCGAAATCAATTTCTTGTCCGAGGTGCGCGTCAGCAGCCACCGTTCGTAGGGCGTGAGGTGCCGTTGGGCCCCGGGCTGGATCGAGGGGTGGAGCACCCAATGGCGCACCTTCAGGTATTGCATGCGTTCCGATTCGGCCACGCCGTAGTCCGCCTTGACCGAGGGTAACTGTTTATACTGACAGTCAGTACTGTTATGGGGTTGTTCATGACTTCGGCCAACTATGGTTACAAAGAGAATTCATGACTTCCTCAGGTACTCCTATCAGAAATGGAAAGGTGGTACAGAACTTACTGGAAGCAATCCAATTGCCCAAAGAATTGGCTGTGGTCAAGTGTGCGGCTCACAGATCTGGAAATGATGATGTGACAGCCGGAAACAGACACGCTGACCAAATCGCCCAATATTGTGCCCGATACAAAATGTCCCTCCAAATAAAATTATGGGGAGGTGGAAGCAGCTGCCAACTTATGGTGTTTGAGAATGTATCTACATGGGAGGAGTTGAAAGAGTTACAACAGGCAGTAGACAGGGAAGAAAAGGACAGATGGGAGAAGGATGATTGTAAACCCAGGGACAAGGATGGTGTTGTGGTTAACAAAACTGGTGTGCCTGTATTACCAGACAGTCTGATTGTCCCAATGGCCAGGATAATACATGAGGACACACATATTGGGAGGGATGCCATGTGCCGTATGTTTCATCGGGTATTTGACAACTCAAAGTTTAGAAACATTGCAGAGATGTTTTGCCAGAGGTGTTTGGTGTGCCAGCAATTCAACGCAGGAAAGAGGACAGTAGTGGAGCAAAGTACGATTGGAAAGGCAGAAGGTCCCTTTGTCAGGATGCAGGCGGACTTTATCCAATTGCCCATGTGCAAAGGATATAGATATGTACTGGTCATAGTTTGCCTGTTTTCCAGGTGGGTGGAGGCCTACCCAGCAAAGAAAAATGATGCTATAACTGTAGCCAAATTGTTACTCAGAGAGCTGATACCTAGGTTTGGATTTCCAGAGACGATTGAAACAGACAGAGGTGGGCATTTTGCCAACGAGGTCCTAAAAGAACTCTATGAAGCATTTAAAATGAGCCAAAGCTGCACTGTGCATATCATCCAGAGGCTTCTGGAATAGTCGAACAAGTGAATGGCACTATCAAGTCCAGACTGGCGAAAATGTGTAATTCTACCAAATTGAACTGGATAGAAGCTTTGCCCCTTGTGCTGACTAGTTTGAGAAGTATCCCGAACCGAAAAACAGGCCTGAGCCCCCATGAAGTGCTAATGGGAAGAGTGATGCGACAGGCATGGGTACCTGGACACAAACTGCTAAGTATTTCTGATGATTTGGTGCTAGAATACTGCAAGCAGCTGGGTGACCAAGTGCGTTCTATCTCTCACCAGATTGGAGAGACTGCTGTCGAATGGCCTACAACTCCAGCACATAAACTGAAGCCAGGTGATTGGGTGGTGTTAAAGAAACACACCCGGAAGAGTTGCCTTGCACCAAAGTGGGGAAAGCCGAGACAAGTGATCCTTGTCACCACAACTGCTGTAAAGTGTGCCGGCGTGCCAAAGTGGATCCATGCCAGCCATACGAAGCGGGTAACCGGAGAAAACGCGACTGAAGCCGAAGGTAGTACAGCTGAGGAAACTCCAGAAGAGGGTCCGGATCTCCCTGATATCGAACTACCGAGCACCAGTCAAGACGTCGAATGGTTCCCAGCCGACGATCAAGTTCTTGATCCAATAAGAACAAGAAAATATTCTTACCTAGATAGAGAGTGGGATAGTGAGGGTGAGACAGAATTAGAAGAGGAAGGTCAGGTTAACAAGAACCACATCAAACCTGATCAGGAAATAGGCCAAGTAGGGACAGACCAAGTTATCAACACTCCTCCTGAGACTCCAGAAACTGGAAAGGGACAGATAGTGATTAAAGCTGACGTTCATGCGGAAGAAAATCAAGGGGTCGAAGTGCATGAACAGGAACAGATAGAAGTAGACGAACGTGTTCAGGAAGCAGAGTCCAAATCGGCTGAAAATCAAGATCAAATACAAAGTAGACCTGAACAAGGCCAGCTTAGAAACCAGGCAGAAGAAACTAATGAAAGACCTGGAACTAGTCAGACAGGAAGGGAAAAAGACACTGCCGAAACAATAGTGCCACAATGAAGTGAAAACAAGAGAGTTCACGAGGAAGGCCGAGTTTCCTCGACCACTAAAAGGCTCAAGAAGAAAGATAAACCGAAATATATAAAGAGGCTGAAGCTAAGACTGAAAACTGTAGAAGAGAAACTAGAAGACCGAAAAAGAGCTGCTAGTGAAAAACAAAGAAACGGAGCTCAGCAAACTAGACGCAGTACCAGAGTGAAGAAACTAAATAAAAACTATCGGAGTCCTGAATGGACCTTTTTAGTGTTGGAAGAAATTGACGACTCTGAAGACAGTGACAGAAGTGATCGGGATTCGATCGAGGATCGGAGCTCTGAGGTAGACGACCCTCCCTGAAAAGTGAAACTGCGTGAGCCTCTTGCGTTAAGGAGACAAAGAGGGGTTGAAAAGCCACCTGTAAGCAAACATGTCTGATTCAAGTGTAAATGGAAGATCCAGAGTTAGCTGTTGTAAAACCTGCTGTAAAATATGTTTTTATAGTATAGCAATAGTGATAGTAATATGGATAGGACTAACAGTCTTTATACCTTTTATGATAAGTAAAGACCCTAACTTGTACCCCACTAACCCAGTGACGCCAGGCACAGAAGCTGTACAGACTGAAGAAACACCACGAAGTGTAGAAAGACGTGACAATGCAGTTAGCCTGAGACAAACACGACCTGACAGTTAAATGTCTTCGCAAATCTTTTAGTGCACTATGTAGAAGCTATGGAAATAGAAGATTGTTATGTCTGCATGAAGCTACCTACTTCTGTAGCTGAAAGTGTGACATATCACCATTTACCCCTGACCTACGGAATTTCCTGTAGTATATTACCAAGCTTATTCTATAGAAGCACTTTACAGTAACTTGCATCAGATATACCCGTTCCGATGGCATGGACAGATCACTACCTCATAAAATTGTCCATACTAGTCAATAAAAGCAGGCACAAAACAGCATCGACCCGTCGTCTAAAAAGACCATGGCATAAACTGTCCCACAGTAACCTCCATACCACCCTTGGAGAATTCCAACATGACACCAATTCTGACATCAACGCTAACTACAGCGCGTTTCATGATTGGATCACGGGAGGACTAGATGCCCTCATTCCAGCAAAATGGTCGATAGGACGCAACTCCCCATCCAACCCTTGGTATAATGACACCCTCAAAAGCATGCGCAAAGACTGCAAAAGAGCGGAGCGCCTTTGGAGAAGGGACTATAACAACGAAGATAAATCCAACTATCTACTAAAACAAAAAACGTACCACAAAGCCATCCGTGCTGCGCGAACTACCTTCTATGCTGACAAAATTGAATCTAGTCCCACCCCTGCCAAGGAAGTTTTTAAACTTGTTCAAGAACTTCAGAGCGGCAAATCCCCCCTCCCTAATATCTCCTCCGCACAACAATGCGAAGATCTTGCTAGGTTCTTTGTCGACAAGGTACAGAAAATATATACTTCTTTTCCTCAGCATTCCCCGAGCCCTACCAATAGCCTTTCTCCTTCTTCTAACTATTCTACCTTGACTCACATCCCGGAAATTTCCGATGATAACCTCATTAAACTTTGCCAAAAAGTTAAATCTGGTTCACCGGCTGACCCCATGCGCCCGGCTCAATTCGTAGAATCTCTCAACTTCTTTTTACCCCCACTTACCTCTATGCTGAACCTCTCCTTTACCTCAGCGAGCCTACCATCCGCCTGGAAACAAGCGTGGGTTTCACCCATCATCAAAAAACCCACCCTCGATCCATCGAAACCGGAGAATTTTCGACCAATCTCCCTGCTTCCATGGCTGTCTAAGCTCGCTGAGGCACATGTGAACAGCACTCTATCTCAGCACTTGGTCAATAATAACATCCTGGACCCATCCCAAAATGGGTTCAGACCAGGCCATAGTACTGAGTCTGCTCTTCTGGCCACCACAGAGCACCTTCGAACGATTTTAGATGCCGGTCAAAGTGCTGCGCTGATTCTTCTCGACCTCAGCGCGGCCTTTGATACGGTATCTCATGACATCCTCCTCAATCGTTTGGAAACATTTGGAGTGTCTGGCCATGCTTTGGAGTGGTTCCGATCTTTTCTCAAAGACAGATCCTTTCGGGTCTCTGCTCCCCCCTTTCTATCCAAACCCCACCCTATTGCACAGGGTGTTCCGCAGGGCTCTGCGTTGAGCCCATCCCTCTTTAATCTTTACGTCAAGCCTTTGGCGGCAGTGGCCAAAGAGTGGGGCCTGACATTAGTGTCGTACGCCGACGACACTCAGCTGGCCATCGCACTTACAGAAGCCCCTCCATTTCATCCTCCAGTTTCAAAAACGGCCTTTCCGCGGTTGCTCAATGGATGACAAATAACTGTCTACAGCTTAATGCTGGCAAAACAGAGGTGTTACTCCTTGGCAAAAACACCAGCCTCTGGAATGAGCATTGGTGGCCGTCCTCCCTAGGCACCATCCCATCTCCCAAACCCCTAGTGAAAAACCTAGGAGTCTGGATGGATGCCTCACTCAATTTTCAGGCCCACACCAAAAAAGTTGCTGGCACCTGTATCGGCCTGCTGAGGAGTCTTAGCCACATACTAGGCTTCTTCAATGCCAAGACTCGCCAACTTATCATTCAAGCTACCATCCTTTCGCGTCTTGACTACGCCAATGTTCTCCTTCTTGGCGCCAACAAAAGTGAGGTAGCACGATTCCAACGCGTGCAAAACTCTGCGGCTAGAACTCTAGTCGGCCTCCCCGCAGATGTTCAGCCAGAGCGACCATACAAAAATTACACTGGCTACCCGTTGACTCCAGAATTAAGTTCAAGGCCCTTATCATGTCCTTCAAAATCATCAAACTGGATACCCCCCCACTGCTTCGACCACTCCTCACCCCCTACGTGCCGCCACGTAACCTGAGATCCTCAAACCAAAATCTCCTATGCGTTCCACGCATAAAACTCTGCCGCATGGGCGGCCGCTCTTTTAGGTTCCTTGGAGCTAAACTTTGGAACAGTCTGCCACAATACATCCGCTCCATAGAAAGCCTACCGGCGTTCCGGAAAGCAATTAAAACGTACCTATTCCCTCTCCCCTAATTTCCTCCCACCTTTCCCGCTCAGGCCAGGTTTCTGTGGTTCCTAGCGCCGGGACGCCTCATTGCTGGGGCAGCTGTTTGCGCTCTACCAAAACAATAGAATAGAATAGAATAGAATAGTACTACTACTCAAACACTGACGTAATCTTTTCGGAACTTCCTATTCGAGGAAACCTGAACATTGTACATATTAGAAGCGAGGTAACCTGTTACATGGGAGAATATTTCCTGACCATAGGTGACATAGACTTAAATGAAGCTAGAAAAGATAATCTAACCTGTTCATTGCATGAGCAGGAAAAGATGTTTTTGAAAATGGCAGAAAGAAGAAGAGAGAAATTTCAGAAAAAGGTAAATGATGAAAAAGATAGAATCCCTAGATGGGCAGAAAATATGGAAAACACCTCACAGGGTGAAGAAAATCCTGCACTGTTGCTGGACTTTGAGCGGAAAGGGAAACTCTGTCTTCATAGAGAAAAGACTAGTTATTATAACAATGTATTCATCGGTTCCAGCGAGTGTGAACATAATTACAAGGTGATTGGAGGTTGGGGTTTCAAAAATGGGTCAGAACCTGTGTTTCCCGGAATTTATTATATATGTGGAAACAAGGCTTATTTCAAATTGCCGGATCACTGGTATGGGAGCTGCTACTTTGGCATTGTTTTCCCGAAAATATACCATGTGAACAGTGCTGCTGGAAGCAATGAAAATACTAATGGTTTGATGCGTAGTAGACGTGAAAGTGTAGGAGAAATTATAGGTGATATTTTTAGCGCACTGATACCTGGAATGGGAGTGGTTCTGAATACTCATCGTATCTGTAAATTATCTACAGTAGTGGATCGGTTATCAACTGACACTGCTGCTGGATTCCTGATGGTCAATACCGAAATGGTTGGGATCAGATCAATGGTTTTACAGAATCGCCTTGCTCTTGATACCTTATTGGCAAAAGAGGGCGGAGTCTGCAGGATGTTGAAAGCGCAACATTGTTGCACCTACATTCCTGACAAAAGTGTTGAAATTAAGAAATATGTAAGAAACATAACTAATTTGGAAAAAGAACTCAAACCATTGGAGGTTGATAGTGCCTGGAAAAGACTGACTGATGGTCTCTCTTCTGTAGGTAGTTGGTTTTCTAACACAGGGAAAAGTCTTCTATGGAAAATATTGATGCCAATAGTTGGGATGGGTTTGATTGTGTTGATTATTATGATCTGCTGCAAATGTCAGAGATGCAGGAAGAAGTACACTGTCAACAAGAGAGGGATGAAGAGAAATATAGATGAACTAGAATTAGAAGAATTAAGGAATGAAATTTATAAAAAGGCGAAGAGTTTCCATCCTAATAAAGATGCTGAAAGGAAGCTTAACAACAAATTTGTTGAAATAGAAATGAATGACATGTGAGGACGGAAGTTGGCATCTGTTTCCATTTATAGTGATGATAGTAAATATCATCAAAGAGGGGATTGATGGAGCAAGGATTCGCACGTAAAGCGACTTGCTCTCATTCATGAACCTCGTCTAACCTTTAATAAGTATTAACCAATCTTGTTCGTCTTAAAAATCACATTTTTACAGTACACGCGGGTGTCCAAGAGAAGCTCGCCTATGTGTCTAGTAATCATAATGATGCTCGCACTATTGAATGGCCGCTTTGCAGAAATTCAGTCTGCGCATGCGTCGGTCATACCCATGTGATGTGACGCACTCGCAGTTCTGGAGGGAATATTCGCTCATGCGCATTACTGCTAAATATGGCCGCTTGTCTTTAACCATGCTCTCTGCTTGCTCATGCTGCTTCTGCATATCTGTCATTTCTGCATTTAACCATAATGCTATAGATATTATAAAGTAAGGGATAAAGGGTAGTTGGTCACGGTATATAGTGTATTCATTTTTTCCTGTGTTTCTAATTTGTTTTCGCTTACTTTTAATGTACCGCGTATCTGCGGGCCTGGGAGTTGGGAAGCTGCGCCATTTTGGAAGCTTATGTGGACCCGATCACGTGATATGAGGACGGGGCCTTGCATCAGTGGAACTCAGCCAGCTGGCTACCGAAGCTGAGACGCTCCTGGGAACCTGCCCCATGACCCAGAGAGGAGAAGCTGAATTTCACCTGAAATGCAACATTTGTTTCTTTCTACTGTATGCTCTATTGTCCTCTTCTACACGTATGCCTGGGAACAGGAATGTAAGGGGTGGGTACTGTCATTTGAATATTAAATATGGGAACACAGAAATGTAGGTGGTAACTATGACCTAACCACCACTCTTGACCAATCATAAGAGGGGACCTTGTCACTTGCAACATTTGTGGGTGGTCTGGGGGTCCAAGCAGGGTATAACTAGCCTAGTTTAGTTAAGGAAAATTGTCCGACTTGTCCGAGTAGCTGACCTGTCACTGACCCTACGAACTCTATAGGTGATTGATACAGAGGGCTGCGTAGCACTCTGTCCGAGATTTTCCACAAACTCCAAGGGGTGGAAATAGTCTTAAGTGCTGGCGAAGCACTTTGCTGGGAGATTCGAAAACCCAATCGGGGTTACTGGCGGATTCCGTGCAGAGAGGGAGTAACGCAGGCATTGCATCCGAAGCTGCAGGTGTTGGTCGTGCCCTTTGATGAGCCCAGTCCTGATCCAAATCCTGAGGGGTATCCTGTCCTGACTGTCCATGAGCTGTACCTGCTCGCCTACTGGCATTCTGAATCCTTGAGGGTCCCTGTCCTCGCCTTTTTCCCCAAGCTGACCCGTGGCCAGGGTTGGTATTCATTCCCGTCCTAGGTAAATATAAGTGTGGGTGTCCGTCTAACTATACTCTTCTTTTCCTTTTCTTTAATAAAGCACTCTTGCCTGTGATATTATCCTTATCACCTCCTGAAATGATTTTACATGCAATTGTTTATTAGTTATGTTCCATTTTTCCCTTCCCTATAGGATATTATTAAACTGACTGTTTATTCAGCTTGTTCCATTTTCCCTTTTTCCTTTAGTACGGTTTGCCTTAAGATTAGTAAGAATAGCATAAGGATTAGGACTTAGTTTGAATTATAAGAGTACATAATAGGACCTACTCTCTGCCCTGCCTTAGTTTAAACTTGACTGAATAACATGTTCTCTAATATTCATACCCTA
This sequence comes from Lissotriton vulgaris, assembly GCF_964263255.1. NCBI lineage: Eukaryota > Metazoa > Chordata > Amphibia > Caudata > Salamandridae > Lissotriton > Lissotriton vulgaris. The sequence continues at coordinate 136,769,777 of NC_141685.1, forward strand.
TAGTGTTCCCTAGTATTTCTATGGTACTCACTCTCATCCATAGTTACATTTTGGCTTTAATTCTGATCAATGATGTACTAATCTGTATCTGCCTTATAATTCTGGCATATTCATTTTAAACTTTCTCTATATAAACCTTTGAAACCCCTTCAGGTGTCTGTGGTCATTTTATCTTGAATAAAGTATTTATGAATGTATCAAATGTATTAAAATCTTATCACCTGTCAACTGATAGCTCCTGATCCAGCGGGAGGAAATGTGCCTGTGGTAAGTCAGGTACATTAACAGTGGTGGAGGAAAGCCGCCCCCGAATTACTTATAGTAGCGTGTAAACTCACCAGATTCATCCAGAACTCTATCATGGTATGCGCGCCAGGGCCCAGTGCGTGTAAATTGGTATAACCTGTGAGTCGGGTGACCTGCACGCTCTATCAAGATCATATCAAGATCGCCGCACTCAACAGGTCTCCCTTCAGCCATTTGTGTCCGAGGAGAAACCACTGAACTGTGGAGTCCCTCAGGGCTCCGCACTGAGCCCGCTATTGATGTAAATCTCTCTCCTCTGGCCTCAGTGGTAGAATCTTGTGGTGTCAGAGTGATTTCTATTGCTGACGACACACAATTGGTGTTCTCATTTAAGCATTACTCTGAAGCAGCTTTCTCTAATTTTAGACACTGCGTGTGCAACATCTCCACCTGGTTGGCATCAAACACGCTTAGGCTGAACTCTCATAACACTGAGGTGCTGTTTTCCATCAAAAAAGCCTCCTCCAACTCTTTGATGGTGGCCATTGGAGTTGAACCCCCCTTCGCAACCTGTGGACTCAGCCAGGAATCTTGGATTCCGGTTCAATAGCGAGTTATCCTGTAAAACTCAATTGAACCAGGTTTCCTCAGTGTGTTTCGGTAAATTGCACATGATTCTCAAAATTCTCCCTTTTCTCCCTCGGGAATCTTGCCAGATCATTGTTTACGCCCTGATCACCTCACATCTGGACTATGCAAACAGTCTGTATGCTGGGGCTCCTGCCTCCCTGATCAAACGCTTACAGATTGTTCAGAACGCGATGGACAGGTTGATCGATAACATCCCAAATCGCCACTCGATTTCTCCCCAACTGAAGAAGCTTCACTGACTTTCAGTGACCATGCACATTCAGTTTAAGTCACTGGTTTTAGCTTTTAGAGCAATGCTGGGCAAGGGACCGGCCTACTTTAGAGCCTGACCTAAGCATGCTCAGTCTAACCGCTCTCTCAGATCAAACCCTCTCCACCTTTTGGTGACTCCCCGTTTTTGCCTCTACAGAATGTGTGGCAGATCTTTCGCAGTGATCACAGCCAAAGCCTGGAACAACCTGCCAATGACCTTGCAGATGGCTGAATCAGAATCTATTTTCAGATGCCACTTGAAGACTTGGCTATTTTCCAACTCTTAGCCCTCTAAGAGTACCCGCACCTGCCGCCTGTCTTAGAGCCGGGAAACTCACGCTGGGGGTAGCTGTGTGCTTTACAAGCTTCAAATAATAATAATAATAATGTTGATTCTGTTAATGACCTTCGTTTGACTCCGTTCCACATTCCTCTTCATCAGAAGCTCAGCCTCTGACTTCCCTTTTTCTTCCTTCTTAATCCTCAACAACCAACGTACACGTTTTAAAGAAGGTTTCCTTCCTCTTAACACCTCAAACAGCATTCTACCTGTTACTGAATGACATGTAATCGTGTACGATAACAACATACTTTGAAGAGCTTTCATCCATTATAAGCTAGACTTAAGTGCCAATTGTATTGCCTCTTTGACAATTCCATTGAACCGCTCAACCTGGCCATTACTTTCGGGATAATACAACAACGCCCTTACATGATTTAATTTTTCCAAAAACAACTGCATTTTACTTGATTTAAGCACCAGCCCATTATCAGACACCAACAACTCTGGTAAACCTTTCCTGGAAAAAACATCTTCCAAAAAATCAATAACCACCTCCGTGGTCATACTACCAACCATATGAACTGCCGCCCACTTAGAGTAATGCCCAATGAGAACAATGGCATATGCTTCTTTGGATGGTAACGTTGCAAATGGCCCCATAATATCAATTGGTACTTTCCACCATGGCCCATCAGATGAATCTACAGTTTGCAAAGGGACCATGATTGGTTTAATCACTTTATCACTTGACATGCATGCACTACATTCCCTCACCCAACTATCCACCATACCATACAAACCTGGCCACCTAATTTTGTTCCTAAACTTTCCGCCTCATGCTTGACATCCTCCAATTGCCTTCATGTCCGAACTTGATGATGTTCTTGTGAATCCTAATAGGAGGTACAAATCTATCTCCTTCAAGGACAATACATTTACAAAAGGATAATTCTTCCTTTTCTTTCCAAAATGGGTTATATATGCAGCTTGCACTTGCCATTGCAAAGGCCACACATTTACAATGAATTTTTTTACACCCAGCAGCACCACATCTTTTTTCCATTTCTTCTAACCCTTTCACTTGCAACAACTCTAACACATTCGCCACATCCCTATTCCTATGTCGCATCACGTCTTCATATGTGTACGCCACATCATGTCCACTCTCATCCATTGCCTGTGCTGTGCACAATTACACTGGTAACTGTGACAACCTATCAGCAACACAATTATTTTTGCTTGGAACGCATACAATATCATAACAATACATTTGCAACTTTGAAGCCAATCGTGCTAACTGTGGTGTTATATTTTTCCCACTTCTTGGTTTTGAAATATTCACTGAAGAGTTATGGTCTGCACAGATTTTGAATTTCCTGCCCCGAACAGACACCCTGAAACACTCTACAGCCCAAGTTGGAGCGAGTAATTCTTTCCCTATCACTGAATAATTTCTGCTCACTTGTGTCAGGGTGCGAGATGCATATACAACCACCCACTCATTGCCATCCTTCTTTTGTGATAGAACAGCTCCTACTCCGTAACGACTGGCATCCACAGTTATAGTAAATCCAACCCCATGGAGCATTTACAACCTCATTCTTGATTGCTACAAACTCCTCCTTGCCAACAACCAAATATTGCATTTTTCTTTAATAATGCTCATAAATTTTCCACCTTCGAGACATAATTTTTCACAAAATGGGAATAAAACTCTGTGAGCCCCAAAAAGACATTAATTGTTCTTTAGGCTTGAGCTTAGGAGCATTCACAATAGCTTCAACATGACTGATGTGGACGTACGGCTTCCTTAGATATAATGTGCCCCAAGTATTCCACCTGCCGTTTTCCAAAATTACATTTCTCTTCCTTCACACTCAGAAAATGTTTCATTAGAGCCTGTAAACCCTCCTTTAATGTCCCTTCATGCAATTTTTTGCCCTTTCCAAATATCAAAATGTAATCCTAAACACCTTCCCACCTGTTATGCCTGATAATACTCTGGACATCTCCCTCTGAAAATCAGCAGGTGCACCTGCCGACCGTAAAGGCATTCTTCTATACTGGATCCTGCTTTCAGTTGTTATAAAAGCTGTGCAATGCCTAGAGTCTGGTATGCGCTGGCCAAATCAATTGTAGTGAATACAGTAGCCTCCCTGTGAGTAGTTGACCTGGTATATGCTGTCCACTGATTAAAGTGGGCACCTCATACCAGTCCAAACAGCCCTTAGGCTGATTTAAGAGGTCAAAGATAACCTTAGAAAGCTATCCAAGAGGTAGCTGTGGAGAGCAGCCTTCAGGGATAGTCTTGAAGGAATGTTAAGCAGCTTGTTTTACCAGAATGCAATCTTATTGTATTAATTAAATGAAAGGAGAACCACACAGTAGTTACACAAATATGTATTTATTTATATAACACTCTCTAGTACGACACAATATCTTCAACACAAATATTTTCACAAAGCAAATAATACTGTAGCACAGAAACAATAGTAAATAGCACTAAAAGACAGTGGGTCATATTATCAAGGACCGGTGTTAAAATTATCACCGTTTTATCGGCAGGAAACTGCAGATAAATCGGTGATAATGGGCTTGATAATACGCCCTTGTTAATTCCCATAGAAGCCCATGTTAACACCAGAACATGGGCTTCTATTGGAATTAACAAGGGCGTATTATCAAGCCCATTAACGCTGTTTTATCGGCAGTTTCCTGCCGATAAAACGGCAATAATTTTAACACCGGTCCTTGATTATATGCCCCAGTGAGCCCAGAGAGGGACCAAACCATATATTAAATAGTCAGTCAAGTCCAGTCAAGACAAGGTCTAGAGTAAGTAGAATCGCTGGGACCCCAAGGAACCACCCAAGGTGAGCAAGTAGGAACCCCTCCAGAGGGTTCCATGTTTAAATATCGATAACAAAAATATAGTTTTCAAAAATATAGATGTAAAAATATTGATTACAAAAATATCGACTCCGTATACTTAAACAGGTAAGTACAATAATATCCACTCAAAAATATAGATGTAAAAAATATCGACTTTAAAAAATATTATAACTTAAATTAAATAATTAAATATTATTAATATTATTAACAAAATAAATTACATTACATTTATATTTTAACTATTTATAACAAATAAACTTAATTTAATCAATATAAACTTAAATGTGTACATATACATATATTTTCTTAAATACATGTTATTATCTTTATTTAATTTATAAACTTTAATAATTATATAAAAATAAAATCCACACATATATAAAACATTTTGAATAAAATAAAATGTTCTATATTTAATTAACACATAAAAGTATTTAAAAATAATAATACATACATTTAATAACAAAATAAAAACATTAGTAGTTAAAACATTTGATAGCAAAGGGGTAAACATTACTATTCCCACTCCAGTGAGTGCAACAGTAGGGAAAGCGCTGGAAAGCGTAGGGGTAAAAATTACTATTCCCACTCCAGAGGATGCAACAGTAGGGAAAGCGTTGGATAGCGTAGGGGTAAAAATTACTCTACCGACTCCAAAGGGTGCACCAGTAGGGAAATTTTTGATTAGCGTAGGGGTAAAAATTACTATTCCCACTCCAAATGTTGCAACAGTAGGGAAAGCGCTGGATAGCGTAGGGGGAAAAATTACTATTCCCACACCAGAGGGTGCAACAGTAGGGAAAGCGTTGGATAGCGTAGGGGTAAAAATTACTATTCCCACTCCAGATGGTGCAACAGTAGGGAAAGCGTAGGATAGGTTAGGGGTAAAAATTACTATTCCAACTCCAGTGAGTGCAACAGTAGGGAAAGCGTTGGATAGCGTAGGGGTATAAATTACTATTCCCACTCCAAAGGGTGCAACAGTAGGGAAAGCGCTGGATAGCGTAGGGGTAAAAATGACTATTCCTACTCCAGAGAGTGCAACAGTAGGGAAAGCGTTGGATAGCGTAGGGGTAAAAATTACTATTCCCACTCCAGAGAGTGCAACAGTAGGGAAAGCGTTGGATAGTGTAGGGGTAAAAATGACTATTCCCACTCCACAGGGTACAACAGTAGGGAAAGTGTTGGATAGCGTAGGGGTAAAAATGACTATTCCCACTCCACAGGGTACAACAGTAGGGAAAGCGCTGGATAGCGTAGGGGTAAAAATTACTATTCCAACTCCAGAGAGTGCAACAGTAGGGAAAGCGTTGGATAGCGTAGGGGTAAAAATTACTATTCCAACTCCAGAGAGTTCAACAGTAGGGAAAGTGTTGGATAGCGTAGGGGTAAAAATGACTATTCCCACTCCACAAGGTACAACAGTAGGGAAAGCGCTGGATAGCGTAGGGGTAAAAATTACTATTCCAACTCCAGAGAGTGCAACAGTAGGGAAAGTGTTGGATAGCGTAGGGGTAAAAATGACTATTCCCACTCCACAGGGTACAACAGTAGGGAAAGCGCTGGATAGCGTAGGGGTAAAAATTACTATTCCCACTCCAGTGAGTGCAACAGTAGGGAAAGCGTTGGATAGCGTAGGGGTAAAAATGACTATTCCCACTCCACAGGGTACAACAGTAGGGAAAGCGCTGGAACCCAAAACAATAAAAAAACAAACTATACATTTTTTTTATTACATTTAATTTACAATATAAACATAATTAATATATACATTTAAATATATTATTATTAACAAAGATAATAAAAAATAATTATTTACACATTATTTAACACTATAATATCCACCACACACACCTAAAATTAATTACACAATTACATTTAATATTTACTATTTAATTAATGAAAATTAAAGTATTTTTTTAATTAATTAATTAAATATTTAATTGACAGCTTTCACACCATATACACTTATAAACACCACAACACAAACCTAAAATTAATTACACATTTACAATTAATAATTAATTAATGGTAATTAATGTATAAAGTATTTAATAATTAATCAAAAAAAATGTAATTACTTCACACCATTTACACATATAAACTCCACTACACACACCTAAAATTAATTAAACAATTAACATAATTAATTAACATAATTAATTAATAATTGACTAATTGAAATTAATTAACAAATAATTATTAAACAATTAATATTAAAATTCGGGTCAAACTATATTTTTGTTGTCGATATTTCTTCAAATCGATATTTCTGCGGGGATATTTATGTCACACGATATTTCTCCGTCGATATTCCTGCTCTGCACCCCACAGAGGACAGGTACAGTGTCGGAACACGACTGCGTGATCCGTACAATTCTATGGGGAAGTTGTGGTGGAAGTTCTAAAGTTTAAGGACCCTTCCCAGTGTGCTTCGAAGAAACCCAGAGGAAGTTAGGAGGTTGGAGAGTCACCCCATCTGTGGATACCGTAGTAAGCCCCTTTGTACCCACAGGAGAGGGTTCCCCCAGGGGAGGTCTGGACACTGGTAGTCCTCTGTCCTTTGTCCAGTTTCGCGCCAGAGTGGGAACCATCGGCTCCCAGAACTGGTTTGAGCTGGACTATGCACAGGGACACCAAGTGTGCCCCTCATGCAGTCTTTCAGACACTTTGGAAGTGCACCCACCAAACCCCAATACCAAATCCTGTCTGTGTGGTGGCCACACCTCCCTGTGACAGGATGCCTATTGTTCTGCCATCCCCTGCTCAAGCTTGGTTCAGCAGCAGGAGGGCAGAAATGTGGCTCTGGTCGGCAGCAACCCAGGTGTGCTGTCTGGGTCGAGAAGGCTGGTACCGGGAAGACCAGGGACCCACAAAGCTCGCATCAGAATGGTGGAATCATACCTCCCACACCAGTTACTGGAGTGGAGGAATGATTCCAAGGTGTTTGATACCAAACACAGCATGGTTTGTTGCAGCCGTTTTCGAGATGGCATTTTACGCGAGCATACCATGCACCTCTATGTATATGTCTGGTTGCGTCACCATTATTCCGGGAGAAGGGTCTCCGTATGCTGCATGGATGCTCTGCTCATGCAGGGGCACCCTCGCACGTAAAACCAAGCACCCTGCCTTCAGGATTGTCAAGGTCTGCTATAGGGGTGACTGATAGGTTGTACGTGTAGTGACCAATAGATATAGTAAACCTATATATTTCGTAAAATCTTACACAGACTGCGATGGCAGACATGTAGTTCCATTTTGCAGGCCTCTAATGGGTGGCAGAATTCATGCTTCAGCCTATGACAGGCCTCTGGGGTACCTATGCCCTGGTGTACTGTATACTAGGGACTGACAAGGGTACCCCAGTATCCAATCTGGAGTGTACCTAGTACATATCAATCAATCAATCAATCAGAGTACTTGTAGAGCGAGCTACTTACCCGTGAGGATCTCAAGGCGCTGAGAGGACGGGGTGCTTCTACTGCTCAAAGAGCCAGGTCTTGAGGAGTCTTCTGAAGGCAAGTAGGTCTTGGGTCTGCCGGATGTGGGTAAGGAGGGTGTTCCAGGTCTTGGCAGCGAGGTAGGAGAAGGATCTGCCTCCGGAGGTTGTTCGTTGGATGCGGGGGACAGTGGCGAGGGCGAGGCTGGCGGAGCGGAGCTGGCGCGTGGGGGCGTAGAAGCTGAGTCTGCTGTTAAGGTAGGCTGGTCCGGTGTTGTGGAGTGCTTTGTGTGCGTGGGTGAGGAGCTTGAAGGTGATCCTCTTGTTGACGGGTAGCCAGTGTAGGTCAATCAGGTGGGGGTTGATGTGGATGCAGCGGGGGACGTTGACGATGAGTCGGTGGAGGCGTTTTGGAAGCGTTGTAGTCGTTGTAGGTGTTTGGCTGGGATTCCTGCGTAGAGTGCGTTGCTGTAGTCCAGTCTGCTGCTGACGAGGGCCTGTGTCACCGTTCTTCTTGTTTTGGTCGGGATCCACTTGTAGATCCCACGGAGCATGCGGAGGGTGTTGTAGCAGGAGGAGGAGACGGCGTTGACCTGCGTAGCCATGGAGAGGGAGGAGTCGAGGATAAATCCTAGGTTGCGTGCATTGTTGCTGGGTGTTGGTGCTGTTCCCAGTGTGGTTGGCCACCAGGAGTCATCCCAGGCTGAGGGTGTGGGTCCACGGATGAGTGCCTCCGTCTTGTTCAAGTTAAGTTTCAGACGGTTGCTCCTCATCCAGTCGGCGACGGCCTTCGTTCCCTCGTGGAGGTTGGTTTTGGTGGTGTGTGGGTCCTTGGTGAGGGAGAGGATGAGTTTTGTGTCATCGGCGTGGGAAATGATGTTGAGGTCGTGCTGGCGGGCCACTTGTTCGAGGGGGGCCATGTAGATGTTGAACAGTGTCGGGCTGAGGGATGAGCCCTGGGGGACACCGCAGATAATGTTGGTGGCTTCGGATCAGAAGATTGGGAGGCGTACGCTCTGGGTTCTGCTGGAGAGGAAGGACGTGGTCCAGTCAAGGGCCTTCTCTTGGATACCGGCTTCTAGGAGGCGTGTCTTTAGAGGGCGATGGCAGACCGTGTTGAAGGCGGCTGACAGATCCAGGAGGATGGGTGCTGATGTTTCACCGTTGTCTAGTTGGTGCCTGATGTCGTCTGTGGCGGCGATGAGGGCTGTCTGTGGTTTCATCTGAATCCTGATTGGGACGGGTCCAAGATGTTGTTGTCTTCCTGGTGGCGGGCCAATTGCCTTTTGACGATTTCCTCGATGACCTTTGCCGGGAATGGGAGCAAGGAGATGGGCCGGAAGTTCTTGAGGTCCTTGGGGTCGCCTTGGGCTTCTTGAGAAGGGCGTTGATTTTGGCGTGCTTCCAGCTTTCCAGGAATGTCGCTATTTCGAAGGAGATGTTGATAACCTTCCGTAGTTGGAGTGGGATGGCTGCGTCTGCTTTGTTGAATACGTGGTGTGAGCACGGGTCTGAGGGAGATCCTGAGTGGATGGAGTTCATGACCTTGCGTGTTTCGTCGTCGTTGATGTTGGACCAGGAGGTCAGGCGGATGGCGCTGGTGGTGTTCGCAGGGGAGGTGGAGTCTGGCATAGTCGGGGCAGTAGTGGTGTTGAAGCTGTCATGGATGTCCGCGATCTTGCGGTGGAAGAAGATGGCCAGCGAGTCGCACAGTTCTTGTGAGGGCGGGATGTCGTTGGTGTTGAATGAATGAATGAATGAATAATTTATTTGTGGTTACTCAAAACCATAAAAATAGAGCAATTAAATTAAATAATTAAAAACATTTGCATTGTAAAAAAAAAGTCTAAAGTGCATTAGTCCATTCGTGCTCTCTCAGCAATATGGCCTGCTCTCAATCGCATAGGCTAGTAAGTCTCGACGATATGGGAGATCAGTGCAGGTTCTGGCCCAATTACTTATATGGCGGAGTCCATTAATTTCCGGCGTGTCTGTTGTATAAATTTGCTGAACATAGCCATATGTTTCACTGTTTACAGTGTGTACAGATGAAAAACAGCCTCCTTGGTGGATCTGATCCCTTGTTGTAATAAAATGGGCTTGAGGTAAAGACTACGCTCTAAACCAGGGGTACTCATAGTAGGGCCCGCGGGCCAGTGGCGGCCCGGCAAGCCTTCCCTGGCGGCCCGCGGACCCCCGAGACATCATACCTGTGTTTCCCGAGTTTTTTTAAGTGTCTGCAGCAGCGAGAGAGACTCTTGCTGCTTTGTGGGGGCTGCCGGCGGGCGATCCTAGGAATGGCCAGAGTAAAGCTGCAGGGGCCTAAGGAGAGGTGAAATACAAAGGCATCATTAACATGCAAACGGTCTTTTAATGACCTGTGACGTGCTCGGGTGCGGCTGTGAGTGTGTGTGTGCCCCGGCTGGCGCACAGGCAGGGTGAGGTGACAGAGGGAGTGGGAGGGAAAGGGAGGGGGAGGGGGACGGAGAGGGAGAGAGAGAGAGTGAGAGTGAGTGAGAGGGAGGGAGGGAAGGAGTGAGAGGGAGGGAGTGAGTGAGTGAGTGAGTGAGAGGGAGTGAGAGTGAGTGAGTGAGTGAGTAAATGAGTTGAGTGAGTGAGTGAGAGGGAGTGAGTGAGCGGGAGTGAGTGAGAGGGATGAAGTGAGTGAGAGGGATGAAGTGAGTGAGAGGGATGGAGTGAGTGGGATGGAGTGAGTGGGAGGGAGGGAGTGAGTGGGAGGGAGGGAGTGAGTGGGAGGGAGGGAGTGGGAGGGAGGGAGTGAGTGAGAGGGAGGGAGGGAGTGAGAGGGAGGGAGGGAGTGGGAGGGAGTGACTGAGAGAGTGAGTGAGTGAGAGGGAGGGAGTGAATGAGAGGGAGTGAGTGAGTGAGAGGGAGTGAGAGGGAGGGAGTGAGTGAGTGAGAGGGAGGGAGTGGGAGGGAGTGGGAGGGAGGGAGTGATAGGGAGTGAGAGGGAGGGTGGGAGAGAGAGAGAGGGAGGGAGGGAGAGGGAGGGAGGGAGAGAGTGACTGAGAGAGTGAGAGTGAGTGAAAATGAGTGAGAGGGAGTGAGTGAGAGGGAGTGAGTGAGAGGGAGTGAGTGAGTGAGAGGGAGTGAGTGAGAGTGAGAGGGAGTGAGTAAGAGGGAATGAGTAAATGAGTGGGAGTGAGTGAGTGAGAGGGAGGGAGTGAGAGGGATGGAGTGAGTGAGAGGGATGGAGTGAGTGAGAGGGATGGAGTGAGTGAGAGGGATGGAGTGAGAGGGATGGAGTGAGAGGGATGGAGTGAGTGGGAGGGAGTGAGTGGGAGTGAGTGAGTGAGTGAGTGGGAGGGAGTGAGAGGGAGGGAGGCATAGGGAGTGAGTGAGAGGGAGGGAGTGAGTGAGAGTGAGAGGGAGGGAGTGAATGAGAGGGAGTGAGAGAGAGGAGTGAGCGAGTGAGAGAGAGGGAGAGAGTGAGAGTGAATGAGTGAGTGGGAGAGGGAGTGAGTGAGACAGAGAGGGAGTGAGACGGACAGGGAGGGAGAGGGAGTGAGATGGAGACAGAGAGGGAGGGAAAGGGAAGGAGATGGAGAGGGAGAGAAAGGGAGGGAAAGAAAGGGAAATGGAGGGAGAGGGAAGGAAAGGGAGTGAAAGGGGGTGAGACAGAGAGTGAGTGAGAGGGAGGGAAAGGGAGGGGGACGGAGAGGGAGTGAGAGAGAGGGAGTGAGAGAGAGGGAGTGAGAGAGAGGGAGTGAGAGAGAGGGAGTGAGACAGTTGGAGTGAGACAGAGGAAGACAGGAGAGAGGGAGGGTGAGAGGGAGAGAGAGCTAGAGAGAGGGAGGGAGACCGAGAGAGATGTGTGTATGCCGGGACAGCTCAGTGGACGAAGGCGTCCGCTGCAGGGACCTATGATCAACCTCATGGTCAGTTTTATGTTGTTGCTCTAGCCCCTCCCCCTCCCCCACTGACCCTGCCCCCCCACCGATGCGGCCCTCGGACACAAACCAAACTGTAAATTTGGCCCCCGAGAGAAAGTTTGTGAGTACCCATGCTCTAAACATAAGGCGGGGCAGCAAAATAGGATGTGGGCCAAGCTCTCATATTTATATTTGAATAGCTGACACTCCGAAGACCCCATCCTTATCGGGTGTAATTCATTCAGGGGGAGCGGATGTAATCTGTATGCTACAATCCTGTTTAGGGCTTGTCTCCCTACTGCCTGGATAAGATGGAGTTTGGACTTATGTTCTGTGTGTGGGAGGCTTTGGGACTCGTGAAAGCCTCTTATTTCCAATAATTCCAGGTCAGTGGTACGTGAGCAGAGGCGAACCTGTTTTTTTATCGCACTTTTGATGGCGGTGTACTTAGTTATCGTGGGATCCCAGTTTTCCACTGCGAGATTCAATACTTCTTTGGCAGCAGATAGGCTGGTTGACCAGGGGTTATCAGGTTCCAGAAAGATGTTTTTTATGATGGACTTCAGTGTGTTCTCTGTTGGCGCCATAGTGAGAAAAAAGTATTTGCTCATGGAGGCCATCTCTTTCAATTTTTGTTGATTCAGATCGAATTATAGCCGCACTAGATTGTTTCTGGTACATGCGGGTAGGTGGAATAACTTTTTGTATGCCGAACAATGGATTTTTTCTAGGATGCTTGGAAGTTTTCCTGGGAAGGCCTGTTGTGCATAATTAAGTGATGGTATTAACTTTGCCCTCAAAACTCTTTGGATTGCTGTTGTTGTGGGACTGTGTAAAGTAGCATAAAGCTTACCAAGGGCGTACGTAATGCTTTTCCCTCTTGTACGTATTTTGTCGAGATGTACTCCTGGGCGCCCTGTTTCAGTGAGCCAGACTCCCAAGTAATTGTAGTGTTGTGTGCAATCCAAAGACAGCTGTCCTATCCTCCATTTTGCCAGTTTTTTTTTCGGATGGCGCCCAAAGATTATTATTTTTGATTTGGATGAATGGACAATCAGTTTGTTCTTGGTGTTGTAGGTTGCCAGGGCATTAGAGCTTTTTGTAGGCCAATTTTAGTGTGATCAAGGAGTACCAAGTCGTCGGCATATTGCAGTAGTTGGAGCTTGGTGTGTCCAATCCTCGGTGTTGCTAGTGAGGCTCCGATCAGGGCTTGGCCCATGTCAGCAGTATATAGATTAAAGAGCATTGGAGCTAAGACACAGCCTTGCTTCAGGCCGCGGTCTGTGTCGATTTTCTCTGAGGCAGCAGTGCTTGAAAGTTTGATTCTGACCCAAGTTCTTAAATATAACGATCGAATAGCTTGTAATAGGGGGGGATCAATGTTCCAGCTTGCCAATTTCTGACAAAGGATGGAACGGTCAATGCTGTCAAATGCTGCCGTGTAATCTATGAAACAAGCAAAGAGCAGCAGACATTTTCGTGCCACAGCCTTCTGCGCAAGGTATGAAAGCGCTATGATATTATCCACTGTTGATGCTCCGGGTCTGAACCCTGTTTGATAAAAAGGGAGAAGGCCCTCTTTTCTTACCCAGTTTGAAATTTCCACCAGAAGGGGGTCAAGCAAGGTGATCATACAATAGTTTTGAGGGTTAGATTTTGGCCCTTTCTTATGTATTGGGTGCAGCAACGAGCCTCTCCAAGAATCAGGGACATCCCCCATTAGTCGGCATTCGGTGAATAGCATGGACAGTTTGTCCGTCCAAAAGTCGGTGTTTTCCCTAAAAAGGGAACCAGGCAGACCATTAAGCCCTGGGGCCCCATTGTGTCTAATTTTTTTAAAGATTTTATTGACAACCATTTTTCCAGGGAGAGCCAGGTGATCCACAGTGTTTCTTGGAAGGGTAATGTTGGATGGTCGTCCAGCCTCGTCCGACTCTTTGTTCGGAGGGGTTGTACTTCCTTCCTCTTTATACAATGTTGTCACATGCGCTACCCAGCTATCAGCATCAAGTGAGTTCTCTCTCTGGCTGCCACCTTGACTTAAGGTGTTTAGGTATTGCCAAAACTCTTGGGACTTCCCGGGTCTCAATGGGTCAAATATCTTTAGCCCTTTTGCCTCAGTGCAGTCGCGTTTTGAGGCCCAGACTTTCTTCGAGTGGATTTTTGCTGCTTCTTGAAGTAGCCTTTTAGCCATTGCTGAGCTCGTTTTCTAATAGGCCCTTCGTTTAGTTCTTAATTGTTTCGCACTCTCTTTGATTGCAGGGATGTGGCCGAGGTTGTACGAGTGACGTGGAAGAGTTTTATTTATTGTTCCTCCTTGAAGTTGTATTACCAGATTACAAGCAAACTGGTCCCATTCTTCTATTGTACCCCTGTTGTTTTCACTTTGTGGCCCATCGGCCCATTTTGTTTTCCATTCCTCAAACTTGCTAGATGGCACTGGGCCCCATTTAATCCGTCTCACCAATGTAAAGAGTTCTGCTCCGTTTGAAGACCCAACGCATTGTAGCTTATAGCGGGTATCTACTGCAAAGTTTAAAGTGATTGTTAGTGCAGCGTGGTCGCTTTCATTATGTTGGTCAACTTTGTAGTCTGTCATAAGGTTCTGTAGGTGACTGCTTAGTAAAATATAGTCAATGGTAGTTTGATTATTGAACGTTGGCGGACAGAGAACTCCTGGTGTATCCCTTAAGACTAGAGAGTGAGTTGATTGCAGCTGATAAGAGCACATTAGGGCATTAAAGGCCTCTGTGGCCGTAGAGTTGCTACTTTGTGTTAGCTTGACCGCGATGTTATGTGTATTAAAGTTCCCAAGTATTATTGATTCCATATGTGGAAATTGTAGGAGAAGATTTTCTATTTGGCTTATTAGCTGAAACCCTTGGCTCCCGGTCCATGGGGATTATAGTAAACATTAATTAAGAGTATTGTAAGTGGGCTCTTGTTTGTTGAGAAACCTGCCATGAACATGTTTGACAGTGTTTTTATTTCTGTGAATTTAATTTTCCGAGAGTGCCTAATGTATATAGAAATACCTCCAGATGGTCTACCAAATATGTTCTCCTTGATAGCCGGTTTGCAGTGTTCCGCGAATCCTCTTATTGATAATGGTTTAATGGCCCACGTTTCTTGAATGCAAATTATGTCCACTCCTTCAAAGAACGGCAGCGTCGCCTGGCTTTGTACTAACTTTAAAATCCCTGCTACATTCCAGGACATGATACTTGCACTTTGAGAGCTAATCGACGAGTTTTTATTCTGGGCTGGAGGATCCATTCACGGGTGCTGTAAGGTTTTCTTGCTTTCAAAGCACCTGTAATTAGGAATTTTGATTTAGGGCCCTTGACACCCAAGACCAGTCTTCGCTAATATTATTTCCAATGAGCAAGACCGAGTGCCTTTGTCCAAATTTGTGGTTACTTTAATTAAGCCATTGCTTGTTAATTTTTTATTTGTGCCACCGTTGGTCCCGTGAAGAATGGACAGTGCAGGCGGCTGTAAGTGGGGTGGCTCAGTCAATTGACTCTTTTTTTGAGTTTCCAATCCCGGAGAGGCGTATTGTTGCTTCGAGTAACTCTGTTTCAGGGGCAATGGGTATTTTAGTCCCACTTGCCTTGTGAGACATATTCAGGATGGAGCAGTATTTTCAAGTCGTCGTGAGTTATGCGAATTGAGTTATGTGGTGTCATAGCTTCCCGCAAGTCTTGACAAGGTAAGTCGTTTGAAAGTTTCTGTGTCATAACGTCGACCTTGGCCTCTGTTTGGTTTATGTTAACAGCCTTCATCTGGTCTTTCATATCGCACTTAACTGTGGTTGGTGAAGCTTCCCTCACTCTATAGGCAATAGTCTTAATAGATCCTTGGGGTCCCCTTCGGCCCGGTGGTTGTTTGTTTGTTTTCAGTGTATCTCTGGTCGTGCTGCTTGAACCTTTTTCCACCGCTTTGGTCAGCGAGGAGTTCCCTGGGTTTGGTGCCAGGGTTCTGTGCGATGCGTGCCTTCCGTCCCAAGGTGTCTTTCCTTGTGGGCGGTTAGAGCACCAGCCGACTTTTACTTCACTTGTATCCAAGGATTTTGGCTGTTGCTCCATGCACTCGTCCAAGGCATCCACAGGGGTTCTTTCAGGGTCAATTTACCCAATTTAGTGGAACTGATGGTCTTGTCCTTTAAGGTTTGAGGTTTTAGAGGCGTATCGGTCTCGAAGTCATTATCGGTGTGGGACCCAGTTTCTTGTTTTTCCGCCATCAGCCACTGTCTGATTGAACCGTGAGAGATGGAGTTGTTTTTACTTTGTTTATTCAACTTTTTTAATTTTTTCTTATTTTTCCGTGAAAGGTGGGAGGTGTCTAAACTTGGCATGTGCGTGATGATTGTAGTTTCTTGTTTTTTAGCGTTGGCGTGGTTGGGGTCTGTTGCCGTTTCTATAGCACTGCATGGGTGTTCCTCCACTGTCCTTCAGGTGTCCGGCAGGGGTTCTTTGACATTGGTTTGAGAATGCTGCAGATTTTCAATAAGCACGAGATCCTTGTAATTCTTGGTATTCTGCTGGAAATATACCGTGTTCCGATGCCTGCTGGTTTCTGACTTGAGGTCCTCGATCAGTGTGTTCATTATCCCTGGGAGCTTTTCCAAGTTAAGCAGCACAGGGCTGCAACCACAGTCCTGCTGCTTAAATGTTGTTGTTGTATTTGCCTGAGCTCGATGGATCAAGGAATTCAGGTGTTCCAATTTGGAATCTATTCCTGAGATCAGTCCAGCGACTGTTTGTAAGATGCTTATCTGAGCATCCAGTTTATCTGCGTGCATTAATGCAGCGTTTACCATAGAAGACAGGACATCATTCATTAATGCAAAATGATGATCTAAATTGGGCGGCTTCGACTCCATCGCCTTTTCCACTCCCTGCGGGCTAGGGCTTAAGGGAGTCAAAGGAATCAAAGGTGCAGTGTCATGTGCGGTACTTCTATGATTTGGGAAGTAGGTTACTGTGGCTACAAATTGGTCAGCGTGTGCACTTAGTGCTTGAGCATTGATTGTTCTGACCCCTGGGGGGCGGTCATCCCAATAGCCCCAGTCACTCCAGTCTCTCCATTCGCTCCATTGGCCGGGCAATCCATTTGCATATCCCGCGGTAGTTTGATTGCTCACTTTGGAGGGCTGTTTTTGCTGTTTTTGCTGTTATTATTACTAGTCAAAGTTAGAGCCGTGGTTGATTGTGCTAATGTGCCCTCCGGCTTCATGATTATTTTTGGCGATAGTGAAATGGCCAGGCGCATGGGTGAGTGGGGTCCTGGCGGTGTGATAGAGACAGCCGTAGTTGGACTGGTTGTGGTGTTAGCATGGCCTGCGCCTGAGCCCGTCAAATTTGGCACATTGTGAAGGAAAAAGTCCCTTATGTCTCTGTTGCTGTCAGCACTGATTGATTTTTTCCTATTGCTAGTATTAAGTATGCTGTTGGTAGGTGTAGTCACCTGTCGAATGGCATCCTGTCCTTGTCCTTGTAGAAGTTCAGGCACTAGTGGTGGATCTGACTGCGACACTCCTGTTTGATCCACCTCCACCTCCACGAGGCTGTCCTTAAGGCCTAACCCCAGTTTTAGAGCCCCTCTACCAGAGGGGTAAAGCATTTTTTCCTTGTGGTATCTTGCCGACTTGTGAGGGCGGGGTTTCTCTTGGTGTTGTAGCAGGTTGGAATTTCTTGTTCTCATAGTTTATTTTGCAGCTACACGAAGCAGCCCGACAACCCAGTAGCTCCTTGGGACACACTGTGTACTGGACTCAGCCCTCGTCGCTCCCAAGGGTCTCTTGGTCCTGTCTGCCCCTCCACTGCACGGAACGCAAGGTCCTACTTGTGCCTCCTACCACCGTCCTCTGCTCTGCACCAGTTGGCGTAACAGTTTTAAGGAGAAAACAGATAGACTGGGGTCCTGATTACCAGGATCCCAGTCAGACTAGTAAAAAACCAACACAGCACTAGGAAAAAAGGGAGACTCGAAATATCGGTGGGGACATCGACCCGCAATGACAAACACTGGCCACATAGTGATACAGAATCTCTAATAAAAGAGAGGGACCCAATCACCCAAAGGAGTAGGGTACCAAAAGACAAATGTCAGAAAATAAGATCCCCCTTGGGCAGTATTGAACCTAGGCATTCATTCAGCTCACCAAAATAAACATAGAGTCTTAATACATCACATGTAGAAAACAATGAGGAAGTGCAGAGATTGTAAATATATAAAAAAAAAAAGAGAGTGCAATTTATTGAACAAGTAAAAAGCAGCTCAGGCTTGCATCAAACAAACCCATTATGAATACAGAGTAAATCATAAAAATACACATACATATACAATAGCACTGGCCAAAATAAAATCTCGGGACAGAAAATAAGGAAGAATTAATTCCTATTAAAATAGGGAGAAATACAGAGGTAAACCAGAGATCAATTCTGATCAATATAATCACTCTTCCGTCAGAATTATTGTCTCCCAAAACTCAAAGTAGTTCTCCCTTTCTTGTGCATCGACGCGTTTCGGTGGGCAATCAATAGGTAGCCAACACCTTCTTCAGGAAAATAGTATAAACCATCCCATTTAAAAACAGAGCCTGAAATTCAAGAAAATATAAACAAATAAGGGCCAGCTATTACATCATATCACAGTCAAATGTTACATTCTCCATAACCTCTTTGTTAAAAACATACTACACAAAATACATAACAACATACACCTAGAGCAAATAATTGATAAACATATGTTTCTATTGACATCGTCTTAATGGAAGAACACTTTTTTCTCAAATTGCAGATAATATTCAAAAATAATTCAAGTGTATTGCTCATTATAGTCCATATATCCATAGCTAGCCACTCATTCTCACATAGAGATACAACGGCATAAGGGAAGAAACATAAGATAAATATGAGATAAATCATCAACATTATTCTCACAGAGTCAGAAAAATACAGTACATAGCTGCATAGAATTCATATTAATAAGCCTGCTTATGCAAAGTTCATATTCATAGGCATGTTTGTAGACCCCTTCATTTAGGCATATTAGATTGATTTATTGCATTTTATTAACTATAATTTTTACAACGAGGGGCTTGGTGAGGTGCACCCAACATATGGCTGCGGTGGGGGCCATGGACGGCGCGGACATCCCGCTTGGGACCCCTTCTCTCCAATGCACCTGGGACAATTCTGAGCAGAAACAAACCATGCTAAGTGCTGTGCCGAGAATACACTGTGCCTAGGACTAGAATTCAGGGGTATATTCACAAGAACGTGTGATAAACATCACCAAAAATTGGTAACGCAACTTTAAACATCGTAGCCTATCGCGTCAAAATAACCCTGTGTTAACGTGGAATTCACAACACGACGGGAGCATGCGATAGTCTGCCGAAAACGCGGCCAATGTCAGAGATATAACCACCCCGACGGAGATAAAAACACAAACCACAACACCAGAAATCATGCGATGAGCCCATTCGCGGTGAGGAAAGCAGGGATAGGCACCACCAGGGCCACGAAACACACTGCAGGCAGGAATAAGCACAACAAAAGCCTGAAAAAGTTAGACAGGTAAACATAAAACAACAGCCAAATACAATGGAGGCAACCTGAGACAGCAGATAACTCCACCAAACCCATTGGCAACTAAACATTGTACATGGCAGGCTATCTTGGACAAGATGAATGCAGCCTGAGAGCGGAGGAGGACAATTGCAGAAAACCAGATCTCCAGGAATGATGCGAAAGGCACAAACAAGAAGAAACATGACAATAACAAGAACGTAGCAATGCACACTGGAGGTGGGAGTCCAGCGCCACACCAGGAGCTGGATGACATGGAGGAAATGATGTCCACCACATCAGACTGGAGACGGTGGCAGGACACGGGGAGTGGAAACTGCACCAAACAACAGACAGCAGCAACAGGGAGAGGAACCAGCAGGGACTGAGGGAAGGGGGAGAAGGGCACAATAGCACACATGCACACCTAAGCACAGCACAACTGCAGACAAACCATGCCCAAGAGTAACAACACCAATCAGGAGCACAAGTCACACAACACGGTAATGTCACACCACTGAACAAGCACAGAAGTTAAGACAACATTGCCTGATAAGGAGAAGGGTGAGCCAAATCAGAGCAGAAGGAACATCTCACACACAATGCAGCACACACACATAGGAAGCCGAGCACACCAACATCGAACACAATGTGGTACAAATACCAACTTGTGCACAAACAAACACAGGCCACAAGTGCACCCGCCTGTGGCCAGTAAACGGCCATACGCAACTGGAAAAGCACGAAATAGGGACATGATAATGCCCAAGTACAAACGCACAGTCCTGATGGTGTAGTAATGCACGTATGGCAAGGAGCCAGAGAGTCTGTAACACACACATTGGCATACAAATCAAGAAACGACACCGTTGGAGACAAGTGAAAGTGCGGAAACTTTATCAGGCAGGTCGTGGGTGTGGTGGGACGTCTGCGACCCTGGGATTCATGGATGACATGCCCAGCACGATGCACATGAGCGGACTCACTGTGTGTCACATTGCCACACAGCTGCTCCTCCCTGCCACAGGCACCCACACTTGTGTGCGCTGCACGGTTGCATCACGTGCACTCCTATGGGACACCATACTATTGTCTATCCGCGCATGTCCAGCGCTATGCCAACAATAACACTGGCCTTCAAAGGTGTGCGCCCACTTGGGTGTAGGCCAATAGTCCGGACAGGGCGGACACAGGTGTTCAGCCCATGGCTGACTGGGATCGTGCTGCGAATAAGGCCAGGCAAAAGACTAATGCATCCACAAGACTGATACACATGACACCTGGCATGCAGGTGCCAAGAAACCAAGTGTCCTCGTGCTCCTACAAGTCCCTGTCCCTGCGGGTCCGCCCTCCTGGTACATGCCACATTGCAACATCATGTACTGTGGCCCTGGTGGTGACAATACCCCAAAACAAAGACACACTTACCATACTTCATGCACTGGCACATGTCCGGACCACATCCTGCCCCCCAACAAGCCTGTGCATGCAGCGGGCAGGTGTGGGGCTACATGTCAAGGGTCACTGCCAACGCTGAGGTGACATGGCAACATCTGCAGAAGACAGCACACTGTAATGTTGCAGGGCCCATGCCCATTATGCCGACACAATAAACACACGAGCACACTTGCTCAGATGGAGAAAATGGCTACGGGCATGTGCGTACGGCTACATTTATTATTAGGCCCACTTTCAGAGTGACACCTGTGTTGGATGTGTGTGGGGTGTGTGCACCCAGCCGGCAAGGGCTGCCTGGTGCAGTCAGAAACTGACAACAGTGTACATCATAAAGGGCACAACCATTCAACCATAAAGGCCTCATGATTTGTGCTGCACAGAGTTAGTAGCCACGAATGCACTGCGTCCTGCATGGGCCTGCCGCCACGGGCCACTAACTTGCGGTGCACTGGGGCAAGGTCACAGGTGCAGAGCAGGTTCATGTGATGTCTAGGGGCCTTGTCACGGAGTGTATTGATGGACAGTGGAAGGTGTACCCCCAGGGCAGGATGCAGAGGACAGACCCACGCTGATATAGTCACCATTGTGGAGATAAATGGAACAGACACATGTTGGACACCAAGTCCAGTCCAGCCAGAAGAAGATGCAGAAAACCACCAGGCCATGGGCTCTGACGCCACCAAGGTCCAACCAGATGGTGCCCATGACTCATTGCGCACAGAGTTAGTGGCACCCATGCTGTTAAGGGATGCCTCCTGCGATGTGTCCAATGGTGTGGAGTCCTCCACATCTTACCCAAGACACAGTTCTACATGTTTGACCTAATGGACCGCATTGTAGGCTGGTGGCAGCGGTCAGCACAGGCCATTCACCGAGTGTCGCTGGCATAGGTTGGATGGCCCCACGACCTGCGTAGTACAGGTTCTGTGGCATTTCGGGACGTGGACTTGTGATGAACAGGGTTGATGGCACCAGGTCAGTTAGTGTTCAGTCACCTCGTGACTGTGACCTGGCTTTCATCTGGACTGAGCCCCATACTCCTATTACTCCTCTCCGTTCGACCACTGGTGTGGACTCTGCCATTCGCGATTCACAACTAGGTGCTGGATGTGGGAACTACGGGCCTGCAGGGTAGTCCTGGTCCCTCATCCACGTGTTGCTGGCTAGCGTTGAACAGGGTTAGGGGCACCACATGTCACAAGATGCCCATATGGAACTATGCCTCACTGATCGGGGGTCTGGTGCTGTGGCCGCTGCCCCGGCTTGGGGTCACTGCCATTCAGGCCTCAGGAAACAGTTTCACATATGGTACCTACTGGGCCGAAGATGATGCCGGTGTAGTATGCAAATGAGGATGGAGTAATGTGGGTCAGCGTCGGGGGGCCAGCGATGGTCTGAGAGGCTGCCAGGGTCGTGGACCTTGGGCTTGGAGCTTGTGCCTGCATATGGTGGGCCCTACGTGATACACGCTGATGTCGGAAGGTAATCAGTGTGGCCTGGCTGTGCAGGGGCGGGCCTTATGGGTTCGGGGTCCAGAGGGCCAGGGTACAGCAGGTGCACATGATCGCAGGCAACTCCGCTCATGGGGAAGGCCTTGTGGAGTGGTGAGCGGCGCCACCCTGGCAGAGACGTTGGGCTTTCCGGAAGAGGGCCACACCCAGGGCTACGTGCTTTTTATTCACACCCTTACGCTGGCCTGGCGTACGCCGTGCCATCCCACTCTGCGCACGCTTACTGGGAGGACATAACAGGCAACATTTCCACTACATAGCATCCACTACACTACATACACCAGAAGTGTATGTCGCCATAGATGTGGGTATGTTCTGCAAACTGCGGTCTGTCCAGCACATCACTGCCACACTTGGCATTGTGTACTCTCCCAATCATGGTTCTCCTGTCTCTTTCACACATGCCTGGTTGCCACCTCTCCCCACATTCAGCTAGTGTGTGGCTGAGGTGCCATGCTGTTGATGGCTCATGTGCAGGGCTTGCCCGGGTAATCTTTGTGAGTTGTTCTGTCGTGTCTGGTGGGTGGACATGTTGTTTTGCATGTTGGTTGTGAATTTGTGACGTGTGTATTGCCAGGGTTGGGAGTTGCATGGTTGTGGAGTTGAGGTGAGTAGAGTGTTTGTTTGATAATTGCCAAGGGATTGTGCATTTCCCTTGGTGCCATCCTGGTAACGCTGGCTGCTGATGGACTGTCGGAGGATGGAGGAATCATGCATACTGGCTGGGTATTTGGAGGCGACATTGGTTGAGGTTCCACGGTGTTCTGTTGTTGCCTGCACATTGATGTGAGACGAGTGCTTTCTGTTGCGGTGATTGTGTGCTGTGTCGGCAGGGGGCACAGGTATGACATGTGTGCTGTGGATTGCTCCCAAGACGTGCGTGTATCCAGCTATGGTGTTTGGTCCCTGCTTGGTGGCCATCAGATCCTGCATATTCTGTTGGACATATAGGGACTGGGGTACCAGGCAGTGGTGATGTCCAGGACAGGTGTGATGGACTTGGATGTGGCTGGATGTATGACTCCTCTGACTCTGGTGAGTGTTGGTTGTGGGTACCAGGGGCCAATAGGTGCAGCACAGCCAGCAGCTTTGTGTGGGGTGTGATGTTGGTTGTCTGCTGTGATGGTTCAGTCGGCCTATTTGGCCGTATTGGTCAAGATGCATAGGATGGTTGTCCTTTTGGGCCTGTAGTGGGCAATGACATTGTCAGGTGTTGGCTCTGTGAGGCTGGTGCGGTTCCTGGGGGTCCGCTGTCTTTGTCTGTGCTGCCTCTGTGGTGTTCCGGGGAGAAGGGGTGTTCTGGGTGGGGGGCTGGAGTCCTGGGGTGGTGGCAGTGGGTGTTGTGGCCCTCTTGGGTGCTAGGCCACATGACCAGTGGCTCCATGGCATCTGTTGCCCTTCCGATGTGGCTGTGGGCTGTGCTCCCTTTTGTGGTGCAGGCTGTGGTCCGAATTTGCACAATGTCAGAGAAGGTGTTATTTTCCTGGTGCTAATGTGCCTTAGCACCTGTTCTGTCTGGTCGTTGTAAATGTTGTGGAGTGGTGTTGTTGCAGCTTTTGGCACGGGAACACCTACTCTGCATCTCTTAGCAATAGTTGCGGGAGTCATCTGTGGGGATGTTTTTTGCAGCTGCTATCGCGGTTGAACTGGTGCTGTGGGCTGTTAACACCTGCTTGTAAATGAGGAGATACATTTATCACTACTTTGGCTGCGATAAAGTGCAGTTAACTCCACAATAGCTCCTTGAGAATATGCCCCTCAGTGTTGCAAATAGATGCTGCGGCTGCCCACCCCATTCTATTGAGAACCCACTGAATACCCCCCGACACTGATGCCAAGAAGACGACATGCTATACTAACATACAAAGCGGCCCACCACAAAAAGTGCACAAGAGGGGGCTTTGAAGCTGAGGACGAGCAACAGACCTGACGAGGTTGGGTCTCGCAAAGACCAGAGACCGGCCGAAGCGGAAGCCGAGGCGGGACGGGCAAGGCCCCTTATAACTCCTACGACATGACATCTTTTGGAGGGGACGGCTGTCTGGCAGCTCACCCTGATGGGGCTGCACTTGAGGAAAAGCTGACCCACCATTGCACCCAGAACCCAGGGCAGAGTGTATACGCTATCCTGTGGCCCCCTCCCTGGGAGCCCAGGCCCCGTGGGACTCTGGTACGGCCCCCGGATGAGACAGAGGTCGCTCAGAACAATGGCGCTAGCACACAAAACTCATCCTGCAAAACTTGCACTGTGAGTGTCCGTGGGAGCCCCCTGCTGATCTTCATACAGAAGAGGCGATACCTGCTGCGGCTGGAAAGTGAACGCAATAACTAGAATCTTCAACAACATGGGTAAATCTGACACTCAACAGACCAAACTCCCTTTCAAAAGGGAAAAAAAGACAGGCCAAGTGGACAAACCACAACCTACGACCAGCCTAGACAACCCCTAGGAGGAAGACGCCCAAGATGTCGACATCAAAGAAATCTTGGTGGAAGTTAAGTCCAGTCTCTGCAACTTAGATGCCAAACTAGAGCTCATGGCCAGTCACCTCAACAGAATGAAGGAACAGGTGGATAAATACAATAATAGACTAGAGCACATTTAAACTAGAGTCTCTGACGTAGAGAATGACCAAACAAAGTGGAATGAACAACTACTCAAGATGGAGAAAATACCTGAAATAATAAGAGCCAAAAACGAAGACCTAGAGGCACAATCTGGATGAAATAACCTGAGAATTATTGGCGTCCTGGAGTCCACGGCCATTGACAATATGGCAAAATGTGTAACAAACATGATCAATCAATCAATCAAAGACATTTATAGAGCGCACTACTTACCCGGAGGGTCTCAAGGCGCTTGGGGGGGGGGGGGGTGCTGCTACTGCTCGAACAGCCAGGTCTTGAGCTTCTTCCTGAAGGAGAGGTGGTCTTGGGTCAGGCGCAGGTCGGGAGGGAGGGAGTTCCAGGTCTTGGCGGCCAGGTAGGAGAAGGACCTTCCTCCTGTTGTCGTTCTTCGGATGCGGGGGACGGCGGCGAGGGCGTGACTGGCTGATCGGAGGTGGCGTTTGGGAGCGTAGAAGTTGATGCGGTTGTTGAGGTAGCTCGGGCCTTGATCGTGTAGGGCTTTGTGTGCGTGGGTGAGGAGACGGAAGGTGATTCTATTGATGATTCTATTCTATTCTAACACTGATCAAGGAACTGTTCGGAGAAGTGCTCTCTCCTGATTCCCAATAGAGCGGGCTCGCACAATGCTGGACTCCGGACTGCCCCCAGGTGCACCGCCTCGCCCCATTATAGCGTGAATCCTAAACGTCAAGGATTGAGACACAGTGCTACAATTTTTAAGTGAACGCGGCAACCTACAATACCAAGGAAATTCGATCTCCTTTTACCCGCACTTCACGATTATAGTTCAGACTGACCGTAAGGAATTTTTACTAACTAAAAAATTACTCCAAAAAGCTGTGATAAAATCTGCTCCTCTCTACCCAGACAAACGACGCATAGCACATGGCGGTAGAGCTCATCAGTTTACTGATGCCAAAGCAGCGCTCAAATTTTCTGATTTACTGATTGCAAAGTTGTCCAGGCACTCTCCAAGGGATCAACATCATGGGAATCTGGACGAAAATGACTGAACTTTAAACTCAAACCTCTCTGATCCACTTCAAACAATCACCACAGTACAAAGCAGCACTGTAACTGGCGGGGGGGAAGACCTGTGCAGAGCCCACTTCAGGGTTCCTTAACACAGTTTATGTGATCTACCGCCAATGGAGCCATCCACAAGGCATGAGCCACTGTTTAATCCAGGAAGCTGGAGGAAGGCTGGGTGTACACGAGGCTCCTCTTCGCCCCCAGGAATGAGTCCCATGCTCTTCTATTCAGACCGGGGAGGGGGTGGAGATGGATTATTCAACCAAGTTCAGGGATTGGAGGGGGAAGTTGGGGGGGAGGGGGAGGGGGAGGTAGGGTGTTTCATTATTCTACTGTTTTGAGAGCGTTAGATTTTGTCTACGTTTTAGAGGAGGCCCCTGTCAAATACTCATAGGTAAGACACTGAAGCAGACAGTCTATAGGACAGATCCCATACTACTGCCCTACTGTAACATGGTAGACACCAGACTGAGCTCACAACGACCCCAACCAAGTAGACGGCGCACCAAGAAGATGACCCTGCATACCATCACCCAGATACCCATAGCATACCAATGGCACCCAGAGGACTTAGGCTCCTAACGTGGAATGTTAGACGGCTCAACAACCCCAGGAAAGCTTGCCTTGTCCACACATACCTTAATAGACACCACATAGATATCTGCTTCCTTCAGGAAATACACCTGACCCCACGCACCTCCACTCGCCTAGAGGTGCACTGGTGTGCAGAGGTACACCACTCCCTGAATTCCAACTATGCCAGGGCACTGCAATACTTATAAGGAAAGGTATCCCATGGATGCTCAGTCAGATTAAAAAAGATACTGTGGGGCAGTATGTTATAGCGGCAGGACAACTCCAACAGAAACCTCTCATGCTGGTTTGCATATATTACTAAATAGAATAGAGCCACCCAATAATCCCCTCGGGACTGGGTATATTCAATAACACAATAGCAAAGTGTCCCCAAAGGAAACATTTAAAACAGATTTACAATTTGTATAGATGTCATATTCATAATACATTTTTTATATAATCACAGGAAATATATGCGCAATATACCGAAATATATCAAACAGGTATATTTAATTCCACTTGGAATATCATCAAGTAATAGCTGGCAACAAACAAACTACTAAAGTTCATACATTATTTAGCAGTAGTACACCTTTCGCATGAGTAATGTGTATTCAAAACACCATGTTGAAGAAAATTAAATACAGCATATAATCATATTTACAAACTGTAAAATCAATAAATGTGCGAATGGGTGTTAGGCGTCGACGTTTCGGTCCCCTGTTGGTCTACCAGATCCATGAGACCATCTTCAGTACGGAAGGGTTGCACATATACATCTAATGCAATAGAGAACAATACATATCATCCCTGTGACTAAGAAGAAAATGTCAACACAAAAAGAAAACAAATAAGAAAATAAATCAATAAGAACAACCTCAGTGTAAACAGCTTGTGTAAGTCCCAACTAATCAATAATAAGTCACCAACACCAAGAATGTGCAATAATCGTAGTGGCAACCAAAAAGAGGAAATACCACCAGCCTAGTGAATCACCATACAGCTTACTCATTTTAGAGGCAGACAATACAGAAGTGAGTGATTATACCGCGAGTCTGAATACAAAAGACCAGTATGTGGGCATCACAGAAAGGAGTCACTCAGAACACCCTTAGAAACTCAACGAAATAACAACCTTACTCACATGTCCGGAACATCCGACATAGCGTAACCTATGCAAACAATCCAAGGGTAAACTACAATGAATAGCAAGACACCACCAAACAGTTTGTGTATACGTGGGGATTAGAAAACTACTCACGTAACACTCAGGC
This sequence comes from Lissotriton vulgaris, assembly GCF_964263255.1. Classification (NCBI taxonomy): domain Eukaryota; kingdom Metazoa; phylum Chordata; class Amphibia; order Caudata; family Salamandridae; genus Lissotriton; species Lissotriton vulgaris. Next base: position 136,797,492 of record NC_141685.1, read on the forward strand.
CAGAGGGCACCTATAAAATACCAAACAGCAAAGTATCAGCATCAGCTATCTAGATGAGGCCACAAGAACGGGATGACAATGCTTCCAAAACTAAAAATACTTCAATTTAAAAGAAACTGAAAGTACTTACATTTAACACCGACCAGCAGCGCTTGAGCTCAAAACGCCTCACTTATAAAATTAAAGGACGGAGTCTCTTCACATGTACTCAAATAGTGGTACGATGCGTGTTGTAAACAAGCCAGAAATCACCTGAAAAGTGCCAAACACACTGTCGGCACACCAATATCTACTACGTGCCACAACAACTAAGAAACACTACCGGAAAAATTAAAAATAAAATAATAACCCTTTACTTGTATGCAAGACCAGCAGCTCTTGGTCTCAGAACGCCCGACTAGGAAGTTCAGGTGCGGCGTCTGATCGAGGGAGCTTGACTAATAAAAGGTGCTGCATGTGCTATGACGTAGTCTCGCCTACCAAAGTGGCGGCCATCTTTAAGCATATAGGATAGTGACCTACTCCTGCGTTACTGAAATAGTACAAAAAAATACACTGGTCCAATAATTGTCAGGCAGACCTATACGGGCGGAATACAAATATTTTGACCTACACTCAACGAGTGAAGGTCAAATATGTCCTAACAGTACCCAGATGCGTGATAGTGTACACGCGCATGTAACCTAAACGGCCATATTAGAATGGACCAGAGTCGCTATAATGAACATTAGATCAAATAAAAAAGCCAATATTAAAGGCTTATGTGTGCTACAGACAATAAAGTTAGAGTACCAATCAATAGCATAGATTGGACCGAAATGATACTATAATATGCACATTAAAATCATATGCCCATAGGAATAGTTTAGACGGAAATCCATAGTCCGATCTGTAATACTGAATACAGTATTATCGGAAACGTCCCTAAATCTTACAGTTAATGGAATCTATATCATAAATCAAGAAGTCATCTCAATGTAGCTAATGCATGCCATTTAATCAAAGAGTTCAGTCCCTTTTCCACCGTGTTACATAGCCAAATCCATTTATTTTCTTTCTGTGTGAGCAGACTGTCAACCTTCTGTAGCCTTTTTGTGTTCTTAACAACTTCCAGCACAAACCACTTCATTTCAGATGGCATATGTGACAATCGTTGATAATGTTCGACAAGAGGAGCAGTTAAAGTATTACAATGTATACATGACTGGTGTTGGAGGATACGTTTTTTGATTTATTGCGTCGTTTTTCCAATGTACGTTAAAGAACACGGACACAGACACTGAATACAATACAACACATTTTTGGTTAGACAATTTGAGTGTTGTCGTAATGTTATTTGTCTCCCATTTATAAGGCAGCTTTTTACTGAGTTCGTAGTTGCACAGGCAACACAATTCCCGCAGGGGTAGTGTCCTATTACTGGTGCTAGTCCCCATATATTGGTTATTGTCTTGGGTACTTCCTCTTTATAAGCCCTAACCAGATGGTCACGCAAGTTTCTGGCCCTCTTGAAGGTGAAACGTGGTAATGCTAGTTGCGGTTCAACCTTCCTAATGAGGTGCCAATTTTTTTTTTATTATGTTCTTTATTTGGTTAGACTCAGTGCCATTCTGGGAGATTGTGGTCCTTCTTTTTGTAGAAGAGCATGGCGATCGTAATACCATGCCCGTTTCATGGCATGCTTGACCAGTCTATATGGATATGATCTCATTACCAGTTTATATTGCAGGATTTTAGCCTCCCTGAAATAATCCTCCCTCTTGGTGCAGTTACGTCTGATACGTAAAAACTGCCCAAAAGGGAGGTTATCTCGTAAAATGCGTGGATGGTGGGTATTGTATATTATTCAATCACACAGAAGGGGAGAGGGTCAAATTAGTTTAAACTCTACCACCCCAGACCCCCAAAAATCTCAATTATACACACAAGAGGGGTGAATAGAGTGAATATCATAAAGGTACACATACATGTATACACAACAAAATAGAGAGGGCCCCAATAGGGCAAATCACTCTATTTGAAAAAACTGCCCTCACTCACATACCGAGGTATGTGACATGCTTCATCATCGGGCCTGCTTACAATACGCCCTGGTGTACCCCACACAGGGCGGAGCATAAGGGAGGGGGAAAAAATAATAAATTTCACTTAACACGACAAGTAGTCGAGACCAATAGACATAGACAACACCGAACACATAAATTGGTGAAAGTCGTGCAAACATCAAGTGATCTCAACTGAGGAGGGCTATTGTATTTTAACAACGTATTTCTGGCTGTGTGCTTGGTTTATAGGCCCATTGATAATACACCCTCATAATGCACAATTATCAAATCAAGAAAACTAATGGAGCTAGTATTACTTTCCATCGTAAATTGTAAATTAGGATCCTTTTGGTTCAACCATACATGAAAATTGTTAAGTTCATCCTGTGATCCTTCCCACACTAAACACACATCATCGATGTATCTTAGGTAGCCCTGTAAGTGGGGACTGAAAGGGTTGTTGTTATAAATTACCCTCTCCTCAAAGGCGGCAACAAAAAGATTTGCTGTATGGTATATATGGCCGGGATGCCCGTCACCCCCTCCCAACACAATCCCCAAGGATGGGAAGTCGGACGCAGGCTTGAACTTTTGAAAGGCGGGAGGGAGTCACCCTCCCGGCCGTATTTATTAAAATATGAAACAAAATTTAAAACATTAAATAAAAGTTTCATAATCATGTACAATTTTACATTTATTACATTTCGATGAAGACATGTTCTATGGCTAACCTTAACAGATCTCTAATACAAAGGTTTCCTAGCCGAGTCTAACATCCTGCAAATTCATACATTCTAAATTAAAATTGTACATCCTAGCATTAAGGGCCAACGGCAAGGTCTTAACCGGTGTCAGATCCCTACTACCAAAACTCTCGCCCTCACGATGTGAGTGGCGCATGCGCAGAGGACTGTACCCTCATTGCCAACTGTAATTTCCCTTGTCGTGGTGGGGGCCCCCTTTCCACTCAACGCCATCTTAAAGGTCGTCCGAGTTCCCGTGTGAGGTATCTGTAGGAAGGACAGCGTGGACTCCCCCCATCCCCACACTCTCTATCCGCCGTCGCGGATATCCGGCCCCCGGGAAATTAGTAGGAGGGGCATATAGCCGCCTCCTCCCCTGGGAGGGGCCTATGGCCGTCTCCCCTTAGGCGACCCATCCTTAGTGGGTGCCGCCTCCCCGTGGGAGGGGCCAATGGCCGCCTCCCCCCAGGCGCTCCCATCCATTCTGGGTGGCGCCCCCCTCTAGGGACATTGAAATTACTGCTCACCGATCATGACCTTACCGCCCGACCAAAAAATAAATACGACAGTTGTTCACCTACTAAGGAAGGAAAATATTCAGCATGCCTAATTGTATCAAGACTGTTTACTCCTAAAAAGAAAAAACAGTATCCTACAGACAGAAGTCACATCCTCAACCTAAACATTCGTTTACTTTTATGCAGAGGAAAAAAGGGCCTAACATAGCAAAACTTTATTACAAAACAAACATTTCCATAAGGGGCTGGTGGGTGGGTCAAAATTGCTGCTTGTTCCGTCGAGGGCTCACGAGCAACGAATGGGTGCAGCCTTCAGAGCACAGGAACAAGAGGACGCTTCTTCGGATTCCCGCTCTATTTATTCTTCTGCGGGAGGGCGTGTACCCTCCTCCGGTATGCCTACTGGGCGTGGCCATCTGTGTAGGTGTCTAGGACAACCCCTCTTGGGCGGGAAAAGGCGCGCCCCGGCTACGCCGCTTCGGGCATACCAGCCGAGACACGCCCCCCGCCCAAAATGGTTTCCCGGGAGGATCGGGGCACCCAACCATACGTTCAGGGGGACCGAGTGGTCGCCCCTTTCCATTTGGCGGGATGCCCGTCACCCCCTCCCAACACAATCCCCAAGGATGGGAAGTCGGAGGCAGGCTTGAACTTTTGGAAGGCGGGAGGGAGTCACCCTCCCGGCCGTATTTATTAAAATATGAAACAAAATTTAAAACATTAAATAAAAGTTTCACAATCATGTACAATTTTACATTTATTACATTTCGATGAAGACATGTTCTCTGGCTAATCTTAACAGATCTCTAATACAAAGGTTTCCTAGCCGAGTCTAACATCCTGCAAATGCATACATTCTAAATTAAAATTGTACATCCTAGCATTAAGGGCCAACGGCAAGGTCTTAACCGGTGTCAGATCCCTACTACCAAAACTCTCGCCCTCACGGTGTGAGTGGCGCATGCGCAGAGGACTGTACCCTCATTGCCAACTGTAATTTCTCTTGTCGTGGTGGGGGCCCCCTTTCCACTCGACGCCATCTTAAAGGTCATCCGAGTTCCCGTGTGAGGTATCTGTAGGAGGTACAGCCTGGACTCCCCCCATCCCCACACTCTCTATCCGCCGTCGCGGATATCCGGCCCCCGGGAAATTAGTAGGAGGGGTATATAGCCGCCTCCTCCCCTGGGAGGGGCCTATGGCCGTCTCCCCTTAGGCGACCCATCCTTAGTGGGTGCCGCCTCCCCGTGGGAGGGGCCAATGGCCACCTCCCCCCGGGCGCTCCCATCCATTCTGGGTGGCGCCCCCCTCTAGGGACCTTGAAATTACTGCTCACCGATCATGACCTTACCGCCACAGGCCGGATAGTTGACCGACTATCCGGCCCCCCCAACTCCTCCTAAAGGTCATGCTTCCTCAAACCCCTTAGCCATGCTATGAAGTCTCCTATGAGTAAAACATTCCCCTCCCGGGACAGATGAACCCCATCATTCAGATACATGTGATCACCCCGAAAACACCCATGAGGAATGCTATGCAACTGCGCAGAGCGAAACAATCTACCAATTTTATTGTTTACCTTCTTCACCGAATGGTTCAGTGCTGACACCGAAAGGCCCCCCCGCCATACTTTCCTGGGAATCATGTGGGACCAGGCAATCGTGCACCCCGGGATTCTTTTTGCCAACCAGCTAACAGCAGACAAAACTTGTTCAAACAACACTCGCCTACCCAGTGTCACCAAGTCATTGCCCCCCAGGTGAACTATGACTACATATGGCGGTGACCTTTGCCGCCCTAAGAGACCCTCAACAAATGACTCGAATTGGTCAAAACAGAGCCCGCCCTTCCCATGGAAGGTCACTCTGTACCCGTATTCCCCAGCTGCGCGAGTCGCGTCACCTGCTTTGAACACATCCCCGGCGCGCCTCACGTATGAGTGGCCCACGACCCATACCACTTTCTCTCTAGACGGTGATCCATGACCCCTGGTCTCCTGGTACTGGGTCGACTGCAAATTCCGCCCCGCGTGACAGGCTCGCGAAACTGTAATTAAAACAAAAGACAAGAAGCATGAGTGCATGTCAATTGATTTTTACAACATGTGCAATCGCACATACCTTTTGAAGCAATTCGAGGACCATCGCCCCAACTGTTTCACTTCGTCCGCACTCTGACCCCTGGCTGTAGCCTCCGTAGCAGCCCCTATCCTAAAGGAGTGGGTCCCAAAATCGCACGGGTCCATGCCCGCCGCAGCGATTGTCAGTGCTAGCACCCTCTGGAACTGAAACCTCGTCAGTGGGGTGCCATCCTTGTGCCTCAGCAAACTCCCCCCCCCCATGTAGCCGCCCTTAGTGCCAAGTATTCCTCTATACACATTATCGGGCACGTGGGGGACCCTCACGCGCGCTGCACAGCAACACTATTTCCCATAGCCCCCTGGTCGGTCTTGGACCTGGCTATCGTGACCACCATCGAATCACCCCTAATTTGGACGTGATCCCTGCACAAGCCTCCCTCAACGTCTTTCTTATTCCTTGCGACCAGTTCGCTCACCCGCATAGCCCCATGGAACGCTAATGCGAAAGCTGCCCGGAACAGAACTGCTTCGAATTGGGAGGAGCATGTCGCGTCTAGTTTCGCCATGAGTAGGGACAACCTATCTAAGCCAATCGTGCACCTTTCATCTTGCTTGCGACCCTCAAGGCGCTGCCAGCCGCGAAGGGCTTTTCTTACCAAAAAGGAACCCGTTGGGTCTTTTATGCCATGCGCCTGCGCCATGAATGAAACGGCCGCCCTATGCCTATTGGCCGTTGCCGCTGATCGGCCTTCCCTGTGCAGTGCTACCAGGAACCCCAGGAAGGATTCCTCCTGACCCCAGCTCTAATTCCCTGTAAGACCCATAAATGTGCAATAGGAACGAAACGCTCCTTCGTATGCCTTCCTTGACCTGGGGGCTAAGCTTGCTGCCATGAGGTCTTGTAATCTGGGGCACCGATTAGCCATAGTGCTTCGGGGAATGGTGCCGCCACTAGGTCCGCTGTAGGTAGATAGCCCCTGAACGCCTGCATATGTGAACGAGAGAGTGCATCAGCCGCATGATTCAGTACGCCTGGCACATGTTTCGCCCTGAACTGTACATTCAGTCTCATGCAAAGCAGCACAACTTCTTTCAACAATCTCAAGATCCATTTGCAGCGTGCTGCCTGCTGGTTAATGCATTCGACAACAGTCATATTATCAGACCAAAACACCACTGAGCGGTCTCTGAAATCGTCTGGCCATGCCATCAGAGCAACCCAAATGGGGAACAGCTCCAGGAACCCAATGTTACTTGTGAGACCACTGGAGTGCCACCACGCCGGCCATGTTTGCGCCGACCATCGATTACCAAAAATGGCGCCAAATCCCACGCTCCCCACCGAGTCAGTCCACAGACCTAGCTCATCTGAAGACGCTGGCGGCTTGTTCCACACTACTCGACCGTTGAAGTCCGCCAGAAATGCCAACCAAATGCGCATATCCTGGCGAACCTCTGCAGACAGTCTTGTACGGTGGTGTCCTTCTCTGAGACCAACCATAGCTTGTGCAATAGAGCGTGAGAAGGGGCGGGCCATTGGTATCACTCTCAAGGCAAAGTTAAGCTGACCCACTGTTTGCTGCAACTGGTGCAGGGTCACTTTCTCCTTATCAAGGCATAGCTTCAAGGAAGCCCTAAACTTGGCCACCTTTCCCATCGGCAACCGGAAACATCCCTCCACAGAAACAAGCTCAATTCCCAGAAACTCCAGTGAAGTAGATGGTCCAACCGTCTTACCTGGTGCCAATGGGACTCCAAACTCCTTCATGAGGATGCAGAAGTCGTGCAGCGCCTGCGCACATTTCGTATCGCCGGCTGCTCCCAAAAACAGGAAGTCATCGAGATAATGCATAACATGCCTATGCCTGTGACCTCGGTGAATGCCCACTCTAAAAAACAACTAAACATTTCAAAATAGGCACAAGAAATGGAGCAACCCATAGGCATGCATTTATCCATGTAATAACTCCCTTGGAATGCAAAACCTAGCAAACGCTGATCCTGCGGGTGTACCGGGAGCAACCGGAACGCCGACTCGATATCTGATTTCGCCATCAGCGCCCCGGGGCCCAGGCGATTCAGCATGGCCACGGCCTCATCGAACGATGCGTACCGCACCAAACAGACTTCTGGGTCAATGGCCTCGTTCACCGAGGAACCCCTTGGAGCAGACAGGTTATGAATAAGCCTAAACTCCCCTGGGTCTTTCTTCGGGACCACCCCTAACGGGAAACAGATGAAATCCGCCACCAGTGGGCGATGAAAAGGCCCTGCCACTCGCCCAAAGCTGACTTCTTTTGCAATTTTTCTCTCTACCACACTTGGATTATGTTGCGCCGATAACTGGTTTTTGCAAAAGGAGTCCCCTCGAAAATCCCCCGCCGGGATGTGGAAGCCGTGCAAGAATCCCTTCCTCAACACCCCAGCGGAGACATGATCAGGGTATTTGTTTAACCAAGGAGTCATAGCCATGAGATCAACGGGTGTAGGCAGTTGGTCACAACGTTCTACCTCACTCCTGCTTGGACCCTCCCTTTCCTCCCGCCTCGTTATTTTTCGATCTACATGAACTCTCCGGGTGTGAGGAATTCCCACAGCCCGCACACACATGCTTGAACCTACAGGTTCCTTGCGGCCTGTTACAGTTGCCTCGATTGAAGCCCCAACAGACCCCCCGCTTTCCACGATTCCCGCCGGTTTTCGGCTGGTGATCGCCACTAGCGCCTGCTCGAAAGGGCACCGCGGGTTTTTGGCGGGAGACCCCCGCCCCACTCCCGCCCGGCGAGGATGTACCTGCCGCCCCCGGCAGGAGCTGCTTATGCCATGAGACCGAGTCGAGGCAGTCCCATGTCAGAGAGGCATCATATTCTTTCGCTTTTCGGAATTTCATGTCATAACCTTTCCATTCCTCTCCCTCGTACATTGCATAAAAATCCATTATACGAGTTTGATAACAAGACAGTTCAGTTAATACCTCGGGTTTACGTTCCCCCATAACTGCAGTAAATATCGCAAAGGCCTTCGCCCAATTCGTTTCATCCACCCTGAATTCCGCCATCTTGGCGCGCCATACGCTCGGGTGCCACAAATCTTTCTGGGTTTTAGCATATTCCATCTCGCGATGGTCAGTTAATAATGAAAACATATTGACATACTTGTCTCCCCATATCAACTCTTTTGTGGCCACAGGGATGTGCTGTGCCACCCTCTCCCGCCTTGAGGGTAATGAGCCCTCCCCCGCCATTGGCAAAGCGAGCTTACCCGGTTCGGTCGTTGTTCCCGCCGTTTTCTCGAGACCAACTGCAGGTCCTACCGGTGTCACCTGTGGAGAAACAAGAGGAAGATTCGCCTTCGCGGCATCTCGCGACTGCCACAACTGCTGGATTAGTAGTTTGGCCTCTTCGGCCGTGTCTCCGGGCGCCTTGGCACCCCCTGCCTTTTTATTGAGCCATGCGGCCAACTGGGTGGCCAATTCAGGAGGCATATCCTCATCGTTAGCGGGGGTAATCACTACCGGGATCGGTTGACCCGCGTCTGGGATTGGTACCGGGTCGTCAGCTGGTGTGACCGGGGTGGCCGGGGGCACCTCAGGGACCGGAACCTCCCCTGAAACCGCCCTCTTCTTGACCCGCTTCCCTCTACCCTCGGGGACGACTCCCGGCAAGGCCGGGCCTATTGCCTTCTTAGGGTTACCCGGATTGCTCAGTGCAGCCAGTTGTTTTTTGACGTCCGCCAAACCTCGACCGATCGACGGGACTTGTCCGAGTTTCCGCTCCATGCCAGCCATTCGGTTCATCAACAGGCGTAGCACCTTATCCGTCTCGGAACCCTTTCCTGCTTTCTTGCCAGCCATGATTTCAATTATCGGCTCCTTAGACGATCAACGAGGTCCTGGATTCTTCGCCTTTGAGTAACTGAAAGAAAAACACAAGAATTACAAGTTCTCAAAATTGCTGCTTGTTCCGTCGAGGGCTCACGAGCAACGAATGGGTGCAGCCTTCAGAGCACAGGAACAAGAAGACGCTTCTTCGGAATTCCCGCTCTATTTATTCTTCTGCGGGAGGGCGTGTACCCTCCTCCGGTACGCCTACTGGGCATGGCCATCGGTGTAGGTGTCTAGGACAACCCCTCTTGGGCGGGAAAAGGCGCGCCCCGGCTACGCCGCTTCGGGCATACCAGCCGAGACACGCCCCCCGCCCAAAATGGTTTCCCGGGAGGACCGGGGCACCCAACCATACGTTCGGGGGGACCGAGTGGTCGCCCCTTTCCAATCACTCACTTCTGAATTGTCTGCCTCTAAAATGATTGAGCTGCATAGTGATTCACTAGGCTGGTGGCCTTTCCTCTTTTTGGTTGCCACTACGATTATTGCACATTCTTGGTGTTGGTGACATATTATTGATTAGTTGGGACTTACACAAGTTGTTTACACTGAGGTTGTTCTTATTGATTTATTTTCTCATTGTTTTCTTTTTGTGTTGAGCAGACATTTTCTTCTTAGTCACACGGATGATATGTATTGTTCTCTATTGTATTAGATGTATATGTGCAACCCTTCCTTCCTGAAGATGGTCTCAAGGATCTGGTAGACCAACAGGGGACCGAAACGTCGAAGCCTAACACCCATTCGCACATTTATTGATTTTACAGTTTGTAAATATGATTATATGCTGTATTTAATTTTCTTCAACATGGTGTTTTGAACACCCATTACTCATGCAAAAGGTGTTTTGTATACTACTGCTAAATAATGTATGAACTTTAGTAGTTTGTTTGTTGCCAGCTATTACTTGATTTTATTCCAAGTGGTTTGCATATATGGCCCTAACATAGATGACCCAGACTTTTACACTGAGCTGTGGCACCAAATAGTGAAAATGGGCCACGGAGCTATAACCTGGGGGGGAGAGTTTAATATAATCATATATCTGAATTAGAGAGATCAGGAGCTGCCCGGCAGCCCCAACCTAAAGCAGTGGCACATCTCCATGCTTTAATGCAAGATTTCAACATAAATGATGTATTTAGATATAAGAACGGGATCCATGGGGAGGGAACATGCGTGACATTGGCACACAAAGCCTGGTCACTCATAGACTACTGGCTGACCACCAGAAACGTGACTACATGGTCAACAGCAACAGCCATGACACGCCACCATCGGACACTGTCTGACCATGTTCCAGTGCTTCTAGAGCGTACCCTTCCTACGACCTCAAACTGCGCCTTCACGTGGCGCCACACGCAGCGGCGCACTGCGTGATCAGGTATTCTAGGCTGGAATACACTAGGCCAGAATAGAATTTTTTGTAGTCAATGAGGGCTCAGTCAGCTTCCCCCAGATACTATGGGAGGCCTTCAAGGCTGTGGTAAGAGGGGCTTCTATCGCAAAATAGACTGGGGTGCTAAAAGCAATCCATTGCAGACTTGCTGGAAAAATATCTGCGTGAACTCGAAACGCTACCCTGTGACATGAGATCCCCTGCTACACTAGCGTCAATACGAGAGAAACTCCCCGAATACGAGGAAGAAGCAAACCGCTAAATTCACTATTTAACCCACGAATCCCAAGTGAGACAGTACAGGGAAGGCGAAGGTGCTAGCAAAATCCTGGGAGATATGCTACACAGACCTAGAGCGCAACACTGTATTATGGAACTCCAGGATGAGCAATCAACAAACCAGACTTCCCCACAGGCCATACTCGACACGTTGACCTCCTTCTACTCTAATCTCTCCAATACTACAAAAGAGATACCTGAGGAAATGCTAATAGAATACTTTGATTCCATTGAACTGCTGTGGCTTGACGATGTGAGGTAACAGTACTTGGACTCACCCTTCACTGAAGAGGACGTCCTGCAAGTCAACCGCAGTCTCCAGAATGACAAGCCCCTGGCTGGACGGCCTAACTGCCTCTTTTCATAAAGAATATGCCACCCTGCTAGTCGTCCATATAGTAGTTATGTACCAAGCATCATTAGAGGCCCAATTACTGCCACCCACCTTAAGAGAAGCAATGTTCATTTCCATACCGAAACCCGGGAAATCACCACATTTATGTGACTCTTATCACCCCTTGTCAGTGATTAACAGTGTTAACAAAATCCTAGCTAAACTGATTTCCAATCGAATATGGCCTGTTTTCCCACACATAATTCTCCCCGGACAATCAGACGTTGTCCCAGACCATTCGGCAGCACATAATCTCAGTACACAGTCCACAGTCATGCAATGTGTGGAGCCCACATTAGCGGTGGGCACCACCCTCCTAGGCGCAACAAAGACGTTTGATTCACTGAAATGGCCATTCCTGTTTGGTCTCCTCCGGCGATTAGGATTTTGCCCCAATTCCTCAGCCTCATTACTTTGATATATCAGTCACCTATGGCACCCTTACACCTTAACAGAATGACATCAGCCCCATTCCAAGAGGTACCCGACAGTGATGTCCTCTTTCTCCAATTCTGTTTGCCATGACAATGGAACCACTAGCAGCCTGACTACGACAACACCACATGCACAGAGGGCTTAACTTCAGACTCCGCAGAGTGCTGGTCTCAGTGTATGCAGATGACATAGCCCTTTACGTTCTAGAACCCCATATTAACCTTGATACGGTTATCTGGTAGGTCATACACATCTGGGAATTGTCGGGCATCAAACTGAACTGGACTAATGCCATTATCTTCCCCCTCAAGGAAAACACCCCACAAATTGAATCGGAATACTCACTAACATGGGTGACGGAACCAGTCAAATATTTGGGGGTATGACTTAGCCGCGACAGCGGAGACCTCTGGACAGCAAACTACAGTAGGGTCATCTGGCTAGAGGACAGACTCCCAATATGAAACCATCTACCGCTCCCCCTCTCGGGACTGTTTGCTATAACCAAGATGGTGGTTCTGCCAAAATTCCTGTATCAATTTGGCAACCTGACTCTATCCTCCAAATTCCCAAAAAAATAAGATTACTATTAATAACACTTGCGTGGTCTGGGAAACAGCCCATGATAGCATGAGAAGTCCTCACCTTCCCCTACGGCAGGGTGGATTAGACGCCCCAGATATGACATTATATGTTTTGTCACCCTGAAAATGCTAAGAAAATCTTTGGGCATCCTTCCCGCCTCGGCAAGGAAAACTCTAGTCCACACTCTGGTGACCTCGCAGCTGGACTATGGGAATGTCCTATATTTGGGAGCATCAAAAGGAAGCCTGCAACGGTTGCATCACATTCAGAATGCAGCGCTATGCCTAGTTCTCAATCTACCTAGATGGCCTTCAGTGACGAAAGCCCTGGACTCCCTTCACTGCATTCCCATCAGTAAAAGAATGTTATGTTATTATGTTATGTTATTAAAATATTTCTAAAGCGCGCTTTCACCGATTGGTTTCTTGGCGCTGTGATCATCAGTAAAATGAACAAAGGGGGGGAGTTGCGTTATTGAAATGCTTGTCTGAAGAGCCAGGTCTTCAAGGCTTTCCGGAAAGAGAGGAGATCTTGACAATTCCGGATCTCCAGGGGGAAGGAATTCCACAAGCAGGAAGCAAGGGTCGAAAACCTACGGCCTCCTGCGCGCTTAAGTTTGAAGGAGGGCGTCTGCAGGAGGCTCAAATGGAGTGAGCGTAGGTTGCGGGATGGAGTATATCTGGAAAACAGTTGGTTAATGAATGAGGGGCTTTTACAATAGAGGGACTTGAAGATTAAAAGTCCCTCTATTTCTCTTTAAAGCTTTATGTTTCTGTCACCGGAGTGTACAGGGGAAAGGTCCTAGCTGCCTGTATGATCTCCTGACCCCCTACAAACCTGGTCAGAAGTTGAGATCGGCAGGAGCACATTTGCTCAAAGTTCCGAAAATCAATAGAGCCAGGATGTGTGCAGGCTCATTTGACTATCCGGCAGACAAAAGTGGGAACACTCTGCCAGGAAGATCTGCACAGGTCAACTAAGACCAATGCCAGGTTCTCGCAGGACCTCAGGGTTACCAGGGACCTGGCCATTAAAAGGGGAGTTAGACAGGGTTGTATAATGGCCCCATTCTTATTCAACTTATATATAAATGATTTGGACAAAGTCTTCAGTAACCTTGAGGTAGATTTCCCATATGTAGGGCATCGTGGACTTCCTGTTCTACTGTATGCAGTCGATGCAAGGACGGCATTAGGCCTCCAAACTTTATTGGAGGCTTTTTCTAGCTTAATGTCCGACTGGGGTCTGGCTATCAACCACTCGAAATCGTACGTTATGCAAGTGGGACTAGGCCCAAAAAAAAGCTTCCAATTTAGGGTTGGCTCTTCCCCCATCGCCCGTACAAATGTTTTCTCATACCTAGGGGTTCTCCTGGGTGATAAGTTACAATGGGGGCTGTAGGAGAGTAGGGTCTGCAATCCTATGATCACCCAGATTTTTTGCTTTTGTTTCACTGGTTTACGACTTTCTCGGGCTGTGGGCCTGCCAATCAGACCCACAGCCTAGCTGTTCTCTCACTAAATTGATGTGTGTACCTTAGGTGCATTACCCAATTGGAACTGGGCCACCTTGTCAGACCCTGTAACTCAGGGCATCGGTGTACCCAGGGCCTACCAGGGGCAGAAGCATGTATTATGCCACCCCTGGATGGCCATCTAAATCTGACACAACTGGCTGCGCGACTGCTGGGGCAACGTGGCGTACTCGCCCATTGCTTTAGGTATGGTATCCCTATATCTAATCCTAAAATGGACACCCGAGTTCCTATCAGTCACTCCTATGGCAGGCCTTAACAATCCTGAAGGCAGAGTGCGTGGAATCGTGTGAATTGGGCTCTGGCACGAGCCGAGCCCGGTTGCAGCTTGCGGAACCAAGACCCAATGGCTGTTCCATGATAACGCGTACCATATTGGTAACTTCGGTATCGCGTTATCAAGACATGTCGAGTAAGGTGTCATACGAATCGGGATCCTGACCCCTCACCAATGCCGGCGACGAGGTTAGCATTCCGCCCTTCTAGAGGGACACGACATGTACGTAACTGTGAACCCCGGTTAAAGTTAACTGAAGCCTCAGCTCCACAAAATGGATGCTGCCACCACAGACACGAGTCTGACCTCCTGCTGCTGGGAGTCCTTCCAGCGGGGAGAGCTTGGACAAAGGGTTTCCTGTCCGGGGCGGTGTTCGCACCATCCCAGACAGGGTTTTGTGTATCCTGGGAAGGCAGGGCTTTACAAGAAGGTGACTGCGGAGTGCCACCCCGGTGCTCACTACGCATCTGCCGGTTAGAACCAGTTCCAGGGGCGCGCAGCTCCTAACCTGGGGAAAGCTCGGCAGGGGAGAGGGGTGTAACTACCCCCCTTCCTGGTCCCACCCCTAGGGCAGGACCTAGTCATGTACCCACCCCTTTCTTTAGGATAAAGGCCGGAGCGGGGACCCTTCAAAATTAGATCATCTTTGAATCAAGAATACTTTCTACGAAAGGACTTCGAGACTCTTCTTAAGATTTCTCCCTTGTGGCTAAGGAGTAGTCACCCTGCGTCCGCAGGCACCATCTAAGAACTCTGCGGTTTGCTGCAAGTCCTTCCTCAGGAATCCGACTGCCCAGCTCGACGAGAACCGGCTTCCCTGGCACCTCTGACCTCTACCCACATCCTCAGCTCAGCTGAGATCTGTGGGTGCGACGAGACCTCGAGGGAACGGCCATCATCAAAACCTGCATGCTTTCTTAAACCAGCACGACCGCCGAAGGAATCCTCTGGTGAGTGCTCTGGGGTCCGAGAAGCCCCGACCCTGAGCAGCTCCAGCACCGAAGTGCAGCCTCCCAGCATCTCCACGATCTGCGTGGGGCCCTTCTGCTTTTTGCTGTTCAGCACGTTGTCCGATCACTAGCCGCTGGCTTGTGACTCTTTTGACGACAACCGACAACCAACGCTGCTGGTCTGGTTGCTCCAGACTGGCCTTTGCTCCCTTCTGCGAGAGGAGCACCCCGGACCCTCCTGGTTCACTCAAGACGCCATTTTAGGCCCACCACGCGGCCCTGAAATCTGCCAAGGCTTGTTGCCCCAATCCTGGGCCCAGCGACGCCGACAGCCTCAACCTTCGTGGGACAGCTCGCACCTCCATCCGGGTCGCCGACAACGCCTCCTGGTCCGTGAGACTGCAGAGCCTAGCGTCGCCCACTCACCTAGTCGAGGTGACGATCATCCGGTGCCCTCCTGGTACCCTCTGACTACTGGCTAGTAGTACGAACTTGGTCCCCTCTGCTTTCAGGTGTCAACCATCCCTGATCCAGGCTTGGATCTCTACGAACTATCTCCACTGGTCGCCGGCCAGCAACTCCTTTCTTCCGGCTCCCGGCTCGTCAGCGAAGACCCTCGACGCCTGTAAGACTTGTGCAGCCGCAGCCCTTGTGGCTAGGTAACTTCGGCATTTCGGTGCCCGCATAGCCTCCTTACTTAAGGGTCCCGAGTCCCTCGCTTCCGACTTGCCTTGTCGGGTCCGCCCGAGACCACTAAACTTTCCGTGCCCTCGGGCACTTGTTTTGATTGTGCACTTGAAGTATTTTCCTAAGAGTTTTGTTCTGTGCTTAGTACCCTGTCCTCATAAAGAGTACAGGACTGTTGTGATTCTAATAAATATACTGTTTATTTTCATAACACTTGTGTGGTGTCCTTTTACTTGGTGTTCAAGGGGTATGTGATGGTATAACAGCTGGCTTAACACGCCCTCTAGAGTTTAGCCCGAAGACTGCTCGTATCCACGCTACTAGGATAGCTGTTCTAAGGTTGACTTACAACCAATCACCATAAGGGTCGTTTGGACCGATGCATAGTGGTCGCTAGAATAGTGAACACTGCATATCGGGCCAACTTCTCACATTGGTGAGCAGCGGTTGGGATTTGAGCTTGCTGTTGTTTTACCACGCGTATCCTAAGAATATCTTGTGAAAGATCGCATAAGTACTTCAGGTACATATAACTTAGCTTAGAATACTCTGAGTTCTACTGAACCAGCTGTTGTAGCTCCGCAAGGCTTAGCACACCTTGGCTACAACTCTTAGCAAGGGATCAGTAGGTAAACATATAGTGTAGGTAGGTGCATCACTTACACCACACTAGAAGCAGCATGTCTGACAAAGGAGGAAACTCTGAGTCTCCCCTTGTGTCAGTCGACCCTCCACAGGTCACGTCCAGATATGCTGCACTTAGCTTCCAAGAGATGCGACAACTCTGTACATCTCGGAAGTTAAAACAGGGTTCAAACCCTACAACTCCGTTTCTGATTGGTCTCTTGGAGACTTATGATGCTAGGAGGGCCGGTAACACCGACCCTTCTCATCCGAAAGGGAGTATGCCCCCCCTCGAGGGAACCGCAGGTGACCCTGACCTTATCCATCTCTCCGCAGAAGGTGAAGAGGAGGATGAGGAGCCAGAGACATCTGAGGACGAGGCAGACAAAGGTCCAGTCATAGTTAACCAGCTAACGCAGGACAACTTAAGCCGGCACGAGAATGGTACTAGGAGACCCCTGGGGCCCCTCTCAGGCCAGCTTAACATTGGGAGTGGACGAGTTAGGTCTCTGTCGAGAGGCTCTAACAGATCCGCTCGAACCAATGGCTCTCGAGGCTCTGCTCGAAGAGGGATGACATCCCCTCAGAGGAGAGTGTACGAAGCTAAGGAGAGAGAAGTCAATCTGCGGATCGAAAGGGAAGAACTTGCCCTAGCCAAAGAAAGACTCGCCTTCGCTAGAGAGCAAGAATTGAGTGGGACCCTTCCCACTGGTGGCAGCATTCCCCCACGGGAAAACAGGAGTTTAGACACTAGGCACCTGAGTAAGATAGTGCCCCCCTTTAAGCAAGGGGACGACATCCACAAATGGATTACTGCTTTGGAGCGGGCGTGCACTGTACAGTGCGTCCCCCAGAGTCAGTGGGCAGCTATCTTGTGGCTCTCCTTTGAAGGTAAAGGTAGAGATAAGCTCCTCACTACTAGAGCCGAGGATGCTAACAATTACCAGGTCCTGAAGAACACACTGATTGATGGGTTCGGCCTAACCACTGAGCAGTACAGGTTGCTGTTCAGGGATACCCAGAAAACTCAGTCTCAGGACTGGTCTGATTTCGTTGATTGTGCCACTAAGGCTTTGGAGGGCTGGTTGCTGGGCAGTAAGGTTACTGATTACACAGGATTGTATAATTTGATCATGCGAGAACAGATTTTAAACAATTGTCAGAACCAGTTGTTGCATCAGCACCTTGTCGACTCGGATCTGACCTCTCCTCAAGAATTGGGAAAGAAGGCAGACAGATGGGTCAGAACAAGGGTTAAGCAAAACCAGGGCCAGAACCAGGGTGGTCAGAAGAAAGCAGACCAGAAGGGTAAAGATTCGAAAGGGGAACAAAATGACCAGAAGTCTTTGACAGGTCCCCAACAACCCAAAGAGGGGGGGGGGGGTCAGGCTTCCCAGAAGAAGAAGAATCAAGAAGGCCAATCGAAAAGGTGGTGCCAATACTGCAAAAGTAAAACTCACTGGTTTAGTGAGTGCACCAAGAAAGGAGTGCAGACTCCTGCTAATGCAGCCCCTAAGGCACATGTGCCCCCTAGTACAGCCAGCAGTAGTAGTGCGCCTCCCAAGGGACTAGTTGGGTTAACCTTGGGTTCTGAGGGGTATGACAACCTAGTTGGTACACTCACACAGGCTGTCCTTGTCTGTACGGGGGATGTGGATATATCCCCTGATGTCAGTCCCAATACTTTGGGCAAATACCGACAGACGCCTTTAATTAATGGAAGAATGGCTCAGGCCTATAGGGACACGGGTGCCAGTGTCACCATGGTGACGCCTAACTTCGTGGACCCTGGACAGATCATGCCAGGTACAGATTTCCTGGTGACCAATGCCAGCAACGTCACTACCAGTCATAGTATGGCGATTGTTGCTTTCTCCTGGGGAGGGGTAAATGGCCAGAAAAAGGTTGTTGTTAGTTCAGACCTCCCCGTGGATTGTTTGTTGGGCAATGATTTGGAGTCATCACAATGGTCAGAAGTGGAGCACCGGACTCACATGGAAATGTTAGGCTTGCCAGCACATGTGCTTGCTGTGACTAGGTCACAGGTCAGAAGATGCCCCACTGAACAGGTGCTGGATCCTGGAACAACGGACCAGACGCCTCCCAAGAAGAAGAGCAGTCGGGTTAAGGCAACGCCTTCCCCCTTGCCCCAGGTCGAAGATCAAGTCTCAGAGGAGGCTGACCTCCAGGAATTGCGGGAAACTGAACCTAAAGAACTCGAACTTGATCAAGTTGAATTTCTGGGCTCAGGGGGACCCACACGAGAAGACCTGGGGAAGGACCAGTTAGACTGCCCTTCCCTTGAACCCCTCAGACAGCAGGCTGCTGCTGAGGCTGCTGGGAACGCCACAGGTACCCACAAGGTATACTGGGAGGATGGACTCCTGTACACTGAGGCAAGAGACCCCAAGCCTGGCATGACCAGGAGGCTGGTTGTCCCCTTGTCTCAGCGTGGTTTCCTTCTTACCTTGGCCCACGAGATTCCCTTAGCAGGACACTTAGGCCAGACGAAGACGTGGGACAGGCTTGTCTCGCACTTTCACTGGCCTCACATGAACGAAGATACCAAGGAGTTTTGTCGCTCCTGTGTCACTTGCCAAGCCAGTGGTAAGTCAGGTGGCACTACAAAGGCCCCCCTTATACCAATGCCTGTGGTGGGGGTGCCCTTTGAACGTGTGGGGATTGACATTGTCGGTCCAATGGAACCCCCAACAGCATCAGGGCACAAGTTTATACTGGTGGTAGTGGATCATGCCACCAGGTATCCTGAAGCTATTCCCCTTAGGACCACTACAGCCCCTGTGGGGCAAGAGCCCTAGTTGGAGTATTCTCCAGAGTGGGCTTCCCTAAGGAGGTCGTCTCTGACAGAGGTGCAAACTTCATGTCGAGCTACTTGACTGCTATGTGGAATGAATGTGGTGTCAACTACAAGTTCACTACACCCTATCATCCACAATGCAATGGGCTTGTTGAGCGGTTCAACAGGACCCTGAAAGGAATGGTTCATGGGCTACCTGAAAAGCTCCGGCGTAGATGGGACGTCCTGATTCCCTGCCTTTTGTTCGCTTATAGAGAAGTCCCACAGAAGGGGGTTGGCTACAGCCCTTTTGAACTTTTGTACGGGCATCCTGTAAGAGGACCCCTGTGTTTGGTGAAGGAAGGATGGGAGAGACCGCTCAAAAAGCCTGCAACCAGCATAGTGGACTATGTGCTTGGCCTCCGCTCCCGGATGGCTGAATACATGGAGAAGGCGTCTGAAAACCTTAAGGCCAGCCAAGAACTCCAAAAAGCTTGGCATGACCAAAAGGCTGTCTTGACTGTTTATCAGCCCGGACAGAAGGTGTGGGTGTTGGAGCCAGTGGCCCCAGCAGCACTCAAGGACAAATGGTCCGGGCCCTACACCATCCTGGAGAAAAAGGGAGAGGTCACCTACCTGGTGGACCTTGGAACTCCCCGGAGACCCCACAGGGTGCTCCATGTCAACAGGCTCAAGGCATATGTCGACAGGAAGGACATGAGCTTGCTCATGGCCATAGATGAGGGACAGGAGGAAGAGAGTGACCCTCTCCCAGACCTGCTCACTCAGAATCCTGACGATGGATCGGTAGATGGTGTTGTCTTTTGTGGCAGCCTCTCCGAACATCAACAGGAGGATTGTAAACAGGTTCTTCAATCCTTCCGGCATATGTTCTCTCTAACACCCAGTCAGACCAATTGGTGTACCCATGAGGTTGACACTGGTGACAGCTTGCCTGTCAAGAGTAAAATCTACAGGCAGCCCGATCACGTTAGAGACTGCATCAAGACTGAAGTGCAGAAAATGTTGGAGTTGGGAGTCATTGAACCCTCGGATAGCCCTTGGGCTAGTCCCGTAGTTCTAGTGCCGAAACCTCACACCCCGGGTGGTAAGAAAGAGATGAGGTTCTGCGTAGACTACAGGGGTCTCAATGCAGTCACTAAGACTGATGCCCACCCAATACCAAGGGCAGACAAGCTGATAGATAGATTGGCTTCTGCCAACTACTTAAGTACGTTTGGCCTGACAGCTGGGTATTGGCAAATCCAGTTAGCTGAGGACGCCAAGCCTAAGACAGCATTTTCTACCCCTGGTGGGCATTATCAATTTGTGGTAATGCCCTTTGGTTTGAAAAATGCACCTGCCACCTTCCAACGGTTGGTGAATCACGTTCTCACTGGGCTGGATGACTTCTGTGCGGCGTATCTTGACGATATTGCTGTCTTTAGCTCCACCTGGGAGGATCACCTGGTCCACCTGCGGAAAGTGTTAGAGGCTCTGCAAGCAGCAGGTCTCACTATCAAGGCTACCAAGTGCCAGATAGGGCAGACACAGGTTGTATACTTGGGCCACCTTGTCGGTGGAGGCCAAGTTCAACCACTGGAGAGCAAGATACAGTCAATCAGGGACTGGGCTCCTCCAACCACCCAAACTCAGGTTCGAGCTTTCTTGGGCCTGACTGGTTACTACCGAAAGTTTGTCAGAAATTACGGATCGATTGTGACTCCGCTTAATGAACTGACAAGTAAGAAAATGCCAAAAAAGGTTCAGTGGACAGCGAGCTGTCAAAACGCATTCGATGACCTAAAACAGGCCATGTGCACGGCACCTATCCTCAAGAGTCCAGACTACTCCAAACCATTCATTGTCCAAACAGATGCTTCTGAGTTGGGTGTGGGAGCTGTTCTATCTCAACTGAATTTTGATGGTAATGACCAGCCCATTGCTTTTATAAGCAGACGGCTGACCCCCAGAGAGAAAAATTGGTCAGCTATAGAGAGGGAGGCCTTCGCTGTGGTGTGGGCCCTGAAGAAACTGAGGCCATACTTGTTTGGCACTCATTTCAAGATTCAGACCGACCATAAGCCCCTCCTATGGCTAAATCAGATGAAGGGTGAAAACCCCAAACTGCTTAGGTGGTCCATTTCCCTACAGGGGATGGACTTCACAGTGGAGCATAGACCTGGCACTGATCATGGCAATGCAGATGGGCTCTCCAGGTATTTCCACTTAGAACAAGAAGACTCACCTGGTCAAGGTTAGTTTATTGTCCCAACGTTGGGGGGGGGTCATGTAGGAGAGTAGGGTCTGCAATCCTATGATCACCCAGATTTTTTGCTTTTGTTTCACTGGTTTACGACTTTCTCGGGCTGTTGCCTGCCAATCAGACCCACAGCCTAGCTGTTCTCTCACTAAATTGATGTGTGTACCTTAGGTGCATTACCCAATTGGAACTGGGCCACCTTGTCAGACCCTGTAACTCAGGGCATCGTTGTACCCAGGGCCTACCAGGGGCTGAAGCATGTATTATGCCACCCCTGGATGGCCATCTAAATCTGACACAACTGGCTGCGGGACAGCTGGGGCAACGTGGCGTAATCGCCCGTTGCTTTAGGTATAGTATCCCTATATCTAATCCTAAAATGGACACCCGAGTTCCTATCAGTCACTCCTATGGCAGGCCTTAACAATCCTGAAGGCAGAGTGCGTGGAATCGTGTGAATTGGGCTCTGGCACGAGCCGAGCCCGGTTGCAGCTTGCGGAACCAAGACCCAATGGCTGTTCCATGATAACGCGTACCGTATTGGTAACTTCGGTATCGCGTTATCAAGACATGTCGAGTAAGGTGTCATACGAATTGGGATGCTGACCCCTCACCAATGCCGGCGACGAGGTTAGCATTCCGCCCTTCTAGAGGGACACGACATGTACGTAACTGTGAACCCCGGTTAAAGTTAACTGAAGCCTCAGCTCCACAAAATGGATGCTGCCACCACAGACACGAGTCTGACCTCCTGCTGCTGGGAGTCCTTCCAGCGGGGAGAGCTTGGACAACGGGTTTCCTGTCCGGGGCAGTGTTCGCACCATCCCAGACAGGGCTTTGTGTATCCTGGGTAGGCAGGGCTTTACAAGAAGGTGACTGCGGAGTGCCACCCCGGTGCTCACTACGCATCTGCCGGTTAGAACCAGTTCCAGGGGCGCGCAGCCCCTAACCTGGGGAAGCCCGGCAGGGGAGAGGGGTGTAACTACCCCCCTTCCTGGTCCCACCCCTAGGGCAGGACCTAGTCATGTACCCACCCCTTTCTTTAGGATAAAGGCCGGAGCGGGGACCCTTCAAAATTAGATCATCTTTGAATCAAGAATACTTTCTACGAAAGGACTTCGAGACTCTTCTTAAGATTTCTCCCTTGTGGCTAAGGAGTAG
Organism: Lissotriton vulgaris; assembly: GCF_964263255.1. Taxonomy (NCBI): domain Eukaryota; kingdom Metazoa; phylum Chordata; class Amphibia; order Caudata; family Salamandridae; genus Lissotriton; species Lissotriton vulgaris. The sequence goes on from NC_141685.1 coordinate 136,820,143, forward strand.
TCACCCTGCGTCCGCAGGCACCATCTAAGAACTCTGCGGTTTGCTGCAAGTCCTTCCTCAGGAATATGACTGCCCAGCTCGACGAGAACCGGCTTCCCTGGCACCTCTGACCTCTACCCACATCGTCAGCTCAGCTGAGATCTGTGGGTGCGACGAGACCTCGAGGGACCGGCCATCATCAAAACCTGCACGCTTTCTTAAACCAGCACGACCACCGAAGGAATCCTCTGGTGAGTGCTCTGGGGTCCGAGAAGCCCCGACCCTGAGCAGCTCCAGCACCGAAGTGCAGCCTCCCAGCATCTCCACGATCTGCGTGGGGCCCTTCTGCTTTTTGCTGTTCAGCACGTTGTCCGATCACTAGCCGCTGGCTTGTGACTCTTTTGACGACAACCGACAACCAACGCTGCTGGTCTGGTTGCTCCAGACTGGCCTTTGCTCCCTTCTGCGAGAGGAGCACCCCAGACCCTCCTGGTTCACTCAAGACGCCATTTTAGGCCCACCACGCGGCCCTGAAATCTGCCAAGGCTTGTTGCCCCAATCCTGGGCCCAGCGACGCCGACAGCCTCAACCTTCGTGGGACAGCTCGCACCTCCATCCGGGTCGCCGACAATGCCTCCTGGTCCGTGAGACTGCAGAGCCCAGCGTCGCCCACTCACCTAGTCGAGGTGACGATCATCCGGTGCCCTCCTGGTACCCTCTGACTACTGGCTAGTAGTACGAACTTGGTCCCCTCTGCTTTCAGGTGTCAACCATCCCTGATCCAGGCTTGGATCTCTACGAACTATCTCCACTGGTCGCCGGCCAGCAACTCCTTTCTTCTGGCTTCCGGCTCGTCAGCGAAGACCCTCAACGCCTGTAAGACTTGTGCAGCCGCAGCCCTTGTGGCTAGGTAACTTCGGCATTTCGGTGCCCGCATAGCCTCCTTACTTAAGGGTCCCGAGTCCCTCGTTTCCGACTTGCCTTATCGGGTCCGCCCGAGACCACTAAACTTTCCGTGCCCTTGGGCACTTGTTTTGATTGTGCACTTGAAGTATTTTCCTAAGAGTTTTGTTCTGTGCTTAGTACCCTGTCCTCATAAAGAGTACAGGACTGTTGTGATTCTAATAAATATTTTCATAACACTTGTGTGGTGTCCTTTTACTTGGTGTTCAAGGGGTATGTGATGGTATAACAGCTGGCTTAACACGCCCTCTAGAGTTTAGCCCGAAGACTGCTCGTATCCACGCTACTAGGATAGCTGGTCTATGGTTCACTTACAACCAATCACCATAAGGGTCGTTTGGACCGATGCATAGTGGTCGCTAGAATAGTGAACACTGCATATCGGGCCAACTTCTCACAGGGGCCTCAAATCATTAAGAACAGGGGGGCTCTGATCAGGGCTAATGCGGCAATTTAATTTTTCCACAAAGATAGGGAGGAAACCAATAGGTGCTATGTTAAAGGTATATCGGGCAAAAAGCCTGGCTATAGACAATTACAGGAGTGAAATCTGGGGTCACACTATGGTGAGCCCCTTACAGGTGGCAGAGAACACATTTTTAAAGCGCCTGATGTGCGCTCCACAAAACCTTTCTAATTTGTTGGCCCGCGAAGAATTTGGGGTTCCGTTTTTGTGTGATACTCTAGCCTCGCGCCCTATTGTATTTTGGTTTAAATGCTGGCTGAATCCTGAGCTAAATCTCACTCACATTATATGGAGGGAGTATTTGACTCGGGATAAAGCACTCCAAATTCCATGGCATTATTTCATCAAAGGAAGCCTGGAAGAGATAGGACTTGTAGAGCTATTTCATCAGCCTGAAACAATCACCAGAAGGGATGTGGAGTCAGTAAAGTTAGCCTATTTGTCTTTAAAGAAACTAGATAGGGACAAGCAGGAACTTAAGAAAGTAAGTGTCCGCAGGTTTATAATGCTCAAAACAACCCTACTTACGGAGCTCTACCTCCTGGGGTCCCTATCCACTGACGAGAAGTTTCTTCTAACCAGGTTCAGGATGGATTTGTTTCATTTTTTGCTGGCTAGACCCAAGGGCTGTCACAGAGGTCAAGTGTTAGCATCCTGTGGCTGCGACGGCTCGTCTCCACAGGATTTGCTGCACTTTATGTTCTTCTGAAAATTTTACTCTGTTCCATGGAAACATTTCCTGGTACCTCCCTTGAAAAAGTTGAATTTTAGACAAGTTCGCTCAGCCCTCTTGTACCTACAACTGTTGAATGATGACTGTTTGTTCTTTGTTGTGGGTTTTCTAAAATCTACAATGAAATCAAGGGCTTGTATGGATGTATAATGCGGGGCTGTTGGTCCACGGGCATTTCACAGTATGTTAACCTAGCTTTGTTTAAGGTGTAAAACGAAAGCAGGCCCAGTTTTTATTTTTTTTTAACTTTTATGATGTTTTATGGGGCGTCTGCTCTATATGAATTAGTAATTTTGTATATTTTGATATTTTTGGCATCTTGCACTCTATATCGAGTAGTATTTTGGAGTGGGCTCGTTTTTTATGCTGTTTTTTTAATATGTCTGAATCTTTCTATGTATTGTAAAATTTTTACTTTCATGGCTGCCTTTGTGTAACCGAATAATGTTTATTTGGATTGGAACACTCTGCTACCTTTGCTGCGTGCATAAAAATCTGAGAACATCTTCCGCAGAGGCCTAAAAACCTGGCTTTACCAGTTATAAGAATAATGAACTTAGAGCGGAGTATCACTCTAACCGGACGCACTGCTGGATCAAGATGACGCTCTCCAATATACCACAAAAATGCTTAATGTTCAAGAGTGTTTTTATTGTTGATATTCCATAATTTCATTCGATTACAAAATCCTTCTCCTGTCACAAGGGAGACGATTGTTTCTGCAAGGAAAGTTTCTAATGCGTCAGATATGCTATTCCGAGCCTTTTTCTGAGGCACAAAGTTTGCATGAAACATCCTCAGTAGTAGTAAATCATGATCCCAATGAATTTTGAGCTTTTTGTAGCTCTTCGTCAGGGGTTTACTGTAAATATTAAAGACAACTGCCGGGATATCATGTTGCTGCTACAAGCTCCTTACCTGTGCAAGTTATCAGGATCGATCAGGGGGCTGACCCAAACTAGCCACACCCTGGAGATCAATGACAAACACTGAAGAATGAACAGAGCTTCCAAGCTGGTGACCATTACACATTCAAGGTGTTAAAAACAACATATTTAGACTATGTGATCTATCCTTAAAGACTAGCACAGAACTATTCAACATTTTATTCACACATTGGTGCTAAGATCTAATCATTAACTCGTAATCAATGTTTTCCCTCTCGCCGTGTTCCCATGCGCTGTCGACAATGCCCAAACTACCCTCTTCTCCCTCCTCTCCCTGGTCAAACCCCTGATAACCATTCACCATTATCACATGTTCTTGCAATTATCCAGTCCCTACTACTTCAACCTTCCAATTTACCTCCTTCAATCCTCAAAACCGTCTCTTTTCCACCAACTCCTTTCATGTCCACTCACTGAACTCTCCTTTTTCAACTCACATCTCCTGCCTCCACCAATTACCTCCCCTTCCATACCCCACGTTCCACGTTCCCACGTTCGTGCTTTTGGACTGACTGCATTTCTTCTCTTAAAGGAGCACGGGTGCGGGCTGATTGTGGGCCATTGTGAAAATATTGATGTTAATTGCAGTGCATTGGGGTGCTACAATTAACAAATATTTTCACAATGGCCCAAAAACAGCCCCCAGCCGCACTTCATTAAGGAGGAAATACAGCAAGTGCAGGAGCCACCACAACCAGGAAATTATCATTTTTCGCGCCGCTCACGTTGTGAAAACGGTGGCACAAGTGATCTCCTGGGATGTGCTGTGGGTGTGCGCTACCCATGAAGCACTGCGCGCTCGGAGGAACAGACGTGCACGCCCAATCGGGAACGCACGTTGCTGGGAACACTGCTTATAACCGTTTCTATAGCGCAGGGACACACCAGTCGGTGTAGCCAGGCACTTTACAAATGACTTTATTATTATTATTATTATTATTATTGTTATTATTATTATTATTATTATTATTATTATTATTATTATTAATATTATTATTATATGCACTATGTGCACAGGCTTTTTATGCCCACTACTGGGCATATCCCACCAAATTTCAACCGCACGTGGCGGTGGAGGCAGACCTGGTACATCACACACCCCTATCCACAGCACAATCTCATCCACCCTTACAGAAGGACAGATGTTACCACGACTGACTGTGTGCGATGGGTATTGGACGGCCTAAGACTTCGGGCATGGCTCCCATGCCTTTACGCTCCCTCCATTCTGATAATCAATAACCCACTGATACCGGCACTGGTGGACTCCAATACTAAAAACAAGCATTTGCAATGCAATAGGTCTTGCATTTGTGAGAGTTTAAGCCACTGGCATTATAAACGACAATGCCTTTAATTTATGTTTTAAAAACCAACACATAAATAAAAAAGTATTGTCATTTACAATGTCTATAGCTCAAACTCTTGCAAACGATTGACCTATTGCATGGTAAATGCTTGTCTCCCTAGGCGGCGGTGCTTCTTGTGAAGACTACTATTTTGTCTCGGCTGTGAGTTATTGCCATCCCTCCTTCTTTTTTTAGGTCGAGCCTAGGCAGCGCAGCTACCGGGTGATCTGTTGTATGTACTTTGTGGGGTCTGACCCATCACACTGGTTCGGATTGGTTTATGTCTGTGTCATTCCAAAATCATAGCCTACAATTGGTTAATGGTTGGCACATGTCCAACCTTTTCTTGCAAGTTTAATCAATCAATCAATCAGTCTTTAGTTAAGCACACTACATACCTGCGAGGGTCTCAAGGCGTTGTGGGGGCCGCTACTGATCGAACAGCCAGTGCCCTCCGAAAGGTCAGCAGGTCTTGGGTCTGACGTAGGCTCAGTGGGAGGGTGTTCCATGTCTTGGCGGCGAGGTGGGAAAAGGATCTCCCGCCAGTGGTTGCATCTTCGGACGCGCGGGATGGTGTCGAGTGAGAGGTCGGTGGAGCGTAGCTGGCGGTTGGGGGTGTAGAAGGAAAGTCGTCTGTTGAGGTAGCCTGGACCGGTTTTGTGGAGTGCCCTGTATGTGTGGATGAAGAGTTTGAAGGATATCCTCCTGTTGAGGGGGAGCCAGTGCAGGTCTCTCAGGTGGGGGGTGATGTGGCCGTGGCGTGGTATGTCGAGGATCAGTCGTGCCAAGGCGTTTTCAATGCGTTGTAGTCGTTTGATGAGCTTGGTGGGGGCTCCTGCTTAGAGGGCGTGTCCTTAGTCGAGTCTGCTGCTGACGAGAGCCTGGGTGATTGTCTTTCTTGTATCTGTCGGGATCCATCTGTAGATCTTGCGGAGCTTGCGGAGGGTGTTGAAGCAGGAGGAGGAGACGGCGTTGACTTGTTTGATCATTGAGAGCGTTGAGTCGAGGATGATTTCCAGGTTGCGTGCGTGGTCGGAGGGTGTCGGGGCTGCCCCTAGTGCCGTCGGCCACCAAGAGTCTTCCCAGGCTGAAGGGTTGCAGCCGAGGATGAGGACCTCCGTTTTGTCTGAGTTCAGCTTCAGGCGGCTGATCTTCATCCAGTAGGCGACGGCTTTCATTCCTTCGTGGAGGTTGGCTTTGGCGGTCATGGGGTCCTTGGTGAGGGAGAGGATCAGCTGAGTGTCGTTGGTGTAGGAGATCATGTTGAGGTCGTGATGTCGGGAGACGTCTGCGAGCAGGCCCATGTAAACGTTGAACAGTGTCGGGCTGAGAGAGGATGCCTGGGATACGCCGCAGATAATCTCAGAGGCTGTGGATTGGAAGGGGGAGCAGAAGCTCTGGGTTCTGCTGGAGAGGAAGGAGGTTGTCTATTCCAGAGCCTTGTCTCGGATACCTGCGGCGTGGAGGTGTGCGCGAAGTGTGTGGTGGTAGATGGTGTCGAAGGCAGGGTAGAGGTCTAGGAGGATGAGTGCTGCAGTCTCACCGTTGTCCAGCATGGTCCTGATGTCGTCGGTGGCGGCTATGAGGGCGGTCTCTGTGTTGTGGTTGCTGCGGAACCCTGACTGGGAAGGGTCCAGGATTCTATTTTCTTCGAGGTATCGAGTTAGCTGTCTCTTGACGATCTTATCGATGACCTTGGCTGGGAATGGGAGCAGAGAGATGGGCCAGAAGTTCTTGAGGTCTCTTGGCTCTGCCTTGGGTTTTTCGAGTAGGCGTTGTTCTCTGCATGTTTCCAACTCTCTGGGAAGGTCACGGTCTTGAGGGACAGGTTGATGACGTTGCGCAGGTGGGGTGTGATGGAGCTGCTTGCTTTGTTGAAGACGTTGTGCAGGAGTGGGTCTAACGGAGAGCCGAGTGGATTCTGCTCATGGTCTTGATGGTGTCATCGGTGCTCCCACTGGCACAGGCTAGCATGGGGTTGTGGTCGATGACGTGCTAAGAGTCTATTGTGTTGCTGTCTGTTGGGGCTGTCTGGGTGTTGAAGCTGTCGTGGATGTCTGCTATCTTGCGGTGGAAGAAAGTGGCGAGGGAGTCGCACAGGGACTTGCAACTGTGGTATGTCGTTGGTGTTGGAACTGGGGTTAAAGAGTTCCTTCACGATGTTGAAGATGCTCTTTCCTATTGTGTGCATTGTTGTCGAGTCGGTCTTTGAAAGATGTCCTCTTGGCAGCCCTGATGAGATGGTGGTGGTTGCTGATGGCGTCCTTATGTGCTGTGTGGCTCTCCAGGGTCTGTTCACTGTGCCATTTCTTCTCTAGTTTCCGGCAAGCTCGCTTGGAGGCTAGGAGTTCTAGGGTGAACCAGCTGGCCCTCTTGTTGGTGTCTCCCTGGGGGGGTTTCTTTAGCGGGACGAGTGTGGTGGCGCAGTCCTCGATCGAGTGTCTGAGGCTGTGGGCAGCGTCATCGGTGTTGGAGGGTACAGCGAGTTGGCTGAGAGCGAGGTTTGCATGTAGTTGGTCTTCGACAGTGATATTGCTCCAGCAGCAGTGGGGGATCTGTTGGATGCGGTGGTGTGTGGTGGGTTTCCGGATGGTGAAGTGGATGCAGCGGTGGTTCGTCCAGAGGAGTTCGGTGGTGTGTTTGAAGGAGACGTGCAGGCTAGAGGAGAAGACGGGGTCGAGTGTGTGGCCGGCGGAGTGGGTGGGCGTTGTGACGAGCTGTCTCAGTCCGAGTTTGGTGAGGGTATCGATCAGGGTTGTGGAGTTGCTTTTGTTGTTGTTCTCAAGAATAAGTTCAGGTCTCCGAGGAGGATGTAGTCAGAGGAGGTCAGGGTGTGCATGCTGTTGAAGTCGGCGATGGAGATCTCCAGGTTGTGTGGCCGCACCGGGGGCCATCCCGACTGATGCGGTGATCCGGAGGGGACGCCCGCTGGGGTTCATCTGCGGGACCCGCGTGACGACCTGCGGAAGGAGGCGCCCACAGGGCCGGCACTGAGAAACACTCGAGGCCCCTGCTTGGGCCTACTCGACAGCACAAGGTGGCCTTGGGCGGCGTCCGAAGGTGAGAGGCGTGGTATAGTGCGAGCAGGGAGCGCACCTCCCGAGGCTTCCGCCGGGACCTCTGGCACCCGGGGTCCTAGTCAAGTGGAGCGGAGGCCCAGGGTCACACGATCAAACATTTGGGACAACGCCATAAGGCCTATTGCTGCAGGGCCGCCGGCCGCAGCAGAGGTGCCGCCTCTGAAGTTGACCGAGGAGGGCGGCCTGGGGCACTGATCGGGCCCCCGGGGTGGTCCCACAGCCAAGGGCGATTGTGACGATCCCAGGGGGGGGGGCCCTCGGGGGGACTACAACGTCAGAGAGCGACCTTAGGGGTGGCTGGTGAACCCCTGAGGTAGCGCAAACCAGGACCAGGCCCGACTGCTGGAAAAAGCGGCTCGGAGGGCATCACGAGGGGGAGCAAGCGCGTCCACGGAACCGCGTGAGAGCTGACAGCCACAGAACACCACAGACCAGCGAGGCCCGGTTCCCGGCCTCGGGGAGAGCACGACTCACAACGACGCATAACATGCTGCGGAGCATCCCCCCCCCTGTTTGACCACCATAAAGCGACTAGGTTCCCGCCCGATGACAAGTTCCAGAGCGGAAAAGGCAGGATCGCCCTGAGGAGAGAGGATGGCTTCCTCCAATCGTAAAGGGAACCGCTCCATAACCGAACTGCTGGGCAAAGGCCCACCTAAAGCCGACAAAAGCCCTGACAAACCGACTCAGGCTCCCCCAACTAAAGGGAAGAATCAAGACGAGGGAGAGGCCCCAGCGACCAAGGCATTCATGGAGGCCCTCTTCGCCTCCCTCAAAGAGGACTTCCAAACCCTTAGACAAGACATGGCGGGGGAATTTAAGGAGTTGCGTCGAGATGTGGATGGCTTGGGGGAAAGGGTGGCCGCCACTAAACTTGTGGGACAAACGAGTAGCGAGGAAGTGGAACTGTTAAGACAAGAAATTATCAGGCTCAACGACCAACAAACTGACCTCTAATCCCACACGGAGGATCTCGAAAACTGCTCGAGGCGCAATAACATCCGGGTCCGGAATGTGCCGTCCAAAGCAGAGGGGGACGATATGGCAGGATACTTACAAACCCTGTTCCGATCAGTACTTGACGAGAGCGCGGAATTCGAAATCCGCATTGATAGAGCCCACCGGGTGGGCCCAGCTCGTTGAGCTCAAGGTCCCCCACCGGACATTCTGGCTTTCCTGCCAGATTACCCCCTCAAGGAACGTATACTAAAGGCAGTGCGGCTCAAACAACCTCTCCGCTTCCAGGGCCACGAGGTGGAACTCTTCCAGGACCTTTCGGCTATCACCCTGCAAAAGCGGAGATCATTCAAAATGGCCACCACCTTCCTCAGCAATGAAGGGGTCCCGTACTCATGTGGGCACCCCTTTAGGTTGATCTTTAAGTGGAACGGGGTACTCCACCAGCTGCGATCCCTAAGGGACACATGTAACCTATTGGGAACACCGCACGAGGAGGACCGAACAGACAAAGAGTAGGGGGGACAATCGCTGGGGGCCCTGTCCGGATCCCTTCGGGCGCAGGGCGACGGCTGGCAGAAGGTGAGAAGAGGACGCCCTCCAGGAAACACCTCAAGCCGAATTCGGAAACAATGGCGCAAGAAAAAGCTGCGGCAATTCAGGATGTTTCCAGAGACACTGGCGCCGACTCTTGAAAATCTGAAGCTACGGTTCTGATTAGCTAAGTATGGTGACACGATTTGGGGTCGGGCGGGGGGTCTCGAGCCGTCGAGCCGCCACTGCCACATAACCCGTTTATTTCCTAATGTACCGCAGGCCTGGACAGACTTTTCATAGGCCTGGAACAATGTACTATAGTTGGTGTTCTTGGTTTGGGCTTGTGCTTATTTTGTTCTTGTGGGGGTTTGGAGGGGGGGGAGGGGTGGGGTGGATGCCGTACTGATTTTCACTGTAGACCTCTTGAGAGACATGAAGTGGACCGTTTGTGTAGGGCACCAGAGAGGGGGAGATGGCACGGGTGGGGATATGGGAGGCCGCATTACCACCACTGAGGGACCGGGGTGGCAACCACGGGAGGAATTGGGAGGGCGTAGCTCCCCACGAGGGGGAACGGGACTGAGATTAGCTGCAGTAGAGGAAACACCAGGGTCTGACCTAATATGCCGCTTACTATAGGAACCTGGAATGTCAAGGGGTTTAACTCCCCGCAGAAGCGCCAGAAGGTCTGGAAATATATTCTAGACCATCATTTAGATGTAGTGGACCTGCAAGAAACCCACCTATTGAAAACTGAAGATCACCGTCTTAAACATAAAAGATATCCCCTCATCTATAAAGCCTCTGCTTCCACTAAACAGAAAGGGGTGGCTCTCCTCTTTAGCCCGGGGGTACAATTTCAGCCCCTGGCCACCCAGGGCGACACAGATGGAAGGTGGTTAATAGTTAAGGGCCGCTTAAAGGGTAAGCTGTGCACATTTGTAACACTCTACGCCCCCAACACGGGGCAAAAGCACTTTTTACACTTACTGTTGGGGAAGGTGATCGACTTCGCATAGGGCCCCCTTTTTCTTATGGGGGATTTCAACCTAGTTTGGCAACCAGCACTTGACAGCACTTGTGGAGAAGTGTGGCTCAGGGGTTAGAGGCGGCAGACCCGGAAGCTGAGATCGGCCCTGAACCAGGGTTCAATTCCCCGCCTCGGCGGGTCTTGGGCTAAAAATTCCACGGACTCGATAATTCTCGCTCCGGTGCCTTCTCGACTCACGGGTTCACACTCTGCGACTCTGGGCAATAGCTTGCTTAATCTCCACAACGGCCCCTCGCGGCGGGATGCCTGGCTTTCACCTTGTGGATACCCTGCCGGGGTTATCTCACAGGGGAATACCAGGACGGGTTCCCTAAGCAAGCGCCGGGAAACCCTTTGTGGGTAGCTGTGCGCTATATAAGCTCAAATACATTTACATTACATTTACATTTACAGCACACACGGGTATCTTTCCCGAGTCCTTACAGACACAAATTGGGGACATGGGCCTCCTGGACACTTGGCGAACCTTATACCCACTCACACGAGATTACTCCTTTTTTTCACATGTACACCAGTCGTATTCTCGGCTGGATTACATCTTTCTGAGTCAATCCCTGCAGGGTAGCCTCCGAGATGCCAAGATCCTGCCCATTTCGGTATCTGACCACAGTCTGTACACAGTGTGTCTCTCATGGCTGGGTAATGCCCCGAAACCTGCACGTTGGTACTTCCCAGAAGCCTTGACGAGGGACAAGGAATCGATTGCACAACTGAGGGAGGCTATCGCCGAATTTTTCACCCTCAATAGCCCAGATGAGACCTCTGAATATAACATGTGGGATGCCTTCAAGGCGGTTCTGCGAGGTAAATGCATATCGCTCAACTCATCCCTGAATAAGAAACGGGCGAAAGAAAGGGAGGGCTTAGAGGAGGAGCTGGAGACGGCTGAACAGGCCCACAAACTTACGCCCACTAGGCAGACACTACGCACACTCACGGCAGTCAGGGGCAAGCTACGGGCCATATATAATAACAGGGCAGAATTCACCCTTCTCAAATTGCGCAATCTATCCTACACTCAGGGCAACAAAGTAGGGAAACACCTAGCTATACAACTGAAGGACAAACGAGAAAGGGAATACATAGGGGGAATTCAAGACGGGTCAGGGACACTACACCATAGGGACGAAGAAAAGGCAGAACTCTTTGAGTCTTTTTACAGTTCGCTGTACTTAGCTGACGCCCTCGACACTGAACACCAGCAGGCCTTCCTCAAGGATCTGCCAATCCCGCAGGTCTCCCTGGAGTGGAACGAGGCCCTCATTGCGCCTATCACTCTTGAGGAAGTACAAACAGCTATTAAAGCACTAAAACCCCATAAGGCACCCGGTACGGACAGGTACACCGCAGTCTTTTATAAGACCTTTGCGACGGACGTTAGCCACCACCTGGTCCGGCTCTTCAATCGGATGGCCCTGGACGGCGACACCCCTGCCTCTATGGCAGAGGCGGTGATCTCAGTGATCCCCAAACCTGGTAAGGATGCCACTTGCTGTTCTTCCTACCGACCCATTGCCCTCCTGAACATTGACGCAAAGCTGTACTCCTCTATTCTGGCCAGGCGATTGACAGACCTCATGCCACTTATTATCCATCCCGATCAGTCGGGCTTTATTAAAGGGCGCCAAACACACGACAACACTCGTAGCATCGTCCATATAATCGAGAAAGCCAACAAATTGAAAATTCCTGCAATCCTGGCCAGCCTTGATGCTGAAAAAGCATTCGACCGAGTCGATTGGAGGTTTCTTTGGGCTACACTTGCGAGATTTGGCTTCTCCCCCACGTTTATAACGATGCTCCAGGCCAATTACATAATAATAATAATAATAATAAAGACACTTATAGAGCGCATGGATTACGCCATCCCGGCGTGTCCTTGCGCTAAAAGAGAGAAGAGAGACTCTCCAGGGGAGAAGATCGAGCGAGGCAGAGGACAGTAAAGTAGACTATGAGGAGAATAGATGAGTTTTCAATTGACGTCGGAAAATAGTTTCCGAAGGCTCCAGGCGGAGACTGATGGGAAGTTTGATCCATCCTATGGCAGCCGCCACTCTAAAGGACCGACCTCCCATTTTTTCTCTCCTATAGCGGTGGGTCACAAGCGTGCCCATGCCGCCCGATCTAAGCGATCTGCGTGGTTCATACCAGGTAACCAGACCTGTCAGATAGCCGGAGCTTTGTGCCACAGGATCCAATGACATATTAGGAGGGCTTTGTACATTATTCTTTTTTTCACAGGGAGCCAATGGAGGGCTTCCAGAGCGGTTCTGGAGTTGGCTCTTCTAGGGAGTCTAAGCACTAGGCGGGCTGCAGCATTTTGCAGTATCTGGAGTCGTCCTATGCTTTTACTAGAAGCTCCCAGGAAGAGGACATGCCCATAGTCGAGGCGTGACGTGATCAGTGCCTGGGTCATAGTTCGCCGAGCCTCCAAAGGAAGGAGGTCCAGGGTTTTATTGAGAGTCTTTGGGACTCCAAAGCACTTGCCTACTAAGCGGTTGATATGAGTCTCGTAAGAGAGTGTGGGATCCATCCATATCCCTAAGTTCTTAGCTTCGGGACAAGGTGTAGGCATATCGCCTAAACAACTTGGCCACCAGTCACATGTCCAAAGTCGTTGATCACCACCAACCACCAAGACTTCTGTCTTGGAGCCGTTCAATTTTAGGCAGTGATTATCCATCCAAGTGGCAAATGCTTGCATACAGGCTCGGAAGTTATTGACTTCAGCAGCAGGAGTTTGGGTGAGGGTGAGTAGGAGCTGCGTATCGTCGGCGTAGGAGTCAATCTCTACGCCAAACGATTGAACTAACTCAGCCAGAGGGGCCATATATAAGTTAAAAAGGGTAGGACTTAAAGCAGAGCCCTGTGGCACCCCCTGTTCCAATACCCTCTCCTCAGACTTGAATGAGCCCCGTTGAACCTGAAAACTTCTGCCCGTCAGAAACTATTTTAGCCAACCGAGTGCTTTATCAGTCACACCTCCTCTGTTCAGACACTGTAGCAAGGTGATGTGTGCTTCAGTGTCGAACGCTGCACTAAGGTCTAGCATGACCAGTGCCATGGTTAGGCCTGCGTCAGCTCCTTGACGTAGAGTTTCGGTGGCTCGTAATAAGGCCATCTCAGTAGAGAAGCCTCTTCGAAAACCCGATTGGGATGGGTGCAGGAGATTATTCTTCCCCGCAAATGCCATCAATTGTCCATTTGCAATTTTCTCTGCAATTTTCGCAGTATGGGGTAGCAGAGAGATGGGTCGTAAGTTCTCCAGGACATCATGGCTTACATTAGGTTTTTTTCTGATAGGTAACACAATTGCCTTTTTCCAGTTTATCGGAAGGGTCTGGGAGTCAAAGGATGTTACAAGGACGTGGCGGATGTAAGGTTCTAAAGCCACTATGCTTGCACCCAAGACCCTCGGAGGAGCGGGATCTCGAGGAGAACCCGATTTTATACTAGTACAGATGGTTTCAAGTTCTGTACTGGGTGGTACGGTAAAACATTCCAACCTCGGCTTTGAATTCGGCAGCACCACTTCCTTCAGTTCTAAGAAGGTTTCTCCATCCGCAGGACATCTGGAGAAAGAGCTGTATATTTTTTTAACCTTATTGGCAAAATATTCTGCTACCTTATTACATTCCATGATGGAATCAGTTTCCGGGACATTGGAGATTGAGACGACTGAGATTTCTTTATAGATTTTAAAGAGTTCTCTAAATGAACAGTCCGCCTCACTAATTCTGTTTCCGTAAAAAGTGGCTTTTGCAGCTCTGATCTGCTTTTGGTAGCTTCTCTGGGCTGTTCTACATTGAAGTTTAGTGCCCTCATTCATATCCCTGCGCCAAAGTCTTTCTAGCTTTTTACATTCTGATCTGGTTGACTGCAGATCTATATTATACCATGGTGCCGATTTCCTAACTCTGTTCCCCTGTTTGGACGTGGATAGAGGGGCTACCTTATTCAAGGCATCAAGGATCCGGGTTTCTACGTTTTGATTAGCACTTTCACTATCTGTGCCTCCCGGCATCCCCCCTAAGCTTAGCATCTCGCTAAAGATGGGTTGAGAATTTTTTTTCCATTTGCGGTACGGGTAGCTATTGTTGCCACTCAACTGGGGGGCAGGCTTACCTAAAGTGCAAATTTCAAAAGGGACTAGAAAATGGTCTGTCCAGGGAAGTGGGTTAGGAGTACTCGTAGTTATGCCCTCCCAATTGGCAAACACCGGGTCCAATAAGTGGCCATGAGTATGTGTGGGTGTTTGATTTATTAGTACCAGATTCGTATTTCGTAATTCCTGCCTCATCTCCGTGGCTTTCTTTAGCTGGATATCATCAAAACGAATATTTAGATCACCCAGAAGGAGGACCTTCCTGTGCCTGAGCGCTAGGTGAGCAAGGTGTTCTCGGCCTAAAATTTCCCAGGGTCCCAGGTGGTCTATAAAGGAGGACACCCGAGATTTGGTCCTGAGGGCCAAGTTCAGTGCGAATTTGCCGGTTTCACAGTTCTCTATTCCAAGAGGTTCGAGGGAGAATACCAGAGGGGCCTTGCTGATCACTGCAATCCCGCCTCCTCGGCCTGACGGCCGATCCACCCTGGCTGTACTAAAGCCGGGTGGAAGGGATTCGATAATCTCGGGGTCGGACATCCTAAATCCAAAGTCTCTGTCAACGGCGTGCAATCTTCCTCATTCTGCCATTACAGGGCTGCCCCTTGTCCCCTATGTTGTTCGCCCTTAGCATAGAACCCCTAGCTAAAGCAGTTAGGGAGCATCAGGGAATTGAGGGTCTTCCCTTCACTGGGGAATCCCATAAGATTTCCCTCTTCGCGGACGACGTTCTCCTCTCCTTGTCTAACCCGATAGGCTCACTCCCACGCCTACAGGAAGTACTTAGCTCCTTCAAAATGGCGGCGGGCTTCAAGGTTAATCTGGGTAAATCCCATATACTCAACCTTACCCTCTTGCACGCGGAGTCCTTACAACTCCGATCTCTAACGCCTTTGGCGTGGGCGCCCTCCTCCATACAATACCTAGGGGTGCAACTCACACCCAAATTGGAGAAATTGTATTCAGCCAATTTTCCCCCAATCCTCTCTCGCATTCAAACGGAGCTGACGAGATGGAAACCGCTCTTCCTCTCCTGGTTGGGACGTATCCATGCTATAAAGATGACACTCCTCCCCAAACTACTATACCTATTCCAGGCGCTCCCCATAGAGCTAGACGAGGATTTTTTTTAGGCGCACGAAAACAGTGATCCTGCACTTCATTTGGCAGGGCGGGCGGGCCCGTTTCGCCTTCTCAATACTCCGACGGCCGCAGAGGGAGGGGGGAGCAGGGCTTCCTGATCTCAAGCTCTATTATAAAGCGGCCCAACTATGTATCCTGGTCGAATGGGCGCAGATGGAGTCGGAGAAGCATTGGCTCCACATGGACCGCAGTGTAGCAGGCAGAACGATATGGGACTTGATTTGGCGTGAGAAAAAGGATAGGCCCCCAAACGCATACCTCAGCACCCCAACACGCACTACTCTTAAAGTGTGGGACACCGTAGCAACGAGGGAGGGTTGGACGTCCTTCCCCTCACCACTTACGCCTCTCCACTTCTCCTCCCACTTCCCCCCTGCGCTCTTAGAGGGGCCGTTTGACGCTTGGAGGGAGGGAGGTTGCCTTGCACTGACACACTTATTCCACAACTATGACCCACTTACCTTTGAGAATTGCACAAGAGAATATGCGGTGGGGGAGCGTGAGCGATACCATCATGCACAGTTGCTACACTGGGCCCTCGACCCCTGGATCAGGGAGGGAGCCACCAGACTTCTCACTAAATTTGAATTACTCCTCCTTAAAACCAAATACATGAAGGGGGCTATTTCGGCCCTATACAGACTTCTTCTCTCCACAGAGGCTAACCCCCGCCCGCGATATATGGCCTGGTGGGAGGGGATGGCCCAACGCGACATTTCAGAGGAAGACTGGAACCATCTATGGACAGATGTCTTTAAGTTTAATCAATCCATAGCACTGAGAGAAGCCCATCTGAAGGTAATAATGGACTGGTACTTGTACCCGTCCAAACTAGCCAAAATCTTTCCTGGCACGTCGGATCGATGTTGGAGGGGATGTGGCCTCCTGGGGAATTTCCAACACATCTGGTGAGACTGCCCCTCCATTCGGCCATTTTCGGAGGAGATCCTGGCGCAGATCAAAACCATCCTGGGGTACCCCATCCCAACCTCCATGACCGAGGCCCTACTTGGCGTTAGAGACCCCCCACTAGAACATCAAACCAGGGCCGACAAGAGAATTATGTGGCTATGTCTAAGGGCTGCTAAACTGGCTATAGCGCGAGCGTGGAAGAGGAAGGAGGCACCGGCGATGTCCCTGTGGCACTCTCGCCTGTGGCAATTGATGAGCTTGGAGCGTATGTCTGACATAGCCCGTGAGGATTTCTAAAACTTTGAATACCGGTGGGGTCCCTTGGTATCCTTCCTTTGGAAGGGCCTGCCATCGTTGGTTTGCCCTTCCACGATCAGGGCCCTTCATCTATTCTAAATCTGAGATTCATTCTACGGTAGGACACTCTATTGTGCCGCAACACCACCACTGGGGAGGGTGGGGGGGTGGAGTTTGGAGGGGAGGGGGGCGAGTTGGGGTTCTTTTTCTTTTTTTTATATATAGGTATATCACCTTTTTCTACTGTTGGACTCTGAAGGCATTACCCACTGGCGAGCTTCCTCGAGCTCTTTGGGGTCATGACGTGCTGGAGGCACATGTTGGCACTTGGGTGAAGGAGGGAGCATAGAAGGAGGAATACACGAAGAGACGCTCAGGGACATGACATTGTTCTCGATGATGATCCCTTGTAATGGGCGTGACGATTGCTCTCCATTCACCCCGACACTGACCCCCTTTAAGTATGATATGGACTAAGCTCGGGTGCACTGTAGCTAAGGGGCACTTCGATTTACCGTTTGCCAGTGATGCGACTGTTGTGTATTGCATTTCGGAGGAATGTCTGACATAATATCGACAGACAGATTATCGAAATACAAAAATATCGGCACAAAAATATCGAAATCAAAAATATCGGAGTCATATCTTCATAAAGGTAGGTACAAAAATATCGAAAAATTAATATCGTAGTACAAAAATATCGAAATTAAAAATATCGTTTTTTTAAATGTATTAATAATAATGTAAAAATAATTTTAAAATACATATAATTTTACAAATATTAAATAAAAATATTAAAACAAAATTAAAACTAATACATATATATTTAAAATAAATAAAACACTTAATAATTTAATGTAATTTTATTTTTTTTAATTTCATTTGATTGATTTAATGTAAATTTATTGTATTTTTACCCTGTACGCCTGTACCCCAAAAACCCAAAACTGACCCTGAACCCTAAAAATATCCCTGTACCCCAAAAACCCAAAACTGACCCTGAACCCTAAAAATATCCCTGTACCCCAAAAACCCAAAACTGACCCTGAACCCTAAAAATACCCCTTTACCCAAAAACTGAAAACTGACCCTGGACCCAAAAAATACCCCTTTACCCAAGAACTGAAAACTGACCCTGAACCCCAAAAATACCCCTTTACCCAAGAACTGAAAACTGACCCTGAACCCTAAAAATACCCCTTTACCCAAAAACTGAAAACTGACCCTGAACCCTAAAAATACCCCTTTACCCAAAAACTGAAAACTGACCCTGAACCCTAAAAATACCCCTTTACCCAAGAACTGAAAACTGACCCTGAACCCTAAAAATACCCCTTTACCCAAAAACTGAAAACTGACCCTGAACCCTAAAAATACTCCTTTACCCAAAAACTGAAAACTGACCCTGAACCCTAAAAATACTCCTTTACCCAAAATTAAATAATATTATTTAATTACCAATTAATTATTAATTAACAATAACAATAAAGTAAATATATTAGCACATTAGCTGTAATTAATTTAATTTAATAATTAATATTATTTTTTCCCAATTAATTAATTAAGAATAACAAAAAATGATATATAAAAAAATTACTCTAATTAATGTAATTAACTAATTAATATTAATTAATTACCAATTAATTATTAATTACAATATTTACAAACATATATTAATCAATTAATTATTATTAAATTACTTCCCACCCTATTCCGCTATAAACCCATAACCCGCTACAGAACATATTTATCAATTAATCAATTAATTAAAATTAATTAAAAATTAATTCTCAATTAATTAATTAATAATTCCTACTAATTAATAATTAATTTAACATAATTAAATTACTTCCCACCCTATTCCCCATTAAACTCACAACCCGCTACAGTACTAAAAGACAATATTTAATTAAATTACATTAAAAATAAATAATAAAACATAATAAATACAATATAATATACACTAAATGTATTTAAAAATTGATATTAGTAACATCGAAATTATTTATTTCGATATTATTGACATCGATATTTAAAACTTCGATATTACTGATATCATACTAATATCGATATTAAGACTGTCGATATTACTTACCTTCTATATTTTGTCCCATCGATATTTAAACTTCGATATAATTGTATATCGAAATTTAAAACTCGATATTTTGTCTGTGTACCATTTCGGAGAGCCCCTGCGAGGGCATGTGGGCGGATTGTGCCTTGCGTCGTGTTTTGGAAACCACAATAAAAATTACTTTGAAAAAAAAAAGGACTTTACGTAAGCTAACCATCTGATCTTTTAGCTGTTATCAAGTAGCATGCATTCCCCTACAAGGGAACGGGTTAACTCACACTGTTCAGTGGTCCAGATTCGCCGCCACAGCATTATGGGCTGGATCTTGATAGTGTCTTCGATATGGTCCAGTTCTAGTTCTAGGTGGCAGCCATATGTCGTTGTGCTTTGGGGAACTGACAGGAGGTATCTGATGAATGAATTATCTACCTTCTGTAATGCTTCGATGTTTGAAAACCCCCATAGCCCTGAACCATAGCTTGCGACACTGGTGCATTTTGATTGATATATTTTCAGCATCTCTCCTGGCGATCTTTTGACTAGCTTTTATGCAAAAGCCACCAGTGCTTTCGTAGTCCTTAAGAAAGATAGCTTCCTGGCTTGGATTGCCTTTACCCAGTTTATCTTGTTGTCTATAAGGAGCCCTAAATAGGGGTAAGAAGTTGTAGTGTCTAGGCTAGAGTTGTTGACATATATAGCTTTACTTTTTAATGTATTTTTCCCTGAACCAATATGTATTGTAAATGTTTTTTTATATTAATTTTAAGATTCAGGGAATCCATGAGTTTACAATAGGAGTTCAACGAGCGTTGTAGCTGTACTGGGGTTCTGGCCAGGATAACAGCGTCGTCAGCATATAAGAGAGCTGGTATAGGACGACGCCGTATTGATGGTAGGTCTTGGCTCTCTTTGACCATCTCGTGCTCTAATCCGTCAGTGTACAATGTAAATAGGAAGGGGGCCAGGACGCACCCCTGTCTGACCCCCCTCCCAATGCTAAATGGCTTGGTCAGCTCGCCCTGAACCCCATATCTTACCCTAGCCGATGCATCTGAGTAAAGCCCTCTTAGGAAATTCACCAAGTGAGGATCTGCCCCATGTCTAAAATTAGTGCCCACAACTTTGAGTGACTGACGCAGTCGAAGGCTGCAGTTAGGTCTACATAGACCATGTGCATAGCTCCCCCCTTCGCTGACACGTACTTTCCTATTAGTCGTGCTAGGTTCAGCGCCTGGTCGACCGTGCCCAGACCTTCTCGAAACCCATATTGTAGGTCAGATACTATCCTATTGTCAGAGGCCCAGGTCTGAAGGCGATCTAAAAGGATTTGCCCAATGGTTTTACCAAGGGAATCCAAAAGTGATATGGGCAGATAGCATGCCGGGCTTTGACGGTCGCCCTTTTTAAAAATTGGAACCAAGATGGACGTGGACCATGACTCGACTAGTCCTACATTGATTGCTGCCTCTATTACCTTTGTTAAAATGGGAAACCACAGGTCCAAGTTGTATTTAAAAAGGTCTGCCTGGACCCCATCCGGGCCTGGTGCTTTGCCGGATTTTGACATTTTTAGGGCACTGATGACTTCTTTAAGTGTGATTTTTAACTGAAATGTGTAGCTGACTGATTTTAAGGACTCTGTTGAACTCGGTAGGCTCTCATCATCCTTCCTAAAGATATTAGAGAAGTGTTTGACCCACTCGGCGGCATCTATCGCTACTTCTATCTTCGGAGAGTCATTGCCCTCACAGAGGAAGGGGGATTTACCTATCGTCCAAAAGGTGATGTTATCATTCACGAGACAGCTCTCATGTAGCTGTTTCCATAGGTTGTCCTTGATCTGTGTTTTGCGTTTTTTTAGGGCTAACTTGTAGCTTTTCCTTAATTTCACTATTTCATTCTTGTCCCTTGTTTCCCTTGTTAAGGCTACTTTTAGTTTTGTGTAGTCTTTTGTACAGTCTGTGCTAAACCAACCCTCCCTTTAGGGGCCTTTTGATTTCTTTTTACGTGTCAGCTCATCTCTAATGGTTTTAGTGATGGTCTCATAGTTGGATAATATCACGTCTGGGGTAGTAGACAGATCTAAGAAGGCAAAGACCATAGGGAGGGATTTCTTTAGTACGTTGGTCATTAATAGGTTTTTGTCAATCTTGCCCCATTTCAAGTAAAAACCATTTTTCTTATCTATTTGAAGAGATTGCTGATCTAGACTACTCCAATATGTTTCCTCTGCCTTTGCAGAGAAAATACTCATTGAAAATTGGTTTGGGAAGTGGTCGCTAACTGCATTAATTATTGTTTTTACCTTTCCTGATCTCGGTATGATGGTTTTTGAGGAAAGTATAAAATCAATTATGCTATTCATACCTCTGCCGTTAAAAGTTCTGGAAAAGGGTACAGGTGGATTGATTATTTCATTTGCAAAGCCCAGATTTGAGGCTGACGTTATTTCGTTCATGAGGTCTCCGCCAGTCGTGTGTGAGAAGTGTGACAAATTGTTCCCTCCCTCGTCCTCAATACCACATTTTTTGGACCCACTTTCCTTACACAGGGTCAAATTGAAGTCCCCTCCCCATATTACTGTTACCATTTTTTTAATATGTTTCTGGGATAAGTCCTGAATTAATTGGGAGATCTCGTTTAAAACAACTGTTAGTTCTTGCGCGTATCAAATTATTATAGAAGTTTATGATGAGAGAGATGATGGGAGTTTTGTGAGCTATCATTAGAGCCTGATAATTGGTGCCTAGCTTTATAACTTCGAGTTTGTCGACGGGGAGGGTATTGGATATAAACGTTATCAGACCCCCCTTAGCTCTTCGAGATGGTGATGCAATTGGTTTAGAAAAGTATGTTTTGTAACCCAGCAAATGAGCTGGGGTGCAAAGCCAAGTTTCCTGTAGAGCAATAATGTTATGTGCCATGGCTTCTGTACTCCAGTTAAGATTCGTAAGTTTATTCTGGAGTCCCGCTACGTTCCAGAAGATGAAGTCTAATGTTATATCCCTACTATCAGCTTCAGGTAAAATTTTGGGGTTCATTAGGGAAGGTACTGCCTTAGGTGTACTTGTTGTATGAGTCGGTTTAGTCTCTCCCTCCCCTGGTTGACCTACTCTGTCTTCAAAGATTCTGGGTCTTCTTAAGGTTGGAATATTTGATAGCGGGCTCTTGGGAATACTTAGTTGGTCTGTTGTGTTTAATACACGTAAGACCCCCGGCAGAGGTGTGGTAAGTCAATCTATCCCCATCTAGGCCAGTGAAAGCTGCAAATCTGTTTGAGGTCTGGATGTTAAAGAATGGGCCCCCCAGGGTAGTACAATTTGGATTAAGTAGCCTTCGCTGCTGGGGTAGAAGCGACCTGGGATAGAAATAGCTCAGGTCGTGTATCTTGATCCCCTCCTCTCCATTCTCGTGGTACCAGTCGTTAAGGAACGAGATAACCCTGTGGTCCCTAAAATTAATAATTATCGTGTCACCCTGCGTGTCTTTGGGCCTCTGTCCAACCCATCCAATCCTTCTAACATTTAAAATGTCCCCGTTAATATTAGGTGGTAAGGGCCTGTTGTTCTCTAACTAATATATTACTTTAAGGTCAGAGAACCATCTATTTTTTCTGGTTTCAGTTCTGGGACCCTTGTCAATATAGCTACATAGGGGGCTGCTTCTGGGGGCAATTCAATCCGTACATTGGAGGCATTGGAATTCCTGGAATACACCTTCTCCTTATCACTTTTTCCTTGTGCGTCCAGTCGGTTGCTATGATGTGTAACAAACCCTTGCACCTCAGACGTTTTAGATGTTTTTTGGTCAGTACTTATGTTTATAGGGGCCGGTGTTTTTTCTGGTAGTCGGGGTGTCAATTTTAATGATTGTTTCCCTTTGTTTGCATTTTGCGTCGCTGGTTTTACTATCGGTGCTAATTTTCTATTATCTTCAGCTAGACCCTTTAATAAAGTTGTGTTTGTAATAACAGCTTCCTCTATAGACCCCAGCTGAGTAGACAATCTTTTGATTCTTTCGACAAGGGGCAGTATTAAAGATTTTACTAGCACCTCAATGTTCCCCAGTAGATCTTGATTTGGGGGTGGGGGGGGATTCGGTGCCTGGCGTGGAGCTGTGATCCAGGTTCCTGTACTATAAGTAGTTTGAATAGTAGGGGAGTGTCGGGAAATATTAGGTAATTTAGCTTGCTCCCCTTATGAATGTTTCCTCCCCTCTTTCTCTTTTCTCTGGGCCTTGTAGTTGGTGGTAGGGGTTGAAGGTTGCTCATTAAAGGGTGAAGTATCAGGGATTCTTCGGGAATTATTTCTAGCACAAGATCTGTGCTGGAATCCCTGTTACTCTGGGAGCTTCTGGGGTCTGATCTTGTTGTGGTATCAAGGGATAGAGAGGGAACGGTGATATTGCTGGTATTTATATTGCTATTTATGGATATCTCCTTTCCGTTGACCAAATTGGGAGTTGTGGCTGTTGAAATAGCCCTAGCGAGGAGCGTCTGTTCTGGAGTTCTGTGGACAGGCGGCGCTCAGCGTTGGCAATCTCTAATTCCTGCGCTGAGGCAGCCTTTGTGATGTATTGATCAATTGTGCCCCTCAATGATCCTCCCACTGGGGGTTTCCTTCCCTTAGTTCCCTTGGCACCCCTTGGGGACATGATTTAAAGCGTTCCGGTAGTAACTTGTGTGATAAACTCTGACACTATGTACACAGAAGCAGTCAAGGGGACTGTAGCAGTACGTCTATAAGTGTTAATGTCAGAATTCGAAATAACCTTCTTTTGCTGGGAGGCTGGTGTTCCGGGATGTAGGTGTGAGGTACCGGGCCCGGCCTGGCCTCCTCCGGCCTCTGAGGGCCACAGAGGGCCCGCCCTTTGCCCGGGCTTAGCCCAGCTCGTCCCGCGCGCGGTCCCACGACGCGGGGGCTATGCGATCTTTGAAGCGCCTCCAGGCGCAGGGATGACGAGGTCGAGCTGCGCCACGAAGGATGCTGGGAAACCGAGTCCTCAGCTCGGCGGCCACAGGTGTAGAGAAAGCGGCAGCGGGAGGTCTCGCAGGGCAGGGCAGCACTGTCAGCATCAGGAAGAAATGCGGGTAAGCACAGCATTCAATGTCCCCAAGAAGTGTAGTACAGAACCCCTTTCACATGGGGCAATCCCCATGTGAAAGGGCCTGCGTCAGTCTTATGCCTGCTGTGAGGCAGGCGTAAGAAATTGGCGCATTTGAGTCCTAGAAGTGGCGCAATGAAATCGTATAGATTTCACTGTGTCACTTCTATGACCCTTTCTTGCGTCAGAACTCCCCCATGCATACATTATACCTGGTGCAGGTATAATGTAGCGCAGGGGTTTACAAAGTGACGCATCTACCTAGATGTGTCACTTTGTAAATATGGTGCAACAAGGCACATTTTTTACGCTGCTGGTGCATCATAAAAAGTTAGGCACTGGCGGCGTAAAAGTGACCCACGGCCTCATAAATGAGGCCCCCTGTTTTTAGCTATTTGCGCGTGCACGCAGGGATGTCAGTGTGCAGCAACACACATGTCTGCTCTTTCTGTGCTGCACATTGTTCCTTTCCATACCCTGTCCAGCTGGTGTTGCATACTTTAATCTTATATTGAATAGTTTTTGTAAATCAACAGCCCTTGACACTTAAAGGCTGGGCGTAGAATACTTTATCTTGACTAACACTCGCTTTGGTATCTATCGGTCAGGTTACGAAATGTATAATTTACGTCTAGAGTCAGTTTCTTATACATGGGGGCAGATTTATGCGCCTCTGTTGCGCTGCCGTTGTGTCACTTTTGTGACGCAGCAGTGGGGCAAAAGATGCGCCATGGTGCCGGGTATTACCAACGTGACGCATCTGGAGATGCGTCACGTTGTAAAGCCCTGCGCCATAAGGAGGCGTGTCTCCTAAATGTGGCTGAGTGAAATCCTTCACTCATCACTTTTAGGCCAATGCATAACCCTGCATGGCACAAATTACTGGCGCATCTCTGCTAATTTGCAGGGATGCATCAGGTATCGTAATTCTGTCCGTTGTTCCCAGTAAAGGTGGGCAGATACACGTTTTATTCTTTTTTTGCCCTTCCTTCTCAAGGCATCAATTCTGGATTACATACAGACATACACAAATTACATGTATTCACGAAAGGCCCTAACTTGGTCTTAATACTTTTATTCTGTCAATTAACGGCACATCCACTAATAACCCGGAATTTCCCTTAGAAAAATAGTGTGCCTAAGTACGGTTCGAGCCTACCTACTAGTGAGCTGATACTCTGGCCCCTTTGTTGTTAAATGTCTGCTTTTTATCGTTTTCAATGCCACAAAGAGCCCTGCATTTATTTGAAAGTAAAGCAGCATTATGAGGCGCGCACAGGATTGTGGGTATGCAGATTAGGAGTGACGCGGTGAAGGTTCCACTGGAGCATCCCGACCTCTAGCGACAGGAAGGAGCCTCCCCTCTCCTTCATGCAGGGGCGCGTCAGTCTATACGCACCTCGTTCTGCTGTGACGCACGCGCTGCGATGGCGCCTTCCAGAGGAGAGCAGTGGGCGCTCCTCTTCTCAGCGAGGTCGAACCGCCCCCGGATATTCATTTTAAAAACTTCCGCTTCTCACGGCCCCTCGAAGTGCGTGGGACCCGCAGAGGTCCTATTTCTCTTATGAAGGATTATTCTATCCACGTTAACACAATAAAAATATTCCTTTTTATTGGTAGGGTGTCTTTACAGCGGTGACTTATCACTCACCCTCATGAATGCCTGTGTGTGCACAGCTACAGGTGCTCCTTCTTCTGTTAAACAAACGCCAGTATCGCCTGTACTGATGAATCCGGTGTTTGCCGCAGAGGCTTCTGGGCATGCAAATGTTTGTGGCTGGCCACGCCCCCTCCAGTGACAGCAAGGCTCCTGCAGCAGTCCCATGGTGACTTGTGCTCTGGATCCAGGCTGAGAAGAGTCTCAAAATCCAGTAATAATCACACAGGCAACATTTTAGGACAGGGAGGGGGAGATTTAAAATAGAAAATCGGGAGAATGAAAATCCCCCGTTGACTTCTGTTGTAGAAAATGCAATTTCAGGCAAGAGACGGCTAAAATAAAGGCATTTTTGGCTTGAAAAATCGGTAGTCTCCCGCCTCAATAGGGTCTATTGGCATGTATGAATAATGACCAAAGGCTCCGTGGGGTTAGGGTACTTCCACAATATACTCGTGTGCATACGTGCCAACAGACCCGATTCACACAGGACAGTCCCGACTTTTGAAGCCATAAAGGCGGTCTCCGCCTGACATGGCAGCGTCTTCAATGCAAGTCAATGGGGAAATGCATCTAGCCCTGCCCAGAAGCACGCTTCAGGAGTGAGACTAACACATTTTACTGCTGGTGTGCGCATCAATAGACTAAAATGCATTAGTCACGCAATTATTACGCTCGGGGAACACTGCAGGAGCCGTGCTCGAGGAACTCAGCTGCACAGCCCTGCGCGATCGCACCGGCATGCGCTGTGCTAGTGCAGCATGCTTTCTCACTTGTTGCAATGTTTACACACTGCAGAGCCTCCTAATGAAGGCGCTCCGGTGCCCTGTGGAGAATCAATCAATCAATCAATCAATCAATCAGAGGGCAGGTGTCTCTGTCAGTAAATATTCCAGACATGGATCCTGGCGGCAGCACCTTGCCTGTTGTTCATTCCCAGCAACGCGCCCGCCCCACTGTGACCTCGCACGGGCTGATTGACCAGAGTCAGACACCTCCAGGCAGCAGCTTTATTTGAAGTTGCATCAACAGCACATTAAATCCAGAAATCATCGGCCTTCACCCGCGCCCAAATGAAGCCTATTTGCTAAGAGTTTCAGATCGCTATGAGTAAAAATTGAATATATTCAGTGTAGTTATGAGTGACATTTTAACGGCTATGAGTGACACTTACTCAAAAGCAAAATCAAGCAATGAAGACAAGGGACACATATAAATATCAGAAGTTAAACCCATTTGAGCAACAAGAAACTCTAAGAAGACCTTAAAACTGCTGCAAAGCACCAGAAATGGAAGGGCACTAACCAGAGACAGACTGCACTTCTCAGTCACAGAGGGCAGGGGGCACTACAGCTGCCCAGAAGATGGTCTCATTGGTCTGATCATTCATGGCCACGCACTATCCTAAAAAGCACATTTGATGGTATAGCATAGCAAGTGCAACTAGGGGATTATACCCTGACGCCCTAGCACAGACATATTTGTTATTATACCACCATATTGCCGAATCCATCATTCAAGTCTTAAGTATTGATGCGTGTAAGTAAACACTGTAAAAACCCTGTGAGTGATACACCCATACCTATACATTCTGTGCCTGCATCTCCTGTCACCAAGGACAAGGTATGTGCTCTGCAGTGTTTGCTGGTTAAGAACGACTCTACCTCCGATAGGTAATATTAACTTCAAAGTGTTTATTCATGGGTTCCTGGTTCCTCATACATAGAGAGTGATGCCAGCAAGACCCAGCACAACAGCTACTCCTGGCCAACTGACCCCAATGTTCCTATTCTAATACCGATCATGTCCCTCACCAACCTTCCACTCACAACACTTCAATGTCCCACACACAATACGAATAACAAACACAACAAAACAACAATAGATGAATGACACATGCCCTTTCCCCCCTTAGAACTCCAACTACCAGGACATAAATATGCACACTGTAAGTAACTAAAATATAATATTATTCCATCACAAACTTCTTAATATGACCAGGCAATTTACTGTCTCTCGCACTTCGAAGTACTCTCACATCTGGATCACTCTGACCTCCACCATTGGCCACCCCACAACTCCCACACATCTCACTCACCCAAGTGTTTGTTTCAACCCTTGAACACCCCTCATCACCCATCAAGTATCCACTAACAGTGTCATGCATGCCACACTCCTGACCATTATGTCCTCTAACCTTCTTGCAATCACTAACATGGCATAAATTCCGCACTCTCCCATCTTCAAGTTTCACTGCACCTTCCAACACCTTTACGATCCTCACTGGATCAGACCAACGAGGTGCCCCCTTTTCCACTAGGCCTGGTTTCCTCACTCGCACATACTGACGTACCAAAATATTCAACATCTTCTTACCCATATTGATTCTGTTCTTGACCTGAGTTTGACTACGTTCCATATTCCTCTTCATCAGAAGCTCAACCTCTGACTTCCCCTTCTCTTCCTTCTTAATCCACAAACACCAAGGTACAAGTTTTGAATAAGGTTACCTTCCTCTTAACCCCTCAAATGGCATTCTACCTGTTACTGAATGAGGTGTAATCGTGTTTGATAACAACATACTTTGAAGAGCTTTCTTCCATGATAACCCAAACTTAAGTGCCAATTGTATTGTCTCTGACAATTCCACTGAACCGCTCAACCTGGCCATTACTTTCGGGGTAATACAATGACGCCCTTACATGATTTCATTTTTCCAAAAACTACTGCATCTTACTTGATGTAAGCACCACCCCATTATCAGAAACCAACGACTCTGGTACACCTTCCCTGGAAAAAACATCATTCAAAAAATAAATAACCACCTCCGTGGTCACACTGCCATCCATATGAACTTCCGCCCACTTAGAGTAATGCCCAATGAGAACAATGGCATATGCCTTCTTGAATGGTAACATGGTAAATCGCCCCATAATATCAATTGGTACTTTCCTTCATGGCTCATCAGATAAATCTACTGTTTGCAAAGGGACCACCACTGGTTTAATCACTTTTTCACTTTACTTGCATGCATTACACTCTCTCACCCAACGATCCATCATTTATTTATTTATTTATGCGTTTTTATATAGCGCGGACTTTACCCGAAGGTGTCAGAGTGCTTCACAATAGGAACAGAACTGATACATGAGAACAATTACATGTGAACAAATTACAACAGCAAACGTTACATTACATGAGGCAAAAGTGACAATCGTGAGCAAACAAAAAACAAGAGGTAGCAAACGGTGCATTACAGGAGGAAAAAGTGACATGTGTGCAGGTTACAGAAGCGTACAAAGTACAAGTAGAGGTATAATACTGCAATAAATGGAGGACACTCAAACACAAGAACAAACGTTACCTAGGCAATGGTGGCACTTGTGCAAGTATCGAAAGCAAAAAAAATGTAAGAGGTAGCAAACAGTGTGTTACAAGAGAAAAGTGACATGTGCATGTTACAAAAGAGTACCAAACACAGGTAAAAGGGTAATACTGCAATAAATGGCAGACTCTCAAACCACAGGAACACACTAAGAAGGCACTTCCATAGTCATGGAAAAAAATGTTTTTATATACTAAAAGGTCTTCCTTCAGATAATAGAGAGGGCATAAATTAACTTCGAAAGTATCTTTGAAGGAGGAGAACTTTGAGGTCAGTTTTGAAGGCCTGGGAGCAGGTGGTGGTCAGGGGCTGAGGTGGAAGTGAGTTGCAGATTCTCACTGCGTTGCCTGAAAAAGATTGCGCCATCGATCTTTCCTTCTTGAAAGTGGGAGGTTCAAGCTGTAGATTTTCTGCATTTCGTGATGGTCTAGAGCCTCCAGAGAGTTTCAGTTTATTCGCCAGGTAACGAGGAGAGGAGGAGTGCAAGGCTTTGTGGGTGATGCAGGCAGTCTTGTAGATAGATCTTGCCTCGATGGGAAGCCAGCGGAGGGTGGATAACATGGGTGTGATGTGGCCGCTTCTTTTGGCCCCATAAATGAAACGAGCTGCTGAATGGAGAACAGACTTAAGGGGGTACAGGTGGGATTTCAGGAGGCTAGTAAGAAGAGAATTGCAGTAGTCCAGTCTGGAGAGGACCAGCAATTGGACCAGGGTTTTAAGGTCATGCTCCGGGAAGAAGCGACGAATCCCCCAAAGAAGGCGCAGTTGGTATCGAGCAGACTTTGCAATTGAATTAATGTGGGATAGTAGATTGAGTTTTGTGTCAAGTATGACACTAAGGGATTTTGCGCTGTCGACAATGATGGGTTTATTGTTCAGTAGATTCATCTGGTCCATCCATGATTGAACCGGGGAGGAGAAAGTGAGGAGGAGAGGAGGAGGAATTCAGTTTTGGAGGGATTCAGAATCAGTTGATGTGTTGACATCCAGTTTTGAATGGAGTCCAGAGTAGAGCTTAGGACGGAGAGATCGTGAGTGGAGGCAACCTTGAGGTAGATTTGAGTGTCGTCTGCGTAGAGATGATAGTGGACCCCGGATTTACTTTGGAGATTTCCCAGTGGTTCCAAGTAGAGATTGAACAATGTGGGTGCAAGTATAGAGCCTTGAGGAACACCTTGACCCACCACCAAAGGAGATGAAAGACTGTCCGCTATTTTGATCATTTGGGATCTATCAGAGAGGAAGGAAGCAAACCATTTAAGCACAGTGCCCTCCAAGCCCATTCTCTGTTGAAGAGTGTTGAGGAGTGTTGGACCTAGTTTACCCAAGTCTACATAAGGTAGCTTGGCACAGTAGTGGCTACAGCTAACTCAAGGCGTTGGTTAAGTGCTTACAAGTCTCACTCACAGTAACTCAGTGATGAACCACTAAAATAAAAGACACAACACCAATGTTGGGAAAATACCAGTACCTTTTATAAAAATAAAGTTCTTTTCTTGATCTGCTTTTAGACAGGTATAATACACAATTAATTTACACCTTGTTCATGAAACTCGAATCACACTTCAATACTTTTCCCGGTCAGATTATACGAATCAAGAGTACATTTGTGGTCAGTTGCTGTTCAGGTCACAATACACTTCACTACTATATGATTACAGAAAGGAAAGTGCAGTCTAATATTTCAATATGTCTTTAAACAACTCATAAACAAGTACATTACCCCACAGCTCTTAGGTATCTGCTCAATTCCACAGACCTCTACTGGATGTAGATCTTCACAGCATAACCCACCAGTTATGTAGCTAAAAGGAAGACACAGTAGAATTAACAAGGCTCCCCTCTAGTTAATTTTTAGGCTACACCTTTCTGGTAGAGGGTCTACTCCCTCAATTAACAATAGTCTGTAAGGGTTTTTAATCAGGAACCCTGTGGTTCCCTGCACACCTTTCTCCTCTCTCCTCTGAGCCAATTATTGGATATTTTAATATGGGCTGGGCAGTTCACTAGCCCACTTCCTCAAGTCAGGCTTCCTTGGTCTGTTCAGTTAATCGTTTGGGGCGTAGCCCCACTGTCCCGCTTTCTAGGCACTCGGTGCTGCCGCCTCCCGCTCCCACACTACCCGGCTTACTTGGGGTTTGTAGGCGTGTCAGCGGGTGTGTCCTCTTCGCGCGATGGGGCCTGGAAGCAGTCGGGCAGACGGGGGAAGACAGGAAAGGCTTTCCCAGCCCGAGGCTCCCTACCACGACGTCCGCTGCGGCGCTTCTGCCTCCTCCGAGGGGTCCGATGACTGGAGCTCCGACGCGGCGCTCCTCTGGTGACGCGACCGGTTCTCTTCAGGCGGCACACTTTACCACCGGGCATGCGCGGAAGCGCTCGCTCTTCTCCCGCCTCTGCACGGCCGCTCACAGGAAGGACGCTGCTCACCTCGGGGTCGCTGCTCTTCTGGGCCTGCCCGACCCTAGGCCCCTCCTGCCTCCACAGTAGCGTTCACGCTCAGGACATGCGCGGAAGCTCTTTCTTCTTCGTTTAACGCGGCTGGTGCCCCCGGGGTCCCAGAGCCGATCGGAGCAGCGCCGCTGCTCTTCCCCAGTCACTTCCCTCACCGGCTTCACAGGAAGGAGGTTTTCAAGCAGCGCCCACGCTCTTTAGGTCTTCTAAGGCTTCACAGACCCACAGCTTCACCAGGGCACGACCAGGAACTCCAGCCACGACACAGGGCTCGCAGCTGTTCTCCCACACTGGTAAGTGAAGGTGGAAATGTGGGAAATCCTCTTTTAAGAGCTCCCTGACAGGGTTCACTGGGGCTCAGGTTAAGAGGGATCTCCCCTCACACACAGGCTTCTTTTCTCCTTAATAGTTGATGTATGGGGAGGGATTGGTCAGAGGCTGAAGGGGGAACAACCCTCTGAAGTGACTGTCTGCCTCCAAGACAAACTAGCTGCTCTCAGTGTGTCCACCTCCTCTCACCACTGCCTCACTCCTCCACTCTTGGGTCAGCACAAAATGGCTGCTGGTCACTGGCCTTATATAGGGTGGCCTGAGACCTGCAGAAGTCTCTAGTTGATTCTAGAAAGTTCCCTAATGTTAGCCTATGGGCCTGTCCTCCAGTAGTGTCCGTTATGGCAGTTGGTGGACACCATTTTAGGTTTCTGGAGATCCCTAGATTTTCAAGGGGCCTAACTAGGCCTCACAGGTTATGAGGGAAAAATGGCGTTATCGCCAAGGAACACCTAGCCCCCTGACAGCATTGAAAAATCCTGATGGACATATGTAAAAATAAAAATAGAAACTCTGGGAGGCTAAGGGGGACAAAAATAAATAATAATGGTTAGAGTCTCCCCAGAAGCAGACAGGTCTAACACGCGTCCCCCCCAGCTGAAAGTGGGGAGAACTACCCAACCCCTTGGGAGTCCTCATCACTAAGGCGGAAATACCTGGATAGACCGTCTGCATTGGCATGGTCCGTCCCAGGTCGGTGTTCCACCCTAAAGTCCATTCCCTGTAGGGAGATGGACCACCTCAGCAACTTGGGATTCTCCCCCTTCATTTGCATCAGCCAACGAAGGGGGCGATGGTCAGTCTGAACTAGGAAGTGCGAGCCAAACAAGTATGGCCGCAGCTTCTTCAGAGCCCAAACCACCGCAAAGGCTTCTCTCTCAATTGTACTCCACCTCCTTTCCCTGGGGAGTAGTCTCCTAGACAGGAAGACCACGGGTTGATCCAAGCCCTCATCATTTAGCTGCGATAACACTGCCCCAATGCCATGTTCTGACGCATCTGTTTGGACAATGAATTCTCTAGCAAAATCAGGGGCCTTGAGAATGGGAGCGGAACACAATGCTTGTTTCAAGGTCATGAAGGCTCGCTGGCAAGCCTCCGTCCAGACTACCCGTCGGGGTTTCTTCTTGGAAGTAAGTTCAGTGAGGGGTGCCACAATAGTGCCATACCCCTTCACGAAGCGACGGTAGTATCCAGTGAGGCCCAGGAAGGCTCGGACCTCTGTTTGAGTCTTGGGGGGCTCCCAGGCGATGATAGCCTCAATCTTTGCCTGGAGGGGCTGCACCGTCCCTCTGCCCACCAAGTGACCTAGGTACACCACCGACCCCTGTCCGATCTGACACTTGCTGGCCTTGATTGTCAAGCCAGCCTGTTGCAGGGCATGAAGAACAGCTTGCAGGTGCTGCAAATGGTCCTCCCAGCTGCTACTGAAGACAGCAATGTCGTCCAGGTAAGCAGCAGAAAAAGCTTCCATTCCAGAAAGGACCCTGTTCACCAGCCGCTGAAAAGTTGCAGGGGCATTCTTGAGCCCAAAGGGCATCACACGAAATTGGTAGTGTCCCTGAGGTGTAGAGAAGGCTGACCTTTCCTTCGCCTCCTCGGTAAGGGAAATCTGCCAGTACCCTGAAGTTAGGTCAAAGGTACTTAAGTATTGAGCAGCTCCCAGCCGGTCAATAAGCTCATCCGCCCGTGGGATGGGATGTGCATCAGTTTTGGTTACTGAATTCAAGCCTCGGTAGTCCACACAGAATCTCAATTCAGGTGTGGTGCCGGGTGGGGCAGCTTTTGGTACCAAAACCACCGGGCTAGACCAAGGGCTTCCAGAAGGTTCAATCACTCCTAGCTCCAGCATCTTGGCGACTTCACTTTTGATGCTGGCCTTCACCTTGTCCGACAGCCGGTAGATTTTAGACTTCACAGGTGGGCTGTCTCCTGTGTCCACGTCATGGGTACACAGGTGGGTCCTACCTGGGACAAGGGAGAACAGAGAAGAAAATTGCTCCAGGATCTGGCGGCAATCACTCTGCTGTTCAGGAGTCAGGGATGGCGAGAGAATTACTCCCTCCACCGACCCATCCTTTTCTTGGGACGAGAGAAGATCAGGGAGAGGTTCACTTTCTTCTTCCTCTGCTCCATCGGTTACCATCATTAAGACAACCTCGGGCCTCTCATGATGTGGCTTGAGGCGATTGGCATGCAGCACCCTGTGGGGCTGCCTCGGGGTCTTAAGATCCACCAAATAGGTGGACTTCCCCTTTTTCTCCAAAACCTCAAAGGGGCCTGTCCAACGGTCCTGGAGGGCGTTTAGCTCTCCAGGTTCCATTACCCACACTTTCTGTCCAGGCTCCAGTTCCACTGGGTGAGCGTTGTGGTCATACCACTCTTTCATAACTGCTTGGCTGGCCTCCAAGTTGTCTGGAGCTTGCTTCCACAACTTAGCCATTTGGCTCCGGAAGGCCAGCATGTAGCTCACCACGTCCTGGGGAAGCTTCCTGGGAGTCCGTTCCCATCCGTCTTTCACCAGGCTGAGAGGTCCCCGTACAGGGTGCCCGTACAAAAGTTTGAAGGGGCTGAAGCCCACTCCCTTCTGTGGCACTTCCCTGTAGGAAAACAAGAGACAGGGTAGGAGGACGTCCCATTTCCTCTGCAGGCTCTCAGGTAGACTCCGTATCATACCTTTCAAGGTTTTGTTAAACCTTTCCACAAGACCATTGGTTTGTGGGTGATAAGGAGTGGTAAACCGATAGGTAACACCGCACTCCTTCCACATAGCCCGCATGTACGCTGAAAGGAAGTTAGTCCCCCTGTCGGACACAACCTCCTTGGGGAAACCCACTCGGGTGAAGATCCCCATCAGGGCCCTTGCCACTACAGGTGCAGTGATGGTCCTCAGAGGTATTGCCTCTGGGTACCGTGTGGCATGATCCACCAAAACCAGTATGAACCGGTGACCAGCCGAAGTTGGTGGATCCAATGGCCCTACAATGTCGATGCCCACCCTCTCAAAGGGGGTGCTAACGACAGGTAGTGGTTCCAGGGGAGCTTTTAGCTTCACCCCTTTTTTCCCACTGGCTTGGCAAGACACACACGTCCGACAATATGTATCAGACGCCACTTTCATTCGAGGCCAGTAGAAGTGGGGGACAAGCCGGGCAAAGGTCTTGTCCTGTCCTAGGTGTCCTGCCAATGGTATCTCATGAGCCAGTTCCAGTAGAAAGGCTCTAAAGCATTGAGGGACCACCAAGGCCCTGGATGAACCATGACCAGGTGCCTTGGGCTCACTGTAGAGGAGTCCATCCTCCCAGTAAATCCGGTAGCTCCCTACAATGTTACCTGCTGCCTGGGCTTTGGCCTGTTGCCGCAGCCCCTCGAGAGTAGGACACTCTTTCTGAGCTTCGCAGAACTCTTCCCTGGAAGGACCTCCCTCCACATGCCATTCAGTAGGGATGGGTAGGTTTTCCAGGGAAGCAACATTCTCCCCTGTGGACTCCAGATCCACCTCCGCAGGTGGCCCATCTGTCTCACGAGGTGGAGATGTCGAGGCAGGGTCCTCCGGCCTCCTGTCCTTCTCCTCTCTGGCAGCCGGCTGGGCCATTGTTCCAGGCTCCAGCGTAAGTGAACTCCCCCTTCGGGCAGTCGCGGACCTTGTGCTGACACAAATCCAGTCAGGGGGTCCCAGCATCTCAGAGTGAGTCTGGTACTCCACCCTCCTCCAAGCATTGTGCTCCATATCATTCCCTAACAGGCAGTCAACAGGCACGGCAGGGCTTACGGCAACTCGAAGTGGACCTGCAACCCCTCCCCACTCAAAGGGAACCTCAGCCACAGGGTAGTGGCCCAATCTGCCGTCAGCCATTACGGCGGGATGGAGTACATCTGGGATGACCTGCTCTGGAGACACCAGCTGACTCCTTACCATAGTCATGCTGGCTCCTGTATCTCTCAGAGCCTCCCCTCTACGGCCATTGATGGTGACCCACTGCTCATACTTAGTAGTATTAGAGGGCAGTTGGGTCTTTGGAACCATCTCCTTATCTCCCAGGGACACTAAAGTGACACCCGCCCGCTCCCCTCCATTAACCAAAGGCATCTCCTCCCCGAGCACTACACTAGTGATTCCCGGGGCTTTTCCTCCAGTGGGAGGGGGTGGTCTTTTTGGGCATCTCACATCTCCTTTATAGTGTCCCACACCACCACACTCAAAACAATGAACAACCCTTGGCTGCTGGCTTTGGCCAGGGGTAGGGTTGCGAGGGGGGTTACTCTTAGGGATGAATCCTCTGCCCCTTCCTTGCGAAGTATTTTGTGGCCCTTTTGAGAACTCCCTCTTAGTTTCCCCTCCCTCTTTCTTCTGGGGGGCGCCCTGTCCATGCTTCTGGGAATCCCCTCCAGTCCCCTTAGTCGACACCCGGGTACTAACCCAGATGTCCGCCTCCTCAGCAAGCTTCCTGGGGCTGGTCAGCTTGCTGTCCACCAGATGCTGTTGTAGTTCGGGAAGACATTTCTCGAGTAGGTGTTCCTTGAGTATGAGGTCATATAGTCCCTCATAGTCCCCTACCTCGCTGCCTCTCACCCAACCCTCCAGGGCCTTCCTGGAGTAATCCAAAAAGTCTACCCAGTTCTGCGTGCCTAGTTTGTGGCTGCCCCGTAACTTTTGCCTATACTTCTCAGGGGTCAACCCAAACTTCCTTAGCAGCGCTGACTTCATAGCCGGGTAGTAGGTCTGTTCACTTTGATCTAGGGCCAACAGAGTATCCCTGCCAGTGGGGGGCATGTATTTATATAACCCACCCCCCCAGTGGACTTCCAAGATCCCATGGGCCCTCAGTGAGACCTCGTAGGCGGCTAGCCATTTGGCAATGTCATCACTGGGTACATAGCATGCCATAATATCTTTTGGTAGGTAAGGTCTGGGTTCCCTGATGTTGGTTTGGATATCGCTGCCACCATTCTCTGATTTGGGGGTTCGTAGGTTTAGGGCTTGTAAATCCATCTCTTTGATGGTCCGCTCATGCGCCAACCTCTTCTCCTCCCTTTCCATGTCCATCCTGGCTAGTTCTATTTTCATCCTCCTCTCTTCCCTCCTATCCTCTAACTCGGCGTCGGTCAAACCCCTCTCTGAGACACTACTGCCCACTCTGGAAGGTGTCCTAGGGCCTGTTAAAAGGTTCCCCCCTCCCGCCTGGTACAGTGTTGAGGTCTCCAGGACAGTGTCCTTGTCACTCCCCTCAGGATCTACCTCCTCCCCGGAATGAGCCTCCACCCATGCCCGGATACTGGTCAGCATCTCAACTTTCCTGGCGCCTTTCTTAAAAAACACCCCCTGCTGCTGACACCATTCCTTCAATTGGGTCACGGTACAATTTTCCAGCTCTTCCACATTTATCTCCATTTCTATTTGGAGTATAAACTTCTACCCAGGAGAAATCCACAAAGTGACCTGGGGTCGACCTCCACCCACCGCCAGAAGTCAATTTAGAAAAAGCAAAATTTAAATTAGGAGGGCCGCAGGGAGAAAACTCCAGGTGAGGTCTCGTGGTTGGCACTGCGTTACTAATAAGTGAGTGTAAGCACAAATCCGTGATCCCACCGCTGAAACACCAATTATGTTGGACCTAGTTTACCCAAGTCTACATTAGGTAGCTTGGCACAGTAGTGGCTACAGCTAACTCAAGGCGTTGGTTAAGTGCTTACAAGTCTCACTCACAGTAACTCAGTGATGAACCACTAAAATAAAAGACACAACACCAATGTTGGGAAAATACCAGTACCTTTTATAAAAATAAAGTTCTTTTCTTGATCTGCTTTTAGACAGGTATAATACACAATTAATTTACACCTTGTTCATGAAACTCGAATCACACTTCAATACTTTTCCCGGTCAGATTATACGAATCAAGAGTACATTTGTGGTCAGTTGCTGTTCAGGTCACAATACACTTCACTACTATATGATTACAGAAAGGAAAGTGCAGTCTAATATTTCAATATGTCTTTAAACAACTCATAAACAAGTACATTACCCCACAGCTCTTAGGTATCTGCTCAATTCCACAGACCTCTACTGGATGTAGATCTTCACAGCATAACCCACCAGTTATGTAGCTAAAAGGAAGACACAGTAGAATTAACAAGGCTCCCCTCTAGTTAATTTTAGGCTACACCTTTCTGGTAGAGGGTCTACTCCCTCAATTAACAATAGTCTGTAAGGGTTTTTAATCAGGAACCCTGTGGTTCCCTGCACACCTTTCTCCTCTCTCCTCTGAGCCAATTATTGGATATTTTAATATGGGCTGGGCAGTTCACTAGCCCACTTCCTCAAGTCAGGCTTCCTTGGTCTGTTCAGTTAATCGTTTGGGGCGTAGCCCCACTGTCCCGCTTTCTAGGCACTCGGTGCTGCCGCCTCCCGCTCCCACACTACCCGGCTTACTTGGGGTTTGTAGGCGTGTCAGCGGGTGTGTCCTCTTCGCGCGATGGGGCCTGGAAGCAGTCGGGCAGACGGGGGAAGACAGGAAAGGCTTTCCCAGCCCGAGGCTCCCTACCACGACGTCCGCTGCGGCGCTTCTGCCTCCTCCGAGGGGTCCGATGACTGGAGCTCCGACGCGGCGCTCCTCTGGTGACGCCACCGGTTCTCTTCAGGCGGCACACTTTACCACCGGGCATGCGCGGAAGCGCTCGCTCTTCTTCCGCCTCTGCACGGCCGCTCACAGGAAGGACGCTGCTCACCTCGGGGTCGCTGCTCTTCTGGGCCTGCCCGACCCTAGGCCCCTCCTGCCTCCACAGTAGCGTTCACGCTCAGGACATGCGCGGAAGCGCTTTCTTCTTCGTTTAACACGGCTGGTGCCCCCGGGGTCCAAGAGCCGATCGGAGCAGCGCCGCTGCTCTTCCCCAGTCACTTCCCTCACCGGCTTCACAGGAAGGAGGTTTTCAAGCAGCGCCCACGCTCTT
Organism: Lissotriton vulgaris; assembly: GCF_964263255.1. NCBI lineage: Eukaryota > Metazoa > Chordata > Amphibia > Caudata > Salamandridae > Lissotriton > Lissotriton vulgaris. The sequence goes on from NC_141685.1 coordinate 136,858,607, forward strand.
TAGGTCTTCTAAGGCTTCACAGACCCACAGCTTCACCAGGGCACGACCAGGAACTCCAGCCACGTCACAGGGCTCGCAGCTGTTCTCCCACACTGGTAAGTGAAGGTGGAAATGTGGGAAATCCTCTTTTAAGAGCTCCCTGACAGGGTTCACTGGGGCTCAGGTTAAGAGGGATCTCCCCTCACACGCAGGCTTCTTTTCTCCTTAATAGTTGATGTATGGGGAGGGATTGGTCAGAGGCTGAAGGGGGAACAACCCTCTGAAGTGACTGTCTGCCTCCAAGACAAACTAGCTGCTCTCAGTGTGTCCACCTCCTCTCACCACTGCCTCACTCCTCCACTCTTGGGTCAGCACAAAATGGCTGCTGGTCACTGGCCTTATATAGGGTGTCCTGAGACCTGCAGAAGTCTCTAGTTGATTCTAGAAAGTTCCCTAATGTTAGCCTATGGGCCTGTCCTCCAGTAGTGTCCGTTATGGCAGTTGGTGGACACCATTTTAGGTTTCTGGAGATCCCTAGATTTTCAAGGGACCTAACTAGGCCTCACAGGTTATGAGGGAAAAATGGCGTCATCGCCAAGGAACACCTAGCCCCCTGACAGCATTGAAAAATCCTGATGGACATATGTAAAAATAAAAATAGAAACTCTGGGAGGCTAAGGGGGACAAAAATAAATAATAATGGTTAGAGTCTCCCCAGAAGCAGACAGGTCTAACAAGGAGGGTGTTGTGATTGACAGTGTCAAAGGCTGCAGAAAGGTCAAGGAGAATTAGAAGACAAGACCCCCCCGAATCGAGTATCCGCAGCGCGTCATCAATCACTTGCAGCAGGGATGTTTCAGTGCTGCAGTTTTGGATGAAGCCGGACTGAAAATTGTCAAGAAGATCATTGTCCTTGATATGACGGGAGAGTTGTTTCGCTACACATCTTTCTGTGATCTTCGCAAGAAAGGGTAGGTTAGTGATGGGGCAGAAGTTGTTGAGATCATTCGCTTCAGCAGTGGGTTTTTTAAGCAGAGGGGTGACCTGCCCAGTTTTGAAGGGAACAGGAAGGGAGCCTTGACAGAGGGAGAGGTTGACCAGAGTGGTCCAATAGGGAAGAGAATGGGTATAGAAGTCAATGGCACTAGGGATGGGGTCCAGAGAATGGTTGGAGGGTTTTGTTTCGAGGATGCACTTGAGTAGGACATCTTCAGAGATGGGGTCGAAGTTCTGCCAAATGGCTAGTGATTTACGGTCCTCTGGAGGGGTAGGATGAGCGACCCGATCCACAAGTGATTTTACTTTTTCATCAAAGAATACAGCGAAATCCGCTGCTTTCCTTGTAGAATCCTCCAACTTGGAGGTTGGGGGAGAACAGTTAGTATTCTTGATGAGATCAAATAGTTTTTTGGGTCTATTTTTGGCTGAGTCAAGGAGGGTATTGAAGTGTGATGCTTTCCTAAGGAAGATGTGCTTGTGGTACTTGGATCTTGCTGAACGAAGCGTGTCCTAATTATCGGTGGAGGGTGCTTGTCTCCATTGTTTCTCTAGGAGTCTTAGGTGCTTCCTTTCTTCATAGAGGGATTTGTTGAACCAGGGTGCTGAGGGAATGGGCCTTTTCTTTTTGCTTTGGAGAGGAGTGACGTTGTTGATTTCGACTGCAAGGACTGTGAGGCATTGGGAGGTGAGTTCGTCAACAACTAGGTTCTGATCTAGCCTTGGAAGTGGCAGCAAAGCTGATTCACAGAGGGAAACGGTGTCAATATTTTTAGTGTCACGGAACCAGGAGATGGCCCTCTTAGGTTGGCCAAGAGTTATAGAGTGTGATAGGTGAAGAGAGAATGGGATGAGGAGGTGGTCAGACCAGTCTACATGAATAGGGGTAGCGATAGAAAGCATGCCTGCTTTAGAAATAACAAGGGCCATTATTGAGCCCTTAGAGTGTGTTGATTCTGTGCTGTGTTGGATAAGATCTTCTGTAGAGAGGAAGGTGGTCAGCAAATTCGCGGAAGAGTCTTGCGGAGAGCCCCAGTGGAGATTGAAGTCACCCACGAAGGACTGATTGTCACTTTGCGAGTATTGGTCGCTGATGAAGTCAGTGAGTTCCTCCATAAACGAAGGGCCGCTGCCAGGTGGGCGGTATATGACATGGAATCTGAGGGGTGAGCGGTGGTGTAGTTGAAGCTCAAGAGATAGACATTCAGAAGTGCGGAAGGCGCTGATGGGAAAAGCCTTAAGTTGAAGGGAGTTTCTAAAGATGACTGCAACACCTCCCCCAACTTTGACAGTTCTGTCATTCCTAAAAATAGAATAGCCTGTGGGTAATAGGAGATCAAACATAGAGTGAGAGGTATCATTGAACCAGGTCTCTGTGAGGAAGAGCATGTCTATATTGTGAAGGGTGATGGTATCGGAGATTCGAGTTTATGTTTTATTGCAGATCTGCAGTTGTGGAGCAGACAGCGCAGATCTGTCAAGACTGTTTTGGTGATGGGGGCACTTGGGCTAAGAAGAGCGATCGGGATATTGTACTTAGATGGGGTGCACAGTGAGTTTAGGTGGATGCTTGGTTCTGACAGAGGAGATGGTCGGAATAGTGTAGATAGTAGGGTTAATAGGGGATGCAGGTTGAAGAAGGGTGGTGTTCAAGGGCTTGTGTGAGTTAGCGATGTTTGCATACGACAGGTTATGCTTGGCTATTGTGGGGTGAGGGGGCGAGGTGCATCTCATGGGAAGGTGAGAGTTTTCCAAAAGAGTTGAGGTGAATGGGAAAGTGAAAATCTTGGAGCTTAAAAGTGAAATGGTAGCTACAAGCTGGAAGATGGAGGTGATAAGAGAGCCTAGCTTATTTTCAAGAGAGAGTAGGGCAGAGCACGGAAGGTTGGGTGTCTCGATGGCAACAGGAGGGGGTGAAATTGGTGGTGGAAGGCAGGGAGAGGTGGGGGGACAGGAGGAGAGTTGGGGTATAGGGTTCATAGGTAGGGAAAGGTGGTGGTTGAGGCCGGGGGTTGGTGTATCAGAGGTAAAGGGAGAGTTGTCTTTGTTGGCGTTGCACGAAGGAAAGGAATTAAGGACATATATAGGGGGAGATGGGTGCGGATCTGGATCCAGGCTGTGGACCAGTCTCAAAATCGAGTAATAATCACACAGGCCAACATTTTAGGACAGGGAGGGGGAGATTTAAAATAGGAAATCTGGAGAATGAAAATCCCCCGTTGACTTCTGTTGTAGAAAATGCAATTTCAGGCGGGAGACAGCTGAAATAAATGCATTTTTGGCTTGAAAAATCTGTAGTTTCCCGCCTGAATAGGGTCTATTGGCATGTATGAATAATGACCAAAGGCTCCGTGGGGTTAGGGTACTTCCACAATATACTCGTGTGCATATGTGCCAATAGGCCCGATTCACACAGGACAGTCCCGACTTTTGAGCCAAAAAGGCTGTCTCTGCCTGACATGGCAGCGTCTTCAATGCAAGGCAATGAGGAAATGCATCTACCCTTCCAAGTACCACACATCAGGAGTTAGACTAACACATTTTACTGCTGGTGTCCGCATCAATAGAATAAAATGCATTAGTCACGCAATTATAGCGCTCGGGGACACTGCAGGAGCCGTGCTCGAGGAACTCAGCTGCGCAGCCCTGAGCGATCGCACTGGCATGCGCTGTGCTAGTAGAGCATGCTTTCTCACTTGTTGTAATGTTTACACACTGCAGAAAGACACTCCGGTGCCCTGTGGAGAATCAATAAATCGATCAATCAATCAATCAGAGGGCAGGTGTCTCTGTGTGTAAATATTCCAGACATGGATCCTGGAGGCAGCACCTTGCCTGTTGTTCATTCCCGGCACCGCGCCCGCCCCACTGTGACCTCGCACGGGCTGATTGACCAGAGTCAGACACCTACAGGCAGCAGCTTTATTTTAAGTTGCCGCGACAGCACATTAAACCCAGAAATCACCGGGCTTCACCCGTGCTCAAATGAAGCCTACCTGCTAAGGGTTTCAGATCGCTATGAGTAAAATTGTAATAAATTCAGTGTAGTTATGAGTGACATTTCAACGGCTATGCATGACACTTACTCAAAAGCAATGAAGACGAGGAAAAACAAATAAATATCAGAAGTTACACTCATTTGAGCAACGAGAAACTCTAAGAAGATCTTAAAACAGCTGCAAAGCAGCAAAAATGGAAGGGCAATAGCAAGAGACAGACTGCACTTCTCAGTCACAGAGGGCAGGGGGCACTACAGCTAAAAAGCACATTTGATGGTATAGCATAGCAAGTGCAACTAGGGGATTATACCCTGACGCCCAAGCACAGGCATATTTCTTATTATACCACCATATTGCCGAATCCATCATTAAAGTCTTAAGTATTGATGCGTGAAAGTAAACACTGTAAAAACCCTGTGACTGATACACCCATACCTTTACATTCTGTCCCTGCATCTCCTGGCACCAAGGACAAAGTATGTGCTCTGCAGCGTTTGCTGGTTAAGAACGACTCCACCTCCGATAGGTAATATTAACTTCAAAGTGTTTATTCATGGGGTCCTGGTTCCTCATACATAGAGAGCGATGCCAGCAAGACCCAGCACAACAGCTACTCCTGGCCAACAGCCCCCAATGTTCCTATTCTAACACCCAACCAAGTTCCTCACCAACCTTCCACTCACAACATTCCAATGTCCCACACACCTTCCCCTCAATACAAATAACAAACACAACAAAACAACAATAGATGAATGACACATGCCCTTTCCCCCCTTAGAACACCAACTACCAGGAAATAAATATGCACACTGTAAATAACTAAAATATAATATTATTCCATCACAAACTTCTTAATATGACCAGGCAATTTACTGTCTCTCGCACTTCGAAGTACTCTCACATCTGGATCACTCTGACCTCCACCATTGGCCACCCCACAACTCCCACACATCTCACTCACCCAAGTGTTTGTTTCAACCCTTGAACACCCCTCATCACCCATCAAGTATCCACTAACAGTGTCATGCATGCCACACTCCTGACCATTATGTCCTCTAACCTTCTTGCAATCACTAACATGGCATAAATTCCGCACTCTCCCATCTTCAAGTTTCACTGCACCTTCCAACACCTTTACGATCCTCAATGGATCAGACCAACGAGGTGCCCCCTTTTCCACTAGGCCTGGTTTCCTCACTCGGACATACTGACGTACCAAAATATTCAACATCTTCTTATTACCCGCGCGCGTAGATGCAAGGCACTCGCGCTATTTGTGTTTTAATTTTGAAATTGAAACTGATGTTTGTGTTTTTAACTGTTTTTAAATCAAATGCTGGCACATTGTACTTTTGGTTATCTTGTATGTAGGGCCCCTACCTTAGCCGCTCTTTGCCTCTTTTCCTCTTACTCTGGTCCACGGCGGGCGTGCCCGTTTGTAGTGGAGAGTATAGAGCACTGCTGGCTTCTCTACTTCCCGCTGCCTCTGGGGGTGGAACAAGCGGGTTAGCGCACTAGTGCCCGCTTTCTACTTAAACCTAGCATTTCCCTCGTGCAGCAGATACGAGCAGCAGACGCTCGCAGCGGGCGTGCCGCTGGCGCACTTAAGGCACACCAAAGGCAAGCCCGTCTGCGCCTGTCCGCGCCTGTTCCGTGGCCAGCGCCAGCCACGTGGCTGGGTGCCCCTCCAGTGCCCGAATCCTTTGGTCCAGGTCACAACTGCTTGAAGTGAGAGATAAGTGCTGTGGTGCCCCGACCTTATGAGTTTTCTGGGCCCCTGTCTCAATTTAATTGTGCCGCTTGTCTATTCACTTTTAAGTTAGATCCCGTGGCCCCTCCTAGACTGCACCCAATGCGCTTTGGACTCGCAAAGGTGCAAATTGGTCTTCCACCCCCATTAAAGCTAGTTTACTCAATTGTAGATTGCTTCCCCACCATTCGGATGACATTTTGATTTTGGATGTATGACGTTACAACGCATGCTTTTACAACGCATGCCACTACGACGCAGGTTTTACAACGCAAGTGGTTACAACAACTTGCGTTGGGGGGCGCTGGATAGTGAATAGTTTAATTTACTATTCCAACTCCAGTCCCCATGGATAGTAGGGAAGGTGTTGGATAGTAATTAAACTATTTGCTATCCTAGAGCACCCTCCATCGCATTCGTTGTAATTACTTGCGTTGTAAAAGTTGTGTCGTAATGGTAGTGCGTTGTAAAAGTTGTGTTGTAAAGGATGTTTCCCCCCTGAATATCGTTTTGTGGGAATAAATAGGCCTAACAACAAGGTGGGTAGTGGGATTGCAGTGATCCTACGTTCGGGCTGGGATATTTCTTCCAGGAAAATACCTAACATCAGCCCCTTAGAAGCGATGTATTTCAGCATCTCTGCTGTATCGAATATAGCCATGGCTGGAATTCTTATTTACAGACCCCCTAGCTCCACGCCTCAACATTTTACAGATTTTTATAATATTGTGGCTGATCTGTCGCTTAAACATACACATATTATACTCCTTGGTGATTTTAACTTACGTGTGGATGATACTCAGTGCACTAAAGCTGCCCAGCTCCTAGAAACCCTGGAAAGCCTTAATCTAACCCAGCAGGTTAGAGGCCCTACCTATCGGGCCGGCCATACTCTAGATTTACTGTTTACGAACAACCCTAATCTGGCCACGGCTCCGCCTGTACCTCTTACATGGTCAGACCATTTTTTTAATCCTGTTTAGTGTGGCTACTCTCTCTCAATCAACTAATTCCTCTTTGGCCCGGGATCACAGTAGGAAATGGTTTAAAATCACTTGTAACACTTTGGCCCATGCCCTTTCTCGCACCCATCTGCAGTTGGGGGGGGATTTGGAACTAGATGTATCTAACTTAATTATTGGCTCGCCTCTGCCCTTAATACGGTTGCCCTTGAGCATCCTGTTGTCTTCTCTAGAAAAAAAACATCTACCCCCTGGTTTACCCCCGCTCTGTGCGCTGAAAAAGTCAGTGATAGAAACTCAAACAGAATTGGAGACTATCCTATGAAACAGAGGCTAAATCAATTTACAGAGCTGCGATTAAGAATTTTCACAAATTTAAGCGCTCAGTAATGTGAGAGTATTTTGTCAAGAAAATGAACTCCGCCAGTAATTTTTTCCCTTTGACCTGGAAACAGGCCATGCTAATACCTATTTTGAAAAAACCGGATGCAGATCCTTCTGTTTTTAAAAATTACCACCCCATTTCCCTGCTACCTAAACCAGCCAAAGTCCTGGAAAAAGTAGTTCAGGAGCAATTATCGAGCTATCTTGAGACGTTCCATCATTTACACGACTCACAATCCGGGTTTAGATCCGGATTAAGAATTTTCACACACTCAAACGCTCAGTAATGAGAGAGTATTTTGTAAAGAAAGTGAACTCTGCCGGTAATTCTTCGAAAACCCTTTTTAGGTCTCGCCTACGCAGCGCGCACGCGAAGCTTAGGCAAAAAAACCTTTTGCAATTGATTCACTTATCGCCCTTAAAACGTGCACCAGTTCCATTGCCTTCAATTGCAACGCGTGCACGTTTGGCAATTCCCTTGCGGGAGCGAGCTTGACACCATATGTTTGTAATTAACTTACAAACACATGGTGCCCCTGGCTCGCTGAAAAACAAAAAGTTGAGGAGGGTCAAGGGGACTATATTTATAGACCATCCAAACTCAATACCCCTAATCAGACTACAATGAACTAAAAGAGTTGGAGGGTCTGTAGGCTAAGGTCGCTGAGTCTAATTGGTCCTATTCAAGTAACCCTTTTGGATTGCACTGAATCAGACCACGTGGTCACATGACACGGGAAACGCTTTGTGTGCCTCCCACTTTCCCCCACTTGTGAGCACGAGGCGCACAGAGGGCTCCAACGTTCCTGATAAGTCGCGTTTGCGGCTTAAGATGAGGAAATGGCCGCGCTCAAGTAGGTTGGAGGCTTCTTGCGAAGTATTTCCAGGCTTAATACGAAGGTTGAAAGAGTGGCAGGGCATCGCTGAGCGCATGATGGCAGCAGTTGTATATTGTTGAAGTCTGTGTAACAGTGCCCTTGGTAAAGCACACGCGCCTTTACTGGTTGCTTGTTTCATTGCTCCTCCCACTGCTAGTAGCCAGAAACTCCCTCCCGCTCTCCCATTAACTGTCCTGCTTTCAGCACCACAGGTGAGTGCTGATGTGAGACTTTACTCCTGACGGGTCGTTGCACATGACTCTCGGTCTAAGCAAGCGAGCACAACTACAGTGTTTTACCCTTGCCATGTACAACGCTTTATGGGTGCAGGCTTACAGATGTTAAAGCCAGTCACTTTTTTATTAGTATATTATGACGATGTTTTTACATTTTTTCCTAACGCACTCGTTAAGTAACATTTGAAGGTACCATAATGTGTGTGTTGTTTGGAGTGGATAACGATATATACTTGAAATCATGTTGCCTGAAAACATCGTGTGTTTAATGTCTTTGAGGAAAATTGCATTTGTAGGACTTGGGCCTCTTTGGCAGGGTCACCCCTAGACTGTTTGCCTTTAGCCTCTGGCATGGCGGTAGTGATTTTAGGCCACTGCGCACTTTAGCACTGTGGCCCAGTGTAAAGTGCGTGAGCTCTCTGAGTGCGTGTGGGGAGATTCGTCTGCCCTCCCATAGGAATGCATGGGGGATATGTGTGTCCATGGTAGTTCCTGATGTGTGGGGAGTGCAGGGGCGAGTTTGGTATGTGTGAACTTGTGAGATTAAATGCCGCGCAATGATGTGTGAGGACTTAATGTGTCTAGTGTGGAAGTGCCACTTTTAGAAGATGGCATGTCTGTGTAGTAAATGTGAATTGACTGTCTGGCTTGTGCTTGGCTGGAGCTGGCTGGTGTGCCAAGCTCCAGGAGTCAGGATGGGTCTGCCCTGGTGGTGAATGGAGAGATCTGCATGTTGATGGGAGGGAGGAGTGCACCTGGGACCTGAATAGGGCTGGGCCTTCCCTCTATAATGCTGGCTCCACCCCCTGTGGTGCGTCTAATGTCCCTGGCCTGTCTTGTGAATAGAGAGGGGAGCCGAGCAAAACAAAGTGCTCCAGAACTAGTTGCATCTGGTTTGCCCCTTTCCTGCACCTTTGGAGACAAAGGATTTTGTGCTAATTCTGACAGTTCTCCACACGGCCCTGTCATGTGTAAATAATCCCTGTAAATATTGCCCGTGCCAGTTGGCACAGTATATATTGTGTGATTACCATCTAATGTGTTTATGATAATACAAAGGCTATTTTTATATATAACCTTGTGTGGAGTTCCTTTTGTGGTGCGCCTAGTATGTTTTTACTGTGTGTGTTGTGCAAATGCTTTACACATCGCCACCGGGATAAGCCTGACTGCTCGTGCCAAGCTACCAAGGGGGTGAGCAGGGTTTATCTTTGGCCTGTAACTCCCTTTCCCTGACTAGAGTGGTGGTCTCTGCCTGGCTTCGGCGCAAGCCTTAGCCAGCCAGAGATCCCCATTTCTAACAGCATTAAATGAAATTTGGAAATGGGTGCCAGGTTTAATCTTCAGGTACGAAGGTTTACTGTGGAAATAAGCTGAAGTCACACAGACTTATATTAGTTAAGTCTAGCAAATCAATACAATTACAGTTATACCCCCTCATTGGCGTTTTTAAGCAATTGTACTGAAAGTTTTAACTTCCTCAACGGTCCGATGGTTAGGAGATGACGGGGCAGATTTACAAGCCCTTTGCACCACTTCTGCGTCACTTTTAACATGGAAAAATTGGCGCAAGGGGCTTGTAAATCTGCCCGACATGTTTAAAGTAACTCTTAAGTTCATCCAAGCAACGTTATCTTCCCCATTGTTATTGAATGGCATTTTTGCGTGAAGCTAAGGGCCATATGTATCAAGCAAATTCGCATCCGCAAACACCGAAATTCGCAGAATTTCGGCGTTTGCGAATGCGAATTTGCTAAATGGTATGTATTAAGGAAAATCTAGTGCAAAACAAGGAGTCGCAAAATTTGTGATTCCTTGTTTTGCAATAGCATTTAAGGAATCGCAAATTTTGCGATTCCTTAAATGCAATGTATGAAGCAAAAAAATGCAAATTGTCCTTAAGGAATGTCAAATTTACACCAACTTCAAGTTGGTGGTAATTTGCGAATTCCTTGAAAAATGCACATTTTTGCATTTTTCAAAGTGCCATGTGACGCACATAAAGGCCCTTGGGGCATGTATGTGCGCCACATGTGCACCCATGCTTATTTCAGGGTTGCAACAGGGTGTCCTTTGGACACCCCTCCACCCTTGAAATTATTATCAATTTGCGATTCTCAAATTGCGAATCGAAAATTGAGAATAACTTCCCATTCATTCCTATCTGCCCATTGAAATGAATGGGAAAGTATTTCTTAATTGCGATTTGCAATTTGCTAATCGCAATTAAGGAATACTTAGAATTTGCAAAAAAATTGGGAATTTGTACATACATCCCAATTTGCGATTCTGAAATAGCGATTTCTAAAAAATCGCTATTTCAGAATCGCAAATCCGGTTGATGATACATATGGCCCTTAATCCCTTAATGCACTGCATAGAACGTGACTAGGAGAGTCGTCACAGGAAACAAAGTCACAGTCGCTTTAGGAACAGCGAGCAAAAGCGTCATAGGCGGTAGGGATACGTGTGGGAGAGACCAGAGAAGTGGCTCCCTCGACCGAAGACATCACAGGTATGGGTGTGCCGTTTGTTAGCTTGCACCAGTGAATAGATGGGGCAACAACTTTATGTTTCAGTGTTTCATACCAATTTATGTGAGATATCAGATTTTTCTTTTTACACCTGTCAGTGGCAGGATTTTATCGGCGAGCTTTAAACCGCCATCAACTTCGATGTGCAGAAGTCCAGTTGGTGTTCTAGACCGTCTATGCCAGGTGCTGTTTTATTTCTTCTGTAGTAGTGTAGGCGCAGAAACGCCTCCTGAAAGTGGCTGAGTGAAATCTACAAGAATTCACTCAGTCACTTTTGAGCCCATGCTGCGTCAAACCCCTGCGCCTGCTTGAAGCAGGCGTAAGGATTGACGCAGCACTGGACAGATAGAGCCGCCCAGAGCATTGCTGGAGCAGTGTTGCACTTACGACGCAACTCCAGCAATGCACCGCCTTTACGGCACAGATGCGTGACGCATCTGTGCCATTTTAGCCCCATGGTGCGCCGCATTAAAAATGCGGCGCCCCCATGGTGGCGGAGCCGCAGCGCACAATAAGTGGCGCATCCCTGCTGATATGCAGAGATGCACCACTTATTGTAAATCTCCACCTGTATTTCTGAAATCCTGTCTCATGGTCCAGTCTGGGAGAGGAGGCATTTTTACTTCTGATTCTTCTCAACGTGCTCCACATATAACAGGTTTAGCTAAAAAGCCTCATCTAGTCCATCTCCAAGGCAATCAGTGAAAATCTAGATTTAGGCATCATGGGAACTAAGAAGAATTAAAAGAAAATCTCATTAACCCCATCCAATTATGCCACCTTTTCCATGAGCTAAAAGGACTATGATAACAAAAAATAAAAGCATTAACACATGACTGTCATTGGGCCATATTTGGAGGGTGAGACCAACCAGCATTGAGAAAAAGGACAGCCGTAACCAGATTTGTATTGCTTCTACACGAGGCAGCCATGTCTCTGAGTGCTCAGCTGTAGCGGTACAGTATCCTTTTACACCTTTCCTAGCTGAATGATGGTCTGTCAGTCATTGCATTTCCTTCAGGTGTTACTGTTGTAGAGCTAATGGTTTGGATGTTTATGACACAGCATTTGCTGTGAGGAAAGACTAGCTTTTGCCTGACCCTGTTTGGGGACTTGCACCATTGGGCTAATTTGTTTATAAAAATGCAATCAGTGCAGCACATGGCCAATACTGGAAATGTTAAACTAAAGGAATGTTTCATGGTTAGATTCTGTGTTTATGATCCTTTAGACATGATCGAGTTCACCAGGTGCCACACTAACCTGGATGTTGTTTGATTTAGATTGTGGTTTGCCAAGAAAGAGATAATTTCAGTGAATCCTCTGCTGACTTAATCTGTTTTCATCCAAAAGGCAATCTGATAATATAGCATCCTGTATATCTGGCTTTTTTTGTTTCCTCCCATGGAGCACCGGCCAAGTACTGTATCCTTATGCTTTAGGTGTTTATGTGTTCCTTTGGGGACTCTTTTTTTATTTCTTGCCAGCTCATGTTTAACCGTGGGTGCACGTTCTCTACTCTGACTGCCAGAAGCACTTCTTATAAGTCTTCTGTTTTGCCTTTTGTTCTCCTGGCTCATCGCGGCACTGACTTCACGGCTGCCTCGCTTATTTTTTTTGTGTGCCTCATGCTCAGCACACTGCACACTTCAAGTCTGCTGTGCTTTACATTCGTTTTGTGTTCCTAATCCTTTACATGCTCGTGTTACACTGAGGGTGCATGTTAAGCTTTTGTGCCTGTTGGAATTCACTTATTCTCGACCGTGCTGCCCTCCCACCACCACCTCCTCCTGCCCGGATGAGATCTAAATTCATCGCAGCTGCACAATGTTTATAGCTTATTTGGAGAACAAACCCTACTGTGTGGTTTGCTAATAAACCCGCCATCTTAAAACTGCCAATATTCTCACTTTCAAAAAACACTAACGCAGGAAAAGTGCATACATAAAAAAATGAATAAGTTTTAGACAATCATAATAAACATTTCATATATTTATTCATCAAAGTTTTGTGATTTATGGAACTTTTTTTGCATAGAAAATACCTGCCGTTAAACCAGAAAAAAAGGATTCATATAAATAGTTATAAAAAATATAGACGCATATTTTCTAATTACGCGTTGGCAGCAGGCATTATTAACAGCGATATAGTGAAGGAACAAGGTACACATCTTACTGGCTAGACGTCCAATGTCAGAATTACATTGGTGGGAGTGCACTTTCGAGGCGGGCTAGGAGTGAGGTCCGTTCAGCAGTTTCCTTGCACTTTCTTGGTGCTGCAATGCTGCAGAAACTTGCCCTGAAATTGATCTAGCGGTACAATGGGGTATTTGAAGCCTTTCGGCACTTCTCAAAACAAACAAATTCTACAACCTAACAAGTGAGCATCTGTGTAAAAGTGGGAGGAGTTTTAGGGTTAGATTAACTGGTGTGGTTAAAGTGGAATATAGGTAACTTGTTTATAACACTTCTTGCCACTTGGTGCTCCCTCTTTATGCATCTGTAGCATTCTCTCGCCTTCTTTTTCCCTCACACACTTTCTGCCACTCCATCTAGAGTTCATTCATAACTTCTTGCATAAACTACCTATCCCTCTATAACTTAATTTCTATCTATTCTCTACAGCTATCACCCACGTATTCAACATGTGACATAATTGCACTACAAAAATATTCTGCACACCACACAATTCCACCCCATAAAATTCCACAACTAAGAATTCCAATTCAGCCCAAATAGCTCCACTCCAAACCACATACATACACTCCACTCCAAACCAAAACACATAGATAAAATACATTGTAATTTTCAGTAAGCATGGGCCAAAAATCCGTACGCTCGTGAAATTTGCGGATTTTCGGTAATTTTGTGATCTGCGAATCTTGCGAAATCGCCGAAAATTCGCAAACTCGCGAGCCGGATTTTTTTTATTTTTTATGAACAGCTCACTCAAGGAACCCCTGCGCCCTTCGTCGCGATGACATAGTAACACACACATGGTCACTGGAGACAACTCTTCTGGCACTTTACTCAGCTGTAGTGTAGAAAAAGCACTATACATTTACCCAACGAGGTAGCACTTACTGTTAGCCACTTAGACACTGGGAAACAGTCTTTTGGGCAAATCAGCGAGTTCATGAATTTTTTCGCAAACTCGCGTAATTTTTTTGCCGATTTCACGGGAATTTGCGGATCGCAAATCCGCAAAATTCGCCCATATTTAATTTTCAGTGCCAATACCTCTCTCACAAATGCAAGATCTATTGCATTATAAAGGCTTGTTTAAATAGTGAAAGATCTTACTAAACGATTCGCATTATCTAGCATGTTTCCCCCAACTCAGAAACTCTGCAATGGACTATCGGACTTTCAAGATAACATTTTAGACATTTACTCTACGTTCGGCCCTACTCTGGATTGCCCTGTTCAAAACTCAGTGGTAACCAATAGTGAGCCATTCACCACGTTTTTAAAAATTACTGCCCCATTTCCCTGGTACCTAAACCAGCCAAAGTCCTGGAAAAAGTAGTTCAGGAGCAATTAATTTTTTTTAATTTTTTTATTTTAGGTTTTTATAGAGCGCGTAGTCACCCTCGAGTATCCCAGTGCTGAAACCTCGGACTCCTAAGGAGGGGGCAGAGAGAAGCTGCTGATGAATCAGGGAAAAAGTAGGGTTTTGAGGGACTTCCTGAATCGTAGGAGGTTTGGTTCAGCTCTGAGACTAGGCTGTGTTGACTGAGAAGCGGCGGCCACCTATGCGGGCCTTCTTCACCCTGGGGACAATGATAAGGTTTCCCTCTTCTGATCGGAGCGCTCTCGTCGGTCTGTATGGAGTGATCCAATTGTTCAGAATAGGGGGGCCGGCGTTGTGCAGAACCTTGTGGGCCAGGCAGAGGGCTTTGAAAACGACTCTTTCACTCACGGGGAGCCAATGAGGTTTCCTCAGAGCTGGTTTGGCTGATGTTGTGGCTGGGGTGTTCGTGAGTAGGCGAGCTGCGGCATTCTGGGTCTTTTGCAGTATTTGGAGGGTGGCTTCCGGTGCTCCGAGGTAAATGGCATTGCTATAGTCCAGCCTGGATAGAACTAAGCCTTGAATCAGCAGAAGACGGGACTGGGATGGTAGTAAAGGGAGCACCTTTCTGCATGATCTGAGTAGGCCATAGCAGATGCCAGCTGTTTTCCTAGCCTGTGTCCTAAAGGTGAGATCTGTCTCCAGCCATACTCCCAGACTCTTAACCTCTGTCTTGGGAGTAGGGGGTTCACCCATACAGGCGGGCCAGAGGTTGGGGGGAAGGCTCATAATTTTGTGACCTAGGAGCAGGATCTCTGTTTTTGACCCGTTTAGTTTGAGGTCTGAGTCACTCATCCATTGATGGACGTTGGAGAGGCAATCTCGAAGGTTGGAGGGCTCTAGCTTGGGGTGGGACAGTGTCACCACCAGCTGAGTGTCGTCAGCATAGCTGACGATAGTGACTCCGAATGGTGAGACCAGCTCCTCCAGTGGGGCCATATACACGTTGAAAAGCGTGGGGCTCAGTGAAGAGCCCTGAGGTACTCCGCACTGGAGGGGGATAGAGGGGGAGCGGCTTTCTCCTTCCCAGACTTGGAAGGAGCGTCGGTAGAGAAAGGATGTGAGCCATTTCAACGCGCTGTCTTTCACGCCGATGTTATCCAGGCGCTGGGTTAGGGCCTGGTGGCTGACAGTGTCGAATGCCGCGCTTAGGTCTAGGAGGACCACTGCCACTGATCCTCCAGTGTCGATGATTTCCCTAGCCTTCTCTACGGCTGCAAGAAGGGCGGTGTCCGTGCCCTGGCCTGGTCTAAAGCCTGTCTGGGAGTTTTTAAGGAGATGGTTTGCTTCTAGGAAGTGAGAAAGCTTTTTATTTGCAAGCTTCTCCGCGACCTTACCTATCCAAGGGAGGAGCGAGATGGGTCTGTAGTTGGATAGGTCCGCGGGGTCTAGCGAAGGCTTCTTGAGTAGTCCTTTGACGACTGCCTCCTTCCAGCTTTGTGGGACTTCTCCTTGGACAAGCGAGGTGTTAATGAGGGCAGTGAGTTTAGCTATAATGGTCCGAGTGATGTCTTTAGCGAACCGTATGGGAACTGAGTCACTGGGGGCGCCACTCTTAGTAGATGCTAAAGTTGCTGCCACTTCCTCTTCGGTGACTGGTCCGAATGACGCAAAATGAGGTGAATCGGGTTTATCAGGGGAGTTACCTAACAAAGGGGATGAGTCCTTGGCTTTTTCTGAGGTGGCAGGATTGGTAGCAGGCAGGGAGGAAAGGATTTTTTTGATTTTATCGTCAAAAAAATTGGCCAGGTTGACACATTTTTCTTCTGCCGCTTTGGGATCCGTGGGTATCTGCGGGGGGGCCGGAACATGGAGGAGCTCTTTGAGGATAGAGAAAGTCTCTTTGGCTGAGCAAGAGGAGTTCTTTATTTTTTCCTCATAGAAAGAGCGTTTTGCGTTATGGAGGGCTTGTTTGTAAGCTTTCATGGCTGTTTGTCTTTCTCCATCGCCGATTTGTTTTTTCTCCATGTACGTTCTGTCTTTTTGCACTCCTTCCTTAAAATGTTCAGGTGCGGAGTGTACCATGGAGCATGGTTGATCCTTTTTACATGCTTAAGGGAGCTGGTTAGTGGGACAAGGCTGTCTAGGGGGTTGGTGAGCCAGCTGTTGAATTCTCTATCGGCGGTGTTAGGGTCAGTTGAGAGGGGGCCAGCGGATTCCCGTAGCTTAGCTTCCCATTCTTCTGGTATTAGCTTGTGCCATCGTCTGGTT
Source organism: Lissotriton vulgaris (assembly GCF_964263255.1). Classification (NCBI taxonomy): domain Eukaryota; kingdom Metazoa; phylum Chordata; class Amphibia; order Caudata; family Salamandridae; genus Lissotriton; species Lissotriton vulgaris. Next base: position 136,875,106 of record NC_141685.1, read on the forward strand.
TGTATCCTGGTTTTCTGTTTGGAAACAGGGGTGGTCTGGAGGGACCAGTACATAGGGACCAGTAAATGGTCAGTCCATGGGAGAGGAGTGGGGTCTTGGGTTTGGAGGTTCCTAATGTTGGTGAAGACTGGGTCTAGGAGCTGTCCTTTCTCGTGGGTGGCTTTAGAATTCAGAAGGAGGAGGTCAGCTGATATAAGGTCTGCTAGTAGGTTGGCGGCAGTGTTATCCGCCGGGTCTAGGAAGTGTAGGTTCAGGTCCCCTAGGAGGAGGAAATTGGGGGTTGATATTGATTTTAGAAGGATGTGGTCCATCAGGGTGCTTGAAAAATCTCCTAGCGAGCCTGGCGGTCGGTATACCAGAAGTCCCGATAGTGAAGTGGTTGGGGAGATCTGGAGAGTGAAATTGCAGTTTACACAGTCCTTGACAGTGCCGCCGTCGATCCTACAGCTGAGATGATCTTTATAGAGTATGGCGAGCCCGCCACCTCTTCCGACCGGTCTGTTCAGGCAGCAGATTTGGTAGCCGGGGGGGGTTGCATTGACCAAGTCAAAGTCGTTGTTGGGGGTCAGCCATGTTTCGGTCAGAAACAGGGCGTCTAACGAGAGGGTTTGGGTGAGGAGGTTTATCTCGTGAGAGTGTTTTACCAGGGACCTGCAGTTCAGGAGGCTGAGTCGAAGCGTTTGGCTGAGTTCCATGGCCTCAGGGGTGTCACAGAGGGTGCATCCTGTGAACGGGGTGTCATCCTTAAGGATGAATTCACACTGAGGATGTTTTTTAATGTTCCAGATTCGGAGTGTATCCGCGGTGTAGGATATGCGATTCTGTGAGTTGGGCATAGTGTCTGGGCCTGAGGCCGTCTGGGCCCGGACGGGCCCAGACGGGCTTGCCTTTGGCGCGCCTTCGGCGCGCTGACGGCGCGCCCGCTGCGCCCGTCCGCTGCGCGTCCGGTAATTGCACATCTTTTATTGGTAAGAAAAGGGGTCGGTGGGCGTGGCCTAGGAGTAGGCGTGGCCTCTCTCCCTCGCCGTCAATGGCGGCAGAATTGTTTGTTTACAATTTCTAAGTTGCAGCGAAGGGATCGCTGTTTCGGCGTTTCTAGCGCCCGCTCCAGTGGTGGCAGACGGGTGAGTGAGGTTAAAATACAAGTATTTGGCAAAGTTGTGACACAGAATACAATTTTTAAAATATCAGGTGGTCTCCCGGCTTCCGCCTCAGGAGATGACGAGGTTCTGGCTTCGTGGTGCTGAAGGCAGCGTTTTATACTGTGGTCGGCGGGTGGGCGTGGCCTAGGAGTAGGCGTGGCCTCTCTCCCTCGCCGTCAATGGCGGCAGAATTGTTTGTTTACAATTTCTAAGTTGCAGCGAAGGGATCGCTGTTTCGGCGTTTCTAGCGCCCGCTCCAGTGGTGGCAGACGGGTGAGTGAGGTTAAAATACAAGTATTTGGCAAAGTTGTGACACAGAATACAATTTTTAAAATATCAGGTGGTCTCCCGGCTTCCGCCTCAGGAGATGACGAGGTTCATGACCCATCTTGAGACGTGGTTAATGACCCATCTTGAGACGTGCCGTCATTTACACGACTCACAATCCGGGTTTAGATCTAGTTTTAGCACAGAGACTGCGCTGCTGGAGGTTTCTGAAACCCTTTGTGAATGTTTGGACTCAGGTGAAGCAGCGATGCTGGTGCTTCTCGACCTGTCTGTGGCATTCGATACAGTCTCTCATAATATTTTGCTTGAGAGACTATACATTCTCGGGATTCAGGGTACCCCTCTAGCCTGGATCAGATCCTTTCAAGATCGCCGCACTCAACAGGTCTCCGTTCAGCCATTTGTGTCCGAGGAGAAACCACTGAACTGTGGAGTCCCTCAGGGCTCCGCACTGAGCCCGCTATTTTGTTATGTAAATCTCCCTCCTCTGGCCGCAGTGGTATAATCTTGTGCTGTCAGAGTGATTTCTTATGCTGACAACACACAATTGGTGTTCTCATTTAAGGATCGCTCTGAAGCAGCTTTCTCAAATTTTAGACACTGCTTGTGTAACATCTCCACCCGGTGGGCATTAAACACGCTTAGGCTCAACTCTGATAAAACCGAGGTGCTGTTTTTTCATCAAAAAACCCTCCTGCACATCTATGATGGTGGCCATTGGAGTTAATCCCCCTCCGTAACCTGTGGACTCAGCCAGGAATCTCGGATTCCGGTTCAACAACGAGTTATCCTATAAATCTCAATTTTACCAGGTTTCATCAGCGTGTTTCGGTAAATTGTACATGATTCACAAAATTCTCCCTTTTCTCCCTCGGAAATTTTGCCATATCATTGTTCACACCCTGATCACCTCACATCTGGACTATGCCACCTGTCTCTACACTGGGGCTCCTGCCTACCTGATCAAACGCTTACAGATTGTTTAGAACGCGGCGGCCAGGTTGATCGATAACATCCCATACCGCCACTCGATTTCTCCCCACCTGAAGAAGCTTCACTGGCTTTCAGTGACCAGGCGCATTCAGTTTAAGTCACTGGTTTTGGCTTTTAGAGCAATGCAGGGTCAGGGACCGACCTACCTTAGAGCCCGACTTAAGCATGCTCAGTCTAACCGCTCATTCAGATCAAGCCATCTCCGCCTTTTGGTGACTCCCCGTTTTCTCCGCTCCAGAATGGATGGCAGAGCTTTCGCAGTGATCACGGGCAAAGCCTGGAACAGCCTGCCAATGTCCTTGCAGATGGCTGAATCTGAATCTATTTTCCGATGCCACTTAAAGACCTGGCAGTTTTCCAACTCTTAGCCCTCTATGAGTACCCGCTCCTGCTGCCTGTCTTAGAGCCGGGAAACGCCCGCTGGCGGTAGCTGTGCACTTTACAAGCTTTAAATATTAATAATAATAATGTTGAATCTGTTAATGACCTGAGTTTGACTCCGTTCCACATTCCTCTTCATTAGAAGCTCAGCCTCTGACTTCCCCTTCTCTTCCTTCTTAATCCTCAACATGCAAGGTACACGTTTTGAAGAAGGTTTCCTTCCTCTTAACACCTCAAACGGCATTCTACCTTTTACTGAATGAGGTTTCGCAGCCCCCCCATTGTACATTGGAGGCCATCTTGGACAAGATGAATGCAGCCTGAGAGCGGAGGAGGAGAATGGCAGAAAACAAGAACTGCAGAAATTATGCGAAAGGCAGAAACAAGCAGAAACATGCCAATAACAAGAAGGCAGCAATGCACACTGGAGGTGGGAGTCCAGCGCCACACCAGGAACTGGATGACATGGAGGAAATGGTGCCCACCACATCAGTCTGGACACGGTGGCAGGACTCGGCGACAGGAAACTGCACGAAACAACAGACACAACGGCAACAGGGAGAGGAACCAGCAGGGACTTGGGTAAGGGGGAGGTGGGCACAATGGCACACATGAACACCTAAGCACAGCACAAATTCAGACAAACCATGCCCAAGAGTAACAAAACCAACCAGGAGCACAAGTCTCACAACACGGCAATGTCACACCACTGAACAAGCACAGAAGTGAAGACAACACGACCTGAAAGGAAGAAGGGTGAGCCACATCAGAGGGGAAGGAACATTTCACACACTGCAGCACACACACATAGGAAGCAGAGCACCCCAACATCGAACACAATGTGGTACAAACACCAACTTGTGCACAAACAAACACTGGACACAAGTGCACCCGCCTGTGGCTGGTAAAAGTCCATACGCAACTGGCAAAGCACGAAACAGGGACAATGATAATGCCAAGTACAAACACACAGTCCTGATGGGTTAGCAATGCACATATGGCGGGGAGTCAGAGAGTCTGTGACACACACATTGGCATACAAATCAAGACACAACACAGTTGGAGACAAGTGAAAGTGAGGAAACGTTATCAACAAGTGCGAGTCAGTACGGCCAAGAGAAGTCAATAAACAACCTGTTGAGACCTCAAAATATCGCAACATCGCATATACAGGAGCAGGAGTGGGTTAATTTCCTAAGGGAAAATTTTAAAGAAGAACAACCACATGACCTGGACAACTTCCATTTACCAACTGTAAAGCACATTGGTGAAAAAGGAATACAATCGCAGATCACTGGAGTAACCTACTCAACAGAAGAAATAACAAACATAATAAAGAAAGGCAAAAGTGATGGTGCTCCCGGTCCAAATGGCATTCCCCAGGCTACTTTTAAATATGATTCGGAGTACTGGAGCCCAATACTTGGGAAACTATACACTGATGTAGAATTAATCAATCAAATCCCAGAAAGCTGGAAAGGATCAATCATTACTCCCATTTACAAAGGAGGGGACAGATCGAGTCCAAAAAATTATAGGCTAATCGCCTTACAGAATGTTGAAGCCAAATATTTTGCCTCATTAATCCTTAAAGATCTGTCTGAATGGTCTAGTGATAGTAACCTAATACCAATCAATCAAACTGGATTTAGGAAGGGCATCGGAACCCCTACAAATATATTGTCACTTTCGTTGATCGCAGAAAGATGTAAAAACAGAAAACAAGATCTCCATCTGTGTTACATCGATCTAAAAGCTGTCTTCGACAGTGTCGATGGGAAACTCTTGTGGTCCAAATTAAAATCCTGGGGTATACCTGAAAGGATATTGAAAGGTCTACTACTTTTTTATTGAGATACCTGGGTACGTATGAAACTTGGAAATGGAGCCAGACTATCGAGGACCCACATGGGTCTAAAGCAGGGGTGCGTACTAGCACCAAACCTTTTTAATTTATTTATTTTAGACCTTTCAAGAAAACTAGATGGAATTAACTCACACCCACCTAAATTATAAAAACTTTTAATATCGCACCTGGCCTACGCAGATGATATTGATCTCTTAAGCCTGACTAAGGTAGGTCTGATAAGGCTATTAAATGAACTCTACGATTTTCTGTTGGCAAACAACCTGGAATTAAATCTCTCAAAAACCAAAACGATGTTTATGACAAATCGGACAGCTATGACTCAACGAATTAGACTAAAGGTAAACCCGCTGAAGAAAGTATCATGTAATAAATATCTGGGATTTTTCATTGACGATAAACTTTCGTTTCATGATCACCAAAAGTACACGAAACAATGAGAAGGGGGCCTAACATTCGCCCTCAAAACCCTGGCAAAGAAGTTGGAGGGTCCGTCCTTGAAACTATTACTAACGATAATGTCAGCCAAAGCTCTGCCAACATTATCATACGCAAGCGCTTCAATGCATGGAAACGACCCAGAAACCCTAAACAGTCTAATAGCGCGCTTTTACAAAAACTGCCTCACCAGCTCAGATGCGCTTGGAGTTCAGGCTAATGAACAGAACATTGGGTAGGTTCTACTCATACATTAAAGTATGGTATCAAATAAAACAAAATGTAGAAAAAAACAGCCTTAATGAATCCCTACGGCAGGAAATGGATCAAGATAAATATTCGCCTGCACACAAATTTCTTGAACACTCCTTAAAGATCACAAGCACAAGGGAGCTGTGGAGTAAACAAATGCCTTACCAAGCATTCAAATTAATAATAAATAAAGCTGCAAGGTTCCACTCATTACTGACCTATAAAGATCTTTTTCGCACAAGAAGTCACTTGTGGACACTGATCAACACCTATGAAACCTTGAAACAACCAGCCTATCTGGACTCTACTTATTCCATCTAGATAAAGAGGAAATTAATAACGTTAAGGTTCCAGCTGTTCCCTACTCTTGCGGAAGCCTCTCACTGGAAACTAAAAGAAAACAAAAATTGCCGGCATTGGGGTCATAGAAAAGAAGATTTGATTTATCTTATATGTCACTGTAAGACATTGCAACCAGCAGGAACCACAATATTGCGGCGAGCAATTCAGGACAGAGGCATAAGATCGTGCCGGTCAGCTATCATATGTGGACTAGACTTCAACGACCCCCAAATGAACTGCAAATTGATTAAATTTTTACAAAATTGACAGGCACAAACTGAATGTTGAATCACAGTAATAATATGATACACATTTTACAATTATATAAATTTCTAGCATTTTATGCTTTTACAGAGATGTAATTTTTATGTGACGCAGACTTTTTAAAATTAGAATTTGGAATTTTGTTATGGTTTTAACTAACTGAACAATAAAATAAACAAACAAACAAACTACTCTACATTAAGAGAAGTGCCACGATATGCAGACAACAGCAGCAGAATTCTATTCTATTCTATTCTATTGTTTTGGTAGAGCGCAAACAGCTGCCCCAGCAATGAGGCGTCCCGGCGCTAGAGAAACCGCAAACCCTGGCCTGAGCGAAATAAGATGAAAGGGAATTAGGGAAGAGGGAATAGATGCGTCTTAATTGCTTTCCGGAACGCCGGAAGACTTTCTATGGAGCGGATGTATTGCGGCAGACTGTTCCATAGTTTGGCTCCAAGGACCCTAAAGGAGCGGCCGCCCATGCGGCAGAGTTTAATGCACGGAACGCACAGGAGGTTTTGGTTGGAGGATCGCAGGTTACGTGACGGGGCGTAGGGGGTGAGGAGTGGTCGAAGCAGAGGAGGGGTATCCAGTTTGATGATTTTAAAGGTCATAATGAGGGTCTTGAATTTAATTCTGGAGTCAACAGGTAGCCAGTGTAGTTTTTGGATGGTTGTTCTGGCTGAACATCTGCGGGGGAGGCCGACTAGCATTCTAGCCGCAGAGTTTTGCATGCGTTGGAGTCGTGATATCTCTCCTTTGTTGGCGCCAAGGAGGAGTACATTGGCGTAGTCAAGACGCAAGAGGATGGTAGCCTGAATAATAAATTGGCAAGTCTTGGCGTTAAAGAAGCCTAGTATGTGGCTGAGACTCCTCAGCAGGCCGATACAGGTGCCAGCAACTTTTTTGGTGTGGGCCTGAAAGTTGAGTGAGGCATCCATCCAAACTCCTAGATTTTTAACTAGGGATTTGGGAGGTGGGATGGTGCCTAGGGTGGACGGCCACCAGTGCTCATTCCAGAGGCTGGTGTTTTTGCCAAGGAGTAGCACTTTTGTTTTACCAGCATTGAGCTGTAAGCAGTTGTCTGTCATCCATTGGGCTACTGCGGAGAGACCGTTTTTAAAGCTGGAGGAGGCGATGGAAGGGCCTTCTGTAAGAGCGATGGCCAGTTGTGTGTCGTCGGCGTACGACACCAATGTCAGGCCCCATTCTTTGGCCACTGCTGCTAGAGGTTGCACGTAAAGATTAAAAAGGGATGGGCTCAACGCAGAGCCCTGCGGAACTCCCTGTGCAATGGGATGGGGTTTAGATAGAAAGGGGGGTGCTGAGACCCGAAAGGATCTGTCTTTGAGGAAAGATCGGAACCACTCCAATGCGTGGCCAGATACTCCAAATGTCTCCAGACGATTTAGAAGGATGTCATGGGATACCGTATCAAAGGCCGCGCTGAGATCAAGAAGAATCAGCGCAGCACTTTGACCGGCATCTAAAATCGTTCGGAGGTGCTCTGTGGTGGCCAGGAGAGCAGACTCAGTGCTATGGCCTGGTCTGAACCCATTTTGAGATGGGTCCAGGATGATATTTTTGACCATGTGCTGGGATAGAGCATTGTTCACATGTGCTTCAGCAAGTCTGGACAGCCATGGGAGCAGGGAGATTGGTCGGAAATTCTCCGGTTTAGATGGATCTAAGGTGGGTTTCTTGATAATGGGTGAAACCCACGCTTGCTTCCAGGCAGATGGTACACTCGCTGAGGTGAAGGAGAGGTTCAGAATAGAGGTAAGTGAAGGTAGAAAAAAGTTGAGTGACTCTAAAAATTGAGCCGGGCGCATGGGGTCTGCCGGCGAACCAGATTTAACTTTCCGGCATAGTTTGGTGAGATTGTCAATGGAAATTTCCGGAAAGTGAGTCAGGGTAGTATAGTTGGGGGGAGGAGTAGGGTTTTTGGAAGGGCTGGGGGAGTGCTGAGGAAAAGAAGTATAGATTTTCTGTACCTTGTGGACAAAGAACATAGCAAGATCTTCGCATTGTTGTGCAGAGGAGAAACTAGGGAGGGGGGATTTGCCGCTTGTCAGAATGAGGAACATAGGAAAGCGCCCATGTCCACCCCAGGGGAGTAACTCACCAACACAAGTCAGTGCCAACCCGTGTTGGTTGTCCGCGCCTGGAACATGAATCCTGGCCAATGAAGCCATGTCCACTGTCATCTTGGGACATGTGACTATACCCACAACATGCAACCATGTGTCGGGACACGTGCAATAGCTCACATCCAGTTGTGGCTGCAGGTACCTTGTCACTCATCCATGAACGCAACTGCAGCTGCGTAGGCCAACATTTCAAATGAGCGATCATCCTCCACCACATCTGACAAGTCGCGACATAATCCATCTGCTGACCCGGACAGATGTGCTGACTCCAACTACTGGACCCATTGTGCACCAAAGCCCAATCGGGTAGTGGCTCAATGTGCTCACTGCACACTACAACTCGTGCAATCTCCCAGGTCCAGATTTCAGTCTGCATGCCAAACATCCATGCATGCCATAAGCGGTCATCCTGGTGACACTCTTGGTCGTGGGCCTACAGGGGGCGCACACACACCTAGTAATCCAGGTCAACTATCATTACGTTGGAGATTCAGTCATCCATAGGCCACTTGAATATGCATGAGCGACAATGCAACACAGGCTGCACGCAGGTGACATGCACAAGGCAGCAGCTCAGCCGGTAACTGTTATGCAGCACTGCCAACAGCAGTGCCCCCAGTACATGCAGCAGATGTGCATGGTGCAACTCCACGTGACTGGAGTCGAGCATGTGTCCAGGATGGTCTGCCATTGCGTCTCTGGCTCTGCTTGAAGCGGCACTCGCTTGCCCTGAGACAGTCCGGTGGATGAAATGGCACAGCTCGGTGCAATGAGCAGTGTGTATGTGCAATGGGTGCAGGCCTTGGTTGGGGTGGGAGTATGTGTGAATGCCATTTCACGCACGCCAACTACGACCAAGGACTACTGTGTGTGGGATGTGTACACGTTGGTCTCACGTCGGACAGTGCATAGTGTTTGAGTCGCAAACAAATGCTATTTTATCTGTCAGGGGGTGCTAGGCACATGCAAGTTCCTGTTTGGAGCTGCAGATGTGCTACCGACTGATAGTACAGACAAAAGACCTTTCAACCCTACAATAACTTCAACAGCTGCATTCATACCGGAGACATACAGAGGCCGGTCGTGGGTGTGGTGGGACATCTGGGACCCTTGGATTTATGGGTGACATGCCCAGCACGATGCACATGAGCGGACTCTCTGTGTCACGTTGCCACACAGCTGCACCTCCCTGCCACGGGCAACCACACTTGTGTGCGATGCACAGTTGCATCTCATGCACTCCTATTGGACACCATTCCAATGTCCGTCGGTGCATGTCCAGTGCCATGCCAAAAATAACATTGGCCTTCGAAGGTGTGCGCTCACTTGGGTGTAGGACAATGGTCCGCACAGGTCGGACACAGGTGTTCAGCACATAGCTGACTGGGATCGCGCTGCGAATGAGGCCAGGCAACAGACTAATGCATCTGCAAGACTGATACACATGACACCTGGCATGCAAGTGCCAAGAACCCAGGCGTCCTCGCGCTCTTACATGTCCCCGTACCGGCGGGCCCGCCCTCCTGGTAGATGCCACATTGCAACATCGTGTACTGTGGCCCTGGTGGCAACAATACCCCAAAACAAAGACACACTTACCATACCTCATGCACCAGGCACATGTCTGAACCATGCACTGCCACCACGCCGAACCAACACACGCAGCCTGTGCATGCAGCGGGGCAGGTGTGGGGCTACATGTCAAGGGTCACTGCCAATGCTGAGGTGACATGGCAACGTCCACAGAAGACAGCACACTGTGAAGTTGCAGGGTCCGTGCCCATCATGCTGACACAATGAACACACGGGCACACTTGCTCAGATGTTTTGTTTATGTTTATGGGATTTGTAAAGCGCCTGACTACCCTTGGTCACCCACGCTCTGGTCACGAGCCGACTGGACTACGGAAACACCCTCTACGCCGGTACCACCGCAAAACTCCAGAAAAAACTCCAACGCATCCAGAACGCCTCAGCCAGGCTCATATTAGACATCCCACGTAAAGAACACATCTCTGGTCACCTGAAAAACCTCCACTGGCTCCCCGTCAATAAGAGGATTACTTTCCGGCTCCTGACCCACGCACACAAAGCACTCTACGAAATCGGACCCGAATGCCTCAACACACGACTGTCCTTCTACACCCCCTCCCGCCAGCTACGATCCTCCAACCAAGCCCTTGCCACTGTACCTCGCATCAACAAAACCACCATGGGAGGTAGATCCTTCTCCTACCTGGCAGCTAAAACCTGGAACTCTCTTCCCACTCACCTTCGCCTTACTCAGAACCACCTAGCATTCAGAAAGCAACTCAAAACGTGGATATTCGACAAGTAATTCCCCACCCTTCTTCAAGCGCCTTGAGACCCTCTGGGTATGTAGCGCGCTATATAAATTTATTGACTTGACTTGACTTGACTCTCAACGCTTGGGCGATTCAGAGGTTAAGACAATCAACACTCAGTCCTACGGGAAGAGCCATGTCTTAAGTGGTGTGGCTCACTGGTTAGAGGCGGCAGACCCGGGAGCAGAAGTCGGCCCAGGACCAGGGTTCAATTCCCGATGCGGCAGGGTCGTGGACCAGGGTCAGCGGACTCGACAATTCTCTGCCTCGGTGCCTACTCTAACCTGGGGTTCCACTCGGCAACTCTGGGCATTAGCTTGCCTAATCTCCACAATGGCCCCATCAACGCCGGGGATGCCTGGCTCCACCTTGGGGATTCCCAGTAGGGACCATCCCCCAGGGAAAGCCAGGACGGGTTCCCCAGCGGTATACAGCGCCGGGACGCCCCTTTGCTGGGGCAGCTGTGCGCTTTACAAGTATACGACATTTAACATTTAACATTTAAGTCTTTTCCTAAAGGAGGCTTCATTTTCAGTGAGTCGGAGCTCTGGGTCTAGGCTGTTCCAGAGCGTGGGAACCAGATGGGTGAAGAATCTTCCACCCCATCTGGTTCTTTTGATTGTAGCCGCTTTCATCAGGAATTTTGAACTTGATCTGAGATGTCGGTGGGGCGAATAGTGAGTGACCAGCTTTTGGATAAGGGCAGGGCCCCTCCCATACTTGGCTCGATGGGCAAGTCTTAAGGACTTAAATTTGATTCTGGCTTGGATCAGGAGCCACTGCAATTCCCTCAATCCTGATTTGACTTATTGACGTCAGGGTATGTTCAGAAGCAGTCGGGCAGCAGCAATCTGAACAATGTGTAGTCTGCCTGGTTCATATTTAGGAAAGCCCAGAAAGAGAGAGTTGCCGTAGTCCAGTCTCGATATAACTAAGGCCTGGACTATGGTCCTCCTTGCGTCCTCTGGAAGTAGGGATATGATTTTTCTAATCAGGCGTAACATCTCGAAACAGGTCCCAGACAATTTTTTGGCCTGTACCTCTGTAGTTAAATTCTGGTCTAGCCACATGCCTAGGTTTTTTATGGCTGCTTTGGGGGTGGGGATGGCCTCCAACTTGTTGGCCCAAGGATCTCTAATTGAGAATTGAAGTTGTTACCCAGAATATCAGTTCTGTCTTATCCCCGTTCAACTTCAGTCTACAGTTCGACATCCATGATCCAATTTTTTTCGAGGAAGGGAACGAGTTGCCGGTGATCTGAGTTGATAGAGTCTGAGATTGAAAACACTAGTTGCGTGTCATCTGCATATGACACAATGGAGATACCGAATTCCTGTATTATATCTGCCAAAGGACTAGGGGTAAATATTAAAAAGAGTCGGACTCAGGGAGGATCCCTGCGGGACTCCCCATGGTGCTGAGAGAGAGTCTGACTTAAAACCAGCCTACATACATTGGAAGGTCCCCTCACTCAGGAATGACGCAACCCATTGCTTCACTGTTCCTCCAATTCCAACGTTTTCCAACCTCTAAGTCAGTACTGAGTGGTCTAAAGTATCAAAAGTGGCACTCTAATATAAGAGTACCACAGCCGCATTTCTTCCCTGGTCAAGGATAGATTTAAGTTTTTCGGTGACCACCAACAGGGCTGACTCAGTACTATGGGGCCAATTAGGATGGCGGACGGATCGCCACCACCATGCAGGCGGTGGAGATCCGTCCGCCATCTGTGCACGTCCACCACCAATAATCCCCCCCCCCCGCCATATTACAATGGCGGGGGGGCGGCGGCGGACAGAAACACCATCCGCCGCTTTTCCGCCCCGGTCACCTTCCAGACACCACCAGCCATATTACGATGGCCGGGTACAGATGCCTTTCCGCCATAGAAAGACATAAGGATTTTGCTTTGGGGCCCCCAAGGTGAAGGGGGGTGGGGGTACACATGGGTTTCACAGTACAACATGGCAGGCACTGCGCTGTTCCTGTCATGTTGTGCTGTGAAATGCACAACATGCATTTTTGACGTTGCGGCCGCAATGTTAAAAATGCGGATGCACCCGCCACTGTGGCGGGTGCATACTAATTCGGGGAACTGTACCTCCGTCCTTGTGGCGGCCAGTCCCTGCCCCAGACAGGATGGCGGACTAATCGACCCCTATGTTTGGGTCTGAACCCCATCTGAGTCTGATGAATAACGTTATTGTTTTCGAGAAAGGTAGAGATAGTCCTGTTCGCATGTTTTTCTGCGATCTTTCCCACTATGGGCAGTAGCGATATTGGGCGGTAGTTTAATAGGTCAGCGGGGTCCAAATGTGTTTTTTTCAGCAGGGGCTTAATGATTGCATGTTTATACTCTCTGGGTACCTTGCCTTTTTCAAAATAGAGGTTAATTAGGTTGCATATTTGGGTGATAACGGGTTTTCCCCCCTGTGCAAGGATATGCAGTGATTTAACAATTCTAAAGAGCTCCTTAGAGGAGTTGGAAGATTTTGCTATATTTTTTCCTCATAGAAAGCAGCCTGAGCTTTTCTAATGCTCTTATGATAGAGCTGTATAGCTATTTTATAAGATCTTTTTAGTTCAGGGTCATAAGACTTCCTCCAGTCTTGTTCCAATGTTTTACCGTTTTTTTTGTGCTACCAGCATAGGTGAGAACCAAGAGGATCTATTCGAATTTTTGTGAGTTCGAGGGCCTGGCTTCCTAAAATTCCTGTCAGTAGAGCTATTGATCCATATTAGCCAGTTGCCATGGGCCTCTTCTAGGTCTTTTGTGTCTGGAGGCACATATGACTCCAGGTCACAGATCCAGGCCTCCAAAACTGTTCTAGGCCATTTTCTTCCTACTATTGTGGGTTCTTTCTTTTGCTCCCCTACCAAAGGTATCCGGAGATGCAGTGGAACCACGGCATCAATATGGGATCTAGTACCTTCAGCCTCAGGTCATTTGAGAAAATAGGGTCTAAGAGGTGTCCTTTTTCAATGGGTGGCCAATAGTACAAATTGTGAAAGCTGTAAAGCTTCCATATCAGCCAGGCATCTTCTTGCTGAAAGATCATTAGGCTCACCCAGGTGGATGTTAAAGTCTAACACTGTAATGGCACTCTTCTCAATGAGCATGCTTGCCAACAGGTCCGGGGCTGATTCTAGAAACTACCTGCATGGTCCTGGGGGTCTGTAAATCAGCCCCCCTTGGAAAGAACATGTCACGGAAAGAGAAATTCTGAAGCTGAGGGCCTCAGATTTGACAATATTAAAGGCAGATGTTGTGCATCCTCACTGCGCCTTGTGAATAATTGCTATGCCTCCCACTGTGGCTCCTGCTCTATCAAGGCGGGAAATTTCATAGCCCAGGGGTAAAGCCTCTAATATTTCAGGGGCTGAACTTTCCCTAAGCCAGCTTTCGGTTAGGAAATAGGACCTCCAATTCCTCGTCTTCTATTAAGAGTATGATTTCCACCGCATGCTTGGGTAGGGATCTGTTATTAATTCCCGATTTCATGACTTTACATTGAGCCGTTCTGGCATCCAGTTCCTGTACGTGGTGCTCCCTGGTTATTCCGTGAACCCACAGGCCGGGCAGCACAATGGTTGTGCTTACACGGTGGCTGGGCTGCTGTGTTTAAGGCTAGAAGCTCCGTGTTAGTGTAGGTAAATACGTTTCCAGGGAGTGAGGCGATTAGGGCAGGGTTGCTGGCCCCTGGTCCCAGATGGACGCGTATGGGTGCAGAAGCGCCTTTGGCGCGCCCGCTGCAGTCGGTGCCATGCTTGATGTGATCTGCCGCTTAATGCGGTGATAGAATAGAGTGCCAATTTCAAAGATGGCCGTTGCTTGATGGCCACCCGTAAGTCGGGAAGTTAGGAGAGTGAGCCTCCCTCCACAACAAACAGCTCTGAAAGCTGTGGTTGACCGGGGAGTCACAAGCAGTATATCAAAGCCCCAAGGTACGGTAAAGCAGGTTTAGGAAGTAAAAACGATTAAAAGATGTGCACGATTGTGCTGTGCAAAATGCGCTAGCAGCAAGAATCACAATCCAAATACCAGCTTAAACAATATTAGACAGTATAGCGCTTTCCCTGGCCAAAGAGCAATTGTTAGTGGCTGCGTCTACCTTGTAGATAGAGAAAATGGCTACGGGCACGTGCATACAGCCACTTTTATTATCAGGCACACTTACAGAGTGACACCTTAGTTGGTTGTGTGTGGGGTGTGTGCACACCAGTCAGCAAGGGTTGCCTGGTGCAGTCAGAAACCGACAACAGTGTACAAATAAAGGACACAACCATTCAACCATAAAGGCCCCATGATTTGTGCTGCACAAAGTTAGTAGCCACGGATGCAGTGCGTCCTGCATGGGCCTGCCGCCACAGGCCGCTGACTTGCGGTGCACTGGGGCAAGGTCACAGGTGCAGAGCAGGTTCACGCGATAACAAGGGGCCTTGTCGCAGAGTGTATCGATGGACAGTGGAAGGTGTACCCCCAGTGCAGAAAGCAGAGGGCAGGCCAACCATATAGTGCCCATGACTCATTGCACACAGAGTTAGTGACACCAGTACTGTTAGGGGATGCCTCCTGCAATGCAGTGTGTCCAATGGTGTGGAGTCCTCCACATCTTACCCAAGACACAGTTCCACATGTGTGACCTATTGGACCGCAGTGAAGGCCTGTGGCAGCGGTCAGCATGGGCCATTCACCGAGTGTCGCCAGCATAGTTTGGATGGCCCCACCATCCGGCGTAGTTCAGCTTCAGTGGCACCACTGGACGCAGACTTGCAATGAACAGGGTTGATGGCACCAGGTCAGTTGTTGATAGTGTTCGGTACCTTCCGTGACTGTGACCCCGCTTTCATCCGGACTGAGCTGCATCTTGCTCTTACTTCTCTCCATGTGACCATTGGTGTGGACTCTGCCATTCGTGATTTGCAACCAGGTGCTGGATGTGGGTCCTACTCGTCTCCAGGATAGTCCCGGTCCCTCATCCATGTGTCGCCGGGTTATTTAAATAGGGTTAGTGGCATCACGTGTCGCCGGCTGGCATTGAACAGGGTTAGTGGCACCACGTGTCTTAAGATGCCCATATGGGACTATGCCTCAATGATCGGGGGGTCTGGTGCTGTGGCCGCTGCCCCGGCTTTGGGGTCACTGCCATTCAGGCCTCAGGACACAGCTTCACATATGGTACCTACTGGGCTGAAGATGATGCCGGTGTAGTATGTGAATGAGGATGGAGTAATGTGGGCCAGCGTCGGGGGGGGCCAGCAATGGTCTGAAAGGCTGCCAGGGTTGCGGCCCTCAGGCTTGGAGCTTTCACCTGCATGTGGTTGGCCCTACGTGACACACACTGGTGTCGGGAGGTAATCAGTGTGGCCTGGCTGCACAGGGGCGAGCCTGATGGGTTTGGAGTCCAGCTGGCCAGGGTACGGCAGGTGCACAGGATCGCAGGCAACTCCGCTCACGTGGATGGCATCGTCCTCGTGGAGTGGCGCCACCCTGGCAGCGACATTGGGCTTTCCGGAAGAGGACCACGTCCATGGATACGTGCTTTTTATTCACACCCCTACGCTGACCTGGCATACGCTGGGCCATCCCACTCTACGCACGCTTAAGTGGAAGACATAACAGGCAACATTTCTGCATACTCCCCCACTGGCCGGGATGACATAGTTGCTCCTCTGTCCATTACACTACATACACCAGAGGTGTATGTCGCCATGGATATTGGTATGTTCTGCCTACTGCAGTCTGTCTAGCACATCTCTCCCACACTTGGCATTGTGTACTTTCCCAATCACAGTTCTCCTGTCTCCTTCACACATGCCTGGTTGCCACCTCTCCCCACATTCGGCTAGTGTGAGGCTGTGGTGCCATGCCGTTGATGGCTCATGTGCAGGGCTTGCCCACGTTACCATTGTGAGTTGTTCTGTCGTTTCTGTGTTGTTTTGCATGTTGGTTGTGAATTTGTGAAGTGTGCATTGCAAGGGTTGTGGGTTGCATGGTTGTGGAGTTGAGGTGAGTGTTAATTTGGAAATTGCCAAGTGGCTGTGCATTTCCCTTGGTGCCATCCTGGGAACGCTGGTTACTGATGGACTGTCGGAGAATGGAGGAATCATGCACACTGGCTGGGTAGTTGGAGGCGACATTGGTGGAGGTTCCACAGTGTTCTGTTGTTGCCTGCACATTGATGTGAGATGTGTGCTTTCTGTTGCGGCGATTGTGTGCTGTGTTGGCAGGGGGCACAGGTAAGGCATGTTATGTAATGTTATGTTATACGCAATTTGTATAGCGCGTAAATACCCATAGGTGTCTTGGCGCTTCCGGTACTCCTTACTAAGTTTCAGACTACACCAAGGGTCTAAAAGAGTCATGTCTTCAGTTGCTTCCTAAACTCCGAGAGCGTAGGTATTTCCATTCCTCTGAGGTGTTGTAACTGAAAATCCGTCCTCCCCAATTCACCTTTCTTATTCTGCTCATAGGCATCAGGTGTGAGTTGGAAGATCTCAAGGATCTGTTCGGGGTATACCATTTAAGGAGATCCCATAGAAATGTGGGGCCTTCCTTATGAAGAGCTTTGTGAGCAATGCACCGGCTTTAAATTTTACCCTTTGGGCGACTGGCAGCCAGTGGAGGTCCTGAATACCAATTCTGACCGACTGATATTTAGGCATATCCAGTACAAGTCTTGCAGCAGCGTTTTGTAGTGTTTGAAGTTTTTTGAGTAGGGTTGCTTGAATATTAATATATAGCCCATTGCAGTAATCTATTTTGGGTAATACCAGCGAAGTCACCACCGTCTTTCTTGATTTTAGAGGGATAAAAGGACAGATTTTTCTTAGAGTCTTTATCATGAAGTAAGCTGAGGACACCACTTTAAATACTTGCGATTTGAGATTCAATTTATCATCTATAATTACTCCCAGATTTTTGGCTTTGATCACAGGTGTGGGGGAGGGGAGTGTGAGGTTGTCCGGCCACCAGTCTGGGAACCAGGGAGGAAAAAGATTCCCGAACATGATCACCTCCGTTTTGGTGGAATTTAATTTCAGGCAGTGATCACTCATCCAAGAACTAAGGGGCATTTTATCGAGGGGGTTTATCTCTGCTTTTTTGGCTTTAACCCCTCCCCTGCTGATGACGGAACTGCTCCGTCATCAGCTACAGTTGGGCTGTGCTGATGACGGAGCGGTTCCGTCATGGCCCAGCCGCCGCGCCTGCGCGGCGCTGATTTCGCGCCTGCGCGGCCGTTCTAATAAGCGGGGCGGGTCATGACGGAACCGCTCCGTCACCAGCATAGCTCAACCACAGCTGGTGACGGAGCGGTCACCAGCATGCAGCCGCCGCGAGGCCGCCCCACCCCGTTAGCGCTGCGGCGGAATAGCCGCCGCAGCGAAAGGGTTAAAAGCCAAGATAGCGGAGATAAAATGATCTCCCTATACCCAGCTGTCGCTAACACCAGTTAGCAACAGATAGTAGTAAATAGCGACCATCTTGGGCCCCGCTTTGCATGTCAGTGATATTTATCACTAATGACATGCAAAGTGGGCGTGCCAAGAGGTTAGCGACTGGAAACAGTCGCTAACATCGCGATCTCCTATTACCAACTTTTGGAGATATTCACACGAATATCTCCAAAAGCTAACACCTGCCCTGAGCAGTTCTTAGCCATGTTATCCAATTGGAGGTGGATAACATGGCTAAGAGCATTAGCTCGGTAATGCATGAATATCGCTGACTTTTCAGCGATATTCATGCATTGCAGCCGATTTTTATCGCATTTGGGATAAACCTTGGTAATACCAAGGTTTATCTGCGATAAAAATCGCCGCACTCAGCGGTAAATTTTTGTCTCTAGCCAAGCAATAGCGATAATTATCGCTAGATGTTGGTAATGTGCCCCTAAGTTTGGTCATACAACCATGGAGCTTAGTAGAGAAGTTGATACCCTTGTCCACTGTCGAGATAAACAATTGGGTATCATCGGCATAGGCGGTTAGAATAAGATTAAAACTCCTGATTAGTGGGGCCAATTCCGCAACATAAATGTTAAAGAGAGTGGGGTTCAACGAAGAGCCCTGTCGGACCCCACAAGGCATTGTGAAAGGGGCTGATTTAAAATTGCCCAGCTGAACAGATTGGGTTCTGTCAGACAAGAAGGAGGTAAGAAGAGAAAGAGCAGCTCCTCCGATTCCTATAGTTTTTAACCGCTGCACCAGAAGACTGTGGTCTACCATGTCAAATGCAGTGGATAGGTCTAGCAGTATAAGAACTGCTGACCCACCCCTGTCAAGAGACAATCAAATTTCTTCAGTAGTTTTAATCAACGCCGTGTCCGTACTATGATCAGACCTAAAGCCAAATTGACTATGATCTAGGACTTTGGTATTGGAAATGAATGTATAGAGTTCTTTGTTAATAATTTTCTCTATTATCTTTACTGGTAGAGGGATTTTGGCGATAGGTCGCTAAGTGTTAGGATCGATAGCATTAAGGTTGGTTTTCTTCGGCAAAGGGAGAATACAGGTCCGTTTCCAAACCGAAGGGAAGCACCCTTGTGCCAGCATTTGATTAAACAGTTTGGACAGATAAGGTCCTATAAAGTGACCAATACTTTACAGGACTCTAGGAGGGCAGGGGTCTTCCGGTGATCCTGATTTAGCCATAGAAATAGACGTAACTATTTGGATTTATGAGGTAAAGGTAAAATTGGGAAGAAGAGATTTGGCAGTATCTTGCTGCCCTATTTTCTCATTAGAGTTAGAGGAGGCAAATTGTGCTGTTGATTGCCCCAAGACATGCTTGCATCCAGCTGTGGCGTATGGTCCCTGCTTGGTGTCCATTGGAACCTGCGCATTGTGTTAGACTTATAGGGACTGGGTACCAGGCTGTGGTGATGTCCAGGACAGGTGTGAGGTACTTGGATGTGGCTGGCTGTGTGACTCCTCCGACTCTTGCGGGTGTAGGTTGGGGGGTACCAGGGGCCAACAGGTACAGCACAGCCATCAGCTTTGTGTGGGATGGGATGTTGGTTGTCCGCTGTGTTTGTTCAGTCGGCCTGTTGGGCCTTGTTGGTCAAGATGCATAGGATGGCTGTCCTTTTGGGCCTGTAGTGGGCAATGACATTGTCAGGTGTTGGGTCTGTGAGGCTGGTGCAATTCCTGAGGGTCCGTTGACTTTGTCCGCGCTGCCTCTGTGGTGTTCTGGAGGGGTGTTCCAGGTGTGGGTTAGGGTCCTCGGGTGGTGGTGGTGGGTGTTGTGGCCCTCTTAGGTGTCCAGGCCGCATGACCAGTGGCTCCATGGCATCTGTTGCCCTTCCGATGTGGCTGTGGGCAGTTCTCCCTTTTGTGGTGCAGGCTGTGGTCCGACTTTGCACCAGGTCAGAGCAGGTGTTATTTCCCTGGTGCTAACGCGCCTTATCGCCTGTTTTGTGTTCTTATTGCAGTTCTGTCTGGTCGTTGTGAATATTGTGGAGTGGTGTTGTCGAGGCTTTTGTCACTGGAATGTCTACTCTGCATCTCATTAGCGATAGTTGCAGGAGTCATCTTTGTCGATGTGTTTTGCGGCTGCTATTGCAGTTGAACTGGTACTGTGGACCCTTAACCCCTGGCTTGTAAATGGAGAGATACATTTATCACTACTATGGCAGCAATAAAGTGACGTTAACTCCGCGATAGCTCCTTGAGAATATGCCCTTCAGTGTTGCAGATAGATGCTGCGGCTGCCCACCACATTCTATTGAGAACCCACTGAATACCCCCGTTACTGAAGCAATAACTAGAATCTAAAACCACAAGGGCAATCCTGACACTAGACAGACTAAACTCCCTTTCGAAAGGGAAAAAAGACAGGCAAAGTGGACAAACCACAACCTGCGACCAGCCTAGACAACCCCCAGGAGGAAGGAGGAAGACGCCCAAGATGTCGACATCAAAGAAATCTTGGTGGAAGTTAAGTCCAGTCTCTGCAACATAGACGTCAAACTAGACCTCATGGCAAGTCACCTCAACAGAATGAAGGAACAGGTGGATAAATACAATAATAGACTAGACCACATTGAAACTAGAGTCTCTGATGAAGAGAATGACCAAACAAAGTGGAATGAACAACTACTCAAGATAGAGAAAATACTTGAAGTAATAGGAGCCAAAAACAAAGACCTAGTGGCACAATCTAGATGAAATACCCTGAGAATGTTTGGAGTCCCGGAGTCCACGGCCATAATGAACATGTTTGGAGAAGGGCTCTCTCCTGATTCATAATAGAGCGGGCTCACAGAACGCTGGACCCCAGACCGCTCCCAGGTGCACCAGCCCGCCCCATAATATCGTGAATCCAAAACATTAAGGATTGAGGCACAGTGCTGCGACTTTCAAGTGAACACAGCAACCTATAATACAAAGGAAATGCGATCTCCTTTTACCCGGACTTCACAATTATAGTTCAGACTGCCTGTAAGGAATTTTTACCAGCCACAAAATTACTCCAAAAAGCTAAGATAAAATCTGCTCCGCTCCACCCAGCCAATTGACGCATAACACATGGTGGCAGAGCTCATCAGTTCACTGATGCCAAAGCAGCGCTCAAATTTCCTGATTTGCTAATTTCAAAGTTGTCCAGACACTCTCCAAGGGATCAAGATCATGGAATCTGGACGAAAATGAATGAACTTTCAACTCAAACCTCTCTGATTCACTTCAAACAATCACCACAGTACAAAGCGGCACTGTAACTGGCGGGGAAGGCCTGTGCAGAGCCCACTTCAGGGTTCCTTAACACAGTTTATGTGATCTACCGCCGATGGAGCCATCCACAAGGCATGAGCCACTGCTTCAGCCACCAAGCCGGAGGAAGGCTGGAGTGTACGCGAGGCTCTTCTTCACCCCCAGGGATAAGTCCCACGCTCTTCTATTCAGACTGGGGAGGGGATGGGGAGCGGGTGGCAATGAATTACTCAACCAATTTCAGGGGTTGGAGTGGGAGAGGGAGTGGGGTTCATTTTTCTACTGTTTTGAGAGTATTAGATTTTATCTACGTTTTAGTTGAGGCACCTGTCAAATACACATAGGTAAGACACTGAGGCAGACAGTCTGTAGGACAGATCCGATACTACTGCCCTACTGTAACACAGTAGACACCAGACTGAGCTCCCAATTACCCCAACCAAGTAGACAGCACACCAAGAAGATGACCCTGCATACCATCACCCAGCTACCCATAACATACCAATGGCACCCAGAGGACTTAGGCTCCGAACGTGGAATGTTAGACGGCTCAACAACCCCAGGAAAGCTCGCCTTGTTCACACATACCTTAATAGACACCACACACATATCTGCTTCCTTCAGGAAATCCACCTGACCCCACCCACCTCCACTCACATAGAGGTGCGCTGGTGTGCAGAGGTACACCACTCCCTGAATCCAAACTATGCCAGGGGCACTGTAATACTTATAAGGAAAGGTATCTCATGGATGCTCAGTCAGATTAAAAAGGATACTGAGGGGCGGTATGCTATAGCGGCAGGACAACTCCAACAGCAATCCCTCATACTGGTTTGGATATATGGTCCTAACATAGACGACCCACACTTTTACACTGAGCTGTGGCACCAAATAGTGAAAATGGGCCACGGAGCTATAACCTGGGGGGAAGATTTTAATGTAATCCTAGATCTGAACTAGACAGATCGGGAGCTGATCAGCGGCCCCACCCTTAAGCAGTGACATAACTCCATGCTTTAATGCAGGATTTCAACATAAATGATGTATGTTGATATAAGAACGGGACACGTATGTAGGGATCATGAGTGACATTAGCACATGAAGCGTGGTCGCGCATAGACTGCTGGCTGACCACCCGAGACGTGACTTCATGGTCAACAGCAACAGCCATGACACGCCACCATCGGACAGTGTCTGACCATGTTCTAGTGCTTCTAGAGCGTACCCTTCCTACGACCTCAAACTGCGCCTTCACATGGCGCCACACGCAGCGGCGCACTGCGTGATCAGGTATTATAGGCTGAAATACACTAGGCCATCACAGATATTTTTGTAGTCTATGAGGGCTCAGTCAGCTCCCCCCAGATACTATGGGAGGCCTTCAAGGTGGTGGTAAGAGGGGCTTGTATCACAAAGCCGACTGGGGTGCTAAAAGCAATCCATTCCAGACTTGCTGGAAAAAGATCTGCGGGAACTCGAAACGCTACTCTGTGACATGAGATCCCCTTCTACATTAGCGTCAATACGAGAGAAACTCACCGAATAGGAGGAAGAAGCAAACCGCTAACTTCACTATTTATCCACGAAACCTAAGCAAGACAGTACAGGGAAGGTGAAGATGCTAGCAAACTCCTGGGAGACATGCTACGCAGACCTAGAGCTCAACACTATATTACGGAACGCCAGGATGAGCAATCAACAAACCAGACTTCCCCACAGGCCATACTCGACACGATGACCTCCTTCTACTCTAATCTCTACCATACTACGGAAGAGATACCTGAGGAAATGCTAATAGAATACTTTGATTCCATGAAACTGCTGTGGCTTGACGATGTGAGGTGACAGTACTTGGACTCACCCTTCATTGAAGAGGACGTCCTGCAAGTCAACCGCAGTCTCCAGTATGACAAAGGCCCTGGTCTAGACGGCCAACCTGCCTCTTTTCATAAAGAATATGCCACCCTGCTAGTCCCCCATATGGTAGTTATGTACCAAGGATCGTTAGAGGCCCAAATGCTGCCACCCTTCTTGAGAGAAACAATGATCATTTCCATACCGAAACCCAGGAAATCACCACATTTATGTGACTCTTATCACCCCGTGTCAATGATTAACAGTGATAACAAAATCCTAGCTAAACTGATTTCCAATAGAAAATGGCCCATTATTCCAGACATAATTCTCCCCGACCAATCAGACTTTGTCCCAGACAATTCGACAGCACATAATTTCAGAACACAGTTCACACTCAAGCAAAGTGTGGAGCCCACATTAGCGGCGGGCACCACCCTCCTAGGCGCCACAAAGGTGTTTGATTCCCTGGAATGACCTTTCCTGTTTGGTCTCCTCGGGCGATTAGGATTTTGCCCCCAGTTCATCCGCCTCATTACTTTGATATATCAGTCCCCGATTGCACCATTACACCTTAACGGAATGACATCAGCCCCATTCCAAGAGGTACCCGACAGTGATGTCCTCTTTCTCCCATTCTGTTCGCCATGGTAATAGAACCACTAGCAGCCCAACTACGACAACACCACGTGCACAGAGGGCTTAACTTCAGACTCCGCAGAGTGATGGTCTCAGAGTATACAGATGACATAGCCCTTTATGTTCTAGAACCCCATATTAACCTTGAAGCGGTTATCTGGGAGGTTATACACATCGGGGAATTGTCGGGCTTCAAAATGAACTGGACTAAGTCACGGAAAACACCCCACAAATTGAATCGGAATACTCACTAACATGGGTGACGGAACCAGTCAAATATCTGGGGGTATGACTTAGCCACGACATCGGAGACCTCTGGACAGAAAATTACGGTAGGGTCATCTGGCTAGAGGACAGACTCCCAATATGCAACTGTCCACTGCTCTCCCTCTCGGGACTGTTGGCAATACCCAAGATGGTGGTTCTGTCAAAATTCCTGTATCAATTTGGCAACCTGACCGTATCCTCCAAATTCCCAAAGCGCCTAAGATCACTATTAATAACACTTGCGTGGTCTGGGAAACAGCCCATGATACCATGAGAAGTCCTCACCCTGCCCCTCCGGCAGGGTGGATTAGACGCCCCAGATATGACATTATATGTTTTGTCACCCTTAAAATGCTAAGGAAAACTTTGGACATCCTTCCCGCCTCAGCAAGGAAAACTGTAGTCCACACTCTGATGACCTCGCAGCTGAACTATGAGAATGTCCTATATTTGGGAGCATCAAAAGGAAGCCTGCAACGGTTGCATCGGATTCAGAATTCAGTGGTACGCCTTGTTCTCAATCTACCTAGACGGGCTTCAGCGACAAAAGCCCCGGACTCCCTTCACTGGATGCCAATCAGTAAAATAATTCTCTTTAAAGCTTTATGTTTCTGTCACCAGAGTCTACAGGAAAAAGGTCCTAGCTACCTGTATGATCTCCTGACCCCCTACAAACCTACTCAGAAGTTGAGATCGACAGGAGCACATCTGCTCAAAGTAACGAAAATCAAAAGGGCAAGGATGTGTGCAGGCTCATTTGGCTATCTGGCAGCAAAAAATGGGAACACTCTGCCTGGAAGATCTGCACAGGTCATCTAAGGCCAGTGTCAGGTTCTCGCAGGACCTCAGGGATACCAGGGACCTGGCCATTAAAAGGGGAGTTAGACAGGGTTGTATAATGGCCCCATTCTTATTCAACTTATATATAAATGATTTGGACAAAGTCTTCAGTAACCTTGAGGTAGATTTCCCATATGTAGGGTGTCGTGGACTTTCTGTTCTACTGTATGCAGGCGATGCCGTCCTCATAGTGAGGATGACATTAGGCCACCAAACTTTATTGGAGGCTTTTTCTAGCTTTATGTCCGACTGGGATCTGGCTATCAAACACTCGAAATCGTACGTTATGCAAGTGGGACTACGCCCCAAGAAAAGCTTCCAATTTAGGGTTGGCTCTTCCCCCATCGCCTGTACAAATGTTTTCTCATACCTAGGGGTTCTCCTGGGTGATAAGTTACAATGGGGGCCTCAAATCATTTAGAACAGGGGACTCTGATCAGGGCTAATGCAGCAATTTAATGTTTTCACAAAGATAGGGAGGAAACCAATAGGTGCCTTGTTAAAGGTATATCAGGCACAAAGCCTGGCTATAGCCAGTTACGGGAGTGAAATCTGGGGTCACACTGTGGTGAGCCCCTTACAGGTGGCAGAGAACAAAATTTTAAAGCGCCTGATGTGCGCCCCTCAAAGCCTTTCTAATTTTTCGGCCCGCAAAGAATTTGGGGTTCCGTTGGACGACTGGCTGATCAAAGCAGAGTCGTCGGAGATTGTGCTTCATCATCTGCAGGAGACAACCCAGTTGTTGTACAGGTTGGGTTTTTCGATAAATGTACCCAAGTCTCACCAGGTGCCCTCCCAGCGCAACCTGTTCATTGGTGCTGTACTGGACACAACTGTATGTCGTGCATTCCCTCCACCTCAAAGGATTTGCGACATACAGGAAATGGTCCCTTTATTTTACAATGGAGCGGTTGTTCCGGTCCTGAAGGTCCTTCGCCTGCTCGTCTGATGGCTTCTTGCATTCTCCTGGTCAACCATGCACGCTGGCACATGAGGGCACTCCAGTGGTGCCTCCGCAGGCAGTGGTATCAGCACAACGGAGATCTCAGGGAGTCAGTGAAGATCTCCAGAGAAACTGCAGCGGATCTGTCTTGGTGGGGTGTGGAAGGCAACCTGTCTCAGGGGAAGCCTTTTCATCTGCCTCCTCCGGTGGCCACGGTGATAACGGATGCATCCACTCTGGGGTGGGGTGCTCATCTGGGGGATCTGGAGGTCAAGGGTCTTTGGTCTCCAGAGGAAAGGTTGCTTCACATCAACCTTCTAGAATTGCGGACGATTCGTTTAGCGCTCAAGGCCTTCCTTCCTTCCCTTCGCGGTCAGTCAGTTCAAGTCCTGACGGACAACACGACCGCGATGTGGTACATCAACAAACAGGGAGGAGTGGGATCGCAGTGTCTCTGCAGAGAGGCACTGCGTCTCTGGTCCTGGGTTCAGGACCATCAGATTTGTCTGATGGCAAATCATCTGGCCGGAGTTCTGAACGTTCGAGCAGACGGTCTCAGTCGGCAGTTCTCTGCCGACCACGAGTGGAGGCTTCACCCGGAGGTGGTTCACAACATCTTTCGGATGTGGGGGACTCCTCGGGTGGACCTGTTCGCCACTCACAAGAATGCTCACTGCCCGTCATTCTGCAGTCTCCAGTATCCGATGCAAGGAGACTTGGGGGATGCGTTTCAGTTGAGTTGGGGAAATCAACTCCTTTACGCGTTTCCTCCCATACCCTTGATTCCTCGGGTTCTGAGGAAAATTCGCCAAGACCGGGCCCAAGTTATATTGGTCGCCCCGGATTGGCCAAGAAGGGTGTGGTACTCAGATCTTCTCCACCTCTCCTCTCACCGGCCGCACCGTCTCCCTCTCAGGACAGACCTCCTCTCTCAGATGGAGGGGCAGGTTCTACACCCCCACCTCCAGACATTACACCGTCATGCCTGGAGATTGAGCGGGGCAACCTGAATTCCTTTTCCTTTTTCCGTCCATTTTCTTGGTATAGGGCTTATCTCTTCGCATCTCAGGGGGATCTTCTCAAACACGTGTGACAATCATCGGCGAAATCGGTTTTCGAAATGTTTCATATCGCCGTCCTTCATGGGAAAATAACTCTGTGTTAACGTTCTATTTCCAACACGGCGATTACATGCGATATGCTCCCGATAACGCGTCAAATGTCCGCGATAAAGTCACCAGGACGGCAATAAAAATGTAAACCCCAATGCAAATGAAGTTGCGATGGGTTCAACCGCGATAAATAAATCAGCAATAATCTTCACCGGGCCTGCAAGTCACACACGGCAGGTGGGAAAAATCACTATAAAAGTAGAAAAA
The DNA here is from genome assembly GCF_964263255.1 of Lissotriton vulgaris. Taxonomy (NCBI): domain Eukaryota; kingdom Metazoa; phylum Chordata; class Amphibia; order Caudata; family Salamandridae; genus Lissotriton; species Lissotriton vulgaris. Next base: position 136,902,209 of record NC_141685.1, read on the forward strand.
AACATTCAAACAAAAGCAAAACATCAGCGAAGCACAATCGAGGTCGCCGGAGCAAGTACAGAGGAACACCAGAGCCCCACAAGCCCCCCGGAGGACCAGCCTGGGACCTTGAGGTCAGGGAAGGCCAAGGTCAAGAAGAAGAGGAAGACGCAGTTCAGTCCGCAGGCAAACAGGATCCTGATAACGGAGGTGGTAGAACACCATCAACAACTTTTTGTCACCTCCACTGCGTCATTGGCAACAAAAAATGGAATATGGCAGTCCATCGTGGACAAGGTGAATGCAGTGGGAGTGCTGAAGAGGACAATGGAAGAGGTTAAGAGGCGCTGGATGAATGTGAAGCGCAAAACCCAGCAGAAACTCACTAACAGCCAGAAGGCAGCAATGCAGACTGGAGTTGGGAGTCCAACGCCACAGGAAGAGCTGGACGAGATAGAGGAAATGGTGTCCACCGTCATCAGTGGGGAGACGGTGGCAGGAGTTAGGGGACCGGACACCGCTCAACATGACCTGACACAACAGCACCAGGATGAGTAACAACCAGAGACTGGGGGGACGTTAGAGATGGGCACAATGGCACAAATGCACAACTAAGTATAGCACATCTGCAGACAAACCATGTCCCAGACCCCCAACTCCCAACAAGAGACCAATGTACCCAAGTCTGCAACATCTCAGCGCTGTATAAGCACAGAAGTGAAAGGCACACCGCATGAAAAGGATAAGGGACAGCAAAATCAGAGTTGCAGGGGTGACTATCCCAAAATGCAGCACAAACACATATCATGCAGAGCACATCACCATGCATCAACATACATGTGAACACAATGTTAAACTACATCTCCCCTTCACATTGCAGAGGGCAAAACAACACCTCTGCAGAGCAGGCAGAACCTCTGTTCTCTGATGATGAAGAGGACCACCAACCCATTGACACGGACGCCTTCCAAGAGTTCATTGACAGCCTCTGCACCCCACCTCCAGGAGCAGGGCAGCCAAGCTGCATCAATGAGACCCCACCCCCTGCACAGACCACACAGCAGGCACCACCACGGCTGCCTCCCAGGACCCCCACGAAGAACACCTGGCCTTCCAACGCCGTGTTTTGGGATGCCAGGAGAAACTGGCTGAACAGGTGCTGGCGGGGTTCGACCACATGACAGCCAAACTAGATGCCATACGTGGGTATCTAAGTCCCATCAGGGACCACTCACAGTCCCTAACGGACACCCCCAGTCCGCTCCATGTTCTCCAATGATCCATGGCTGACATCGCTGGAGTCTTCACTCAGAGACAAGAACAACTGTCTAGTCAAAGTGGATCTAGCGATGTCAACCGGGAGTTGGCACACATGCGGAGGATAATGGAGACCATGAGGCGGATGCAGGGGAAAAGAGCGGCTGCCATGGCTGCACACCAGCAAGAGGTATCTGGGATCCTCATTGCGCTAAACACCCTCCTCATGACATTGCTGCCTCAAGGCCTTGCGATAATATATGCTGCTGCTACGACTACATCCACATCTCCGCCCCCTGAAGTGTCCGTGCCACGCAGCGTGGCAGACATTCCACCTCCAGCCCCTGAGGTATCACTGCCACCCAGTGCTTGAGACAGAGCACCACCCACATGTGAGGCACCTGAAACAGCAGAGGATGAAGATGCGGATGAATCTGCCTTCGTGGTAAGCAGGACGCAGTAGCATTCATCTCCGCCATATGGCTGGTTTGTGCTTGGTTCTGCCCTCGTCATCATCACCTTCCACTGTCCCCCGATACACTCTGCAACACTCAACGTGGACCTTTGACATGGACTGCCATTTTCTGTTTGGTCACCAATGACACTGCATTCAGACTTCGGACTGTACTCTTTCTCTTCTGATGAACTTGACATTCCCTAAATGACTCTGGCTGGCCCTCCACGGGCCAAAAATGTAAAGTGGGGTATGCATCGCCCTGTCTTGCTCCGGCTGCAACACTCCACTGAATGTGCATTAAACATTCATATTCAAACAGATGTGTCATGTCTATGATCTTTCACGTGTGGAAGTACGGATGATGTAGGGTCAATGGTTCCCCCTTACGTCCATGTTACCCATGTTGTGGGACTTGGGTCACAGGGAGATACATTGCCAATTGCGGTCCGGGTGGCGCGACACTAAAACAGAGATACACGCATTAATTACTTCCTTGTTCAGCCCAGGATGGAACCACGCCCAGAGCCCTGGGGTCATTGTTCACACCCTTGCGTTGGACTGGCATACGCCAGGCCAGCCCACTCCTCTTACGCTCACAGGCGTGGCAACAACGCTTCATGTCCCAGGTCTTCCCTGTAGTGATCTGCTGATCACAGGTCTGGTTGTCAGCATGTCACAGCCACTCCCTCATGGCTGGTTTACACCCACCCCACACCCATCCGGGACATGCTTCACAGGACATGTGACCCTGTCAATTAAAAGGGCAGGGCGCACGTGCTGGACACCATTTCCACTCTCTATCTGGGTGTATCGGTGTGGTTATTATTTATGCATGATGGACTAGGGCCCTACCACATCACATTCCCTAGTGCCGGAGGTGACATGATGGTGTCCGCACCACGAGACTCAATCATAAAGGGTCCATGACTTGTGGGGCACAGACTTGGTGGCACTGGATACACTGCGGCTGGCACAGGCACACCGCTTCAGGATGGTGACTTTCAGTGCACTGAGGTAGGGGCACCTAAAGAGCTAAGCGGGTGTGCATCCTGCGATGATACCCCATCCTGGCGGTCTGGACTGGTAAGGATTTGGTGAGCCCTGCTGGACTGCAGTGTAGGCCTGAGCCAGAGGGCAGTGCGGGTCTACTGCCACGTGGCAAGGCCTCTAGGGCAAACAGAGGTAGTGGGACCTAAAAGGCTGAGCAGGTGTGCAGCCTGCGATGATGCCGTGTCCACTGATATGATCTCTGCTATTGCGAAATCAAGACCCAGACTCAAGTGTGTGCCTTGGTGGCCTGTGGTGCGGGGTGCATGATGCTGAGGCTGCCATGGGCACGGGCCCCAGGCTTGAAACTTGCACCGGCGCGTGGTGGGCCCTCTTGGAGACTCGACGGGGTCGGAAGGTGAGCAGTGAGGCCTGGATGCGCAAGGGCGTGCAATTATCGCTAGGAGGCGGGAGGGGCTGGGGTGCAGGAGCCTGTGTGCGCAGGGGCGGGCAAGCGATGATGGCGTGTGCAACTGTATGGACTCTGCCATTCATGACTCTGGACTCTGTTTCAGATAAGGGACCTGGTGGACTGCAGTCTAAACCGGCACGTGGTTGGACACGCACCGGTGGTAGCAGGTGAGCAGTGAGGCCTGGGTCCTCAGTGTTGGCTCTCTCTCCCTCTCTTTCTCTCTCTCCCTCTTTCTCTCTCTTCCTCTCTTTCTCTCTCCCTCTTTCTCTCTCTCTCTCTCCCTATCCCTCTCTTTCTCTCTCTCCCTCTCTTTCTCTCTTCCTCTCTCCCTCTTTCTCTTTCTCTCTCTCCCTCTTTCTCTCCCTCTCTCGCTCTTTCTCTCTCTCTCTCTATCTCCCTCTCCCTCTCTTTCTCTCTCTCCCTCTCTCCCTCTCTCCCTCTTTCTCTCTCTCTCTCGCTCCCTGTCTTTTTTTTTGAAAACCTTTATTCATCGTAAACACAGTACACAGCGTCTGCCTACAACCACTGCGGGCCGGCCGCTATGACATCATAGAACATTCCAAGTTCCCTAGCGTTGCGATAGATGACAGAAATATCAACACTACAGTGTAATAGCAGGGAACAGCGGAAAAGGATAAAGAGGGTTTCATTTTGTAATTTTGGCGAATCAACCTAAAGTCAGACCGGGTAGTGGAGAGGGCGAGCCGCCTAGAAGGGTATCCACGAGTGGATCGGCGTTCTCAAAATACTGGCGTAAGTCATTACAGGCAGGATATACAAGCGCGGAAGTGCATTTCGCCCCAGTTAGCGCCCGCCCAATCAAGATAATATATCAGGAGTCGGGAACTAACCTGTCTATGGCATAACAGGATGGAAGAGGGTTGACTCAATAACATTGATGAAAGGATCTGACGACATACAATAACGCAAGCATCACGGGAAACAATTCGTAAACAGGATACGTGCCCTCAACCCAAAGTACAGGTGGGAAGGAAAAGCAGGGTATGTAAACATTCCGTGACTGTGCATTAAGTTCGATATCTTTCACTATAGAGTCAATAAACAATGCAAAAAGACATGACCACACGGCGCAAAAAATCATCCCAGCAAGACCCAGCCCGGACCCCCCCGTCTGACCCATGATACATGAGAAAAAGGGAAGAAACAAGAGAAAGAGAAGAAAAAGGCCATAGAACAAAAAGAAAAGAAATTAAAGCCCCAACCCCCCACCCTGCATACCAGCGGAAGGCTACGGCCTACCCCCCCCCATAGGCATGCCTGTCGCCCCAGTAAAGACCCCGAAGATGGGAAAAGGAGGAGGGCCCTCGCGCCGGCCCCAAATCCCACCCACTCCATCTCGCCATAATAGAACGTGTATGTCCATCAGGATGAGTAGCGAGTATCATATTACATCCATCTCAACCCCACAAAGTCATGGCGTCCGAGTCTTGCATCGCCACCGAGACCCTTAACACAGTACAGGAAACAGTCAGCACTCATCCCTGGCCAGTACGAACAGAAATAAACAAACTTTCTGACTCAATAGTACCAGAAGCTGATGAGCCCAGCGAGCAGTCATGTCTTATGCGAGCCATCCAGGCGCCAAGCAAAGACGACAACACGACGTCAACACCCCCATTCCAGGATATACTTTCCAGCATAATAAACACATGGCGTTGTAGTGCAATGAGTGGCATGTTAGACGTGTAACCATAAAGGGCAGCATTCACACTGGTCAAGCCGATAGAGTCAGGAGGCGTATCATCCAAAACTGTGTGTTTCCGAAAGTCTCCGGTATCTAGGGAGTGAGAGTAGTCGTGCGCCAGGCAGAAAGCATCGTCATCTGCTTTATCAGGTATCGTCCCAGGAGCGATGGCCGCCATTGAGTCGCGGAGAATCAGTCCTCGATGGGTCAGGGAGAAGCGAAAGTCCAGGATAGCCAGTAGGACATCTCCCAGCGTGGGCTTCATTGCTGCGTTGTCGGCATAAGCTGAGCCCGTTTTCTTTGGCGACCCCACAGACGGTTAGAAAGGAGGTCAGGCAGACGAGAGTAATGAGTACGTCTGTGGCGCACAAGTGGGTTACTGCGGAGTACACCAAAAAACAGCTTTAAATCGTGCGTTAGCGCCCATCAATCAGGGAAGAGGAAATCAGCCGACCGCCCGATCCATTGTTAAGCGATCAATCTGAGTCCCAGGTCAACCCCAAATAACCAGCAAAGAATGTCCGCCACAGGCAGGAAGCATAGCGCCGATCTCCGATCTCCGGTACAGTCACCACTGAGGGGTCAGCCAAATAGATGAGGCAAAGATCCGAGTTGTTGCCCTGCGCTCCGCTCACGCCAGTCATTCAAATCGGGAGGCTGCCATTTCCGACCAGGATCACCGGCCCCTGTTGTCAGGGCCGGGCCGCTGTTGATCACCTCCGCACCGGCAGCACTATCACTCGGGGTCCCGGCTTTGGACCGGTGCAGGCCGCGATATGCCAGACGACGTTTCTCGGCCGTCCGGGGCCGCCGCTAGTCCGAAGTTTCACGGCCAGGCACCGCACCGTCTCAGCAACACGGGGTTGCGGTTGGAACGCAGGATGGGCGTCAGGATAATTGGAAGGCGATGGCGAGCGGCGGAGCCGAGCGCTTAGGCGGCCATCTTGATCGCCGCCGTGGCTCCTCCCCCCTCGCTCCCTGTCTTGTTCAGGTTGTCGTCTGACATTACACCAGGTAAGAGCAGATGTTAAATTCCTGCTGCTATCGCACCTTATCATATGTTTTGTGTTCTTATGGCGGATTTGGCTGGTCGTTGAGAATGTTAAGAAGTGGTGTTGTCACGTCTTTGCACGGGAACGCCTACTCTGCATCTCATTAGCAATTTGACGGTTTTCATCTTTGGCGAAGCTTTTTGCGATTGCTATTGCAGGGAAATTGGTGCTATCGGATGTTAGCACGCTACTTTGGCTGCTAACTTGACGATAAGCCCTTGAGTATATGCCTCTTCATTTATACAAAAAAAGTTACATTTCCACCTTGTAGAGTAAGGGGCAGATTTACAAGCCCCTTGCGCCTCTTTTACGCCGCCGTTGCGTCACTTTTGTGAAACAGCGGCGGCGCAAAAGATGCATCATGGTGCTGGGTATTTACAACGTGACGCATCTGGGAGATGCGCCACATTGTAAAGCCCTGCGCCAGAAGGAGCCGTTCCGGCGCGGGGGGGGGGGCGTTCTGGTGCAGGCACGCCTCCTAAAAGTGGCTGAGTGAAATACTGAGTCACTTTTACGTCCATGCTGCGTCAAAAGCCTGCACCTGTTTGAAGCAGGCGTAAAGGATTGACGCAGCATTGGACAGATAGGGCCCCCAGAGCATTGCTGGAGCTGCGTCACGCTTGTGACGTGACTCCAGCAATGAGCCGCCTTTATGGCAAAGACGCGTCACAGATGCGTCACGCATCTGTGCCGTTTTTGCCCCGTGGCAGCGCATTCATGGTGGCGAAGCCGTGGCGCACAATAACTGGCGCACCCCTGCGAACATAAAGGGATGGAGCAGTTATTGTAAATCTGCCCCCAGATCTCTGAAATACGCTTTCCAGCAGACTCAATGGATTTCCATCCCTTCTTCCCCACTTTTCTGTTGTTGTTTTTATTGCCCAGTGAATAGCGAGGCGGCGCCCAAACATTCCTAAATGGATACAATTTTTTTTTTCTCGTCTCCACAACATTTATTGGCATAATTAAAAACATGTGCTTGAGAATGAAGATCAGAAATACTACTTTGTAACATAGAAGAACATTTGCCAAAACGCTATGGGGCAGATTTATGTTAACTGGCGCATCCCCAGGGATGCGTCAGTTAACATGCGCCACAGCTCCACCAGCCATGGTGCGCCGCATTTATAATGCGGCGCACCATGGTGCAAAAACGGCACAGATGCGTGACGCATCTGCGCCGCAAATGTGGCGCATTGCTGGAGTTGCGTCGCAAGCGCGACGCAGCTCCAGCAAGGCTCGGGGGTGCACCATTTTAACAATGCTGCGTCAAGACCTACGCCTGCTTCAAGCAGGCACAGGCTTTTGACGCAGCGTCGGCTTAAAAGTGACTGAGTGAAATCTCATAGATTTCACTGAGCCACTTTTGCGAGGCGCACCTGCCCCGGAACGCCCACCCTGCGCCGGAACGCCCACAAGCGGCGCAGGGCTTTACAACGTGACGCATCTGCCTAGATGCGTCACGTTGTAAATCGTTCGTAGGGATGCGCCACGTTTACGCCGCCTTGCGTGGCGCAACAGCGGCGTAAACGTGGCGCAAGGGCCTCATAAATCTGCCCCTATATATTCAACAATGCGTTGAAGTAAGTGCCAGTCTTCACTTGTTTTCCATAATAAAAAAAAAAGGAAGAAAAAGCAGTCTGTCACACTGTATCCACTGTATTGATTCTGTTTGGTTACGATCTATAGTGCAGTTAAGTATAAAAAATATGTCCACTCTTGTCGGGAGCGCAGTCTGCACTGTCGGGGTGCGAGCTGATAAAAATGATGATTCCGTATAAAGCAATGTCCTTCAGGCACACTAAGAGGAAACACATCTTTATTGCCTCGACGGGGAATCCTGCCTCATGGAAAACTTCAGTCAGGCTGTTCACCTGCTCCTCCCAAACCTTCCCGTTGACTTCCATAACTTCGGACACTTGAATGTGGAGATGACCCACGTGCAAGTGAATGAGAGCACTGCTTCATCCGCATCTTCAGCCTCTGCTGTTTCAGGTGCCTCACATGTGGGCGGTGTTCTGTCTCCAGCTTGCAGTAGATCATTTTCCACATATGGGTGAAAGGGAAGAACCAGTGCAAGAATGACTCGGCCCCTAATTGGCTCCAGTACATTTGGGATTTCTTTCAATAAAGTCACAGGTCGATCGCAGCGATCGAGAAGATTCATATTGGAATCCTGTGTTCTGCCGTTTGTCTATTTCAAGTACCCTGTACTTTTTTTTCTGAAGTTGCCATATCATAGTTTGCGATATCTCTGTTACGTAGATTTCTTCGAAATGAGGGCTCATGACTTTCGTAACTTCTCCATCTCCTAAATCAAGAAGCCTGTAAGATTTCCAGCCTGGCTTTATTTTAAGAAGTCTTTGAAACTGTTCTGGCGAAAACACAAACATGGAGCCACTTCCAAGCAACCCATTGATTGAAGTCCTAGAAAGAAACATGCTAAAAACAGATGACATGAAAGAGTGATATAGTTGTATGGACAGCCAGCGGGAGTTTAACAGGGCTCCTCAGGTGGTCCACATCCTTTTCAGGGCCAGCAGCGGTACAACACAGCCGAGCAACCAGCCCAGGAACAACCGAGCAACCAGCCAGGAACAACCGAGCAACCAGCTCAGGAACAACCGAGCAACCAGCCCAGGAACAACCGAGCAACCAGCCCAGGAACAACCGAGCAACCAGCCCAGGAACAACCGAGCAACCGGCCCAGGAACCGCCGAGCAACCGGCCAGGAACAACCGAGCAACCAGCCAGGAACAACCGAGCAACCAGCCCAGGAGCAACAGAGCAACCAGCCCAGGAACAACCGAGCAACCGGCCCAGGAACAACCGAGCAACCAGCCCAGGAACAACCGAGCAAACAGCCCAGGAACAACCGAGCAACCGGCCCAGGAACAACCGGCCCGGAATAACCGAGCAACCAGCCAGGAACAACCGAGCAACCAGCCCAGGAACAACAGAGCAACCGGCCCAGGAACAACCGGCCCAGGAACAACCGAGCAACCAGCCCAGGAACAACCGAGCAACCGGCCCAGGAACAGACGAGCAACCAGCCCAGGAACAATCTCATCTGTTCAATGAAGGGCAGGAGCTGGGCGACATCCCGAGCAGGCAGCCGGTCTGTCCCATCGCACCGAACCTACACATCATGCCATTGACTGTTTTAATTAATATGACCGATGCTTATTGAAAGCAGCTATTTACCCATTAACTTCCCTTAGAAGAGTAGTGTGCCTGACTATGATTCGTGCCTTCCCACTAGAAGACTGATACTCTGGCCTCTTCGTTCTTAAATGTCCGCTTTTTATCGTTTCAAATGCCACAAAAAGCCCTGCATTTAGAATGAGAGTAAAGCAGCATTATGAGGCGCGCACAGGATTGTGGGTATGCAGATTAGGAATGATGCGCTGACTCTTACTCTCGAGCCTCTTGACCTCTAGCGACAGGAGGGAGCGGTGCAACTCCCGCTCCTTCGCGCAGGCGCCTCGTACTGCGTCACGTGACCCTGTGACGCCTTCCGGTAGCGCCTGCGGGTTCCACCTCCCGTCAGCGGCCGAGGAGGCCCAATTGTCCCAGTAAACTCACATTTTAACAAAGTACGGAGTTTCTTGTATAGAAACCCTCTAAAAATTGATGAAAGCTCCGCTTCTCACGGCCCCTCGAAGTGCGCGTGAACAGCGGAAATGAGTTCATTTGAAACATTACAATTGAGGATGGTTCGCGCAATCACGACAAAAAATATAACTTACTACTAGTAGGGTGACTTTACACCGGTGACGTGTCAGTCGCTCTCATGAATGTTTCTTGGTGCACAGCTACACACGCTCCTTCTCCTGTTAAACAGACGCCTGTGTCGCCTGTAGTAATTAATCAGGAGTTTGCCGCAGAGGCTTCTGGGTATGCAAATGATGGTGCTTAGGCACGCCCCCTCAGTGACAGCAAGGCTCCTGCAGCAGCCCCATGGTGACTTGTGCTCTGGGTCCAGGGGGTGAAGAGTCTCAAAATCGAGCAATAAAGGGAATGTGTGAAGCTAATTCAATAGTGACAAAAGGTGACACTAGAAGACCCACTAGAAGTAATGCTGCTGGAATAAAGAAAACAAGCATTGGCATAGCCAATAGGTCTTGCCTTTGGGAACTAATAAGTATTAAGGCAGATATATTGAGTTTGTGTTTGTATTTAAGCTGTGATGTGCAGAAGTCTGCAGTATGCTGAAATGTTATAATAAAGACGTGTGAAAAGCATTTTTGTTAGTTTAGTTATGATACAAAATGAATATAATAAAAAACTATTAATTAGAAGTAATGATTTGAGGTTTTTTTTATGTTTGAATGCTGGCAACTTGTATCTGCCTGTTCTAATCGTTGCTTTTTATGGTGTTTATTGTTAAAGGGGTGGGTATAAATAACAGGAGAGAGAAAGTTAGTTAATTAGTGAGAGTGATAGATTTAGTGAGTTAATTAGTGAGAGATAGTGAGAAATTGAGAGAGTTAGTAAGAGTGATAAAATTAGTGAGAGAGTTAATGAGAGAGTTAGTGAGTGAGTTAGTGAGAGAGAGTTATTGAGTAAGAGAGAGTGAGATTTAGTTAGTGAGAGTGAGAGAGTTAGCAAGTGACTTAGTGAGAAAGAGTTTTTAAGTTAGTGAGAGAGAGTGAGAGATTTAGTGAGAGTGAGAGAGTTAGCGAGTGAGTTAGTTAGTGAGAGAGAGTTATTGAGTTAGTGAGAGAGAGAGTGAGATTTAGTTAGTGCGAGTGAGAGAGTTAGCGAGTGAGTTATTGAGAGTGAGCTAGTTATGATCACCAATTATAAGTGAAATTGAAATGTCAGAATTTCATTGCTCCGGTTTACTCCACCCAGGAGTAAAGAAACAAACAACAAATCTGGATTGAACCTAACAAGCCTTGGCAACAGCAACCCACGCAAGATGACAAGATGACAAGATTTGCTTCGGTGCAGACCAGCAAGGTCTGAGGAACTCACCCTTTGGAGGGGAGTCAGGGCACATCTGGGGCAACCAGGGAAGCCGTAGAAACAAAGTAGATTCCTTCAGGGGGACCCACTAGCCAACGGACTAGGGATCATGAATGCACCTTGAGCGGAAATGCTGAAAGCGGGCCCACGGAACACTCGTGGAGTGTAGGCCCACAATCTTCAAAGCAAAAGGTGCTCAGGGCTTGGACTACAAGTAGCCCAATGCACAACTTCAGGAAATGTCTGGAAGTCTGTGTCCTGTGTCACAGATTCTTCGGGATCCGTGAGGAGCCTTGAAAATGCAGACCGGCAAGATGCTTCTTTGGTGACTGTTTGAACAGGGGAGTCACTCCTTGATCCTAAGGGAGATTTATTCCATCTTCCAGTCGATATGGAATGTCACAAATCCAAGATATATGTTTCAGAGTTTCGTCCAGGGTAATCTAAAGTCTCAGTGACTGGGTTCCGATATTTATACTAAGTTTAGGGGTTGGACTAACTCTAGGGTCCCACCTATGGGAGGACCTGGGGAGGGGTGGCTATTCCCATCCCCCTTGTCCAGTTTCACGCCAGAGCTGGGGCTGAGTGCCCCAGCAACCGGTTTGAACTGGGAAATGCATGGGCCACTTTGTGTGCCCCAGGCAGTGTCTGAAAAGCATTCACTGAATGCAACCCACCCTGCCAACTCAATGCAACCCACCCTGCCCAAATACACTAAAGCCTGTCTGGGGAGGTGCAGGCAACTCCCTGGACAGGAAACCTATTGACCAGGCCTACCCTGCCGGAGTTTCGTCCAGCAGCAGGAGGTCAGACACGTGTCTGTGGCAGCAGGATCCATTTTGTGATGCTGAGGCTCTTTTAAACATTTACCGGGTATACCAGTGTGTACATGTCTTCTCCCTCTAGAAGGGTGGAATTCTACTAAAGAACTCGACCTAATATTTTAAGGGTGTTATCTATTAGGGAGATTGGGCGATAATTACACGGTAGTGATCTGTCGCCTTTTTTACAAATTGGTACAAATATGCTTCTGGCCCATGTATCAGGAATCCTTACTAAGTCAGGTTATTAAAAATGTTCAAAAGTAAGGTGGCCCAGAATGCCGGGATCCACTTAATCAAGTCTATCGGCAGCCCGTGGGGACCAGGCGCTTTATTGCCAAGACTTTGGTCTATAGCCTCCGTTACCTCTGCAATGTCAATATCTAGTGGTTTAGGGTCGCCAGAGATAGGAGTCAATTCAGATTCCGGTGGGGCACAGTAAATAGTTGTAAAATGATTCACCCAGGCCTCACTAGTTATATTACAACTAATTGGCGTCACTGGGTGTATCAAAGGTTATATTAGAGTGTAAGGAGGTGCATCATATTATCACATGAATTATGTCATCAGTGATGTCACTGACCATGTCATGAATGATGTAATATGTGACATCATCAGCAGTGGATTGCGGGTGCGCGAAATATAGTTAGTACAACTAACTATATAGGAGCAATTTCAATGGTTTTTTAAATGCTAATTCCTAACTATATAAGGCCTGAAACCTATGTTTTTTTCAGTGAATATATATATGAAAAAACATAGGTTTCACACCAGTTATAGTTAGGAATTAGCATTTAAAAAACCTATTAAATTCACTAAAAAAACATAGGTTTGAAACCAGTTATAGTTATCTGGAAATTTTACTCGCATAAAACCATTGAAATTCCCACGTTATAGTTAGTTGGACTCACTATAACCTGCGCGTGCAATGCACTGCTGATGACATCACATATTACATCACTCATGACATGGTCAGTGACATCACTCATTACATCACTGATGACACCATCCAGTGAATGTGTGTCTTTCTGAAAAATAAATATTAGTGAGTAATGTTTAAATATTTAAATATATGTATTAGTGTTTCACTTTGTATATACGTGGCTGCATGGGTTGGTGAGTAACTACATGTGTATCTATATGAGTTATTAGATGTTTTTTTAGTATCAGTATGAGGGTCTGTATTGTTTAGTGTGGGTATTACTTACAACATTGATGCATGAGTGACTGACTCTCTGTATGTATTTTGAAGACGGCATATGTGCAGGACTGTATGGTGGAATAGTGTGTATATGTGTGTGTTACTGAGTGGATGACTGTCTCACTAGTGTCTTTATCAGTAACTACATATGTTTTAATCTAGAATATGTGAATATTGATGCATATAAGTGAGTATATGTGATAGTAAGAGATTGTAAGAGTTCCTGTTTAAATAAGTATGTGTTTCTATAAGTGATTGTTTAAGAGAATAAATATGTGTAAATTTCCATAGAAGTAAGGTGGTAGTGTGTGTATTGCTCTATATGCAAATAAATGGATGTTCAATAGTTTAGTTGCATGTGTGAGTATGTGTGTGAGTAACTTATGGATGACTGTCGGTGTGTAACAGGATGTATAGGTGTATCACTACATATGATGAGTGAGTATACGTATGAGTGATTATATAGAACTGTTGGTGAATGAGTGGATGTGTATATAGATGGTGGAATTACTAAATTGGTTGTTGTAACTGATATCTGTATGTCTATTTTTTTGTAAATTTAAATTTCTATTTTTGAATATGTGTTTCAAGAGTTACATTACAGTGAAAGGAGGTCTGTCACTCTGTCACAAGGATGGTGTCATCAGTGATGTCATGAGTGATGTCACTGACCATGTCATGAGTGATGTAATATGTGACGTCATCAGCAGTGCATTGCACGCGCAAGTTATAGTGAGTACAACTAACTATAACGTGGGAATTTCAATTGTTTTATGCAAGTAAAATTTCCAGATAACTATAACTGGTGTGAAACCTATGGTTTTTTCAGTGAATTTAATAGGTTTTTTAAATGCTAATTCCTAACTATAACTGGTGTGAAACCTATGGCTTTTTCAGTGAATTTCAATGGTTTTTTAATAGCAAATCTTTATAGGTATGAAAAGTAATATTTTTCATAACAAATTTTATATTGTATAATTATGTAATAATATTTTTTATATATATATATTTTTTTTTTATTTGCCCCGGAGCGCTCCCGGGGCGCATACCGGGGAGCGCCCCGGTCAGCGCAATTTTGCAGCGCGCCCCAGGGCGCATACCGGGGAGCGTCCCATTAGCGCTATTGCCGCGAACGAAAACAACATCGTGACGTTTCGCGCAGTCGCGTGATGTGCCATATGACGAACTGCGTAAGCGCACCCGGAAGCACGCAATCGCATACGATCGCGCAACGTCTCGATGCGCTTACGACGCGTGCCCCGGGGCGCGTAGCGTAAGCGCGTCAGGTCATGTGATCTGAAAATAACACTTTTCATTGGTGCAGATCAGTTTTGGTTTCCAAATGATGAAAGCCTGTGTCATGTGACTTGAAAATAACACTTTTCATTGGTCCAGAACAGTTTTGTTTTCCAAATGATGAAAGCCCCCACCTTTTTTCCTTATTCTGACTTTGTCTTTTGACTGAGGAAGACCTTTTTGGAGTTCTATCTCTACTCTTTACTAGTTTGAAATGGCTACATTAGCAGCAGCAGCTGGAGGATCTGCCCCACCACCACCACCATCTAAAAGACCACCAGAAGATTACATTGGCGGTCAAGAGGATGAGGAGGAGAATGATGAAGAGGAGGAACAGAGAAGGGAATTCCTGCCTGAAAATAAACAGCCCTACCAACCAAAAGAGCACTTTATTTGGGAGTTCTACAAAATCCCAAGGGGTTTTAAAAAAGTGAACGCTGTAAAGGTGACTTGTTTAATTTGTGATGCTGAGTTGTCCAGGGGGAACCCTAACAATAAGTATTCCTTCGGGAATCATACAATGATTGCATCCAAACAATTATTCTAATGCAGAGTTAAGGGACCTCTGCAGTAAGCTACCCCCATCAACGTCTAGACGCTCAACATCAAAACAACCCACTCCATCGGGTCCGGGGGTAAGAGACACATTGGCTACTATTCAACCTAAGTTTGCCAATTACAAAATCGTGTGCAAATATTGTAACAAGACACTTTGCTATGGTGAGCAAAGTATCAAACTTATCATGGTTGCTGGTGATAACCATAAGTGTCCAAGAAAACCCTAAATGTTCCTGATTTTTTTTGCTCCAGTTGAGCCATTTACAATTCCCTGTTTTTTGTTTCTCCCCATAAAAAATACAAAAAAAATAAAAGTGTTCAGAAAAGCCAAAAAAAGTAAAAAATGTTCCAAAAAACTATAAAAAAATATAAAACAACAAAAAGAAGAAAAAAAACAGTTCTTTTTAGAACTACCTCCATTTTATAAAAAAATGCTACATTTTTTGAAAACTCTGTCATTCTTTTTTCCCTATGGTACGCACCCCGGTACGCTCCCCGGTGCGCATACCGGGCGCTCCCCCCGCGCAAATCGAAAAAAAATAAAAATTTATTTCGCCCCGCGGGGCCCTTTTATGGCCCCCACATCAAACCTAGGAGGGCAGGGGGGGTTTACTCAGCCCCCTTATGGCCATTTCCCCCTTTGTTTTTGCCACCTCTTGTGTCTCAATTTTACCGAGACACAAGATGGCGGCCGCTCCGGACTGTTTGGAATGTTTACAGACACCCGAGAGCCAATCAGTTTTCCGTGCACAAGTCGCGTAGCATGCCCGGTGCGCGTACCGGGGCGCGCTTATAGATCTATATATTTTTTTGAACCTAAATTACTCAAAATCCACTGGAGCACATATCTTGAGACATAGCAAAGGCACATCCGGCTACCAGTCCCTACAATTTTGCCAAGTTTGGTGGAAATCCATTCAGCCGTTCGGGCTAAAAGTGAGTTTGACCGCCCTATGGAAATTAACATGGAAAAAACACATTTTGGGACCCCCCTTTTATCTCGGCCCCCGCTTGACGAATCCCCCCCACATTTTCAGGGAAGAAGCGGAGCAGAGCGGGCCAGGAACTTTGAGAAATTCGCGAAGATTCATCCACCGGCGCCAAAGTTATTCCCAATAGAATGTTGCGGATTTCCTATGGAAAGTAGATCCTAACTATAACTACCTACTGGCGACCGCCAGTAGGTAATATTGATATAGGTATACTATATCTAAGTAAGGGGTGCTTACACCACCTTACCCAGGCTGCACGTGCTGACCTGTGGTGCCATTATTGAAGTCTTCCCAGGGGTGGCATAACACATGCTTCAGCCCCTGGTAGGCCTCTGGGGTACCTATGACCTTGGTACCTAAGGTACAATATACTAGGGACTCACAAGGGTAACCCAGTAACCAATCTGGAGTGTACCTAAAGTACATGTAACCAATTTAGAGAGGGAACAGCTAGGCTGTGGTCCTGATTAGCAGGGCCACAGCCAGACTAAAGTAGCTAAACCAGCGAAACACAGCAAAAAGTGGGGGTAACCATAGGAAGCAGACCCTACACTCCTACATCCGCTAACCTCCTTGCACTCACTCACATGGCATAAATTCCGCACTCTCCCATCTTTAAGTTTCACTGCACCTTCCAACACCTTTATGATCCTCAATGGATCAGACCAACGAGGTGCCCCCTTTTCCACTAGGCCTGGTTTCCTCACTCGCACATACTGACGTACCAAAATATTTGTCCCTACCAAGAGAGTTGACAAATTCCTCCTGCATACCGAACTAGCCGAATTCTTCCAGAAGTTGAAGCTCCGCGTCTTTTTTGAAAGACAAGACACCAATAATGACACAAGGGAAACCAATGAGACTGGTCTACGACCCAAATCTACATTCAAGCCTCCACCTTTCAGTATACCTGTAGAGATCATTGCCTTCCAGCAGGCCGTCTACAATGAAGTAGAGAAAACCAATCAATCAGAGACTTACAACAACCTATCAAAAGAAGAACGGGCAGCACTGAAAACCCTCCGAGACAACAACAACATTACCATTAAACCCGCCGACAAAGGCGGTGGGATTGAGATACAAGACACCGAGGCTTACTGAGCGGAGTGCCAGAGAGTCCTTGATGACAACCGCAATTACAGACGCCTCAATGGCGACCCTTCTAATCAGCTCAAGCTAGCAATCACCAACCTGGTGACCACAGCGGCAGACAACAACCACATCTCCAAAGAGGAGGCTACCTTCATCTGCAACACACAAGCCTGGATACCGTACTTTTACACAGTACCAAAAGTACACAAGGAAACGAGACCACCCCCAGGACGACCGATTGTCTCAGGCTGCAACTCACTCCTTGAACCCTTCTCAAGGTTCTGTGACTTTTTTCTTAACCCTCTAGTACAGGCAGCGACCACTTACATCAAGGACACCAAACATCTCCTGTCCCTCCTTCTAGACCTGGATTTTGACCCCACAACCCAGTTACTTGTGGGACTGGACATTGAAAGCCTGTACACAAGCCTGCCCCAAGATGTCACCCTCAAGGTCCTAGAAGAAACCCTGACCAACTCACAATGGGAACACACGACACCAAGGGAATTTGTCCTAGACTGCGCAAGATTGGCATTAAATAGAACTTTTTTGAATTTGAGGGCACATACTACCTCCAAACAAACGGAACATCCATGGTCAGTATTTTTGCGCCCAGTGTGGCGGGGCTATACGTCCACCACCTGGAACAGTCACATATCCTCGAACCCAACAACCCTTTCACGGAATCAATACTTTTCTGGCGCTGATACATTGATGACGTCTTCATGATTTGGGAAGGCTCGGAGGAGTCCTTGAAGAACTTCCTGACCTGGCTCAACTCACGTGATCCCTACCTACGCTTCACGTACACCAGCAGCAAAGACCAGTTACCTTTCCTGGACCTACTGATCAAGGCCACCAATGGCAAACTATCAACCACCACGTACTACAAACCCACAGCAAGAAATTCACTACTGGCCTTTGAAAGTTTCCACCCACGACCACTAAGGGAGAACCTGCCCTATGGCCAATTTCTACGCATAAGGCACAATTGCAGCAATAAGGAGGACTACAACACACAGGCCACAGACTCTTCCCACAGACTACAACAACGAGGCTATCCAAGAAGGATCATCGACAGGACCAAGAAACGGGCAAAAAAACGAAATAGAGATGCCCTCCTGGAAACACCGACCCATCAAGAAACAATAACACCATTGACCTGTGTCACCACGAACAACCCTAACTCCAATTCAGTGGGTAAAATCATCAAGAAAAATTGGAGAATCATCAACACAGGAAAACGAGACTGGGACCTGCCCCTCTTTGCCTACAAAAAATCAAACAGCCTACGGGATCAACTCATCTCTACACGGCCTAGAACCACGGAAACCACCACCAACCCTACACTACATTTAGTATGGGACCTCCCCAAAGTCACAGGTCACTACCTCTGTGGCGGTTGCAGCATTTGCCATCTCACAACACAGTTCTTCGATCCTGGTGACACAGGGACACATCGCTAAGGCTATTTCCTGCATTTTGGCTTCAGGTTCAGTGGGTGGAGGGAAGATTTATTTTATTTCGTCATTGTTTTAAAAATAGCGTAAACAACTCCCCTTTTAATGTTTTATTCCTTCACCACTGTTTACTTCGGTTACGGTACTTAGGATTAATTTCACATACATTAACGCATATTGTGAGATCGGCCACACTTTCACTACCCGCCACTGACGCCAACACAACCGCCTTGTCCGTGATCACCTCTAGGCCCCCAGCGCGGCCTCACTGAATGCTTTTAGCCCGCTACAAGGAGCCTTTACTTAAATGTTATGTCTGTTTTCTTTACCCCCACAGGTACAACTCAAGAGGAAACACCTCTTGCACATATAAGCACCGTAGCGTGTGCTTTACACACAGGGCACTGACAAACTCATACAAACCCCTGTAACACCCAATACATATAAGGTCCAGAAGAAAGCCAGTAGAAGAAAATGCCTGGCTGAAACTAGTTGACAGCACAGGACGTCAGAGGCCAGAAGCCCACCATGCACGTCCAAAAGCCTTTGTTTTTATTGACTGCCTGGGGCCCACCATTAAAACAGTCATTGGGACCCCTAGGACAGTATTTTAAACCTCACTCTTGAGCACACTCACAGCACCCTCAAAGAGCTGCAGTTCACCTCCTTGTCCCAAGATGTCGCTGATGAGGCAAATGCAATAGCATTTAAAATATTATACATCAAGCTGCAGTTCACCTCGTTGTCCCAAGATGTCGCTGATGAGGCAAATGCAATAGCATTTAAAATATTATGCATCAAGCTGCAGTTCACCTCGTCGTCCCAAGATGTCCCTGATAAGTAAAATTCAAAAACATTGAAACCCTTTCATGAATGCTAATAATGATGCTAATCTTATCCCACAATGCTTTGCAGGGGCTTTTCATTGTATCTTTGCCCATAACTGTGCTTGGGGTGGTTTTAAGAGAATGGGACCACCACGGAATTGATCAGAATGATATGCTCTTTGTGCTTAAGGCATCTGCTTGGTCCTCCCCCTAGGTTAGAGGGGACCCCAAAATCATCACGTCTCTCATTGTCTGAAGTTATTAGTCCATCATTGTGAATTAAATGTATGTTTATAAGCATGTAAAGTTGGATTATTCAAGCATTTGTGGGTGCAGGTTAATAACTGTTTCTGCTTCATGGAATGAAATTACTGCTCATGCCTACAGAAGACTTGATAGATGATTTGATGGAATATTGGCCTGCAACCTGTGACATCATATATACTAATAGATGCAATAAACAAACTCTACAAGAAATGCCACTTTAAAAAACAAATATAATAAAGAAATCCTTGTAATATCTAAGAAAAGTAACATGTTTATTTACTTTAAATCAAATCTGCCTTAGAAAAAAAAAATTACCATTCATTTACCTGTATAATAAAACGTACATATATATATTGATGTCTACGTGCAAAAAAGAGGTGTTGCCATGGTGGCCTGCTTTTCTCCCAGCTACGCGTGTTTACACGTGGGCTGGTGGGAAAAGCGGGTCCTCATGGGGAAACACCACACAGTGTTCGCAAAACATGTAGAAATGTGGGTTCGTTTTATTGACAATGTGTTTTTAATTTGGAGGGGTGTTGAAAAAAGTGTGAAAGAATTCATTATGACGCTAAATAACAATGAGGAAAATCTCATGTTCACATATCACATGAGTAAAACAGCAGTGGACTTCTTAGACGTCAAGGTTTTTCACAAAGCAGGTAAACTGGCCACCACCCTTCATAGAAAAGACACATCGGGGAACACAACCCTGCATGCCACAAGTGCCTATCCCTGTCATGTCATAGACAATATCCCCTATGGGGAGTTACTCCGCCTGAAAAGAATATGCAGTAGCGATGAGAAATTGGCTGTCTGCACTACTGAAGCACTAGACAGATTCAGAGAGCGAGGATATAAGGAAAATATATTGAAAAGAGCGGTCATTAAAATGAAACTGAGACCCAGAGAAACACTGTTCAAACCAGTGATCCCAAATATGGGGACCATGGAAGATTCGGCTGAATCTACCATCAGGTTCGTCACTGCATATAGTTGCCAGGACAGGAAGATCCGGTCCATCTTAACCAAAAGTTGGCCTATATTAAAAACAGATGCAGTGTTATCATATCATCTGCCAGATTCACCTAATATTACGTTTCGGAGGAGACCCTCCCTATGTACTCATATTTCCAATCCTTTCCCAGAACTGTCTAAAAAGAAGTCTTGGTTCCCACCCCGGCTGGGGTTTTATAAATGTACCAGTTGCAGGGCATGCAAATTTGGGGTTAACACCCAATATTATACCACTCCATTTAGCCCTACACCATTGCCAATTAAAGGAAACTACGGTTGCAAAACAGAGTATGCTGTTTATGTTCTGGCATGCACCTGTGGCCTGAGGTACGTGGGAAGTACCAGGCTTCTGATGCATGCCAGGATATTGCAGCACATTCGGGCAATCGTTAATAACGACAGCTCCAACCCGTGGCTAGACACTTTAATAGTGTACATGGGAATGATCTACAGTGTCTTAGCTACTTTGTCCTTTCCTCAGTTCCAAGACCTAGAAGGGGAGGGGACAGGGATAGGATGCGTCGGCAATTGGAATCGAAAAGGATTTTAGAATTAGATTCCAAGGTACCAAATGGGCTGAACACTACGGAAGACCTGTACCACTTCCTGTAAGGAAAGAATCCTACTTGGTATAGGTACTCGGTTATATTACAGCCCAGTCACCCCATACTATTGGCAGAATTTTGGAAAGTGCTCCTGTTTAAGCCCTCCTGTGACACAATCTATCCATGTTCAGTTTCTGTCCAACACCCAATACTTACTTAATTCATTTCCTTTTCTTAACTTTTTGCAGTGATGGATCCATGATTCTCATGCACCACACAGGTTGCACTTTAAACCCATGGGGGAGAGGAATTGTTTTCCTCCCACAAGTAGGATACACAAAGTCATTGCACAAGGGATTGCCATCAGAATTCGATGTCCCCAATGTTGGCTAATTTGTAAATATATTAGATGTGAATTGTGTTTTTATTGACATAGACTGAGTTCCTAGCAGCACTTTAATCTTATGCGTAGAGTTGCACATTGGTCAGTGAAGTTTACATTGCTATTGTATTGCAAATCCCAATGGGACCATTATAATGATGAAATGTATAAAAATCTTTTTTTAGGATGGTTTTAAGGATGTACATTATTACTTTTTAAACCATGAAATGATTCATATTCTATATACATATATATATATTTTTTTAATATTTATATGTATATTTATAGTGTCATATTTACAACTGCGATGTATATATATATTTTGCACACGTGTAACTGCACGACTGAAACGCACTTTAAAGACTTTGCTTATATAGAACCGTATAACAAGCATTGATGCAGGTATTGAAATTCTATGATATGTTCCAAATGACCATTATATTTACTAATGTGTAATGGCTGCAAACCCCCGATGTTCACATTCTGACTTTGCCTACTAGTATTTTGTTTATTTTTATTTGTCACATGGTGTGTACACGTTCAGTTAAAAAGAGGGCATTGTGGGAAAATTTCTGATGTGATCAAGGGCAACTGTCTGAAACGCGTCGTCTGCCACGCTGATGAACTCTCAGGAATAAAAATATCCTTTGCATCATCTGGGATTCGTTGGTCTTTTGTGTTTGATCGCTGAGGTACTGGTGATCCCAAGCCGACCTTTTGGAGCTGATATATATATCATCGACAGCTAGATGATGGGACCAAGTATAAAAAATGTACATCCAATCCAATCAAAAATATGCAAAAGGAATTGAAAAACATGCTGGATGAATGGCAGGAACAAAATCTTTTGGGCACTGAGGAATTAAAATACCTTTGGAAAGAAAATCCCACTATGCCAACAATATATTTTCTGCCAAAGGTGCACAAGACTCTGATTGATCCGCCAGGTAGGCCAATCGTGTCCTCATGTGATTCCATATACGAAAACATCTCCTATTATGTGGACCAATATTTAGCTCCTATGGTAAAAAATCTAACCTCAGATGTTCAAGATACTGGGGATTTCTTACGCATACTATCTGGAATTTCCTGGAATCCTGCCTTCCTACTGGTCACAATAGACGTTGTATCTCTATATACATCAATCGACACACAACAGGATTGGATGCTTGCGCTTACTTTTTGAAACAAAGGAACATGTCACAACTGGAACACTCAGCCATGTTGTTAACCCTAATCAAAACCTGCTTGAACAGTAACATTTTCCTCTTCAATCACAATATTTACCAACAATTGTGCGGATGCGCAATGGGAGTTTCCTTCTCCCCCCATTATGCAAACCTCACAATGGGTTGGTGGGAGAAGGAGATGGTATGGGGACCTGGCAATAAAGATGAATTGGAAAAAATAATGCTTTGGTCGAGATATAGCGAAGATCTATTCCTCATATGGAACGGAACGAAAACAGAATTCATGCAATATTTTTCCAAATTGAACAACAATGATGTAGGATTATCATTTACATGTAACACAAGCAAAAGCAGGATTGATTATTTGGACATAACAGTCTACATTGAGAATGATGAAATCAATACAACACTTTACAGAAAAAGTATTGCCATCAACAGCATCCTACACGCTAAGAGTTTTCATCCGAGGTCTGTAATAAATAACATTCCATTTGGAGAATTTGTGAGGATGAAAAGAAACTGCTCCAAAGAAGAAGAAGCAAATGAACAGATTGCCAAATGTGCCTCCAGACTAGAAGGAAGAGGATACAGAAAGAGAGAGCTAAACAAAAATAACCCAGGTCCCCGTAACTTTGTCTGGGTAAAACCCCCCTATTTATAGCATAAACAAAAATGTAGACAAGATCAAGTTTAAAAAAAGATCAGAGATCTTAGTACAAAAACCACAATCTAAGAAAAATACAGATGATACACCAAGACTGATCTTAAACTACAGCAAAGAGGCGCAGAAAATACGAGGATGTGTACAAAAATATTGGCCAATACTACAACAAGATGCTGATTTAAAGAAAATCTTAGGGAATGAGCCAAAATTATCGTTCAGGAAAGTACCATGAAAGCGCGAATATCTCCATAAGTTGGTAATAGGAGATAGCGATGTTAGCGACTGTTTCCAGTCGCTAACATCTTGGCACGCCCACTTTGCATGCCATTAGTGATAAATATCACTGACATGCAAAGTGGGGCCCAAGATGGTCGCTATCTCCTACTAGCTGTCGCTAACTGGTGTTAGCGACAGCTAGGTATTAGGGAGATAATTTTATCTCCGCTTTCTTGGCTTTTAAAGCCAAAAAAGCGGAGATAAACCCCCTTGATAATATGCCCCCGGGTTCTTTAGATATATATTGGCGACCCAGTTAGCTTGTGTCGTAGGTGACTGCCTAGTACGCTCAAACGGCTGCACCACTCCCATGTAAACCTTCATATGGGTGATTGCATCATAAAGGCAGAAACAAGCACGGTCCTTCATAACATCAAACATAGACGGGCATATTACCAAGCAACCACGATTGCATGAATCTGTGACACAAATGTCTCGTCCTGCACCTCTGGCGAGCACCGGCAGCAGACTGAGCCTCAACATCAAGAGTATCTGTTTGGACAAGCCACACCTAGAAGTGTCTCCCTCGCCTTATATTGTACTAGTCTCACTATTCACCATCTGGTGAAGTGAGACCACGAGAGCTGTCTCGTCTGCTACAATAATAACCTTTATGAAGCGCTGCGCCGGTGTCTAGGCGCTGTTCATCGGGTGAGGTGCATGCTAGGGGGAGGCCACGATCATGAAAGGCTTCTGCTGTGTCTTAAGAGGTTGGCGAGATGCTGCTTGCTTGCGCTGCCACAGTTCACAGGTGACCGGCCACTTCGACATGTACAGTGGGGTTGTAGGCCGTGTGTGTTGTGCGGTGCATCCTGCTTTTTCCTTCCACACCGGCTGCTTTTGAGTGGAGTGGGAGTTGTAGGCCGTGTGTGCTGTGCGGTGCATCCTGCTTTTTCCTTCCACACCGGCTGCTTTTGAGTGGAGTGGGAGTTGTAGTCCGTGTGTGCTGTGCGGTGCATCCTGCTATTTCCTTCCACACCGGCTGCTTTTGAGTGGAGTGGGTGCCGAAGGCCTTGTAGCTACCTGCTGGTGTCCCTTCTATCCACCTGGCCCACCCCCTCCCATGCATACTGTTTGCACTACTCGCCTGCGCCACTGAAATCCTTGCACTGCCCCTACCTGCCCTCCACTGCCCCTACCTGCCCTCCACTGCCCCTACCTGCCCTCCACTGCCTCTACCTGCCCTCCACTGCCCCTACCTGCCCTCCAATGCCCGTACCTGCCCTCCACTGCCCGTACCTGCCCTCCACTGCCCCTACCTGCCCTCCACTGCCTCTACCTGCCCTCCACTGCCTCTACCTGCCCTCCACTGCCCCTACCTGCCCTCCACTGCCAGGGCGTCGAGCTCTGGTGTCTGTTGCAGGGCAGAAAGGCAAATTCCCCTTCTTGCCACTACATCTTAACTGGATGGGGCTTGGAATAAACCAGATCCTTCTCTGCACCCCTCTTCTCAGTCAGTCATCTATTAAAGTTAGTGTATGACATGGGTTACTGGAGTTGTTTTTTTTCTTTACTCCTGGGTGGAGTAAACCGGAGCAATGAAATTCTGACATTTCCATTTCACTTATAATTGATGATCATAACTAACTCAGTCTCAATAACTCACTCACTAACTCTCTCACTCTCACTAACTAAATCTCACTCACTCTCACTAACTTAATAACTCTCTCTCACTAACTAACTCACTCACTAACTCTCTCACTAATTTTATCACTCTTAGTAACTCTGTTAATTTCTCACTATCTCTCACTTAGTCACTCACTAAATCTATCACTCTCACTAACTAACTAACCTTCACTCTCCTGTTATTTATACCACTCCTTTCACAATAAACACCATAAAAAGCAACGATTGGAACAGGCAGATACAAGTTGCCAGCATTCAAACATAAAAAAAACACAAATCATTGCTTCTAATTAATAGTTTTATATCATCGTCATTTTGTATCATAACTAAACTAACAAAAATGCTTCTCACACTTCTTTATTATAACATTTCAGCATACTGCAGACTTCTGCACAACACAGCTTA
Organism: Lissotriton vulgaris; assembly: GCF_964263255.1. NCBI lineage: Eukaryota > Metazoa > Chordata > Amphibia > Caudata > Salamandridae > Lissotriton > Lissotriton vulgaris. Next base: position 136,927,705 of record NC_141685.1, read on the forward strand.
AAAACAAACACAAACTCAATATCTCTGCCTTAACACTTATTAGTTCCCAAAGGCAAGACCAATTGGCTATGCCAATGCTTGTTTTGTTTATTTCAGCAGGATTACTTCTGGTGGGACGTCTAGTGTCACTTTTTGTCACTATTAAATGAGCTTCACACATTCCCTTTATTGCTGGATTTTGAGACTCTTCACAGCCTGGATCCAGAGCACAAGAAACCATGGGGCTGCTGCAGGAACCTTGCTGTCACTGGAGGGGGCGTGGCCAGTCACAAACATTTGCATACCCAGAAGCCTCTGCGGCAAACACCCGATTCATCAGTACAGGCGACACAGGCGTTTGTTTAATAGCAGAAGGAGTATTTGTAGTTGTGCACGCAAACGCATTCATGAAAGTGACCGGCACGTCACCGCTGTAAAGTCACCCTATTAGTAGAAGGTGATATTTTTATCGTGAATGCGCGAACGGTTAGAACATTTATACAGAATAATTAGCTTTAGGTTCCGCTGATCACGCGCACTTCGAGGGGCCGTGAAACGCGGAAACATTCTCAATTTTTGGAGGGTTTCTTTTCAAGAAGCTCCGTGATTGGTTGAAATGAGAGCTTCATGGGGGTCGTGTCTCCTCGGCCGTTGAGGAAAGGAGGCTCTCGCAGGCGCCACCGGAAGGTGCCACAGGGTCACGTGACGCAGAACGAGGCGCCTGCGCGAAGGAGCGGGAGGTGCAACGCTCCCTCCTGTCGCTAGAGGTCGGGAGGCTCCAGGGGAAGAGGTAGCGCGTCACCATCACTCTGCATACCCACAATCCTGTAAAGTCCACTTTAGAGATGTCGGTGCAACTGATGGATCTGACCCAGAAATGACCCCTGACAAGGACAGTCAGTGTAATTGCTTTGTATTGTTAGCAACTTTGTAGATATTTAACTATAGTTATTATTTGGTTCCATGCCTATGTGTGCACTCCACCATCCTTTTGAATGTGCATGGGAGTTGAGAGATGTGATACAATGAAAAGGGCACAGAGAGAGAGGTGGGCACAGAGAGGGAGGTGGGCTCAGAGAGGGAGAGGTGGGCACAGAGAGAGAGGTGGGCACAGAGAGGGAAGTGGGCACAGAGAGAGGTGGGCACAGAGAGGGAGGTGGGAGGGAGGTGGGCACAGAGAAAGAGGTGGGCACAGAGAAAGAGGTGGGCACAGAGAGAGAGGTGGGCACAGAGAGGGAGAGGTGGGCACAGAGAGGGAGGTGGGCTCAGAGAGAGGTGGGCACAGAGAGGGAGGTGGGAGGGAGGTGGGCACAGAGAAAGAGGTGGGCACAGAGAAAGAGGTGGGCACAGAGAGAGAGGTGGGCACAGAGAGGGAGAGGTGGGCACAGAGAGGGAGGTGGGCTCAGAGAGAGGTGGGCACAGAGAGGGAGGTGGGCACAGAGAGGGAGGTGGGCACAGAGGGAGGTGGGCACAGAGCGGGAGGTGGGCACAGAGAGGGAGGTGGGCACAGAGAGGGAGATGGGCACAGAGAAAGAGGTGGGCACAGAGAGGGAGGTGGGCACAGAGAGGGAGGTGGGCACAGAGAGGGAGGTGGGCACAGAGAGGGAGAGGTGGGCAGAGAGAGAGAGGTGGGCACAGAGAGAGAGGTGAGCACAGAGAGGGAGGTGGCACAAAGAGAGGTGGGCACAGAGAGAGAGGTGGGCACAGAGAGGGAGAGGTGGGCACAGAGAGGGAGGTGGGCACAGAGAGAGAGAGGTGGGCACAGAGAGAGAGGTGGGCACAGAGAGAGAGGTGGGCTCAGAGAGAGGTGGGCACAGAGAGGGAGGTGGGCACAGAGAGGGAGGTGGGCTCAGAGAGAGGTGGGCACAGAGAGGGAGGTGGGCACAGAGAGGGAGGTGGGCACAGAGGGAGGTGGGCACAGAGCGGGAGGTGGGCACAGAGAGGGAGGTGGGCACAGAGAGGGAGATGGGCACAGAGAAAGAGGTGGGCACAGAGAGGGAGGTGGGCACAGAGAGGGAGGTGGGCACAGAGAGGGAGGTGGGCACAGAGAGGGAGAGGTGGGCAGAGAGAGAGAGGTGGGCACAGAGAGAGAGGTGGGCTCAGAGAGAGGTGGGCACAGAGAGGGAGGTGGGCACAGAGAGGGAGGTGGGCACAGAGGGAGGTGGGCACAGAGCGGGAGGTGGGCACAGAGAGGGAGGTGGGCACAGAGAGGGAGATGGGCACAGAGAAAGAGGTGGGCACAGAGAGGGAGGTGGGCACAGAGAGGGAGGTGGGCACAGAGAGGGAGGTGGGCACAGAGAGGGAGAGGTGGGCAGAGAGAGAGAGGTGGGCACAGAGAGAGAGGTGAGCACAGAGAGGGAGGTGGCACAAAGAGAGGTGGGCACAGAGAGAGAGGTGGGCACAGAGAGGGAGAGGTGGGCACAGAGAGGGAGGTGGGCACAGAGAGAGAGAGGTGGGCACAGAGAGAGAGGTGGGCACAGAGAGAGAGGTGGGCTCAGAGAGAGGTGGGCACAGAGAGGGAGGTGGGCACAGAGAGGGAGGTGGGCTCAGAGAGAGGTGGGCACAGAGAGGGAGGTGGGCACAGAGAGGGAGGTGGGCACAGAGGGAGGTGGGCACAGAGCGGGAGGTGGGCACAGAGAGGGAGGTGGGCACAGAGAGGGAGATGGGCACAGAGAAAGAGGTGGGCACAGAGAGGGAGGTGGGCACAGAGAGGGAGGTGGGCACAGAGAGGGAGGTGGGCACAGAGAGGGAGAGGTGGGCAGAGAGAGAGAGGTGGGCACAGAGAGAGAGGTGGGCTCAGAGAGAGGTGGGCACAGAGAGGGAGGTGGGCACAGAGAGGGAGGTGGGCACAGAGGGAGGTGGGCACAGAGCGGGAGGTGGGCACAGAGAGGGAGGTGGGCACAGAGAGGGAGATGGGCACAGAGAAAGAGGTGGGCACAGAGAGGGAGGTGGGCACAGAGAGGGAGGTGGGCACAGAGAGGGAGGTGGGCACAGAGAGGGAGAGGTGGGCAGAGAGAGAGAGGTGGGCACAGAGAGAGAGGTGAGCACAGAGAGGGAGGTGGCACAAAGAGAGGTGGGCACAGAGAGAGAGGTGGGCACAGAGAGGGAGAGGTGGGCACAGAGAGGGAGGTGGGCACAGAGAGAGAGAGGTGGGCACAGAGAGAGAGGTGGGCACAGAGAGGGAGAGGTGGGCAGAGAGAGAGAGGTGGGCACAGAGAGAGAGGTGGGCACAGAGAGGGAGAGGTGGGCAGAGAGAGGGAGAGGTGGGCACAGAGAGGGAGGTGGGCACAGAGAGGGAAGTGGGCACAGAGAGGGGTGTGGGCACAGAGAGAGAGGTGGGCACAGAGAGAGAGGTGAGCACAGAGAGAGAGGTGGCACAAAGAGAGGTGGGCAGAGAGAGAGAGGTGGGCACAGAGAGGGAGGAGGGCACAGAGAGGGAGAGGTGGGCACAGAGAGAGAGGTGGGCACAGAGAGGGAGGTGGGCACAGAGAGGGGTGTGGGCACAGAGCGGGAGGTGGGCACAGAGAGAGAGGTGGGCACAGAGAGAGAGGTGGCACAAAGAGAGGTGGGCACAGAGAGGGGTGTGGGCACAGAGCGGGAGGTGGGCACAGAGAGAGAGGTGGGCACAGAGAGAGAGGTGGCACAAAGAGAGGTGGGCACAGAGAGGGAGGTGGGCACAGAGAGAGAGGTGGACACAGAGAGGGAGGTGGGAGGGAGGTGGGCACAGAGAGGGAGGTGGGCACAGAGAGAGAGGTGGGCACAGAGAGGGAGGCGGACACAGAGAGGGAGGTGGGCACAGAGAGAGAGGTGGGCACAGAGAGGGAGGTGGGCACAGAGAGGGGTGTGGGCACAGAGAGAGAGGTGGGCACAGAGCGGGAGGCGGGCACAGAGAGAGAGAGGTGGGCACAGAGAGAGAGGTGGGCACAGAGAGGGAGGTGGGCACAGAAAGAGAGGTGAGAACAGAGAGGGAGGTGGCACAAAGAGAGGTGGGCACAGAGAGAGAGGTGGGAGGGAGGTGGGCACAGAGAGGGAGGTGGGCACAGAGAGAGAGGTGGGCACAGAGAGGGAGGCGGGCACAAGAAGGAGAGGTAGGCACAAGAGAGAGAGGTGGGCACAGAGAGGGAGGTGGGCACAGAGAGGGAGGTGGGAGGGAGGTGGGCACAGAGAGAGGTGGGCACAGAGAGGGAGGTGGGCACAGAGAGAGAGGTGGGCACAGAGAGGGAGATAGGCACAGAGAGGGAGGTGGGCACAGAGAGAGGTGGACACATAGAGGGAGGTGCCACAAAGAGAGGTGGGCACAGAGAGAGAGGTGGGAGGGAGGTGGGCACAGAGAGGGAGATGGGCACAGAGAGAGAGGTGGGCACAGAGAGGGAGAGGTGGGCAGAGAGAGAGAGGTGGGCACAGAGAGGGAGGTGGGCACAGAGAGAGAGGTGGGAGGGGGTGGGCACAGAGAGGGAGAGGTGGGCACAGAGAGAGAGGTGGGCACAGAGAGGGAGGTGGGCACAGAGAGGGAGGTGGGCACAGAGAGAGGTGGGAGGGAGGTGGGCACAGAGAGAGAGGTGGGCACAGAGAGGGAGAGGTGGGCACAGAGAGAGAGGTGGGCACAGAGAGGGAGGTGGGCACAGAGAGGGGTGTGGGCACAGAGACAGAGGTGGGCACAGAGCGGGAGGTGGGCACGGAGAGGGAGGTGGGCACAGAGAGAGAGGTGGGCACAGAGAGAGAGGTGGCACAAAGAGAGGTGGGCACAGAGAGAGAGGTGGGAGGGAGGTGGGCACAGAGAGGAAGGTGGGCACAGAGAGAGAGGTGGGCACAGAGAGAGAGGTGGGCACAGAGAGGGAGGTGGGCACAGAGAGGGGTGTGGGCACAGAGAGAGGTGGGCACAGAGCGGGAGGTGGGCACAGAGAGGGAGGTGGGCACAGAGAGAGAGGTGGCACAAAGAGAGGTGGGCACAGAGAGAGAGGTGGGAGGGAGGTGGGCACAGAGAGGGTGGTGGGCACAGAGAGAGAGGTGGGCACAGAGAGGGAGGTGGGCACAGAGAGCGAGGTGAGCACAGAGAGGGAGGTGGCACAAAGAGAGGTGGGCACAGAGAGAGAGGTGGGAGGGAGGTGGGCACAGAGAGGGAGGTGGGCACAGAGAGAGAGGTGGGCACAGAGAGGGAGGCGGGCACAGAGAGGAAGGTGGGCACAGAGAGGGAGGTGGGCACAGAGAGAGAGGTGGCACAAAGAGAGGTGGGCAGAGAGAGAGAGGTGGGCACAGAGAGGGAGGTGGGCACAGAGAGGGAGGTGGGCACAGAGAGGGAGGTGGGCACAGAGAGAGAGGTGGGCACAGAGAGGGAGGTGGGCAGAGAGAGAGAGGTGGGCACAGAGAGGGAGGTGGGCACAGAGAGGGGTGTGGGCACAGAGAGAGAGGTGGGCACAGAGCGGGAGGTGGGCACAGAGAGAGAGAGGTGGGCACAGAGAGAGAGGTGGGCACAGAGAGGGAGGTGGGCACAGAGAGAGAGGTGAGCACAGAGAGGGAGGTGGCACAAAGAGAGGTGGGCACAGAGAGAGAGGTGGGAGGGAGGTGGGCACAGAGAGGGAGGTGGGCACAGAGAGAGAGGTGGGCACAGAGAGGGAGGCGGGCACAAGAAGGAGAGGTGGGCACAGAGAGGGAGGTGGGAGGGAGGTGGGCACAGAGAGAGGTGGGCACAGAGAGGGAGGTGGGCACAGAGAGAGGTGGGCACAGAGAGGGAGGTGGGCACAGAGAGGGAGGTGGGCACAGAGAGAGAGGTGGACACATAGAGGGAGGTGCCACAAAGAGAGGTGGGCACAGAGAGAGAGGTGGGAGGGAGGTGGGCACAGAGAGGGAGGTGGGAGGGAGGTGGGCACAGAGAGGGAGGTGGGCACAGAGAGAGAGGTGGGCACAGAGAGGGAGGCGGGCACAAGAAAGAGAGGTGGGCACAAGAGAGAGAGGTGGGCACAGAGAGGGAGGTGGGCACATAGAGGGAGGTGGCACAAAGAGAGGTGGGCACAGAGAGAGAGGTGGGCACAGAGAGGGAGGTGGGCACAGAGAGGGAGGTGGGCACAGAGAGGGAGGTGGCACAAAGAGAGGTGGGCACAAGAGATAGAGGTTGACACAGAGAGGGAGGTGGGCACAGAGAGGGAGGTGGCACAAAGAGAGGTGGGCACAGAGAGGGAGGTGGGCACAGAGAGGGAGATGGGAGGGAGGTGGGCACGGAGAGGGAGGTGGGAGGGAGGTGACAGAGGGGAGGTGGGCACAGAGAGAGAGGTGGGCACAGAGAGGGAGGTGGGCACAGTGAGGGAGGTGGGCACAGAGAGAGAGTCAGCAGGGGACAGGGTGGAGTGAAAGCGGGCAGAGGCAGCTGTTTCTATGCACAGGGTGGAGTGAAAGCGGGCAGAGGCAGCTGTTTCTATGCACAGGGTGGAGTGAAAGCGGGCAGAGACAGCTGTTTCTATGCACAGGGTGGAGTGAAAGCGGGCAGAGGCAGTTGTTTCTATGCACAGGGTGGAGTGAAAGCGGGCAGAGGCAGCTGTTTCTATGCACAGGGTGGAGTGAAAGCGGGCAGAGGCAGCTGTGTCTATGCACAGGGTGGAGTGAAAGCGGGCAGAGGCAGCTGTTGAGGCAGCTGTTTCTATGTACAGGGTGGAGTGAAAGCGGGCAGAGGCAGCTGTTTCTATGCACAGGGTGGAGTGAAAGCGGGCAGAGGCAGCTGTTTCTATGCACAGGGTGGAGTGAAAGCGGGCAGAGGCAGCTGTTTCTATGCACAGGGTGGAGTGAAAGCGGGCAGAGACAGCTGTTTCTATGCACAGGGTGGAGTGAAAGCGGGCAGAGGCAGCTGTTTCTATGCACAGGGTGGAGTGAAAGCGGGCAGAGACAGCTGTTTCTATGCACAGGGTGGAGTGAAAGCGGGCAGAGGCAGTTGTTTCTATGCACAGGGTGGAGTGAAAGCGGGCAGAGACAGCTGTTTCTATGCACAGGGTGGAGTGAAAGCGGGCAGAGGCAGCTGTTTCTATGCACAGGGTGGAGTGAAAGCGGGCAGAGGCAGCTGTTTCTATGCACAGGGTGGAGTGAAAGCGGGCAGAGACAGCTGTTTCTATGCACAGGGTGGAGTGAAAGCGGGCAGAGGCAGCTGTTTCTATGCACAGGGTGGAGTGAAAGCGGGCAGAGGCAGTTGTTTCTATGCACAGGGTGGAATGAAAGCGGGCAGAGGCAGCTGTTTCTATGCACAGGGTGGAGTGAAAGCGGGCAGAGGCAGCTGTGTCTATGCACAGGGTGGAGTGAAAGCGGGCAGAGGCAGCTGTTGAGGCAGCTGTTTCTATGTACAGGGTGGAGTGAAAGCGGGCAGAGGCAGCTGTTTCTATGCACAGGGTGGAGTGAAAGCGGGCAGAGGCAGCTGTTTCTATGCACAGGGTGGAGTGAAAGCGGGCAGAGGCAGCTGTTTCTATGCACAGGGTGGAGTGAAAGCGGGCAGAGGCAGCTGTTTCTATGCACAGGGTGGAGTGAAAGCGGGCAGAGACAGCTGTTTCTATGCACAGGGTGGAGTGAAAGCGGGCAGAGGCAGCTGTTTCTATGCACAGGGTGGAGTGAAAGCGGGCAGAGACAGCTGTTTCTATGCACAGGGTGGAGTGAAAGCGGGCAGAGGCAGTTGTTTCTATGCACAGGGTGGAGTGAAAGCGGGCAGAGGCAGCTGTTTCTATGCACAGGGTGGAGTGAAAGCGGGCAGAGGCAGCTGTTGAGGCAGCTGTTTCTATGTACAGGGTGGAGTGAAAGCGGGCAGAGGCAGCTGTTTCTATGCACAGGGTGGAGTGAAAGCGGGCAGAGGCAGCTGTTTCTATGCACAGGGTGGAGTGAAAGCGGGCAGAGGCAGCTGTTTCTATGCACAGGGTGGAGTGAAAGCGGGCAGAGACAGCTGTTTCTATGCACAGGGTGGAGTGAAAGCCGACAGAGGCAGCTGTTTCTATGCACAGGGCATCTGGCTGTTCCTCTTCAGATACAGCAACGGAGTGAGTCAGCCGGTCCCACCACACCCGGAGTAGTTTATAATACAATACGGATAAGCTTCGCCTCCGGGGCTTTCTCTGTAGAAGGGGCTGGCTTCATACTGTATCCAGATGTTTGTTATAACTTGCTGTAATAGGGGAAAATACAAAATGTTAGTATTTAATGAATATTTAATTAACTAATCAAGAGGCGGGCGGCCAGAGGCTCTTTGAACATGCAGGCTGCAGGGAGAGGTGGAGGCCGTGTTCTGCAGCTAACACTGCACCAAAGTTCACTTTTTCCCAGTGCATCGCGTGCAAAGCACAATGGCAGTGAGAGCCGGGACGGTCTCAGCTTGTGCAATTGCATGGGGGGCAAAAAAGAATTAAAAACAAACAGAGAGGGCAGGGAGGCCTGGCAGGGCAATGGAACTGAAGAATGTGTGAGGGAGAGAAACCGGCATGAGGCCTCCCCTTTCATCTCCACTTCATCAATTAACCCAGCTGTGCATTCATGGTAGGTAGATCAAATAAACATATTTAATAACTGCAGCAATCGACTACGCGCCCAGAGACCCACCCCGTTGTTATTATTTAGGGGATCGCATCAAAAAGATGAAGTCACATAAATTAATGTGTTTCTTCGAATAACAATTGTTTTATCCAGATTTAAGTTTATGGGACGCGGATGTCCTTTGATTGGAGATGAAAGGGGAAGCAGCTCGCTGATAATGCACCATCTGAATCTCGTATTCGAACTCAGCCTTTGAACCGCCACCGGACTGATGAATTTAGAAACACTTAAATGAAGAATCCTACTAAAGCTTCACATACAGTTTTTATTCACGCTAATGCTATAAAGAGAGTCGGCTTCGTAAATGAACGAACAAGTGAATTGGGATTATTAGATCTTTGAGATCATCAACGCCCCTTTACCTATACTTTATATGTTGTGTTAACCCACTCACACACTTGTTGCTCGTATCAATATCTCTGCCTCAGAACCCCCTTCTCAGAGAAGGTCTGTCTGTGTGGCTGCCGGCTGCAATACTGTGACCCCCTCACACCTGTGACGGAGGCTGCATTACTGTGACCACCCTCACACCTCTGATGGAGGCTGAATTTCTGTGACCCCCCTCACACCTGTGACGGAGGCTGCATTACTGTGACCCCCTCACACCTGTGATGGAGGCTGCATTACTGTGACCCCCCTCACACCTGTGACGGAGGCTGCATTACTGTGACCCCCTCACACCTCTGACGGAGGCTGCATTACTGTGACCCCCCTCACACCTGTGACGGAGGCTGCATTACTGTGACCCCCCTCACACCAGTGACGGAGGCTGCATTACTGTGCCCCCCCTCACACCTGTGACGGAGGCTGCATTACTGTGACCCCCCTCACACCTGTGACAGAGGCTGCATTACTGTGACCCCCTCACACCTGTGACTGAGGCTGCATTACTGTGACCCCCCTCACACCTGTGATGGAGGCTGAATTACTGTGACCCCCCTCACACCTGTGACGGAGGCTGCATTACTGTGACCCCCTCACACCTGTGATGGAGGCTATATTACTGTGACCCCCTCACACCTGTGATGGAGGCTGCATTACTGTGACCCCCCTCACACCTGTGATGGAGGCTGCATTACTGTGACCCCCTCACACCTGTGACGGAGGCTGCATTACTGTGCCCCCTCACACCTGTGAGGGAGGCTGCATTACTGTGACCCCCTCACACCTGTGACGGAGGCTGCATTACTGTGACCCCCTCACACCGGTGACGGAGGCTGCATTACTGTGACCCCCTCACACCTGTGACGGAGGCTGTATTACTGTGACCCCCCCTCAAACCAGTGACGGAGGCTGCATTACTGTGACCCCCTCACACCTGTGACGGAGGCTGCATTACTGTGACCCCTCACACCTGTGACGGAGGCTGCATTACTATGACACCCCCTCACACCTGTGATGGAGGCTGCATTACTGTGACCCCCTCACACCTGTGACGGAGGCTGCATTACTGTGACCCCCTCACACCTGTGACGGAGGCTGAATTACTGTGACCCCCCTCACACCTGTGATGGAGGCGGCATTACTGTGACCCCCTCACACCTGTGACGGAGGCTGCATTACTGTGACCCCTTCACACCTGTGACAAAGGCTGCATTACTATGACACCCCCTCACACCTGTGATGGAGGCTGCATTACTGTGACCCCCTCAAACCTGTGACGGAGGCTGCATTACTGTGACCCCCTCACACCTGTGACGGAGGCTGCATTACTGTGACCCCCCTCACACCTGTGACGGAGGCTGTATTACTGTGACCCCCTCACACCTGTGACGGAGGCTGCATTACTGTGACCCCCCTCACACCTGTGATGGAGGCTGCATTACTGTGACCCCCTCACACCTGTGACGGAGGCTGCATTACTGTGACCCCCTCACACCTGTGATGGAGGCTGAATTACTGTGACCCCCTCACACCTGTGACGGAGGCTGCATTACGGTGACCCCCTCACACCTGTGACGGAGGCTGCATTACTGTGACCCCACCTCACACCTGTGATGGAGGCTGCATTACTGTGACCCCCCTCACACCTGTGACGGAGGCTGCATTACTGTGACCCCCTCACACCTGTGACGGAGGCTGCATTACTGTGACCCCCTCACACCTGTGACGGAGGCTGCATTACTGTGACCCCCTCACACCTGTGATGGAGGCTGCATTACTGTGACCCCCTCACACCTGTGACGGAGGCTGCATTACTGTGACCCCCCTCACACCTTTGATGAAGGCTGCATTACTGTGACCCCCCTCACACCTGTGACGAGGCTGCATTACTGTGACCCCACTCACACCTGTGATGGAGGCTGCATTACTGTGACCCCTCACACCTGTGACGGAGGCTGCATTACTGTGACCCCCCTCACACCTGTGATGGAGGCTGCAGTACTGTGACCCCCCTCACACCTGTGATTGAGGCTGCATTACTGTGACCCCCTCACACCTGTGACGGAGGCTGCATTACTGTGATCCCCCTCACACCTGTGATGGAGGCGGCATTACTGTGACCCCCTCACACCTGTGACGGAGGCTGCATTACTGTGACCCCTTCACACCTGTGACAAAGGCTGCATTACTATGACACCCCCTCACACCTGTGATGGAGGCTGCATTACTGTGACCCCCTCAAACCTGTGACGGAGGCTGCATTACTGTGACCCCCTCACACCTGTGACGGAGGCTGCATTACTGTGACCCCCCTCACACCTGTGATGGAGGCTGTATTACTGTGACCCCCTCACACCTGTGACGGAGGCTGCATTACTGTGACCCCCCTCACACCTGTGATGGAGGCTGCATTACTGTGACCCCCTCACACCTGTGACGGAGGCTGCATTACTGTGACCCCCTCACACCTGTGATGGAGGCTGAATTACTGTGACCCCCTCACACCTGTGACGGAGGCTGCATTACGGTGACCCCCTCACACCTGTGACGGAGGCTGCATTACTGTGACCCCACCTCACACCTGTGATGGAGGCTGCATTACTGTGACCCCCCTCACACCTGTGACGGAGGCTGCATTACTGTGACCCCCTCACACCTGTGACGGAGGCTGCATTACTGTGACCCCCTCACACCTGTGACGGAGGCTGCATTACTGTGACCCCCTCACACCTGTGATGGAGGCTGCATTACTGTGACCCCCTCACACCTGTGACGGAGGCTGCATTACTGTGACCCCCCTCACACCTTTGATGAAGGCTGCATTACTGTGACCCCCCTCACACCTGTGACGAGGCTGCATTACTGTGACCCCACTCACACCTGTGATGGAGGCTGCATTACTGTGACCCCTCACACCTGTGACGGAGGCTGCATTACTGTGACCCCCCTCACACCTGTGATGGAGGCTGCAGTACTGTGACCCCCCTCACACCTGTGATTGAGGCTGCATTACTGTGACCCCCTCACACCTGTGACGGAGGCTGCATTACTATGACACCCCCTCACACCTGTGATGGAGGCTGCATTACTGTGACCCCCTCACACCTGTGATGGAGGCTGCATTACTGTGACCCCCTCACACCTGTGACGGAGGCTGCATTACTATGACACCCCCTCACACCTGTGATGGAGGCTGCATTACTGTGACCCCCTCACACCTGTGATGGAGGCTGCATTACTGTGACCCCCTCACACCTGTGACGGAGGCTGCATTACTGTGACCCCCTCACACCTGTGACGGAGGCTGAATTACTGTGACCCCCCTCACACCTGCAGTAATGCAGCCTCCATCACAGGTGTGACGGAGGCGGCATTACTGTGACCCCCTCACACCTGTGATGGAGGCTGCATTACTGTGACCCCTTCACACCTGTGACAGAGGCTGCATTACTATGACACCCCCTCACACCTGTGATGGAGGCTGCATTACTGTGACCCCCTCACACCTGTGACGGAGGCTGCATTACTGTGACCCCCTCACACCAGTGACGGAGGCTGCATTACTGTGACCCCCTCACACCTGTGACGGAGGCTGCATTACTGTGACCACCTCACACCTGTGACGGAGGCTGCATTACTGTGACCCCCTCACATCTGTGACGGAGGCTGTATTACTGTGACCCCCCCTCAAACCAGTGACGGAGGCTGCATTACTGTGACCCCCTCATACCTGTGACGGAGGCTGCATTACTGTGACCCCCTCACACCTGTGACGGAGGCTGTATTACTATGACACCCCCTCACACCTGTGATGGAGGCTGCATTACTGTGACCCCCTCACACCTGTGACGGAGGCTGCATTACTGTGACCCCCTCACACCTGTGACGGAGGCTGAATTACTGTGACCCCCCTCACACCTGTGATGGAGGCGGCATTACTGTGACCCCCTCACACCTGTGACGGAGGCTGCATTACTGTGACCCCTTCACACCTGTGACAGAGGCTGCATTACTATGACACCCCCTCACACCTGTGATGGAGGCTGCATTACTGTGACCCCCTCACACCTGTGACGGAGGCTGCATTACTGTGACCTCCTCACACCTGTGACGGAGGCTGCATTACTGTGACCCCCTCACACCTGTGATGGAGGCTGCATTACTGTGACCCCCTCACACCTGTGACGGAGGCTGCATTACTGTGACCCCCTCACACCTGTGACGGAGGCTGCATTACTGTGACCCCCCTCACACCTCTGACAGAGGCTGCATTACTGTGACCCCCTCCCACCTGACAGAGGCTGCATTACTGTGACCCCCCTCACACCTGTGATGGAGGCTGCATTACTGTGACCCCCTCACACCTGTGACTAAGGCTGCATTACTGTGACCCCCCTCACACCTGTGATGGAGGCTGCATTACTGTGACCCCCCTCACACCTGTGATGGAGGCTGCATTACTGTGAACCCCTCACACCTGTGACGGAGGCTGCATTACTGTGACGCCCCTCACACCTGTGATGGAGGCTGCAGTACTGTGACCCACCTCACACCTGTGATGGAGGCTGCATTACTGTGACCCCCCTCACACCTGTGACGGAGGCTGCATTACTGTGACCTCCTCACCCCTGAGATGGAGGCTGCATTACTGTGACCCCCTCACACCTGTGATGGAGGCTGCATTACTGTGACCCCCTCACACCTGTGACGGAGGCTGCATTACTGTAACCCCCCCTCACACCTGTGATGGAGGCTGCATTACTGTGACCCCCCTCACACCTGTGACGGAGGCTGCATTACTGTGACCCCCTCACACCTGTGATGGAGGCTGCATTTTTATGACACCCCCTCATACCTGTGACGGAGGCTGCATTACTGTGACCCCCTCACACCTGTGACGGAGGCTGCATTACTGTGACCCCCTCACACCTGTGATGGAGGCTGCATTACTGTGACCCCCTCACACCTGTGACGGAGGCTGCATTACTGTGACCCCCTCACACCTGTGACAGAGGCTGAATTACTGTGACCCCCCTCACACCTGTGATGGAGGCTGCATTACTGTGACCCCCTCACACCTGTGACGGAGGCTGAATTACTGTGACCCCCCTCACACCTGTGATGGAGGCTGCATTACTGTGACCCCCCTCACACCTGTGACGGAGGCTGTATTACTGTGACCCCCTCACACCTGTGACGGAGGCTGCATTACTGTGACCCCCCTCACACCTGTGATGGAGGCTGCATTACTGTGACCCCCTCACACCTGTGATGGAGGCTGCATTACTGTGACCCCCTCACACCTGTGATGGGGGCTGAATTACTGTGACCCCCCTCACACCTGTGACGGAGGCTACATTTTTGTGACCCCCTCACACCTGTGACGGAGGCTGCATTACTGTGACCCCCCTCACACCTGTGACGGAGGCTGCATTACTGTGACCCCCCTCACACCTGTGACGGAGGCTGAATTACTGTGACCCCCCTCACACCTGTGACGGAGGCTGAATTACTGTGACCCCCTCACACCTGTGACGGAGGCTGCATTACTGTGACCCCCTCACACCTGTGACGGAGGCTGCATTACTGTGACCCCCTCACACCTGTGATGGAGGCTGCATTACTGTGACCTCCTCAAACCTGTGATGGAGGCTGCATTACTGTGATACCCCCTCACACCTGTGATGGAGGCTGCATTACTGTGACACCGCCTCACCACTGAGATGGAGGCTGCATTACTGTGACCCCCTCACACCTGTGACGGAGGCTGCATTACTGTGACACCCCCTCACACCTGTGACGGAGGCTGCATTACTGTGACACCCTCACCCCTGAGATGGAGGCTGGGAGTCCCAGAGAGCCGTAGTGCCACAGGGTGTGGATGCTATAGAGGTCTGCCATGTCAGCTGCCTCCAGCCCAACCGAACATCTCTCTGGGGTCCAGTGTCGCCAGTACAGCTAATTAGCAGAGAGCAGATACATGCGAAAGAGAGAAAGGACTACAGCTGTTCTTGTTCACTAAAGGACACAAACATACGCTCAGACTCCGCTTTCTCTGTCGCACTAAGGGGCATATTATCAACAACTAGCGATATTTATCGCTAACTGAGCTTAGTGGTTGTTTTTTTATCGCGTTGCATCGTTGGATTTTATCGCAGAGATAACGTGCTATTAGCAACGTTTATCTCAAATGCGATAAAATATCCGGCGATAGCTGCTTAATGCGTGAATATCGCTGGAAATCCAGCGATATTCAGGCATTAACGGCAATAGGGACTTAACCTGAAAATCCAACTCCCATTGAATAAACAGGTTAAGAAGTGGTCTGAGCAGGTGTTAGTTTTCAACGATATTCGCGCTTAGCGCACATTTTTTCATCGCTACGCCTGCGTTGATAATAGGCGATAGTGATGTTAGCGACTGGTTTCAGTCTCTAACAGGTTGGGTACGCCCACTTTGCATGTCATTAGCGATAAATATCGCTGACATGCAAAGCGAGCCCCAAACCACTAGCTATCGCCTCAAAACTGTCGCTAACTGATGCTAGCGACAGCTTGCTAATAGGGTGATGAAATTATCGCTGCTTTGCGGCTGAATTAGCTGCAAAAGCGGCAATAATTTCATATCGCCCACCTTGATAATATGCCCCTAACTTTTAGTCATGCTGAACAGTAAGCACACTGGTGTATAACATGGCTAAAATATATTGGCAAAGCCAAAAGCTCTTGCGTCAGTAAGACATATTGCCTTTGCTAGTGCTTGTTTAATTTTAAATAGAATGTATTATATTTTACGTGGTTTGTATTTTGCATAGCAAATAATTTCAGGGCTTGGCTCGTTCACAGGTTCTACGGTCCTTAATTTGTTGGCTCGTCCACCTCTGCTCATATTATCGACTCCAGAAACATTAACGCTTTAGTACGTTTGTAGTGTTGGGAGGAAAACACTGTAACAATACAAAGATGCACGCTTTCGTCTTGCTAGTTATATTAAGATGATTGCAGCAAGCCTATTAAAAATGAACCATTTAGGAGGATGGTAACTTTTGGCTTCTGGGTTTCACAAAGATCTCTGCAAAAGACAATAAGATTCTCTGGACTATCTTATATTTTTTTTCAGAGTTTAATATAGCGCGAACTTGACCCGAACCGGGTATCCAGTGGCGGTTTCTCGTCTAGGGCGTTGGGGCTCCGCCCCCTTTACTTTCGCCCCCATCACTATCTCCAAATTAATTTGAAACCAAACTCATTGTTAATTTATTTTTGGGCTTTCCACGCTGCATTCATTTACAAAAAGCATTCATTTTTTTTCTTTCTGGGGCCAGGAGCCGGGACTGCTGCACACTTCTAATTTTCAATTCACCGTTAATCACGCTGAATGACACTTCGTGCCTGGGCGGTCGCAATTTCCACTAGTTGCCGGGCGGATGGTTTCGCAGCCCTGAGGCCTGTGAGGTCATCAGCTCGGTAAACACATAGCATTGAGGGCCGGGCTCCACCCCCCGAGGACGTCCAAGTCAAATTTCCCCCGGGCGTTTTAGATTGAAGCCCCGCAGTGCTAGGGCTTCATGTCACTCAGGGAAGTGAGAGCACAGTCACCGCCACCCTTTCCCAACTCGTCACAGGGTCGGTCCCACCCTGTGACGAGTTGGGAGAGGGCAGGGAAAAGGCAGCAGTCTGCAGAAATGAATGCTGGCTGGAGCAATCTTCATTTTAATTCACAGTTGTATAAAGTCCCAAATTGAAAGAGCTGTGAATATCCAAAGTATACCTTTAAAAATTGTATTACAAACGATAATAAAGAATATGCGCAAAGAGATTTAGGGCCCGATGTAGGTAAATCCCATTTACCGATTTAGAAATACCGAATCTTACCGATTCGGTATTTCAAAATCGGTAAATGGGATGTAGGTCCCAACATCTGGATTCGTTACCGAATCCTTAACAATTCTTTAATTACCGATTCGGTAAATACCGAATCGGTAATGCCCATTCATTCCTATGGGCTTTGAAGCCCATAGGAATGATTAGGCATTACCGATTCGGTATTTACCGAATCGGTAATTAAAGAATTCACAAGGGTGCAGGGGGTGTCACTTTGACACCCTCTAGCACCCCCAAAACGGGCATGTGTGCAATGTGGCACACAGACATGCCCTAAGGGCACGTCTGTCTGTCACATGGCACATGTGTACATGCACAGATGTGCATGTACACAGGAATCGGTATTTTACCATGGATTTGTATTCCATGGTAAAATACCGATTCTGTAAGCCATTTGCCAAAGGTAAATTTTCTACCTACATTGCTTTTTCGGTAATTTTAACGAATCGGTAAATATTACCGATTCGGTAATTATTTTACCGATTCGGTACATATTACCGAATCGGTAAATATACCGATTCGGTAATGATACCGATTCGGTAAAATTACCGAAAATGTGCCCCTACATCTCGGTAGCCCTTTACCGATCGGAAACGGCCGAAAATCGGTATTTTCGGCCGATTCGGATCGGTAAAGGGCTACCTACATCGGGCCCTTAGTGTCAAATAAAACAAGTATTTCCAAATTTTGTGTTTTGTGATATAAAATCAGACCTAGTGCAAACCTTTTTTAAAATATAAGTTTCTATCAGAAGGACGGCACTTTTACATTTACATTTCTTTCAGGGCGCAGACACCCTGGCTTGTTTCTCCCTGCCTCCCACATCATGGCGTCGAAATACTGGCGGCACCTTATCGGCACCTCAAGGTCGGCACTAACTGTTCAGGAGTCGTGCTGGTTGTTTTATTAAAGCAAAAAGTGGGGGGAACTGTTTATGTAAAATTAGAAAAAGGCTCTTCAAGTCGTTCCCCAAATAGATTCACCTCTCCAACCACTGCCACTTTCAGCTTTTAGCTCGGCGTCTTGCAAGGCTTACCAAAGCCACCAAGTTCCAAAAGCCGTCCCTGGTTTCTCTTTCTAACCTCTCACAGCCTTCCTCTAAACCGCACCATGAATATTGGAAGAACAAACACCACACGTTTTCAAAATAACTAACAGGATCAAGGCATTGATTATCATGTTTTGAAGAAGTGCGTCGAAGTACTTCACGAGTCGGCAGAGTGATGACAAACGGAGGAAGGACAAGAGAAACGGAAGTGAGGGGCAGGCCGGGAGGAAGTCAGGCAAAATAGTGTGCTAATTGAGTCAGCCAATCCCAGGAAAAATAAGCATTTATAAATGCAATAGGACTCATATTTACACAAGCCCTATTTCATTTTTTAAAAAAAAGTTTGGGAGTCGAAAAAGGCACAAACAGGAGGGGCGAGGGGAGGGGTACAGGAGGTTGAAAAGTGACGGACTGCAGGAGAGGGGGGAAAACAAGGAAAAATTGCATTACGGTAAAGGGACTGATAGCCTCGGAAGGCTACAAATGGCAACATGACCGTTAAGAGGAGGGACTAAGAATGGGAAAAAAACGAGAACACTGCATTTATGATGTAACCCAATCAAAACATGGGTGTAGAGTGGGTGGAGCTTAAACTAAGCTTACCCAATATAGTGTATACAGCATGCCTCACAGAGCGATGGCAGTGCGTTGCACAGTAGCGCTATACGCGAGACCTAAAAAGCATTGGTATAATCTATAGGTGTCATTGTTGGGGCATTGATGATCCAAAAGCTTCGTTCCATATATGTTGGATAATTAATAAGCGTTATTAAAGAAAAATGCGACATTTCGTTGTTGGCAAGAACACAAGGAGAAGTTTGTAGCAATCAAGAATAAGGTTGTAAATGCGCCATGTTTGAAGTTGTTTGTAATAGGGGTGGATTTAGGTAGGTTCACCTAGTCTGGGGTCTAGCTGGGAGGACTGACTCCGATCCCCAACACTTGAAGATGCTGGGACTGCACTCCTTGGCTTATCTGAGACCAGGCTGCGCACCGACGAGTGGAGGGAGGAGGGGTCCAGGGAGAACTCGGGGAAGGCCAACTAAGGGGCTGGGACTCGTATCTGGTGAGGCTGCGCTACCGGGGAAAGCCAAACTTGAGGGGCACCTGCATCATCCGGACGACTGGTCACTGCACATAGCTGTAGCGACGAAAGGACCGAGGGCGGCTCCAATTTTACCGCAATCAGGAGCCCGACGGCCGGCTGGGCTCCCCCACCTCTGAGGGAATCTCGCACCTGAGCCTGGAACCCGTGTGACGCACGTCCACCCGCCCGCCACCCCTGCCTGCTGCGACGACTCCACCTCGGGCCCCTACTGCCCTACACCCGCAGGACTAGACTGCCCAGTGTCGGAAGAATAGCGCTCCATCGCCGGATTCCCCCCCCACTGTAAAATCGAGTGCCCGTCCGTTGCCTCCCACCCGAGCTCCACACGACCAGGAGCTCAACAGTGAGTGTCGGGACAACAGACCGAGTGCTACCGAATTGAACGGGGGTTTCTTATTTCACCATTCCTAGCCGGGCACCTTCTCTCTCTCCCTCACTCTTAACAATGATGGCTGTGCAGTGGCTGGCCAAACAAGCACATACACAGGAAACTATTTCTCCCTGGGAGATGGCACCAGCATGGAGCGTGTTAGACCTGTCAGCGCTAAGGTGGTGTTACCCAGTTTTATTTTGTCCCTTTTGCTTTATTTTTGCCACAGTCTTTTGTTGGACCTAGGTCTCTGGGCACCTTACCACTGCCAAACAGTGTTGAGGTACAGGTGCTCTCTCCCAACAACATGGCTGCCACAGGCCCCTGCTACTGCGGAGTGGCCTCTGTAGACACGCACTAGTAGTTAGGAGCAGGCTGGGACATCATGTTACAGTATCACTGCCATCCTGCCTTTTTGTTCCATAGCTTAATATGTGGAAGCTCCTGGACCTTCCAGCCATGGGAGGGGTTACGCGTTGCCGCCTTTAGAGGGTCACCTGACCTAGGGGTATAAGAGTAAAGGAGGTAAACCTAACTGTCCGTTGGGGCACCACTGGACCTGGGGGAACCTCTGCAGGAGTACAGGCGGTTGGGCCTAGAGGTGGAACCTACAAAACTGGGACTTGACTGGGCCTAGGCTGTATTCCCAGCGCTATTTTGTCTAGAACTGTTGCTGGCTGACAATGCCTGGAAGAACTGTCCGGCCCCCCTGTAGTGTAGTTCCTATATTTTCAATAGGCTCTGCGCATTGGAATAATATAAACAGCAGTGTAGACGTAGGACTGAGGTCGACTAGGTCTCTACTGACTATATTAGACTTAATTAGTTTTGCCAGCTAGCTCGGAGGTCACTAGCCACTTTCTCGAATGTTCAGGAAAAAGTTAACTCTCTTGATTTAGACAAGAAGGGATTAGTTTCTGACAACCGCATAAACATGACAACTTTGCCCCCTCAGAATAAAGAATGTATCTCTAGAGTCGTGTGAAAACAATAGACGCTTATTTCACTCAGTCAATCATGCGTACTTAGTTTCACCAGAGTGCAGAGAAATAGAGAGACGGGCGTTTTCAATAAAAGTTGTTATTTATTTAGCAGTCTTCTTTCTCATGCAAGAGAAATGAATTGCCACAATTGCAATACTCATCATGAAGTAAAGTGCGTACAGTAAAAGGAGTATTATAAAATAATACTGTAAAAGCATTGATATGGTTTCTTAGCCATATGATACTTTAAAACAGATAAAATGTATATATACATAAAAACACTGACTAACGTACTCAACTGGTGCTTCTAAGATACGCCTACCCGGTGTACCTGACCTAAGCCTAATACGTGGGAAGGAGTAAGTAAGTTGTAGTTTAAGTTAAGTTGTTTTTTTGCCAAGGAATCTGAATCAAGAATTCTCTTAAGGGTTTAGTCAGCTCCGTACCTTGGTAATAGAATGTAGGAGGTCTTGTATCTCTCTCTCAGGACTCGATTTCCCAGCAACCCGCAAGGGTGACTGGAAACACCGGAGCTGGATTTTCTCTGCTGGAGAAAAAGACAGCGTCTTTCTCAGTGCGTCAAAAGCGAGGGGCGGCTTCCTTCGGCTCTCGCATTAGCTGGGCTTCGGGCAAGTAGATAAATGCTCTGCTCCAAACCACTGTGTGTTTGCTTAAGGCAACATTGGTATATTTATACCTGAAAGGTGCCGGGTTTGACGTAAGGTTGGACATAAGACGTCACTAAGAAGTAACAGTTGTTTCTGGACTCCAGGAGTTCTTGTGCAAATCAAAACAAGAGCAGGGGGATTTCCCGGGCTGCTGGAGGCTTGGTTTGTTTAAAGAACGCGTTGTACTTTCTAGGAGTCTAAGGGAGTAGCCTTGCCGTATTTGGACTGCATGGGCTATTACTAAATATGGATATGATTCTTATGCCTTTATAAGGATATTATTTATTATAACCATACAAGGGCATAAATCGGGAATATCGAATTAGGGTCCTAGATAGAAACACAACACCCACTCCACGTATTAATGTCCATCATTACTAAAAACTAAGCAATATTAAACATATAACGATGCATGTGTGTTTTCCAACCAACCCCAAAATACATAATTTGCATTTGAAATGGTATATGGTAAATGCACGAAAATGAGTATTGGTACTGTACGTCTTTCAAGCAGTGGTATCATTCAGTTAAATGCATATATATATCAGCTGAATGAATTGCGAAAATTACACATGAAACGGCTCTGTATACAGAAAAGAAGGTCGAGACCATTTCATCACATATATATACAATACTGTACATGTGCTAGAGGCTGAGGTAAAGTATTGTCTCTAGTATCTCTAAAAATAGAAGCTCTGTTCTCTAAGAATAGTTCTACTTTAAGCAGAGTACCATGTTCCAGAAAAAGGGTAAATATTTTGGAAGTGAAAAAAAATAATTTCGCTTTCAGGGGAAAAAATAGTTCAAATTTTTTTCAGGGGCTGTGTTTATCAAAAACTGAAGGCCGAATTCAGAGTTCAGGGAACGCTGTGTGCTTGTTGTTTTAAAAAGGTATTCTCGTTGTTCAGGGGGGGAAATCATATCAGACAGGCTTGCAAAAAATTGGTCTACAACATCAGGTGAAAGATCGACCAAGTTTGAAAATGCTGAAACAGTGCATATGAGAGTGTGATTGCTATAATCGATGTTTGGATCAGCAATGCTCACAGAAGGTTGTACCCGTTTGGTGCTGCTTTCCTCTCGTACTTCACCGCCACCTACTCGTAGTGGTGAAGTCTCAACGAATGTCGTCATCAGAATAGGTAGCCGCTGGGGACAACACGTTGCATGAGTCGGTACCGGACCTAGCAAAGTATCGATATCCATTGGTACTGCTGATGGTAGTGTAAGACAGACGTCCAACGCGCATTCTTCTCCGCATAGCAGACATCGAAGCACAGGTAAGATGCAATCTGGCCAGATTGCTCTGCATGAAAGAAACCAAGTTGTACTTAGATTTCTTAGCCGGGCTAATCCGAGGACTTTAGTGATGCGGTCTCGATAGCGTATAGGTAGGATCGTTTCTCCCATCGTTGCTGGAGTCTTGTCTGTGGCTTGGCTTGCCATATCGGAGCAGAGTAAAACACTATGAAGAGGGAGAAAAATGCACCTCCTTTTTGCTTAGGAGAAAAACACAAGTTCACAAAGAAATTCAGGAGCTGATAGACGAGGAAGCGGAAAGTCAGGAAGGGACAGAAAAATGTAGACAAGTGGCAAGAATGTTTTATGAAAAACTGTACCAAAGCGGAAATGAAAGCCAGGATTTAATTTCACAACATGTTGACCTCATTGAAAACTGTTTGTCATCTAATGAACGTGATTTTATGAAGAAAGAGCTCACAGGGGAAGAGTTCTTGCAAGCTCTACAGAAATGTAACTAGCTATCTAGCCCCTGGGTGGATGGGCTTCCATGGGATTTCTACAAAGTTTGCTGGCCTACCATAGCCACCGATGTAATAGAAATGTTTAATAAATGTGTATGGAACAACTCCACCCCAGACAGTTTTTGTCATGGAATAATATCTCTGATACACAAAAAAGGACCAGAAAGAAACATTGGTAACTGGAGACCAATCTCCCTTTTAAAGGTGGACTACAAGCTTTTCACAAAGGTTCTAGCCAACAGATGAAGAAAGTATTACAAACCGTAATACACGAAGATCAAACCTGCGCAGTCCCAGGCAGACAAATCTGGGACAACCTTATAACACTGAGGGACACAATCTGGTCAGCCAAAGACAGGAAAGAAGCAGTCGGCATCCTTGCAATAGACTTCAATAAAGCCTTTGACAGAGCAGCACACACTTTCCCCCTACGTCTTCATACACTCAATTGAAATGCTATATACAAATGCAACTAGCTGTGTAAATATAAATGGATCACTGTGTAACCACTTTTGCATCCAGACAGGAGTACGTCAAGACTGCTCTATCCCCAGCCCTCTTTATATGTGCCATGGAACCTTTACTGATACAAATCAGAAAAGACAAACTCATCAGAGGGACACTATTACCAGGAGCCAAAGGGCTGGAGGCCAAATGCATTGCTTACATGGACAACCTCACAGTAATCTGCAAAACACCACAAGCAGTGAGGAGAACTATTTTGCATGTACAAATCTTCGGCCAAGCATCCGGACTAACCCTAAATGAGGAGAAAACAACAGTTCTCACCAAGGGCCAATGGGACAACCTAACCAAGCTACCAGTCAAGACCACCACAGAGCCCACGAAAATCTTAGGTATCCACTTCTCCCAAGACACAAAGGGGGACAAAAACTGGCAACAAGCAACAAAAAAAGTCACAACAAAACTAGACCTCTGGCGCACAAGAAAGCTAACCCTGGAAGAGAAGATCTTGGTCACAAAAGCAGTTATACTACCAATCCCTTTATACATAGCTGTGGTTTCCCTCCAACCAAAGCCATGCCACAAAAACTGAACAGGCTACTTTTCACCTTTCTTTGGAACTCTACCGCAGAAAAACTGAAAAGAGAACTCATCGGCAAATCCCACGACAAAGGAGGGAGGAAAATGCCAGGTGTCGCAGACTTTTTGCTCACTAAATATTTCATGCTATGCTACCGAAGCCTGCACAGCAAGAACCCAAAAAATGTGTTGCGTGCTTATCTAGGTTCCTGATCGATACTGTGACCTTATGCCCCTATTCGGCTATAAATCCATTTATTCCCTATATTGGCATAACAAACCCTCGAAAAATGGTTTAAACTGGTCAATACAGAGCCCGCCCCTTCCGTAGAAGGTCACCCTGTACCCGTATTCCCCAGCCACGTGAATCATGTCACCTGCTCTGAATACGTCCGCGGCACGCCTCACGTATGAGTGGCCCACGACCCATACCTCCTTTTCACAGCCGGTGATGTCTGACCGCTGGCCCCCGGGTGTTGGGTCGACTGCACAGTCCGCCCCGCCTCGTAGGCTCGCGCAACTAAAAACACAAAAAAAAACAGGAAGCGTGAGTACATCATTACAGCTTCACAACATGTGCAACCGCACATACCTTTTATAACAATTCGAGGACCAACGCCCCAATTGCTTCACTTTTTCCACACTCAGACCCCTGGCTGTAGCCTCTGTAGCAGCCCCTATCCTAAAGGAATGGGTCCCAAACTCGCCGGGGTTCAAGCCCGCGGCCGCAATCGACATCGCAAGCACCCGCTGAAACTGAAACCTCGTCAGTGGGGTGGCGTCAGCGTGTCTCAACAATGTCCCTCCCCATGATGCCACCCTTTGCGCTAAATATTCCTCTACGCAAACCACAGGACACATGGAAGACCCGGTGACCCTTTGTATGATTATGCAGTCCCCAATGGCCCCCTGATCGGTTTTGGACCTGACAAACGAGACAGTCATTGTCTCCCCTTTGACCTGTATGTGCTCTCGGCACAGCCCCCCCATCGTATCCTGCTTGTTCTTTGCCACCAGCTCGCTCACCCGCATAGCCCCATGAAATGCTAGCACAAAAGAGGCTCGGAATAGCACTGATTCATACTGTGATGAACACGTCGCAGGGAGTACGGATACTAACAGGGCTAACCTATCCAGACCTATCGGGTGCCTCAAATCTGTTCTGCGACCCTCAAGGCGTTGCCACCCACGCAGCGCTCTCTGAACTATGAAAGACGCTGTTGGGTCCTGGATCCCATGGGCCCTCGCCATAAAGGAAATGGCGGCCCGATGCCTCTGGGCCGTGGCCACTGACTTGCCTGCCTGATGTAAAGACAGCAAAAATTTTACGACAAGCTCCTCCTGACCCCAAAGCTCCCCCCTAGCAGAACCCAAAAAGGACCAATAGGAACGGAACGCCCCTTCGTATGCCTTCCTCGTCCTGGGCGCTAAACTCTCTCCCACAAGGTTTTGTAGTTCGGGGCACCGAGAGACCAGAGAGCTTCGGGAAAGGGTGCCGCCACCGTGTCCGCTGTGGGCAGAAAACCCCAAAAGGCCTGCATACGGAAACGAGAAAGCGCATCAGCCGCTTGATTCTGTACCCGCGGGACATGTCTTGCCCTAAAGAGCACATTCAACTGCATGCATAGTAACACAATTTCTTTAAGCAGTCTCAGCATCCATTTGCAGCGTGCTGCCTGGCTATTGATACACTCAACCACGGTCATGTTGTCAGACCAAAAAACCACAGAGTGATCCCGGAACCCCTCAGGCCAAGCTTTCAGGGCCACCAAAATAGGAAAAAGTTCAAGAAATGCAATGTTCTTTGTCAAGCCGCCCTCGTGCCACCATGACGGCCATTTTTGAGCCGACCATTGTGTGCCGAATATGGCCCCAAAACCTATACTCCCCGCCGAATCCGTCCACAGCCCCAGCTCCTCTGAGGACACCGCTGGTTTATTCCAGACTATTCGACCATTGAAATCTGCCAGAAATGCCAACCAAATGCGCATGTCCTGACGAACCTCTGCCGAGAGCCTCGTGTGGTGATGACCCTCCTTTAGGCCGACCATGGCTTGTGCAATCGAGCGGGAAAAGGGGCGGGCCATCGGCATTACTCTTAGGGCGAAATTCAACTGGCCCACCACCTGCTGTAATTGACGCAGTTTTACCTTAGTCTCACTAATACAGGTTTCAAGGGATGCCCTGAATTTCAAAATCTTTTCTCTTGGTAATCGAAAACAACCCTCTACCGAGTCGAGTTCGATTCCCAGAAACTCGAGGGAAGTCGAGGCACCCACGGTCTTACCCGGTGCCAATGGCACACCAAATTGGTTCATCAAGACACAAAATTCCTTTAAAGCCTGTCCACATTCTGGATCCCCGGCTGCCCCCAGGAACAGAAAGTCATTGAGATAATGCATCACATGTTGAAAACCAGTCTTCCTTGTGAAGACCCATTGCAAAAACAACTAAACATTTCAAAATAGGCACATGATATAGAACATCCCATTGGCATACATCTGTCCATGTAATAGCTACCCTGAAACCTGAAACCAAGGAGACGCTGATCTTCTGGGTGTACCGGGAGCAACCGGAACGCTGACTCGATGTCTGACTTTGCCATCAGCGCCCCGGGCCCCAGGCGATTCAACATGGTGACGGCCTCATCGAAGATGCGTACCGTACCGAACACACTTCCGGGTCAATCGCATCATTTACGGAAAGACCACGTGGGGCTGACAAATTATGTATTAGCCTAAACTCACCCGGGTCCTTCTTGGGGACCACCCCTAATGGGGAACAAACAAAGTTAGCAACCAGTGGAACATTGAATGGGCCGGCAACCCGCCCTCGAGTCACCTCCTTCCTAATTTATCGTGTACCACAGCCGTATGCTGTAAGACCGATAGTTGGTTCTTACAGATTGCTACACCCTGAAAATCCCCCACTGGGATGCGGAAACCATACGAAAACCCGTTTCGCAACACCCCAGCGGAAGCATGATCCGGGTATTCACTGAGCCAAGGGATCATCACCATGGTATCAATCGGAGTAGGTAAAGGCGCCCCTCGGACTATTTCAGACCTGTTTGGCGCCTCCCCTACCGCCGTTATCACCCGTTTTGGCTCGGCACATGGACTCAGGATGGGACGGCTGCCCACAACCGCCACATTCATGTCTGAACTTACATGACCCCTGGGGCCTCGTACATTTTCCTTTGTTAAAGTTCCAGCAAATTCCCTTTTTACCTGAGTTGCCACTCGGCTTCGCGTGGTATTCGTTACCCGCCCCCGTCCGAAAGGGCGCCCCAGAGTATTGGCGGGAAGACTCGCCCCCGCTATTCCCTAGCAATGGTACGTTTAACATTCCTGTACTCTCCATTTTCTGCCACGACACGGAGTCGTAACAATCCCAAGTCAGAACTGGGTCGTGCTCCTTAGCCTTTCTGAACAGATTATCATAGCAGAACCACTGATTGCCCCCATACGCCACGGAATATTCCATAATACGTGCTTGATAAATGGGTAACTCAGTCAGCAACTCGGGCCTGCACTCGCCCATGATGGAGGTAAAAATGCCCCATGCCCTGCCCCAAGTACCAATGTTTTCGTTAACCTTAAAGGCGGCCATTTTTGCGCGCCAAACACTCGGATGCATGAGCTCCTTCTGGGTCTTAACATGCTCCATCTCGTAATGATCAGTAAGCAAAGAAAAAATATTAACATACTTGTTAGCCCAAATTTTTTCTTTAACATCCAGTGGAACATGCTGCGCCACCTTCTCCCTTCGTGAAGGTACAGACCCCTCCCCTGCGATCGGCAATGGCTGCTTACCTGAACCAGAAGCTGTATTTGCCGCTAAACCTGGGCCTGTTGTATTTACTGCTGCTGGAATCGGCGAGGTAACAGGAGCTGATGCCTTCACAGCCTCCCTAGATTCCCGCAGTTGTCTCATTACAGCCGTGGTGCCCTCGCTATCCTTTCCCAACCACGCTGTCAATTGTGCCGCTAACTCGGGAGGCATATCCTCCCCGGTCACGGGAGTGACCACTACAGGGATCGGGTTCCCCCCCATCGGCACAGGAACTGGCTCCTCAAGTGGAGCATCGGGAGCCGGGGTCTCTCCCCCAAGCGCCCCCTTTCTGGCCCTCTTGGCTCTCCCTTCGGGGACTACTCCCGGTAAAGGCCGCTTCGGCCCCTCTTCCCCGTTCTTAGCCGCCATCTGCTTCTTTAAATCGGCTACTTCTTTCATGAGCATCCGCAGCATCTGATCGGTACCGACCCGCTTTCCGACTTTCTTGGGCATTCTCCGACCGGATATCTGTAATACAAAAGAAAGGATTACAACGCTCAAAATTGGCTCTTCGTTCCGTCTCGAGCTCACGTGCAGCGGGGAGGTGCAGCTTCCGAGCACAAGAACAAGAGGATGTCTTCTTAGCTTGTTGCTCCTTTTATCCGTCTTCAGGGCGGGCGAACACCCGCCCCCGCCTGCCTCCATGGGCGTGGCCGGTCGCGTCACTGTCTAGGACAACCCACTCCAGGGCGGGAAAAGGCGCGCCCCGGCTACGCCGCTTCGGGCATACCAGCCGAGACTCGCCTCCCGCCCAAGATGGCTTCCCGGGGGGATCGTGGTACTCCGCCATACGTTCGGGGGGACCGAATGGTCGCCCCTTTCCATTTATTCCCTATATTGGCATAACCGTTCAAGTGCGATATTCAGAAAGTCATCTCTGGCCTCACACGAACAGAGCCACATTCCAGAATAGTTTTCTCTGCCACTTCCTTTGCAACCAATTAGTGCAATGACAGCAGAAGTCACTATCTGAGATTCCTAGATTAACACTCCGAGTTCTTCAACAAGATAAAAACTCAGCAAACCTGGAAATCCCCGCTTGCTGTGTTTTGATTAGTAATAGAACTCTAATGAGCAACTGATAGCGATCACTTCCTAAGTGACATCTTTATTGACGTCTTATGTCCAGCAAACTTACGTCAAACATGGCACCTTTCAGGTATAAATATTACCAACGTTGCCTTAAGCAAATGCTGTGTTGCTGCTGACGTTGTTAGCTGTGGCCCCCTGTTGCTGCAGCTTGCTGCCCGTCGCCTGAAGCTGTTGATACCATTATCGCTGCCAAAGCGCGAACGATGGTGTGGTGAAACTAGGAGCTGAACAGCCGTCCCTCTGCGAAGAGCCCAGCAGATGCCAGCTGCCCGCGGACGCTGTCCCCCCTCCTTCTTCTCCTCGACGTGCTGAAGAAGAGACGCTGCCTTTCTCCTGCCGAGAAATCCAGCTCCAGCGTTTCTGGTCTACCCTTGTGGGTAAGTCAGAGGGAAATCCCTGGAGTGTGCTCGTTTACTTAAAGTATCTACAGCATTTCAGTTACACTTGAACAGTTAAATAGCAGACTACTATGTCTCACTATGCTATGGGGTGAAATTTAATAATGATTTCCACAGAAAAATGAAATTTGTTAACAATCTATTTTTAATAAAAGATTTTTCTTACAATAAAAAAAGACACAGCATTTAAAATTTCAAAGAAATATTCCTTGAAAAGTAAAAATACATTAAATCAATCTATCTCATATGCACAGTTAGACAATACAGTAATAAAAATGCAAAGCAAAGAAATACATATATAACACATTTGCAATTCATAAACATTAAAAAAGGTTTTACATATACAACCTATAAAACAATAAACCCCTATTATGACTGTGGCTCCTGGATATTCTCACCACTGTTGATTACTAGATCCAACAGCCTGGAATTGTATAGACTACCGCACACAACTGTGACAAAAATGTATGTACATCCAGTGTGTACTAGGCTTCACTTAGATTCTTTCATTAGGAAAAGCGTCGACGCGTTTCGGTGCAATACAATTAATTCTGGGGCACCTTCCTCAGGACTTCTTGATAGGGGTTTCCTGTGTCAAGAAGATTTCAGATTTTCAATTTTCTTTTTAGGGAGCAAAATAGTAATGTATCAGTATCCATCCTCTCAAATTTTATGCTATTCACTGTTCAGAAGTTGTCTACGTTGCCTAGGTTTCTCCTTTGCTAAGGAGATTTATATATCGACACGATATCAACACCGTACATTACTATATGAGGTTTCTACCCTCTGTCTGTGACCCTATAATTATGGAGACAGTCTATATTACTGCAGTATAGCTGGTTTTTCTGTTGTGGTGCAATGTCATTCAGTACCAGTGTCCTACTTTGTCTCTTAATGCAATGCTCACAATTAAAACATTTGTATATATTGGACCATATTCCCTCCAAATTCATTTCGCTGTGGAGACCATTGCTATTAAGGTTTCTACTTAAAGAAGGGGAAATGAGGTGACTGAGTGTGCGTATTCTCACCTTTGTATCGAGTATGATCCTTGCGGGTGACTGGGATACCGAGTTCCCCCTGAAGGAGATACCAGACCTCCATCATTCTATTCAGAGGTATGGTGTTGACTAAACCCTTAGTGAGAATTCTTGAAGCAAACCTTGGCAAAACCAACTTAACTTAAAGCTACTTACTTACTCCCCTCCCACGTATTAGGCTTAGGTCAGGTACACTGGGGTAGGCGTAGTTAGAAGCACCAGTTGCGTATTTTAGCCTAAAGTATATATGACTATATATATTTTTTATTACTTTTAAACCATTGTATGGCTAAGAAACCATATCAATGCTTTTACAGTATTATCTCGCAATACTTATCTTACTGTACGTACTTTTTATAATAACAAGTCTTGCAATTGTGGCAATACATTTCTCTTGTACGAGAAGAAAGACTGTTCAATAAATGTTAACCCTTTATTGACAAACGCCCGTCTCTCTATTCTCTACATATTGTGAAAGTAAACTGCACCAACCTGACTGAGTAAAATAACTGTCTATTGTTTCACACAACCCTAGAGATTGACTCTTGATCTGAGGAGCAAAGTTGTCATGTTGCACGGTTGTTGGAAAACTGAATCCCTTCTTGTCTGTGCCAGGGAAGCTGATCACTTCCTATGCAGTCAAGAAAGTTTCCAGTGACCTCTGAGCTAGTTGTTAACAAACCCAATTAAGTTTACCATAGTCAGTAGAGGCCTGGAAGATCCGCACTTCTACGTCGATACTACTGTTTATGTTATTCCAATGCGCAGGGCCTAGTGGGAAACT
This sequence comes from Lissotriton vulgaris, assembly GCF_964263255.1. NCBI lineage: Eukaryota > Metazoa > Chordata > Amphibia > Caudata > Salamandridae > Lissotriton > Lissotriton vulgaris. Next base: position 136,958,636 of record NC_141685.1, read on the forward strand.
AGGAACTACACTACATGGCGCCCTACGTTTGGTAAGGCGATAAACTAACGCAAGACGTTAGAGTAACTCAGTCGTGCATATTTCACACAGACCCCTTTCTCCCGTAAATACTCCAATAGACGTCTGGAGTGGGTGAAAGGTTAAAATCCGCCCGACCTTAGTAGGAAGAGATTCCTATGTAAAGCTCTGGTTTATTCAACGTTGAAGGATACAGTGTTCCAAAATATTGTGCACCTAATCTTTGTCTCCTTGGAGACCTACTCTGCAAAACCTGCATTTATACAATGCCAGGAGAAAACGGAACCACTCGGGCCGCAGCAGATGCGACTCAGCAGGGTCCCGAACACACTGACCCGGATGCTATTATCATCCCGGTCCACTTAAGAAAATCTATAACTTTAAAACTTATAGAAAACGGACTGACACCACAAGGTGGTACAGTAATTTTCGTGATAGAGGCACACGAATATCGGCAGACAGAGGTATTCTATTCATGGATAAACTTTCCAGCGGCAAACGCTACAACAAAAGAGTTTCACTATTACAAAATAGAGGAACCTCCGGAAGAGTACGCTCCTTTCGAGGAGACTGAAATCCCACTAAAATTCCAAGAGCACCTGCTCTGGTTTAATGGCGCCCTAAAACATAATGATCACATAACTAGGCTTGGTCCACTAGGTAGACCAGGAGCAACGTGGCCGGTTCTAGCCAGCTACACACCACATCCGGACATTGTAAAAATGTCAAAAGAAGAACTCTCAGTTAACATAAGAGAATTAACAAAAGCATATAGAGAGTTAGTAAAATTATTTATTAAAAATAATTTAAACACTCCTAAAAAGAGCTGGGATGGAAATAAACAATCCACTCCCAAGGAAAAAGTTTTCCAGTCCAGAGGAAGGTCTCCTCGACGGAGGGAAAGAACTCCGACTCGAGAACACCAGTCTCCCCAGAGGGAGCCCTCTGAGAAAAGTTATAACCTTAGAAATAGGGATAATCTGAAAAAGCCTGATAGATATCAAAGTATTGATACACGTCCCTCTCGATCTTTTCCACAGAATTCGGAAAGAAGAGGACTGTCAGACCCAGGAGAGCACACCAAGTCCAAAAACAAGAAACCTGCTCAGAGTAAAAAATCTCAATTTCAGAAAAAGAAGGTAGCCAGTATTAGAGTAATCAACCAAGCCGAGAATACTGAGGACACAGTTGAAAAACGGGGAGTGGGCATTGACAATGTTGGACAGTGCAGCAGAAATCAGTATAGCGCGCAAGATTTTGATGAGTCATCTGGAGACAGTGGACACGAATGAATACATTCAGGTTGAAACTGCCGACACCAGACTTAGCGAGCCCCATAAAATATACGAAATTACATTGCGTATAGAGGGTGATAAGACTAGGAAAATAAGAGGTCTATTTTGGGATAAACTCTCAAAAGGCTATGATATTCTGTTAGCTGAAAAAGATTGGCCACCAGAGTTTGTCAGGGAGTGCCCTCGTGGCAAAGAAGTGATTATGCCTGCCTTCTCGAATCACATTCCGATTCACAAAAAATATACATATGCAAGGAAATGGGCAGTAGCCCAGGCACCAGCATTATATAAAAATCATGTAGGATGGGATGAGGACTCTCCTCCCCACAAAATCCAGTTAAAAAGTGAACCAACTGCCCAACGGCAGTATCCCATTAAGCAAGAAGCTAAAAAACAAGTCAGGGAGATCTTAGATCAACTTGAATACCAGGGGGTGATTGAAACATGCACCTCTCAAATGAACAATCCTTTGTTTCCTGTCTCTAAGCCAGACAATTCATATCGTCTAGTTTTGGACTACAGACACCTTAATACATGTTGCAAAACTTTTGCAGTACAAAACTCGCATAGTGCAGCCCTAATGAATAACATAGTTAGGGAAAAATATAAAACGACATTAGACATATCTAATGGTTTCTTTTGTCAAAACATTGCACCAGAAAGCAGATATTTGACCGCTTTCTCTGCATTTGGGTCGCAGGAAAATTCTGTCGACTCCCACAGGGGTTCAAGAACAACCCAGGACTATTCTCAGCTAGAGTAACAGAGTTACTACAAATATATGATGATGAGGCATTATCTTACGTAGATGATATCTATCTCACAGACGACGACTTGGATACTCACCTGAAAAGAGTGAACACCATTATACTTGGGTTCGCAGCAGAGGGTTACAAATTCAACTTTAAAAAGTCTCGAATTGCCCATCTGACAGTACTATTCTTAGGGTAAGAATTATCAAGTGAAGGAAAAAGCCTGGCAGACAACTTCTTAGAGAAGTGCGCTGTACTCCAAGCTCCAAAAAACGCTGAAGAATTTACAATCCATTCTAGGTTTTCTGAATTTCGGAAGAACTTATATTCTAAATTACGCAGAGAGGGTTAAACCTCTCTACGAACTAATTAAACCTGATTTTAAACAAATCAATTGGACTCAAAAACACACAGAAATTTTGAGATCATTGCAAACAGACATGTTAGCTAAAACTAAATTAGATACACGTGACAACACACGCGATCTTGTAATTCGAGTCATCCCAGGAAGATGCGGATTCACGTACCTAACCTCTAATGAGGGAGAAAAGGTACCAATAGCATACAAATCACATTTGTACACAAAGGCTGAAATAAAATTCAGTTCAACTGAGAAAATTCAACTGCGGTTCAGACTGCTGTAGCAAAAGAAAGGCCCCTAGCACAAGGTAAACGAATAATAATCGTAACACCTATACCGGCTTTAGAAGCGGTAACTAAAGCAAGCATTCCAAATGCTAAGGCTTTGCATCCGAGATGGATCCAGTGGGTTAATTCTCTTGCTGCAACAGACGTAGTTTACGAATTTGATCCTAACTTAAAAACACAGGAATTTTTACAATATGAATATGAATGTCCTCTGCCAATTGAAATCCTGCCTCTTGAAGAATACGGAAGTATTATATATACTGACGGATCAGCACAACCCGCAGTTGGGGGTAAGCAAGCTTACAGTGCTGCGTGCTCGATTGTAAAAGGTCGCTGGCACAAAGGAAAATTTAGACCACTGGTCACTAAAACACAATCTCTAGGAGATTGCTCGGCTCAACGAGCTGAATTGGTAGCTTTTAAGATGGCGCTAGAAAATACCGATCGCGAATTCCCCACACTAATAGTGTGCAATTCTTTTTATTGCGTACAATCTTATAATGAATACTTGCAGAATTGGGTGGAAAATGGTTTCAAAGATGCAATAAAGCATAAAATGCTTTGGGAACAGGTAGTTCTTTTACAGAAAGAACTACAAAAGACTCACGTGATACATACACTGAGTCATCAACGTGATGGCGTTCACGTTGCAGGGAATTCATTGGCTGATGAAGCCGCGAAGGCAGCTGTGCAAACGGCTTCCGTAGCTGCGATAACTCGGTCACAAACAAAAATAGACAGCGATATTCTACAAGCTGTCAGTGCGTCAGTAAAAAATGATAAGAAAACACTCCCAAAAGGCTTTCCAGAAAAGTACTTATATTCAACAGATACGAATAATGTTCCTTTTGCTCGAATCCCTAGAGTGGGGGATAGGGTAATTCCAAACAGGGAACACAGGTTAGGACTAATCAAAGCGGCACATGAAGGGCTTGCCTCTGCACACGCTGGCGTTTCAGCAACAATATCACTATTAAAACAGAGATATTGGTGGCCTCGCTTGAGAATACAAACTAAAAAGTATGTATTGGAATGCGATATATGCCAAAGGATAAAAGTATCAACAGTAAAACGACCAGCGCAGACACCCCTTCTCATCTTGGATAAACCATTTGCATGTGTTTACCTGGACCACTGTGGTCCCCTACAAAGGGATGGCAACTATAGATATATCATGGTAGCAGTGCATTCCTGTACGAGGTTCATATGGATGTGGCCCCAGCGCTCGGCTGACGCTAGAACGGTTATAAAAGATCTGCGAGTCTTTATCGGCACATACGCAATTACCACGTTCCATTCTGACCAGGGTCCTGCTTTTAGCTCTCGAGCTTATAAGGAGGCCATGGCCAGCTTGGGAATTGGGTTGCAGTATTCTTGTCCGTCGCACCCCGAAGGGAATAGTGTGGTTGAAAGAAAAAACCGGGACATAAAGCGATCTATAACAGCGAAGGTATTAGGTTCAGGCGCTGGGTGGGTCAAACATCTAATAAGTGTCCAGACTAGTCTTAATAACTTGCCAAGAAATTCTCTAAAAGGTTTCAGCCCATACGAACTATTGTTCGGAATTAGAATGAACATTCAGGACCTCGATAGTCAGATATCAGTGGTACAAGAAAAAACAACAGACTTTGACATCAAAGATCGTTTGGCTGTTTTACAGGAACTGAATGAAACAAGAAAATCCTTAAGCAACATAAAATTAAAGCAACAGCCATCTACCACTGACGAGGCACCACAAGCAACAGCCCCAGCAAGGCCTGTCTGGATTCCAAAGATTGGGGATCTAGTCAGAGAAAAAATCGCGGTGAAGAAGGAATTTGGGCCTTCTTACAGAAAAGCAGTACCTGTCTTGGCAGTCACCGGAACAAGATCAGTTGTACTACCGCCCCTTGCTGGTAAAAAGGAGAACAGAGTCATGTCTATCGACCTGGTAAAACCACAACCATGTGGCCTATAATCAACAGTAGGCCCAGTGGACTCCCAAGAAACAACAGAATACCCAAACTTGCAACAATCCAAGAGGTTCAAACTGAAAGACTAATCACATTCGATCAGCCTGCAGTGCACAGAGAAGGACTATGCAATAATGCCATGGAACTCGTGCCTCTTGAGACGCAGATTGAAACAGTTCGTCAAGAAACACCAGTCTACAATAATGTGGCTTCAGAAAGTGATACCGAGAGACAGATTGAAAGAACAATCCCAACAATTGACAGAACTGCCTCTGGTTATTTCATCAACTTCGACAACTTCTCTGAAGATCAAAACGACCACGAAGTGATGCCAGAAACTAAAAAGTATTCTAAAGAAAATACAACAGGACTCCTTCAACAAATCAAAGAATTATATCTGGATTCACCGTTGATTGAGCATTGGATTATTTCAGGGGTATTCATACTCCTACTATGCCTAATTTTAGTTTTAATTTTAGGAAAGTTTATTACAATTGAATGGACACAGCAAGTCAGAACATCAACCTAGTCCTCAAACCACACAGATCATCCCACGTGAAGAAAAGAGAACTGTCAACAGTAAATGTCACAGCAATTCCAATACCCGGTGGGGTAGTATGGGAGAAAACTGACTATGAGATCTATGGTCCGGTCGAAATCCTGAAGTATCCTCATCAACTAAAGGTTTCCTTAAGTGACTTTGTGACACCTAGTACATTCTCTGATGATTGGGACTTTAACAGTATTAATGACATGATGTCTGATTTAGTAATGTCAGCTAGATTCACAGAACATGATTATTTACAAGGTTCATCTAGTTATGAGCAATTATTCTGCTACACCCATTATGGGGATCATTACTTGCATAAATCTGCACAGCCTAGAAATGTTTTTAAGTATAATCAATGGGAACATTGTGCTACACCACCTAAAAGCAGTTCTAAAACATTTTTTGAGAAATTCAAATACTTCTCAGGGTTTAACACCAGTGATGCAGAAACGTTTTATTACAAACTGTTAGATAAAACAGGAATGAAAACAATGCTGACAAATTCTAAATTGATATATTCAGAAGCATTTTATGAAAAAATGATGACATTTGGTTTTGATTATTGGAAAAATAACATTGAAACGAAAACCATTTGGGGTACAAAAGATTGGCAGGTACAAGGTCTTGAAGCACTATTCAGGACCTGCATGATACCAGAACAAATGATGTTTTTAAATGACACAAGACACCAAACATCTTGTCTTGGCCTAGCTAAGATCAAAGACCTTAAAACACCGTCTATTCCAAAGCCAATACAACTACAGATATTGAGTTAGACGTCTCACAAATTTTACATTTTAACAGAACACATCCTGATTGGAAAAAGTGGTTAATCTGGCCTACTGACACAAACAACTGTCAAGATAGATTCCTGAACAAAACACAGGGGTTAAAAAGGACCAGACTAGACCCTAGATACTCCCAGAGACAACATCCAGGGATAGTAACAACATACAGTGTAGGGAAACTCTGCCTCGAATGGCTAACATCATCCACACTGGCTGAAATTAAGCAACACTTGTCTTTACTAAAAGATGGTGCTGATTTGCGCGATTTCATTCTTGGACCACGCAAACAGCGTCAAAAGCGTTTCATAGCGACCAGTATCTATGCTGCGTACAACGAGGCTTGGAAAGTCACACAAATTGAAACAGCTGAAAAAATACGAGAAATTGATCGTATTAATTTGGAAAAATCACTTTCTGTAGTGGACAATGGGTTAATGACTCTGTCCTCCAGAATATATTCGTTGGACAATATTGTATCTTCTGCATTTGACATAATAGACAGAGACTTGCTAATGTTACAACATGGCCAATCTCAATTACATTCTATTGTACAATTGGGCTGGACGCTGCAAAATCTTCGTTCAGGCTATGTGCCTTGGTGTTTAATAAACACGACATCATTATTTTCCATTTTTAACCTTACTGATAAACAAATCAGTTTGGCACAGAAAGGAGCAGACTATACAATCCTGAGCATCGAAAAACTGGAGAGATTACCATTGACAATGTCAGAGAGTCCTGTCATTGAATGGATAATACACGGAATTATCACTATTCCGATAACAACTTTCCGATTTAAAAAGTGCCTTGAATACATACCTACTGGCCAGTATGAACGATTGGGTAAAGGATATGTAAAATCTGAATGGAAATTACCATACATTCATGCTACAGTGACAGCGACAAAAATGTATTTCTTAGTGGTGAAAATTGTACATTCACTTAGCGGTATACTTTTGTGCCAGGGTATTAATTTACACGGAGCTTGTGATGGAAATTCTAACAACCTTTCATGCCACCAGCTTGTCACACCTGCAACTCAGATAGAGCCCTTCTTTATGCAACTTGCAAACGGGAGTTACATTCTTAGAACGGATCACAGATGTTGTGGCCTTGTGCCAGGGAAAAGTTATCTAGTAAGAGTAACATCCATGGTCAAATGCTGTATGCAGGCATTGTTCCCGAATGGGCCTGCAGACACAGTGACTCCCATCTGGCCTCGTCTGAATCTCTATTCTATACGAATTGATACTTTAAGCAAAATTAAGTCTGTGCTTTTGCAGACAACAGTGCCCATAACGTCATCAAAAGAGACGTATGATCTTCTAGTTGCAAGGACAGCTACTGAAGTTCATGAACTTTTATCAACAAATTGCCCCGTGCATTTCGTAGAAATGCTTAGCCAACTCCTTAACATGTCTAGTGCCACAGGCATCCCAGGCATATTTAAGACGATTTTTACGGGACTGCTAACACCATTTCAAGCAATTTTGGGAATCGTTCCTAATTTTGTACACTCTGTTTTTGGCGGCATACCCTTATTTTTGGGACTTGTAGCAGGGATTTTATTTTTGACCGTCCTGCTTCGTTATGGCAAGCCAAAGCTCAGACATAGCTCCCATGGGAATGGAAGAGACAATCCTAGCACTGCGCTACCGGGACAGGATAACTAACGTCCTTGGATTGGCCAGGCTGAGAGATCTAAACATGACCTGGTTCCTTTTATTCAGACCTATATGGCAGAACTGTATCTTACCGGTACTTCGATGTATGCTATGTGGAGATGAGTGCGTGTTGGACATCTGTCTTTCACTTCCATCAGCAGTACCAATGGACGTCGATACTTTGCTCAGTCCAATAACGGCTCACACATTGTGTTGTCCCCAGCGGCTACCAATCCTGATGACGGCATTCATTGAGACTCCTGTGCTACGACTAGGTGGTAACAGTGGAGCAAGTGACAAAAGCGACATCACCCAGGTACGACCTTCTGTAAGCATTGCTGATCCCGACTATGATGACAGCAATCATTCTCACACCTGCCAAGTTACAGCACTATCGAATATGGTTGAACTGTCACCTGATTTTGTAGACCAATTCTTTGAGAGCCTGTCTGATATGATGTTCTCACCCGAACAGAAATAGTAACTTTGGAGAAGCTTTCCGACACACAGCGTTCCCATGAACTCTGAATTCGGCCTTCACTTTTGATCAACAGAAACTGCTAAAAGCGTTGGAACTCTATTTTCCCGTTCAAGCATTAATTCTTTTGAATTGAACACTTTTTAATATTGATCCTTTTTTGGCACGAACAATTCTTTGCTTAAAGTAAAAACTATTCTTAGAGAACAGAAGATTCAACTTCTATTTCTAAACACATCTAGAGACATAACAACCTTACACCAGCCTCTAGCACATTTATTGCAATGCATTTTTATGTGATGATTTATCTCGCCCTTCTTCTGTTTCAGAGATATTTCATGTGTAATTCTTTTTGCATAATCGTTCATTGATTTCATATGCAATAATTTTTGAATGATTTCTATGCTTCAAAAACGTACAGTACCTATATTTTTCACGTATTACATTATACGCCTATTTCGAATGCATTTATGTATTTTGGGGTGGGCAATGTTACACATGCATCTTATTGCTCTAGTTTTAGTAATTTGATGGACATGAACCCGTGGAGTGGGTGTTGCGTACTTATCTAGGATCCTGATCGATACTGTGACCTTATGCCCCTATTCGGCTATAAATCCATTTATTCCCTATATTGGCATAACCGTTCAAGTGCGATATTCGGAAAGTCATCTCTGGCCTCACACGAACAGAGCCACATTCCAGAACAGTTTTCTCTGCCACTTCCTTTGCAAACAATTAGTGCAATGACAGAGCAGAAGTCACTATTTGAGATTCCTAGATTAACACTCCGAGTTCTTCAACAAGATAAAAACTCAGCAAACCTGGAAATCCCCGCTTGCTGTGTTTTGATTAGTAATAGAACTCTAATGAGCAACTGATAGCGATCACTTCCTAAGTGACATCTTTATTGACCTCTTATGTCCAGCAAACTTACATCAAACATGGCACCTTTCAGGTATAAATATTACCAACGTTGCCTTAAGCAAATGCTGTGTTGCTGCTGACGTTGTTAGCTGTGGCCCCCTGTTGCTGCAGCCTGCTGCCCGTCGCCTGAAGCTGCTGATACCATTATCGCTGCCAAAGCGCGAACGATGGTGTGGTGAAACTAGGAGCTGAACAGCCGTCCCTCTGCGAAGAGCCCAACAGATGCCAGCTGCCCGCGGACGCTGTCCCCCCTCCTTCTCCTCCTCGACGCGCTGAAGAAGAGACGCTGCCTTTCTCCTGCCGAGAAATCCAGCTCCAGCGTTTCTGGTCTACCCTTGCGGGTGACTGGGATACCGAGTTCCCCCTGAAGGAGATACCAGACCTCCATCATTCTATTCAGAGGTATGGTGTTGACTAAACCCTTAGTGAGAATTCTTGAAGCAAACCTTGGCAAAACCAACTTAACTTAAAGCTACTTACTTACTCCCCTCCCACGTATTAGGCTTAGGTCAGGTACACTGGGGTAGGCGTAGTTAGAAGCACCAGTTGAGTATTTTAGCCTAATGTATATATGACTGTATATATGTTTTATTACTTTTAAACCATTGTATGGCTAAGAAACCATATCAATGCTTTTACAGTATTATCTCGCAATACTTATCTTACTGTACGTACTTTTTATAATAACAAGTCTTGCAATTGTGGCAATACATTTCTCTTGTACGAGAAGAAAGACTGTTCAATAAATGTTAACCCTTTATTGACAAACGCCCGTCTCTCTATTCTCTACATATTGTGAAAGTAAACTGCACCAACCTGACTGAGTAAAATAACTGTCTATTGTTTCACACAACCCTAGAGATTGACTCTTGATCTGAGGAGCAAAGTTGTCATGTTGCACGGTTGTTGGAAAACTGAATCCCTTCTTGTCTGTGCCAGGGAAGCTGATCACTTCCTATGCAGTCAAGAAAGTTTCCAGTGACCTCTGAGCTAGTTGGTAACAAACCCAATTAAGTTTACCATAGTCAGTAGAGGCCTGGAAGATCCGCACTTCTACGTCGATACTACTGTTTATGTTATTCCAATGCGCAGGGCCTAATGGGAAACTAGGAACTACACTACAAGTGCAGCGTACATCAAATTTCACGCAGGCTTTTTGTTCCACCATTTCAAACTCCACTCAGTAGCAAACAAAGTCTTTGACCTCATCCCACCCCAATGTATATATGACTAGAACCCCTCATGGTGAAAAACAAAGCTCTACTACAAGACATTGGGGAGAAAACTACGGCAAGACAACTGACCACAGACATTGAAAATCAAACAACAATGAACACTATCGTCAACTGCCCGGAAAAAAAGACAGCTGAAACGTGGAAACGAGTAAGCTGGAAACGGCTGACCAATGAGCAAAGAGACTTAGCCTGGATGGTTGTCCACGAATGCCTCCCCACCAGACAGTTCCAACACCGCAGAGGGATGGCGAGAACACAAAAATGCCCCAGACAAAGCTGCCTACACGAAGAAACCACAACTCATCTGATGTGGAACTGCCCCTATGCACATAAACTATAGAAGAAACTGGGCAAGCTCCTAAAACACTTTACCTCCATGACAAACCGACAACATGAGAACATTCTCTACGGCCTGGATCTACCCTCCGCAGACAAAGAGACCGCATGGAAAATAATCAACGCGGGGAAAGAAACCTGGGTATCTCCACGAACCTATTACTTTTCTCACACAAACAACTGACCACAATTGAATGATTAAAGTTGTGTTTCAATAAAGCAATGATATATGTAATGTATGACATTAAAAATTTAGGCCAGGCGGAAGCTAGCCAAACATGGAAATGTAAAGAGTGGGCCAAATGGCTAATAAAAGCGTCATAAAAGACCCCCCAACATGGGGTAAGTCTTAATATATTAATGAATCTTGATGGAAACCACCAAAGTACATGTCTGCGAGCTCCACACTCGACTGGTAAAAAGTTCACCACCCTACAAGGGATTGGTTAAAATGTATCGTGCACCAAAATCTTTATAAATAAAGATATATTTTTACAACTAAATTAATCTGGGGGTGCCAGTGGTTACCGAGTAGGAGCTGCTCTATCACTAAAGAAGGATGGCAATGAGTGGGTGGTTGCATATGCATCACGCACCCCGACACAAGTGGGCAGAGGATTTTCAATGATAGGGAAAGAATTACTGGCTCCAACTTGGGCTGTAGAGAGTTTCAGGGTGTATGTTCGGGGTAGGAAATTCAAAATCTGTGCAAACCATAACTCTTTAGTGAATATTTCAAAAACAGGAGGTTGGAAAAATATAAGAGCACAGTTAGCACGATTGGCTTCAAAGTTGCAAATGTATTATTATGATATTGTAGGTGTTCCAGACAAAAATACTTGTGGTGCTGATAGGTTGTCACAGTTATCAGTGGAATCATGCAACGCACAGGAAATGGATGAGAGTGGACGTGATGTGAGGTACATGTATGAAGATGTGATGTGTTGTAGGAACAGAGATGTGGCGAATAAGTCGGAGTTGCCTGAGGTGAAATGGATAGAAGAAACGAAAAAAGATGTGGTGCTGTTGGATGTAAAAAAAAATAAATGTAAATAGGTGGCCATTGGACTGGGAATTGCAAGCTGAATTTAGCAATTTTTGGAAGGTAAAGGAGGAATTATCCTTTTGTAATGGTATTGTCCTAAGAGGAGATCGGTTTGTACCGCCTATTGGGAAGCGCGAGAACATTATCAAGTTAGGACATGAAGGCCATTGGTGGATGTCAAGCATGAGGAGGAAGGTTTAAGAAGAAATTTGGAGGTCAGGTTTGTATTTGATGGAGCAGGGTGAAGAGCAAAATTTTGTTCTAACCTGTGAAGTTAATCTCCCATAATGATTAATTATACTAATAAGTATGTGGTGAAATTATTAATCAACTTAGTTTAAAATTGCAACCATTACACGCAGGATTAATTAATGTGCTTTATGTTGCCGCCGCAAAGAAGAAAATAATAAATTAACCTTGTCTGTTGTCTTTGTCAGTATTAAATGCGGCTGTTTAACTAATGGCATGTGCTTATTTTGTGTGCTTATGTTATGTCTTATTGTGACAAAAGCCTTTGGAGTTCGTGTGGTTCCTGGAAAATTAGTAAATATAAAAAGCTGCATTTATGTGCTTCTGCTAGGTAACATAATTAACCCCGTTAATTAGTAAAGGGGGAGGGTAACAGAATGGGTCTCAATTCTTTAATTAATTGATGTTTTGTGTTTGTTTAATAATAGTTTCCAAAGTGAGGCCTGAAAGTAGTTTGGAAAAATATGGCGGACCGAGACACAGATGTGAAATCTTGTCCAGAGTGGAGCCTTGCATTTACGCAATGGAGATTTTTGCTGCATAAACATTAACAATTGAAAAGACTTTTGCTTGAATAAAATGTGCTCACGGAAAGAAGGCCCAAAGACAGGAAGAGGAATTCTCTGCCAAGATTAGGAAGCAATGTTTGAGCTCGTAGAAAGTAACATTTCTGAGGAAACGTAGGAAAATTGAGTACTAAGTTGGGGCTTAATATAACCCCTAATAAGATTGCTTCCTCTCTCTGTAACATCAACAATCTTGTTCAATCTTCAAGCTTAAGACTCCAGCAATTTAAAATCACTTGTATGTTATACTACACACCTGAAAGGATATCTAAGTGGTCTACGAATATTTCGTTCAGTGATCGAACCAAATCCCAAATGCGGTCTAATTGCGGCGGATTTGGAACATATGCTGTTTTCTTGCCCAGTACTATCCAAGTTCTGGTCAGATATGGACAAGATATTGAAATTAAAACTGGTCTGCTCGCCCTCTCTTACGGCATCTTCAGTATTACTAGATATACGTACCACCAGCTTTAGTACTTATCGTATTGTCATGCTCTAAATTAGTTGTTACACGTGCCTGGATTTCCCCAAAACCCCTACATATCATGGAATGATGGTCATTGGTCAATGAAATTGATTCTATGGAGCACGCTGAGAGGTATTTGCTCATTATTGAACTGTGATAAAATTTGGGGCACCTTTATTATTTAAACATCCTTTTCAATTTTGGTACATATTTTGGGAAAATTAACCGCAACGTCATATTTTCTTTAATGTCTTGAATTGTAATGTAACTGTTTTAATTTTCATGCTGCTATTTTGTCTTTTCTCTCCCCATTTGGTTATGTTTTATCAAATTGTATTCCTCCTTTTCATGTTGTCAATAAAAACTATTAAAAAAAAGAAAAATGCTATTTACAACATTGTGTTTTAAAATGATTCAAGGTCATGAGGGCAAGACTCTGTAGAATAGAGCTGGCTCTTTCAACCAAACTTCCATCCCCCCCAGCTACCACCCCCTTTGAAAGGCTGGGGCCCTGGGCCAGATTCCACTTTACCCATGCCTTAAACTTCTCTTTAAACTTTGTCTCAGTTCTGGGAAGAGCTAACTCTCCCAGGAGGGGGTTAATTGATAGAGCTGACATGCTTCAGGTGCAGTGGGAGGCAAGGGGTCTCCTCTGCTAAAACCAAAAGTGTGTCGGAGGGAGGGCCAGGGCGCAGGGAACAAAGGTCAGATTGAAGTGGGAGTGCGCGACCCCCTTGGAAGGTGTCGTGCCCCCCAGGGAGGCGACCCCCCAAAAGATTGAAGAACACTGGGTTAGACTGAGCATGCTTAAGTCAGGCTCTATCGTAGGCTGGGGCCTGACCCTGCATTGCTCTATAAGCCAAAACCAGTGACTTAAACTGAATATGCCTGGTCACTGAAAGCCAGTGAAGCTTCTTCAGGTAGGAGAAATCGAGTGGCGATATGGGATGTTATCGATCAACCTGGCCGCTGCGTTCTGAACAATCTGTGCATTTCCCTTGGTGCCATCCTGGGAATCCTGTTTGCTGATGGACTGTCGGAGGATGGAGGAATCATGCACACTTGCTGGGTATTTGAAGGCGACATTGGTGGAGGTTCCACGGTGTTCTGTTGTTGCCTGCACATTGATGTGAGACGTGTGCTTTCTGTTGAGGTGATTGTGTGCTGTGTCGACAGGGGGCACAGGTATGACATGTGTGCTGTGGATTGCCCCCAAGACGTGCTTGCATCCAGCTATGGCGTATGGTCCCTGCTTGGTGGCCATCAGATCCTGCGTATAGGGACTGGGGTACCAGGCTGTGGTGATGTCCAGGACAGGTGTGATGGACTTGGATGTGGCTGGCTGTATGACTTCTCGTACTCTGGCGAGTGTTGGTTGGGTGTACCAGGGGCCAACATGTGCAGCTCAGCCCGCAGCTTTGTGTGGGGTGTGATGTTGGTTGTCTGCTGTGTTGGTTCAGTCGGCCTGTTTGGCCTTGTTGGTCAAGATGAATAGGATGGTTGTCCTTTTGGGCCTGTTGTGGGCAACTACATTGTCAGGTGTTAGTTCTGTGAGGCTGGTGTGGTTCCTGGGGGTCTGCTGTCTTTGTCTGGCCTGCCTCTGTGGTTTTCCGGGTAGCGGGGGGTGTTTTGGGTGGGGGGTTGGGGTCCTGGGGTGGTGGCGGTGGGTGTTGTGGCTCTCTTGGGTATCTGTGCCGCATGACCAGTGGCTCCATGGCATCTATTGCCCTTCAGATGTGGCTGTGGGCTGTGCTCCTTTTTGTGGTGCAGGCTGTGGTCCGAATTTGAACCAGGTCAGAGAAGGTGTTATTTTCCTGGTGCTAATGTGCCTTATCACCTGTTTTGTGTTCTTATTGCAGTTCTGTCTGGTCATTGTGAATGTTGTGGAGTGGTGTTATCGCAGCTTTTGGCACGGGAACGCCTACTCTGCATCTCATTAGCGATAGTTGCGGGAGTCATTTGTGGCAATGTTTTTTGCAGCTGCTATCGTGGTTGAACTGGTGCTGTGGGCTGGTAACACCTGCTTGTGAATGGGTAGATACATTTATCACTACTTTGGCTGCGATAAAGTGCAGTTAACTCCACGATAGCTCCTTGAGAATGTTCCCCTCAGTGTTGCAGATAGATGCTGCTGCTGCCCACCCCATTCTATTGAGAACCCAATGAATACCCCCTGACACTGATGCCGGGAAGACGATCTGCTATACAAATAAACAAGCTGGCCCACCACAAAAAGTGCACAAGAGGGGGCTTTGAAGCTGAGGATGAGCAACAGACCTGAAGAGGTAGGGTCTCGGAAAGACCAGAGACCGGCTGAAGCGGAAGCCAAGCTAGGACAGGCAAGGCCCCTTATACCCTCCTTCTACGACACAACATCTGTTGGAAGGGACGGCGGTTCGGCAGCTCACCGTGATGGGGCTGCACTTGAGGAAAAGCTGACCCTCCATTGCACCCAGAACCCGGGGCAGAGAGTATACGCTTTCCTCTGACTCCCTCCCTGGGAGCGCAGGCCCAGTGGGACTCTGGGACGGCCCCCGGATGAGACAGAGGTCGCTCAGAACAATGGCGCTAGCACACAAAACTCAACCTGCGAAACTTGCACTGTGAGTGTCAGTGGGAGCCCCCTGCTGATCTTCTTTCAGAAGAGGTGATACCTGCTGCGTCTGGAAAGTGAAAGCAATAACTAGAATCTTAAATTACATTGGGCAAACCTGACACTAGACAGACCAAACTCCCTTTCAAAAGGGAAAAAATTAAAAGCCAAGTGGACACACCACAACCCGTTACCAGCCTAGACAACCCCCAGGAGGAAGACGCCTAAGATGTTGACATCAAAGAAATCTTGGTGGAAGTTAAGTTCAGTCTCTGCAACATAGATGCCAAACTAGACCTCATGGCCAGTCACCTCAACAGAATAAAGGAACAGGTGGATAAATACAATAATAGACTAGACCACATTGAACCTAGAGTCTCTGACGAAGAGAATGACCAAACAAAGGGGAATGAACAACTACTCAAGATGGAGAAAATACTTGAAATAATAAGAGCCAAAAACGAAGACGTAGAGGCACAAGCTAAACAAAATAACCTGAGAATGATTGGAGTCCAGAAGTCCACGGCCATTGACAATATGGAAAAATACGTAACAAACATGATCATTATTCTACTGTTTTGAGAGTGTTAGATTTTGTCTACTTTTTAGAGGAGGCCCCTGTCAAAAACACATAGGTAAGACACTGAAGCAGACAATCTATAGGACAGATCCCATACTACTGCCCTACTGTAACACGGTAGACACCAGACTGAGCTCACAACAACCCCAACCAAGTAGATGGCGCACCTAGAAGATGAACCTGCATACCAGCACCCAGATACAAAGCAGCACCGTAACTGGCGGGAAAGACCTGTGCAGAGCCCACTTCAGGGTTCCTTATCACATTTTGTATGATCTACCGTGGAGGGAGCCATCCACAAGGCATGAGCCACTGTTTCACCCACGAACGTGGAGGAAGGCTGGTGTGTACGCGAAGACCCTACATACCATCACCCTAATACTCATAACATACCAATGGCACCCAGAGGACATAGGCTCCTAACGCGGAATGTTAGACGGCTCAACAACCCCAGGAAATCTCGCCTTGTTCACACATACCCCAATAGACACCACACAGATATCTGCTTCCTTCAGGAAATAAACTTGACCCCACCCACCTCCACTCGCCTAGATGTGAGCTGGTGTTCAGAGGTACACCACTGCCTGAATTCCAACTATGCCAGGGGCACTGCAATACTTATAAGGAAAGGTATCTCATGGATGCTCAGTCAGATTAACCGCATCGATGCTGCGGCGATTTTCACGCTGTGCGGCTTTTTTTTAAAAGCCGCCTTACATGACGAGCTCAGCTCGTCATCAGCACACACCACCTGTGGGTGATGACGAGCTGAGCTTGTCATCAGCATCGAAAGGGTTAAAAAGGATACTGAGGGGCGGTATGATATAGCAGCAGGACAACTCCAACAGCAATCCCTCATACTTGTTTGCATATATGGTCCTAACATAGATGACCTAGAGTTTTACACTGAGCTGTGGCAGCAAATAGTGAAAATGGGCCACGGAACTATAACCTTGGGGGGAGATTTTAATGTAATCCTAGATCTGAACTAGACAGATCAGGAGCTGCTCGGCGGCCCCATCCTAAAGCAGTGGCACAACTCCATGCTTTAATACAAGATTTCAACATAAATTATGTATTTAGATATAAGAACGGGACACGTAGGTAGGGATCATGAGTGACATTAGCAAATGAAGCGTGGTCGCGCATAGACTACTGGCTGACCACCAGAGACATGACTACATGGTCAACAGCAACAGCCATGACACACCACCATCGGACAATGTCTGACCATGCTCCAGTACTTTTAGGGCTCACCTTTCCCTCGACCACCACATGTGCTTTTACATGGCACCATCCTCAACGGCGCACTGCGTGATCAGGTATTCTAGGCTGAAATACACCAGGCCATCACAGAACATTTTGCAGGGCTCAGTCAGCTCCCCCCAGATACTATGGGAGGCCTTCAAGGCAGTGGTAAGAGGGGCTTGTATCGCAAAGCAGACTGGGGTGCTAAAAGCAATCCATTCCTGACTTGCTGGAAAAAGATCTGCGGGAACTCGAGATGCTACTCTGTGACATGAGATCCCCTGGTACACTAGCGTCAATACGAGAGAAAATCACCGAATATGAGGAAGTTAGCAAACTGCTAACTTTACTATTTAACCCGTGAATTCCAAGAAAGACAGTTTAGGAAAGGCAAACATGCAGCAAAATCCTGGGGGATAAGCTGCGCAGGGCAAAAACTCAACACTATATTACAGAACTCCAGGATGAGCAATCAACAAACCAGACTTCCCCACAGGCCATACTCGACACGATGACCTCCTTCTACTCTAATCTCTACCATACTACGGAAGAGATACCTGAGGAAATGTGTGGTGACAGTACTTGGACTAACCCTTCACTGATTCTGTTCGCCACGGCAATGGAACCACTAGCAGCCCTACTACGACAACACAACGCGCACAGAGGGCTTAACTTCAGACTCCGCTGGTCTCGATGTATGCAGATGAAATAGCACTTTACATTCTAGAACCCCATATTAAACTTGATGCGGTTATCTGGGAGGTCATACACTTCTGGGAATTGTCGGGCGTCAAAATGAACTGGACTAAGTCCATTATCTTCCCCCTCACGGAAAACACCCCACAAATTGAATCGGAATACTCATTAATATGGGTGAGAGAACCAGTCAAATATCTGAGGGTATGGCTTAGCCACGACAGCGGAGACCTCTGGACAGCAAACTACGGTAGGGCAATCACCTGTCTAGAGGACAGACTCCCAATATGAAACCGTCTACCGATCCCCCTCTCGGGACTGTTTGCAATGACCAGGATGGTGGTTCTGCCAAAATTCAAGTCAACTTGTCAACCTGACTCTATCCTCCAAATTCCCAAAGCGCCTAAGATCACTATTAATAACACTTGCGTGGTCTGGGAAACAGCCCATGATAGCATGAGAAGTCCTCACCCTGCCCCTCCGGCAGGGTGGATTAAACGCCCCAGATATGACATTATATGTTTTGTCACCCTTCAAATGCTAAGGGAAACTTTGGACATCCTTCCCGCCTCGGCAAGGAAAACTGTAGTCCACACTCTGGTGACCTCGCAGCTGGAATATGGGACTGTCCTATATTTGGGAGCATCCAAATGAAGCCTGCACTCCTGCAACGCATTCAGAATGCAGCGGTACACCTAGTTCTCAATCTACCCAGACGGGCTTCAGCGACGAAAGCCCCGGACTCCCTTCACTGTATGCCAATCAGTAAAATAATTCTCTTTAAAGCTTTATGTTCTGGCACCAGAATCTACAGGGAAAAGGTCCTAGCTACCTGTTGATCTCCTGACCCCCTAAAAAACCTACTCAGGAGCACATCTACTCAAAGTTCCGAAAATCAAAAGGGCAAGGATGTGTGCAGGCTCATTTGACTATCTGGCAGCCAAAAATTGGAACACTCTGCTAGGAAGATCTGCACAGGTCATCTAAGGCCAGTGTCAGGTCCTCGCAGGACCTCAGGGTTACCAGGGACCTGGCATTAAAAGGGGAGTTAGACAGGGTTGTATAATGGCCCCATTCTTATTCAGCTTATATATAAATGATTTGGACAAAGTCCTAAGTTAAACCTTGAGGTAGATTTCCCATATGTAGGGTGTCGTGGACTTCCTGTTCTACTGAGGCTTTTTCTAGCTTTATGTCCGACTGGGATCTGGCTATCAACCACTCGAAATCATATGTTATGCTAGTGCGACTGCGTCCAAAAGAAATCTTTTAATTTAGGGTTGGTTCTTCCCCCATCCCCCATATGAATGTTTTCTCATATCTACGCGTTCTTCTGGATGGTCCGATACAATGGGGGCCCCAAATCATTAAGAACAGGGGGGCTCTGATCAGGGCTAATGCGGCAATTTAATTTTTCCACAAAGATAGCGAGGAAACCAATAGGTGCCTTGTTAAAGGTATATCAGGCAAAAAGCCTGGCTATGTTGTAGCCAGCCTCAGCCAGGCCCACTAATGCAAGGGATTTGCCCTTCTCTGCATAAAGTCCTTTAGACCAATAGTAAGAAGTTGGCACAGAAACTGGAATAGAAAAGACAGGGTGAATTAAACCTCAAGAGGTGGAACTACATTCACACAGCACCCTTTGGTAAAGTATGAGGTAGCACACTGACTGAAGGAACTTGGTACTTTTCTACCAACATAGGGTCTCATCTGAAGGCGGTACAAGGCACAGAGTGTTGGTTACAGAACATATAAGGTCATTCAGCGAGTGTGCTAGCAACAAGTGGGAAGGGCTATCTGTTAGCCTATTCTCGTGGACACATCTTGACAGTTACATATCAGTAACAGTTGCAGACTGAACAGGGCATGCGCAAAGTAGTGGAGGATAAAAATATCTTGTCAGGAAAGTAGGACTAAACACATGGCAGCCAAAATGACCGACAGAAATAAAAAATGGATTCCGTAAACGGACAAGATAACGTCTAAACTCGAGATGTCTTCTGCTAATGCTTAATCTAATTATTACTAAATTACCACAGCTATAGCCAGTTACGGGAGTGAAATCTGGGGTCACACTATGGTGAGCCCCTTACAGGTGGCAGAGAACACATTTTTAAAGCGCCTGATGTGCGCCCCACAAAGCCTTTCTAATTTGTCGGCCCGCGAAGAACTTGGGGTTCTGTTTTTGTGTGATACTCTAGCCTCGCGCCCTATTGTATTTTGGTTTAAATGCTGGCTGAATCCTGAGCTAAATCTCACTCACATTATATTGAGGGAGTGTTTGACTCTGGATAAAGCCCTCCAGATTCCATGGCTTAATTTCATCAAAGGAAGCCTGGAAGAGATAGGACGTGTAGAGCTGTGTCATAAGCCTGAAACAATCACCAGGAGGGATGTGGAGTCAGTAAAGTTATGCTATTTGTCTTTAAAGAAACTAGATAGGGACAAGCAGGAACTCAAGAAAGTAAGTGTCCGCAGGTTTATAATGCTCAAAACAACCCACTTACGGAGCCCGACCTCCTGGGGTCCCTGTCCACTCACGAGAAGTTTCTTCCAACCAGGTTCAGGATGAATTTGTTTCATTTTTTGCTGGCTAGACCCAAGGGTTGTCACAGAGGTCAAGTGGTAGCGTCCTGTGGCTGCGACGGCTTGTCTCCACAGGATTTGCTGCACTTTATGTTCTTCTGCAAATTTGACTCTGTTCCACGGAAACATTTCCTGGTACCTCTCTTGAAAAAGTTGAATTTCAGAAAAGTTCACCCAGCCTTCTTGTACCTACAACTGTTGAATGATGACGGTTTGTT
Source organism: Lissotriton vulgaris (assembly GCF_964263255.1). NCBI lineage: Eukaryota > Metazoa > Chordata > Amphibia > Caudata > Salamandridae > Lissotriton > Lissotriton vulgaris. The sequence goes on from NC_141685.1 coordinate 136,979,529, forward strand.
CTTTGTTGTGGGTTTTCTAAAATCTACAATGAAATCAAGGGCTTGTATGGATGTATAATGTGTGGGCCGTTGGTCCACGGGCATTTCACAGTATGTTACCCTAGCTTTCTTTAAGGTGTAAAAGGAAAGCAGGCCAAGTCTTTAACTTTTATGATGTTTTATGGGGCGTCTGCTCTTTATGAATTAGTAGCTTTGTATATTCTGATATTTTTGGCATCTCGCACTTTATATCGAGTAGTATTTTGGAGTGGGCTCGTTTTTTATGCTGTTTTTTAATATGTCTGAATCTTTCTATGTATTGTAAAATTTTAACTTTTATGGCTGCCTTTGTGTAACCGAATAAAGTTTATTTGGATTGGAACACTCTGCTACCATTGCTGCGTGCATAAAAATCCACCCAGCCCTCTTGTACCTGCAACTGTTGAATGATGACCGTTTGTTCTTTGTTGAGGGGTTTCTGAAATCTGCAATGAAATCAAGGGCTTGTATGGATGTATAATGTGTGGGCCGTTGGTCCACGGGCATTTCACAGTATGTTACCCTGGCTTTCTTTAAGGTGTAAAAGAAAAGCAGGCCCATTTTTACCTTTTTTTTTAACTTTTATGAATTAGTAGCTTTGTATATTTTGATATTTTTGGCATCTCGCACTTTATATCGAGTAGTATTTTGGAGTTTGTTCATTTTTTATACAGTTTTTTAATATGTCTGAATCTTTCTATGTATTGTAAATTTTTAACTTTCATGGCTGCCTTTGTGTAGCCGAATAAAGTTTATTTGGATTGCAACACTCTGCTACCTTTGCTGCGTGCATAAAACAAGGAGAACATCTTCCGCAGAGGCCTAAAAACCTGGCTTTACCAGTTATAAGAATAATGAACTTAGAGCAGAGTACCACTCTAACCGGACGCACAGCTGATTCACGATGACGCTCTCCAATATACCACAAAAATGCTTCATGTTCAAGAGTGTTTTAATCGTTCATATTCCATAATTTCATTCGATTACAAAATCCTTCTCCTGTCACAAGGGAGACGATTGTTTATGCAAGGAAAGTTTCTGATGCGTCAGATATGCTATTCCGAGCCTTTTTCTGAGGCACGAAGTTTGCATGAAACATCCTCAGTACTAGTAAATCATGTTCCCAATGCATTTCGAGCTTTTTTTAGCTCTTCGTCGGGGGTTTACTGCAGATATTAAAAACAACAACATTTAGACTGTGTGATCTATCCTTAAAGACTAACACAGAACTATTCAACATTTTATTCACAAATTTGTGCTAAGTTCTAATCATTAACTCGTAATCAATATTTTCCCTCCAGCCGTGCTCCCATGCGCTGTCGACAATGCCCAAACTACCCTCTCTCGAGCAGCATACCCCACCCTCTTCTCTAACTATACCTTGATTCATATGCAAAAAAAATTAATTTTGTTTGCTCGTCAACACTTTGCATATTCAACACTCTTACAGCCTTATTCATGAAGGCTAAATCGGTTCGCAAAGGACCGGATTCTGAGAATCCGGCCCTTTGCGAGTGCGATTTTTGCATTTGGGATTCAGCATCCCAAATGCAAAAATCGCTAATTGCGATCTCGCAAATGTGCGAGGAATTACATTTAAGGAATCTCTATTAGAGATTCCTTAAATGCAATTCAACATCCAATTTAAATTTGCGAATTCGCAATTTCTTGCCGCAATTTACCGCGAGGTCAGACCTCGCGGTAAATTGCGAAAACTCAGAAAAATGCATTTAAATGCATTTTTCTGAGTTGCATGTTACACACACACATGTCCTTTGGACATGTGTGTGTGCAACACCTGTGTGAAATTTCATTTGAGGGGTGCTACAGGGTGTCCTGTGGACACCCTTGGCACCCTTCAAATCGCAATCTTATTTGCGATTAGCTAATTGCTAATCGCAAATAAGGAATACTCCCTATTCATTCCTATGGGCCTTTTGGCCCATAGGAATGAATGGCGAGTTATTCCTTATTTGCGATTAGCAATTTGCTAATCGCAAATAAGGAATCAGTAGGAATCGCATTTTATTATGCGATTCCTACATGATTACCGTTTTGCGAGTCCTTAATAGCGAATCGCTATGATTCGCTATTAGGGGCTCGCAAAACGGCCCGTTCATGAATCAGGCTGTTAGTGATTGTGAAACGCGCATCGAAGTCCACAGTGATGTTTATACATATAGACAGTTCATTCACTCATGCAAAACTGACCCCAGTAACAAAACTGGCCCCCACTGCTCCAAAACGGAGCCCACCCTTCTAGCCGACCAGGCAAACGCTTGATGCCTGCTAAGGTCAGTCCAGCTGGGGAGGGGGGCGGGGGGTGGGGGGTTGTGTCATGTTCAAAATAAGAAAGTGCAGTGCAGGCATCTGCAACCACAGCAAAGCTGCGCTGATATATGTTAGGAAACTGGGGCCACCGGCCTCCTTCCACAGTGCCAGTAATTTGGGTGGTGGATATGTTATTCAGTTATTTGGCTACAGAAGGGTAGGTGGTGGGATAGAAGAGGGAAAGAGGTTTGCATTTATATAGCGCCTGAAACCCCTAATGGGGTGTTGAAGCGCTTTTTTTGGCAAGTAGCATGCTACTTGGAAACGCATAAGGATTAGCGTTGAAATAGTATAGTGAAAAATGAAAGTAGTTTGAGTGGTGGATATGTTAGTCAGTTATTTGGATTGAGAAGGTTGGGGAGGGGTTGAAAGGGAAAAAGGTTTGCATTTATATAGCGCTTGTAACCCTGTTGGGGTGTTGATGCACTTTATTGGTGAGTGGCACGCTTCTCTGGAACCCATAAAGGATTAGTGGTGAATTAATATAGTGGAATATGGAATTTGAATGGATGAAGAGGGCCGGATTAATGAGGCCCCTACAACTAAATACATTATTTATCTTGTTGTGCATTATATACAGATTATTAAAAACAAATGGTCTTGGCAAACAGCAGACTCAAAAGAAATATTTCATGGTAAATCTTGTAGGGCTTTAACTGAGAAACCCATGGCTTCCTAAAACCAGTGTTTGCCAGATGTGACATTAACAGTTAAAATAGTGGAACACTCACAATGAGGCCCTGAACGTGTGAATGCTATAACGAGCCTCTCTCCTATCCTTTTGCCAACAGCCCCCATGTTGAAGCTCCACAGCAGGAGACTGGAAGGAAGCACCAGACCCAGAGATCAATAACATAACTTAGACTAAGGTCTCTCTAGTAATCGATGCTTGCTCCCTTGATAGTACGTACTGGGAGGAACATCCTGCCATCCTTCGTCTATGGGGGCAGCATTATGCACCCTCGTCAAGTGACACGTCAGAAAACCCCCTCCCCCTTAACTTTGAGTTTGGCTTTATAAGGAAGGGTTCTTACAATATCGTAAATGCTCATTTTTGTGGAAGCCTAGTTACTCTCGCTGTGGTTATCTACCATCCTCTTCACTTCTTCTGTCCACCAGACCTCCTCCATACACCCTCACCTCACTTCTTACCTATTCCGCTTCGGAACTCTCTCTCCATTCTCCAAAACGTATATTGACTTATAGCCACCCTTTTGGCTCCCTCCCCACAGTAGAGTTTTCTTCCTCTCCGAGCTACCTTACGTCTTTCCCCTCATACCACTGAGCTCATTTCCCTCCAATGCCCATCGTCCAGCTCCCCAGCCATAACATGTTAACGTGTCCCTTTACGGTCATGCCTCTTACGAGTTTCTCTACTGTCCCCTCAATTCTATGTTTCTACATCCAAAGCATCACCAACTAAGTCATCAGAAGCGAGTTCCAATGAGCTGACCTAGAACTACAGCTCCCAGAAACCACTGGGCGGTGAAAAGAAATGCCCACCGCGGGGGCACAGCTGCCCTAGAGAACAAGCATTGGCATAGCCAATAGGTCTCGCCTTTGGGACCTTACAAGTGTTTAGCCATGCAACAGTTGATGTTGTTGCACCAAGGATATTGTTCTGCATAACTAAATACTTATAAGGTTCCAAAGGCGAGACCTTTTGGCTATGCCAATGCTTCTTTTATTTTATGTATTTTACTTAATCTTGCATTCCGTAAGAGTGCTATCTAATTTCAGGGTGTTGTTTTTTTTTTTTTTTTCAGTGTAGCCGATTACTCTTCTATAGTTCCTACTTTAAACAGAGTTCTCCATGTGCTCATGAGTCTGGATTGGAGGCTGAATGCAGTGCTTGTTTTGATGGTGCTCATCAGTGGGTTAAACAGGTGTTCATAATGCGTGGTCATCCAATCCTTGGCCCCTCTGCAGGGCACACAGACAATGGTCACATATTTTAGTTGTAATTGTGATTCAGTCCAAATGTGTGTGATGGAGGCATACAGTTGTTAAAATATTGCATATGGTGAAAGTAAAAGAAATTGCAGTGTTTCCAGGTGAGTTGGGTGCGTTGTGTTTGGGGTGGTGAAGTGAAGAAGATGCGAGGAAGTGCCTTTAGTTAAGAGTGAAAAGAGGGTGATGAAGAGGAAATAGATGGGGAGTAAGATATGCAGATGAAGGAGCTGTGGTGGAAAAAGGGCATACACCTCCAACACACAGTGAACAGAACAGAAGAGACTCACTCTGATGACCACTACCCCTTCCACAGTCCTCAGTAATGTTTAATTCAATCTCACAATTTCAGGATTGAAATATTTCCAATATTAATTATAGAGAACAAAATAATTGCTATTACTAATTTATCTTAAATCAACCAGAAGTCTTGGCTGGTTTTAGGTGTGTGTCAGTCATGTGACGTCCCATACACTTCCCTTGGGTCTCTTTTGTCCTCCTTCCACGTCCCATTCCATTGCTCTCTAGCATTCATCCTCACAATGTCCCTATACGGTCCCAATCCTGTTTGTCATTATTCTAATACACCAGATAAGTTTCCGCTCTCAGACCTATCATATGTAAGAACAGAAGTGAAGGTTGGCAACTCTATTGTTTTTTGTAAACTTATACAAGACTCAGCACTGTGCATGCTGTGCGCACTTCTCTAAAGTGGAAAAGACACAGGCTTTATTTTTCCAGTGCAGGCGGGGGTGGGGTGTAAAGGTTCACTGATTTTGTAAGGCATCTCCTATCTTAAACTATCATGAGTGCACAGCAGCAGCAGCCTAAAGGAGGGGGCAGAAGGTGGGGCGTATGCTTTCTGGCTGTGAACTAAAACACTGCCTCAATATGCCAGACCGGCCCTGTGTAGCGCTGAATAAGGACATTTCTGGTATATGGAGTGAAAACCACCATGAGTCACCGCATTTACCTCAGCTGCTTGTCATATCAGTTTCCTCCCAGCGAATACAAGAGTTTTAAAAAAATTCTTTATTGGTTTTACATCTTGAAAGCATGAAAACAATCAAGGTGCAGCCATACAGTGGGACCGCCTCCGTTGAGGTGATTCGTAGTGGAGTCACAATGCCAAATCCGACGAATAGTCATAAGTAAAAGCGAATACAAGAGTTAAAGGCTTGTGAAACAATCTGAGCATAGACCGTTCATTGTGGCCCTATAAAGTGTTCCACTCTCCAGAAACCCAAGACATTGCTTTATCTCTCTCAAACGAAAACGTGGCATGCACCTGGTCAAATTTCAATGCCTGTACTTCACTGCGCAGAATCAATCGATGATAAAAAGTGCCTCTACAGCACTGAGATTGATTCTTATAAGGACTATATACAGCCTCAGGTGAATACGATGATAACCTAATAGGATATGGAACAAGGCATATTTTTGGGCTGCCTATCGGTGTGACGCTGAAAGCTCGCAACCAAAACTGTGCGTGTTTAAATTGTGCAAAGAATGTTGGTTCACCCTAAGAATCGAACCATCTTGATTTGGACACCTTTTATGGGGCTAAATGAAAACAATGTGTAAAGATGGCAAAAAGCAGTATTTGTTACAGTAACAAAACTCTTCCTTAAGACATTAGTCTAAAATATTCACCCCAGTTTGCTTACTCTCAAAAAACCAATAGTATTCTTTCTATTGCGCTCGTATGTTTCCTCTTTTCTTTGGAAAAACTACAAACTCAATATTCTCCTGGAAGCCAAGCAGTCACAGGTGATCCATTAGAATACCGATGAGAAGCAACGTAGTAGACGTACACATCAGTACAACAAAGTAGGGGTGGGCGCAAATTCCGTTCCGCGCTCGGAACACAAAAATGTCAAAACTTCTGCAATCCATGGTGGAACGGAAGCATCTTTATTGATAATATGAATGACAAGATTCTTTCTGGCACAGTGCTCCTGTCACAAAAATTAAAGCTCAACAGGAAGCACTTACACATATAAATAAAGCAGGTGCCCGAATTTAAGCTCAAATTCTGTAACTCATTAATCAGCCCAAAAACATCGTGAGCTTTGTCGAGGCTGGGCAGGTGTGCTTTCTCCCCATATCTACCCTCGAAAATTAGCTGAGATGCTTGATGGAGGCCTTTGCATCCTTGACTTTCACGAGCGCATTCCCTGTGCAGTTCCTGTGACTGGGAGTTTCTTTATCCTCATCTGCTGCTCTGATCAGTCTCTGACATTTATAAACACAAGAGAGGCATGTGAACTCGCAAAGAAACCCGCCCGTTTGGCCCCGCCACACACACTAGTAGTGTGCACCATTTTCCTGCCCTTTACCCACTTTACTCAAGGGAGCCCGGCGCCCTTCGGCGCGTTGGCAAAGTTACACACACACATGGTCATTGGAGACAACTCTTCTGGCCCTTTACGCAGCTATAGTTTAGGAAAAGCACTATACATTTACCGAGGTAGCACTTACTGATTAGCCAGTAGAAAGTACTCCAGTTGAGTAGAGGTATCGCACAAAACTGTGGCGTCTTCTTGGATAAATATGAAGGGCAGGATTCATTATGGCACGATGCTGCTGTCACAAAAATTAATGGTCAACAGGAATCACTTACAGTTAAGATATAAGAAAGCAGGTGCCCGAGTTTAAGCTCCAATTCAGTAACTCTGGCACAGTGCTCCTGTCACAAAAATTAAAGCTCAAAAGGAAGCACTTACAGATATAAATAAAGCAGGTGCCCGAATTTAAGCTCAAATTCAGTAACTCATTAATCAGGCCAAAAAAATGATGAGCTTTGTCGAGGCTGGGCATGTATTTTTTCTCTTTCATATCTATCCTCAAAAATTAGCAGGGGTGCTTGATGGAGGCCTTTGCAACCTTGAATTTCACGAGCACAATCCCGTGCAGTTCCTGTGACCAGGATCTTCTTTCTCCTCATCTGCAGCTCTGATCGGTCTCTGACCTTTTATAAACACAAGAGAGGCATGTTAACTCGAAAAAAAGCCCTGCCCCGGAAATCTCTGCGAGCACGCGAAATTCCACGTGTTCGCGGAGATTTTTTGCCGTTTCGCCACATTTTGCGAAAGGCAAATACCGCCCACCAAAGCTTGTATCACGTAGTGATGTGTGACAGTGCAACTTTCCATTCAAGGTTAAAAGCTTTCCAAGTACCTTTTTAGTGGGCTGATTGCGGGCAATTGTGAAAATATTTATTAATTGCAGCACTGTAATGCACCGCAATTAACATCAATTTTTTCACTATGGCCCGCAATCATCCCACAGCCGTGCTCCTTTCAGAGAAGAAAGGCATCACAAGTCGTGCTTTTGGCTGCATTTCTTCTCTTAAAGGAGCACAGCTGCGGGCTGATTGTGGGCCATTGTGAAAATATTCATGTTAATTGCAGCTCATTACGGCGCTACAATTTACAAATATTTTCACAATCGCCCACCAACAGCCCCCAGCCGCACTTCATGAAGGAGGAAATACAACAAGTGCAGGAGCCACCACAACCAGGAAATTATCATTTTTCGCACCGCTTACGTTATAAAAACGGTGGCACGAATGATCTACTGGGATGTGCTGTGGGTGCGCGCTCCACATGAAGCACTGCGCGCTCGGAGGAACAGACACTGCTTATAACCATTTCTATAGTGCTGTTACACACCAGTCGGTGTAGCCAGGCACTTTACAAATGATTTTATTATTATTATTATATGCACTATGTGCACAGGCTCTATATGCCCACTACTGGACATATCCCATCAAATTTCAACCGCATGTGGTGGTGGAGGGAGACCTGGTACATCGCACCCCCCTGTCCACGGCACTATATCACCCTTACAGAAGGACAGATGTTACCACGACTGATTGTGTGCAATGGTTATAGGACGGCCTAAGACGTCAGGCATTGCTCCCATGCCTTTACGCTCGCTCCATTTTGATAATCAATAACCCACTGATACCGGCACTGGTGGACTCCAACACTAAAAACAAGCATTTGCAATGCAATAGGTCTTGCATTTGCGAGAGTTTAAGGTACTGGCATTATAAACGACAATGCCTTTAATTTATGTTTTAAAAACCAACACATAAATAAAAAAGTATTGTCATTTACAATTCCTATAGCTCAAACTCTTGCAAACGATTGACCTATTGCATGCTAAATGCTTGTCTCCCTAGGCGGCGGTGCTTCTTGTGAAGATTACTATTTTGTCTCGGCTGTGAGTTATTGCCATACCGCCTTCTTTTCTTAGGTCAAGCCTAGGCAGGGCAGCTGCCAGGTGATCTGCTGTATGTACCTTGTGGGGGCTGACTCATCCCACTGGTTCGGATTGGTTTATGTCTGTGTCATTCCAAAATCATAGCCTACAATTGGTTAATGGTTGGCACATGTCCAACCTTTTCTTGCAAGTTCAATCAATCAATCAATCAATCAGTAATATGTTAAGCGCACTACATACCCGCGAGGGTCTCAAGGCACTGGGAGGGCCACTACTGATCGAACAGGCAGTGCCCTCCCGAAGGTCAGCAGGTCTTGGGTCTGACGTAGGCTCAGTGGGAGGGTATTCCATGTCTTGGCGGCGAGGTGGGAGAAGGATCTCCTGCCGGTGGTTGCTCTTCGGACGCGCGGGACAGTGTCGAGTGAGAGGTCGGCAGAGCGTAGCTGGCGGTTGGGGGTATAGAAGAAAAGTCGTCTGTTGAGGTAGGCTGGACCGGTTTTGTGGAGTGCCCTGTGTGCGTGGATGAGGAGCTTGAAGGATATCCTCCTCGTGATGGGGAGCCAGTGCAGGTCTCTCAGGTGGGGGGTGATGTGGCCGTGGCATGGTACGTCGAGGATCAGTCGTGCCAAGGCATTTTGAATGCGTTGTAGTTGTTTGATGAGCTTGGTGGGGGCTCCTGCGAAGAGGGTGTGTCCGTAGTCGAGTCTGCTGCTGAAGAGAGCCTGGGTGATTGTCTTTCTTGTATCTGTCGGGATCCATCTGTAGATATTGTGGAGCTCGCAGAGGGTGTTGAAGCAGGAGAAGGAGATGGCATTGACTTGCTTGATCATTGAGAGCGTTAAGTCGAGGATGATTCCCAAGTTGCGTGCATTGTTGGTGGGTGTCGGGCTGCCCCCAGTGCCGTCGGCCACCAGGAGTCATCCCAGGCTGAAGGGTTGAAGCCGAGGATGAGGACCTCCGTTTTGCCTGAGTTCAGCTTCAGGCGGCTGATCTTCATCCAGTCGGCGACGGCCTTCATTCCTTCGTGGAGGTTGGCTTTGGTGGTGATGGGGTCCTTGGTGAGGGAGAGGATCAGCTGAGTGTCGATGGTGTAGGAGATCATGTTGAGGTCGTGCTGTCGGGTGGCGTCTGCGAGCTGGGCCATGTTAACGTTGAACAGTGTCGGGCTGAGGGAGAATCCATGGGGTACGCCGCAGATAATCTCAGAGGCTGCGGATCAGAATTGAGGAGGCAGACGCTCTGGGTTCTGCTGGAGAGGAAGGAGGTGGTCTATTCCAGAGTCTTGTCTTGGATCCCTGCGGCGTGGAGGCGTGCGGTGGCAGACGGTGTCGAAGACAGGGGAGAGGTCTAAGAGGATGAGTGCTGCAGTCTCACGTTTGTCCAGCATGGTCCTGATGTCGTCGGTGGTGGCGATGAGGGTGGTCTCAGTGCTGTGGTTGCTGTGGAACCCTGACTGGGAAGGGTCCAGGATTCTGTTTTCTTCGAGGTATCGAGTTAGCTGTCTGTTGACGATCTTCTCGATGACCTTGGCCGGGAATGGGAGCAGAGAGATTTGCCGGAAGTTCTTGAGGTCTGTTGGGTCTGCCTTGGGTTTTTTGAGTAGGGCGTTGATCTTGGCATGTTTCCAGCTCTCTGGGAAGGTCACGGTCTTGAGGGAGAGGTTTATGACATTGCGCAGGTGGGGTGTGATGAAGCTGCATGCTTTGTTGAAGACGTGGTGCGGGAATGGGTCTAACGGAGAGCCGAGTGGATAGTGCTCATGGTCTTGATGGTGTCATCAGTGCTCACGCTGGCCCAGGCTAGCATGGGGTCATGGTCGATGATGTGCTGAGAGTCTGTTGTGTTGCTGTCTGTTGGGGCTGTCTGGGTGATGAAGCTGTCGTGGATGTCTAATATCTTGCGGCGGAAGAAAGTGGCAAGGGAGTCACACAGGGCTTGCAACGGTGGTATGTCGGTGTTGGAGCTGGGGTTAAAGCGTTCCTTCACGATGTTGAAGAGCTCTTTGCTATCGTGTGCAGTGTTGTCGACTCGGTCTTTGAAGGTGGTCCACTTGGCATCCCTGATGAGATGATGGTGGTTGCGGATGGTGTCCTTGTGTGCTGCGTGGCTGTTCGTGTCTGTTGACTGTGCCATTTCTTCTCTAGTTTCCGGCAAGCTCGCTTGGAGGCTATTTATTTATGTATGCGTTTTTATATAGCGCAGACTTTACCCGAAGGTGTCAGAGCGCTTCACAATAGGAATAGAACTGATACAAGAGAACATTACAAGTGAACAAATTACAAAAGCAAACGTTACATTACATGAGGCAAAATTGACAATCGTGGGCAAACATAATACAAGAGGTAGCAAACGGTGCATTACAGGAGGAAAAAGTGACATGTGTGCAGGTTACAAAAGAGTACAAAGTACAAGTAGAGGTATAATACTGCAATAAATGGAGGACACTCAAACACAAGAACAAACCTTACGAAGGCAATGGCGGCACTTGTGAAAGTATCGAAAGCAAACAAAATGTAAGAGGTAGCAAACAGTGTGTTACAAGAGAAAAGAGACATGTGTATGTTACAAAAGAGTACCAAACACAGGTAAAAGGGTAATACTGCAATTAATGGCAGTCTCTCAAACCACAACAACACACTGGGAAGGCACTTCCATAGTCATGGAGAATAGAGATTTTCTATACTAAAAGGTCTTCCTTCAGATAATAGAGAGGCCATGAATTAACTTTGGAAGTGTCTTTGAAGGAGGAGAACTTTGAGGTCATTTTTGAAGGCCTGAGAGGAGGTGGTGGTCTGGAGCTGAGGCGGAAGTGAATTCCAGATTCTCACTGCGTTGCCTGAAAAGGATTGGGCCATCGATCTTTCCTTCTTGAACGTGGGAGGTTCAAGCAGTAGATTTTACGCTTTACGTGATGGTCTAGAGCCTCCAGAGAGTTTCAGTTTATTAGCCAGATAGCGAAGAGAGGAGGAGTGCAAGGCTTTGTGGGTGATGCAGGCAGTCTTGTAGATAGATCTTGCCTCGATGGGAAGCCAGCGGAGGGTGGATAACAGGGGGGTGATGTGGTCGCTTCTTTTGGCCCCATAAATGAAACGAGCTGCTGAATGGAGAACAGACTTAAGGGGGGACAGGTGGGAAGAGACTTGCAGTAGTCCAGTCTGGAGAGGACCAGCGATTTGACCAGGGTTTTAAGGTCTTGCTCCGGGAAGAAGCGACGAATCCCCCAAAGAAGGCGCAGTTGGTATCGAGCAGACTTTGCAATTGAATCAATGTGGGAGATTAGATTGAGTTTTGTGTCGAGTATGACACCAAGGGATTTTGCGCTGTCGACAATTGTTGTATTTCTATCTAGGACCCTAATTCGATATTCCTGATTCATGCCCTTATGTGGTTATAAGTAATAATATCCTTATAAAGGCATAAGAATCATATCCATATTCAGTAGTAGCCCATGCAGTCCAAAGCACAGCACGGCTACTCCCATCGACTCCTAGAAAGCACAACGCGTTCTTTAAACAAACCAAGCCTCCAGCAGCCCGGGAATTCCCCCCCTGCTTTTGATTTGATTTGAACAAGAACTGGAGTCCAGAAAGAACTGTTAGTTCTTAGTGACGTCTTATGTCCAACCTTACGTCAAACCCGGCACCTTTCAGGTATAAATATACCAACAGTTGCTTTAAGCAAACACACGGTGGTTTGGAGCAGAGCGGCTATCTACTTGCCCGAGAGCCCAGCTGATGCGAGAGCCCACGGAAGCCGCCCCTCCCCTTTGACGCGCTGGAGAAGCTGCTTTTTATCACGCCGAGAAAATCCAGCTCCGGTGTTCCCGAGTCACCCTCGCGGGTTGCTGGGAGATCGAGTCCTGAAGAAAGAGATACCAGACCTCCCACATTCTATTACCAAGGTACGGGGCTGACTAAACCCTTAAGAGAATTCTTGATTCAGATTCTTGGCAAAACAATCTTAACCAACTTAACTTAAACTGCTACTTACTTACTCCTTCCCAAGTATTAGGCTTAGGTCAGGTACACCGGGGTAGGCGTAGTTAGAAGCACCAGTTGAGTACGCTAGTCAATAATTTTATGTATGTATGTATTTTATCCATTTTAAAGTATCATATGGCTAAGAAACCATATCAATGCTTTTACAGTATTATTTCATAATACTACTTTTACTGTACGCACTTAACTTTATGATAAGTATTGCAATTGTGGCAATTCATTTCTCTTGCATGAGAAAGAAGACTGCTCAATAAATACCACCTTTTATTGAAAACGCCCGTCTCTCTATTTCTCTGCACTCTGGTGAAACTAAGTATGCACGGTTGACTGAGTGAAATAGCTGCCTATTGTTTTCACACGACTCAAGGTATACACTCTTTTCTGAGGGAGCAAAGGTGTCATGTTTGTATGGTTGTCAGAAGCTAATCCCTTCTTGTCTAAATCCAGAGAGTTAACTCTTTCCTGAACATTCGAGAAAGTTTCTAGTGACCTCTGAACTACCTGGCAAAACTAATTAAGTCTAATATAGTCAGTAGAGACCTAGTCGACCTCAGTCCTAAGTCTACACTGCTGTTTATATTATTCCAATGCGCAGAGCCTATTGGGAATATAGGAACTACACTACACAATGATGGGTTTATTGTTCAGTAAATTCATCTGGTCCATCCATGATTGAACCGGGGGAGGAGAAAGTGAGGAGGAGAGTGTGAGAAGTTGGCCTGGTATATAATGCTCACTAATTCTTAGTGATCACTTTGTACCATGCCAAGCAACCCTTATGATGATTGGTTGTAATTCAACCTTATAGACCAGTTATCCTAGTGGTAACGTGGACAAAGCAGTCTTAGGCTAAACTCTGAAAGGCATGTGAAGCCAGCTGTATTACCATACACAACTCCCTTGAGTACCAAATGAAAGGACACCACACAGATATATATTGAAAATATATATTGATTTATTAACTATAAAATCCCCTGGACTCTTTATGAGCACAGAAGCACAAGCGTTAAATCACAAGACAGTTTAAAATACACAAAAGTTGCACAATATGGATGAGCCCTAGGGGCCACCTAAACCATATACTAAGAAAGTGGTATAAGAGATACCAATCGGAATGGGAACAGGCCTAGGGCCTTGGGAATCACTGGAGCTATTCGAGACTAGCAGTGACTAGTGAAGTAGTGTGGCTCACTGGTTAGAGGCGGCAGACCCGAGAGCAGAGGACGGCCCGGGACCAGGGTTCGATTCCCGGCGCGGCAGGTTTCTGGACCAGGGTCAGCGGACTCGATAATTCTCTCGCCTCGGTGCCCACTCTGATCAGCGATCACACTCGGCAACTCTGGGCATTAGCTTGCCTCATCTTCACTAACGGCCCCACCAGACCGCCGGGGATGCCTGGTCTCACCCTGGAGATACCCATTAAGGGACCATCTCTCAGGGAAGCCAGGAAGGGTTTCGCAGCGGTCGAAGCGCCTTGGGACCCTCCGGGTAAGTAGTGCGCTATATAAATGCCTATACATACATACATACATACTAAATCGGGAAAGGCCCGCGGGACTCGGGTGCAGTGTTCAAAGTGCACGCACTTTCCAATGTAAAGTCTATGGTGCGTAAAAAGTACAAAGTTAGTTAGTTCGGAACCTTCCGAGTGACCTAGAAAGCTGAAACTTGAGACACAGGCCCTAGAGATGTGTACCAGTGTAGGAACACCGGCGGAGCTGAGTTACCTCACCCACAGGAAGCGGGTGCACAGGGTCGAAGTAGTGTCGGGTTTCGTCACGCTGGTCGATGGTGCTTGGAGCTGAAGATGCTGCAGGCGGCTCGATGTGAAGAGTTCCGGTGGATCCAAGGGTGGATCTGAAGATGTGAAGACCTGAAAGCAGAGGGGACAATGTTCAAAGTCACTAGCCAGTGACTACCGTGGAACCAGATTGGAACCAGGCGATGTCGGGTGCAAACAGGCGTTGTCGTGTAGCTTCTCTCTGCAGCCACGTGGACACCGGGGGTCGAGGACGTTCAGGAGTCGGTCACAAGCTGTTCCATGCAGGCTTCTCACTGTTGGCGGTGTCGGCAACTTGATCGGAGCAAACAGGCCTTGGCTAATGCAAGCCATGCAGGAATGGAAAGATGCTTAACACTCGGACCAGCAAGGTCAGAGCGAGTGCTCCTTTTCACAGGAGCTTGGGTGAGTCTGGAGCAACCTGACCCGCTGTGTAGTTTGTCGGTTTTGTTGCCAAGATGGCCGCTGACCACGTGGCTAGTGGCCGGGATGGCGCGTCAAGTGGCACAATGCAAAAGGGCCCCACGCAGATCGTGGAGATGCTGGGGGGCTGATCTTCGGTGCAAGGGCTGCTCGGTGGTGGGGGTTCTCAGTCCCCAAAGCACAACATCGAGGATGCCTCAGATGCTGCGCAGTCAGCTTTTCGAGTGTCTTCCAAGAGGTCCGGTCCCACGTCACTCGGTGCCTCCACGGGTCCCTTCTTTGCACGGACTGTGGATCGGGCTTTGAGAGGTCTGGGAGTCTGGTTCTTATTGGGCTCTGGGCTCGGGCTCCGGCGGGAGGCGGCGGCAAAGCAGACGTCGAGTTGCTGGTTGGTGCCTGTATTCACAGGGTGGCAACTCCTAGGCCACAAGGGAGATTCTCTTCAGTCTTCTGTGCAGCAGAATGTCGAAGTCCAGTCTTCTTCTTGTTTAAAGTTGATTCAGGATGATCTGCTGTGCAATGGCACTGCTCCCACTCTTATTCCAAATCTGAGGGGTGGATCACCTACTAGGTCCCTCCTCTGGGAGGAACCAGGAAGGGGGGCGGTTACACCCCCTTTCCTTTGTCCAGCTCCTCGCCAGGCCTGGGTCTGGAAAGTCCCAGGACCGGTTTGGACTGGCTTATGCACGGGGACACCTTGTGTGCCCCGGGCATGTCTCAATCTATTCAGCCCTGTCCTACCCAATACACAAAACCCTGTCTGGGGTGGTGCTCGCACCTCCCAAGGCAGGAAACCCTTTGTCCAAGCCTCCCTCGCTGGAAGGACTCCTAGCAGCAGGAGGTCAGACTCGTGTCTGTGGTGGCAGCATCCATTTTGTGATGCTGAGGCTCTGGTTAACTTTAACCGGGGTTAAGGCTACACACATGTCGTGTCCCTCTAGAAGGGTGGAATGCTATCCCCGTCTACAGAACTGTCGAGGGGATAGTATTCCAATTCGTATGACACCTTACTCGACATGTTTTGATAAAGCCAAACCAAAGATAGCATATAACCGCGAGGATTATACTGCACTTAAGAGTATATGGTATGGCAATATCCCGGAACAGCTTAGGGAGTGGTTCCCGACAGCTGCAGACCGGCTCAGCTCATGATAGAGCACCATCTCACATATTTCCAAGCACTCTGCCTCCAGGGTTGAAGAGGCCTTCCATAGGAGTGGCTGATAGGAACATATGTGTCCAGTTTAAGGGTAGATATAGGGATACTATACCTAAGTAAGAGGTGATTACACCAACTTACCCCAGCTGAGTGATCAGCCAGTTGTGTCAAATATGGAGGCCAGGCCAGGGGTGGCACAATACATGCTGCAGCCCCTGGTAGGCCTTGGAAACACCTATGCCCTGGGTACCTATGGTACACTGTTACAGGGGCCTATAAGGTGAACCAATTCCAATTGTGTTATGCACCTAAGGCACATGGAGTCCATTTTAAGGAGAGAGCAATTAGCCTGGGGCCCTGAATGGCAGGATCCCAGGCCAACTAAGTCAAAAACCAGCTAAACACCAGGCAAAACGTTTGGGGGTAACCATAGTCAGATATCCACCTTCCTACAGAGAGGAGGAGGAATTCCGTTTTGGAGGGCTTCAGAATCAGTTGCTGTGTTGACATCCAGTTTTGAATCGAGTCCAGAGTAGAGCTTAGGACGGAGAGATCGTGAGTGGAGGTAACCTTGAGGTAAATTTGAGTGTCGTCTGCGTAGAGATGATAGTGGACCCCAGATTTACTTAGGAGATTTCCCAGTTGTTCCAAATAGAGATTGAACAGTGTGGGTGCAAGTATAGAGCCTTGAGGAACACCTTGACCACCCGCCAAAGGCGATGAAAGACTGTCCGCTATTTTGATCATTTGGGATCTATCAGAGAGGAAGGAAGCAAACCATTTAAGTACAGTGCCCTCCAAGCCCATTCTCTGTTGAAGAGTGTTAAGGAGGGTGTTGTGATTGACAGTGTCAAAGGCTGCAGAAAGGTCAAGGAGAATTAGAAGATAGGACCACCGCAAATCGAGTATCCGCATTGCGTCATCAATCACTTGCAGCAGGGCTGTTTCAGTGCTGCAGTTTTGGATGAAGCCGGACTGAAAATTGTCAAGAAGATCATTGTCCTTGATATGACGAGAGAGCTGTTTCGCAACACATCTTTCTGTGATCTTCGCAAGAAAGGGTAGGTTAGTGATGGGCGGAAGTTGTTGAGGTAATTCGCATAAGCAGTGGGTTTTTTAAGCAAAGGGGTGACCTGCCCAGTTTTGAAGGGAAGAGGAAGGGATCCTTGACAGAGGGACAGGTTGACCAGAGCGGTCCAATAGGGAAGAGAAAGGGTATAGAAGTCAATGGCAATGGCACTGGGGATGGGGTCAAGAGAATGGTTGGAGGGCTTTGTTTCTAGGATGCACTTGAGGAGGACAACTTCAGAGATGGGGTCGAAGTTTTGCCAAATGGTTAGTGATTTGCGCTCCTCTGGAGGGGTAGGATGAGCGACCTGATCCACAAGTGATTTCACTTTTTCATCAAAGAATACAGTGAAATCCGCAGCTTTCTTTGTAGAATCCTCCAACTTGGAGTTTGGGGAGAGCAGTTAGTATTCTTGATGAGATCAAAACGTTTTTGGGTCTATTTTTGGCTGAGTCAAGGAGGGTTCTGAAGTCCGACGCTTTCCCAAGGAAGTTGTGGTTGTGGTACTTGGATCTTGCTGAGCGAAGCGTGGCCAAATTATCGGTGGAGGGCGCTTGTCTCCATTGTTTCTCCAGGAGTCTTAGGTGCTTCCTTTCTTCATAGAGGGATTTGTTGAACCAAGGTGCTGAGGGAATGGGCCTTTTCTTTTTGCTTTGGAGAGGAGTGACGTTGTTGATTTCGACTGCAAGGACTGAGAGGCATTGGGAGGTGAGTTCGTCAACATCTAGGTTTGGGTCTAGCCTTGGAAGTGAAAGCAAAGCTGAATCACAGAGGGAACCAACGTCAATATTTTTAGTGTCACGGAACCAGGAGGTAGCCCTCTTAGGTTGGCCAAGAGTTATAGAGTGTGATAGGTGAAGAGAGAATGGGATGAGGAGGTGGTCAGACCAGTCTACATGAATAGGGGTAGCGATAGAAAGCATGCTTGCTTTAGAAATACCAAGGGCCATTATTGAGCCCTTAGAGTGTGTTGATTCTGTGCTGTGTTGGATAAGATCGTCTGTAGAGAGGAAGGTGGCCAGCAAATTCGCGGAAGAGACTTGCGGAGAGCCCCAGTGGTGATTGAAGTCACCCACGAAGGTCTGATTGTCACTTTGCGAGTATTGGTGGCTGATGAAGTCTGTGAGTTCCTCCATAATCAAAGGGCCGCTGACAGGTGGGCGGTAAATGACATGGAATCTGAGGGGTGAGCGGTGTTGTAGTTGAAGCTCAAGAGATAGACATTCAAAAGTGTGGAAGGCGCTGATGGGAGAAGACTTAAGTTGAAGGGAGTTTCTAAAGATGACTGCAACACCTCCCCCAATGTTGTCAGTTCTGTCATTCCTAAAAATAGAATAGCCTGTGGGTAATAGGAGATCAAACATAGAGTGAGAGGTATCATTGAACCAGGTCTCTGTTAGGAAGAACATGTCAATATTGTGATGGGTGATGATATCAGAGATTTTGAGTTTGTGTTTTATTGCAGATCTGCAGTTGTGGAGCAAACATCGCAGCTCTGTCGAGACTGTTTTGGTGACGGGGCACATGGGCTAAGAAGGGGGATAGGGATGTTGTTCTTATACGGGGGTGCACGGGAGGGTTTAGGTGGATGCTTGGTTCTGACAGAGGAGATGGTCGGAATAGTGTAGATAGTTGGGTTACTCAGGGATGCAAGTTGAGGAAGGGTGGCGTTCAAGGGCTTGTGTGAGTGAACGATGTTTGCAGACGACAGGTTATGCTTGGCTATTGTGGGGTGAGGGGGTGAGGTGCATCTCAAGGGCCGATGAGAGTTTTCCAAAGGAGTTGAGGTGAATTGGAAAGTATGTATAGGCATTTATATAGCGCACTACTTACCCGTAGGGTCCCTTGGCGTCCCAAGTGGAAATCTTGGAGCTTAAAACTGAAATGGAAGCTACAAGCTGGGAGATGGAGGAGATAAGAGAGCCAAGCTTATTTTCAAGAGAGAGTAGGGCCGAGCACGGAAGTTTGGGTGTCTCGATGGCAAAAGGAGGGGGTGAAATTGGTTGCGGAAGGCAGGAAGAGATGGGGGACAGGAGGAGAGTTGGGGTATAGGGTTCAAAGGTGGGGAAAGGTGGAGGTTGAGAGCGGGGGTTGGGGTATCAGAGGTCAAGGGAGAGTTGTCTTTGTTGGCGTTGCACGAAGGAAATTAATTAAGGACATATTTAGGGGGAGATGGGTGTGGATCAAGGCGGTGGGATAGAAGGAGAGGGAGACGGGAGGACTGTGAGGTGTCATAGGAGTGTAGGAGGTTTGGGGGGAAAAGAGGGGAGGTGGTTGGAGAGGTCCTGTTGGCTAGGAGAGCTGGCTGGGAGGGAATGGGCATCTGGCTGAGTGAGGGGGTTGGGAGAGGGGGAAGTTGAAGAAAGGAAATGGTTCTGCTGGGCCCGATGGGTGGAGAGGGAAAGGGTTACCAAGGGGGGAGAGGGGGTAGCACAGCATTGCTGGCAGAGTGGGGGGAAGGAGAGAGATGCAGTAGGAATGTGGAGAAATCAGTGTAAGAAGCGAGGGGAGGAGGGGGTAGAGAAGAGGGGGAGAGGGAGGAATAAGGGGAGCATAAGGAAAGTTAGCTTGGGAGGAGGTTGGAGGAGGGGTAGACTAAAAAAGGGAGTAGCAGGTAGGAATAGGGGGGAGAAGATGAGATTGGAGTACCGGGACGGTGCATATTGGACGAGGAGCGTATTAGCTAGTGGTACGGATGACGTGATGAAGGGGGGCATACTGTGAAGTGTGAGGAAAGGGAGAGGAGGGCACAAGGGAGGGGGATGGAAGAGGGCCGACATGAGCCCCCTGAGGGTGTAGCCTATTGGAGTGTGGAGGGTCAGGGGAGGAGAAAGGGAGTAATGGGTGGAGCTAGATGGAGAGTCAGGGGAAAACACAGTCGCAGAGGAGGGGAGTAGGGAGGGGAAGAGGTGGTCAAAGAGAGAGAGACAGGTGTCTTTGCCGAGTTCTGGGGTGAACCAGCTGGCCCTCTTGTTGGTGTCTCTGTGGGGGGGGTTTCTTCAGCAGGGCGAGGGTGTTGGCGCAGTCCTCAATCCAGCGCCTGAGGCTGTGGGCAGCATCGTCGGTGTTGGATTGTACAGTGAGTGGGCTGAGAGTAAGGTTTGCATGTAGTTGGTCTTCGGTAATATTGCTCCAGCAGCGGTGGGGGATCTGTTGGATGCGGTGGTGAGTGGTGGGTTTCTGTAAGGTGAAATGGATACAGTGGTGATCGGTCCAGAGGAGTTTGGTGTTGTGGTTGAAGGAGACGTGCAGGCTAGAGGAGAAGACGGGGTCGAACGTGTGGCCGGCGTAGTGGGTGGGCATTGTGACGAGTTGTCTCAGCCCGAGGTTGGTGAGGTTATCGATCAGGGTTGTGGAGTTGCTGTCTTTGTTGTTCTCAAGCATAAGTTCAGGTCTCCGAGGAGGATGTAGTTTGAGGAGGTCAGGGTGTGCGTGCTAATAAAGTCGGCGATGGAGTCGCTGAACTGGGGGCGGAGTCGTGGGGGTCGATAGATGAGGGGGCCTCTGAGGGTGGAGTAGGGGTCTGTGTGGTTCTGGAAATGCATGTGTTTGGTGGTGCTGAGAGTGTCATCGGTGCTGGTCGAGACGTTGATGGTGTTCTTGGTTGACCTATCTGGTAGGGTCAAGGGTCGTTCTCCTCACCGGGCAGCGGCTGCATATAGGGCGAGGTGGGAGGAAGGAGAAGCTGGGAGGCAGGAGGCGGGAGCAGTCAGGGGGCGGGCTGCAGGGGGCGCAGCAGCAGGAGCGGTGAGGGGTGACTAAAGGAACGGAAGGCAAAGGGCACAAAATAGAGGGGCAACGAGTGGAACAGGAGGCAAAAGGGCACGGAAATGCAGGGGCAACAAATGGAACAGAAGGCAAAAATGGGCAGAGGGTTACAGGGGCAGCTTAAGGAACAAAAGGCAAAGACGGGCAGAGAGACACAGAGACAGCGAGGGGTACAGAAGGTATAACCGGGCAGAGAGACACTGGGATATCGAGGCGAACAGAA
Source organism: Lissotriton vulgaris (assembly GCF_964263255.1). Classification (NCBI taxonomy): domain Eukaryota; kingdom Metazoa; phylum Chordata; class Amphibia; order Caudata; family Salamandridae; genus Lissotriton; species Lissotriton vulgaris. Next base: position 137,000,478 of record NC_141685.1, read on the forward strand.
GGAAAAAATGGCACAGATCAAGTACCGGCAGCAGGGGAAGAAAGAGAACAGCAGTCACAGGCACACAAAAAAATGATAATAAAGGCAATACAGTAAATACAATACAATAAATAGCGGAAAAATTGCAGAGATGAACAAACCTATGACCTACCACTGGCCACCAGGAATGAGGCACAGGTGGTTGCCTGCGGGTTGAGGAAGGCCTCAAACGTACTCAGCAGCGGCAGCTGGGGCAGGGACACACAGGCGGTGCTGTGCGGAGGGGGAGCGGCCTACCTGGCAGGGCCAAGTTAACTCTCATGGAGTATTGCCTCTGGATCGAGCAGCCCTGTGCATGCTGCTTGAATGCTTTTATCCTCTTTCCTTTCTTTCTTCCTTACGAAGAGCTTATATTTTAAAGTGTTTTATTGTTAACCTAGCCATAAATCCCCAAAGCTTTCTTTGCTATTTGGGGATTTGGAACCCCTTTTTTGACTCTTGTTATTTTCTGTGCGCACGTTTTGGGAATTTCACTTCAAGCACATATGAAAACATTCAGTTTACTGCTTTTCTGAACATCATGTTGTGGATATTTACCTTTGATGCTACTTAAAACACTCTCAATGGACATGTCGGAAATCACACAGGTCACCTCCAGACTTATAGCTTTAGGAGACCAAGAGCCACATGCATCAAGCATCTTTGCCCTCGCGAGGGCAAAAAGGACTTTTCTGAAGCATGAAAGGCTTTGTATTTGCAAATTAGGTAATTGCTTTTTTTTAAATTACCTATATGGCGAATGCATTCAGGAAATTGCAATTGGTCATTCCCTAATGCCGATGCGCGTAGCCTAAATGCGAACTGTGCATTTAGAATTCGCTGATTACCTTCAACTTCAAGTTGATGGTAATTTGCACATGCATTGAAAATGCACAAAAATGCATTTTTCAAAGTGATATGTGGCACAGTTGGGGCCCGAGGCACCATCCAGTTCTGTGCCATTGGCGTCCCAGTTCAGTCCATCCCTAATTGGCATACTAATCCCTGAACAGTATTTTTTTAATGGCTTCGGAAACGCTTCTGTTATCTAAAGGTGTAATATCTGACATTAGTTTTTGCGCATTTTAATCCAGAAAATCCTAGCCACTGGCAGTCGGTGGATCACTCCTGAATCTCCAAAGCTCAGTGTGTGTGAATCTACTAATGAAAAAGTTACACGGACGGATTACAGCTCCCTGAGTCAGCAGCAAGGATTGCTGAGCCATAGTGGTGGCCACATCTCCCCTACTGTCAAGATCATTTGCCCTACCAATCCACCCGCCTACCACAATAAGATACATTTTGTGCAAACTGTTCCTTCAAATGTACAGTGGGCCTCATTTATGAAAAGTGTCGCATCACTGCGTGAAAACAGCGATGCGTCCCTTTTCATTGCGTCCTACTTGCGACATGCTGGATGCGTCATATTTATAATATGACGCATCATGTCGCAAGGAGTTACAGATACGTCCGAATTTCTGACATATCTGTAGGGTGCAAAAGTGACGCATTGATGGAGTGTGTCACAAAAGTGACGCAACTCCAGCAATGTGGAGTGGTGTGGCTCACTGGTTAGAGGCGGCAGACCCGACAGCAGAGGACGGCCCGGGACCAGGGTTCAATTCCCGACGCAGCAGGATCGTGGACCAGGGTCAGCGGACTCGATAATTCTCATCTCGGTGCCTACTCTAACCAGGGATCACACTCGGCAACTCTGGGCATTAGCTTGCCTCATCTCCACAACGGCCCCCCACATACGCCAGGGATGCCTGGTTTCACCTTGGAGATACCCAGTAGGGACCATCTCACAGGGAAAGCCAGGACGGGTTCCCCAGCGGTCTACTGCGCAGAGATACTCCTTCGGGAGTCGATTCTAGCGCATTACAAACCCACAATTAATGTGTCCTTTTACATGGGACAAGCCCCATGTGAAAGGGCCTGCGTCAGTCTTACGCCTGCTGTGAGGCAGGCTCAAGAAATTGACGCATTTGTGTCCTAGAAGTGGCGCAGTGAAATCTCATAGATTTCACTGCATCACTTCTACGACCCTTTCTTGCGTCAATACGACCCCATGCATACATTATACCTGGTGCAGGTATAATGTGGCGCAGGGGTTTACAAAGTGACGCATCTACTTAGATGCGTCACTTTGTAAATATGGCGCAACAAGGTGCATTTTTTACATCACTGGTGCGTCACAATAAGTGACGCACCAGTGGCGTAAAAGTGACGCACAGACTCATAAATGAAGCCCAGTCTTTTTAGCTATTTGTGCGTGCACTCAGGGATGTCTGTGGGGCAGCAACACACATTTCAGGACTTTCTGTGCTGCACATTGTTCCTTTCCATGCCCTGTCCAGCTGGTGTTAGTCTGCTAAGGACATCCACTGACTTCTGCCAACATGTTTTGCACACTTTAACCTCTAACACTTTAAAGGCCGGGCTTAGATCAAATGTTAAGGTAAAATGTTTTTTCCTTACGTGACTGGCAATAAATCTTGAAACTCTGCCAGTTGTAAGAGTGTGAAGAGTGCATACTTTATGTTGTCTAACCGAGGTGCAGCAGGGGAGCCCAGTTCGAGCTGTGCATTTGTTTACTGTATTCATTCATTATCTTCATTAGAGCCAGAGGTAGGTCCCTCCTGCCTCTGTCCTCTGCATCCACGTTGGCTGCGTTCATGATAGTCACTCGCTTTGGTACTCTATCAGTTGGGTTAGGTAGGTCTTTGATTTGCCCACCCCACTTCATGTACTCGTCCATTTTCTTTGTATAGGGCTTATCTCTTCGCATCTCAGGGGGATCGTCTCAAAAACATGTGATAATCATTGGCAAAATCGGTTATCGCAATGTTTCCTATCGCGGTCCTTCATGGGAAAATAACTCTGTGTTAACGTTCTATTTCCAACACGGCGATTACATGCAATATGTTCCCGATAACGTGTCAAATGTCCGCGATAAAGTCTCCAGGACGGCAATAAAAATGTAAACCCCAATGCAAATGAAGTTGCGACGGGTTCAACCGCGATAAATAAATCAGCAATAATCTTCACCGGGCCCGCAAGTCACACACGGCAGGTGGGAAAAATCACTATAAAAGTAGAAAAAAACATACAAACAAAAGCAAAACATCAGCGAAGCACAATGGAGGTAGCCGGAGCAAGTACAGAGAAAAACCAGAGCCCCACAAGCCCCGCGGAGGACCAGCCTGGGACCTTGAGGTCAGGGAAGGCCAAGGACAAGAAGAAGAGGAAGACGCAGTTCAGTCCGCAGGCAAACAGGATCCTGATAACGGAGGTGGTAGAACACCATCAACAACTGTTAGTCACCTCCACTGCGTCATTGTTATGTTATGTTATGTTATGTTATGGAGCTTTTATATAGCGTGCAGCTACTCACAGGGAGTGTCCCGACGCTTTCCACCCTCAACTCATCACGAAATAACACAACACAGCTAAAAACTGGCAACAAAAACGGAACAAAAGCAACAGTGAGCAGTAGAAAACACACTAAGAGTTAAAAAGCCAGGTCTTCAGGCCCCTCCTAAACTGGAGTAAATTAACAGTACTCCGCAGAGAGAATGGAAGCTGATTCCAAAGCTGGGGGGCTCTGCAGCCAAAAGACCGCCCTCCCGCACGAGCCTTCCTCACCCGTGGAACCACAGCTCTGCAAAGAGCTTCCGAGCGGAGAGAGCGCGCCGGACGATAGAAAGTCAGTCTCCTCTGCAGGTATCCCGCTCCTGAACCATGCAGAGCCTTATGCATCAAGGTCAGGGATTTGAACTGGATCCTCTTCCTGATGGGGAGCCAATGGAGCGACTGGAGCAACCCAGACGCTCGAGCTCGTCTCCCTAGACCAAAAATCGCCCGGGCAGCAGAGTTCTGCACCACTTGAAGGCGCTGGACCAGGTAGTCGGGAAGGCCAAGAAACAGAGCATTGGCATAATCTAGCCTCGACCCGACTAGAGCCTGTACTGTAGTCCTCCTATGCTCCTCAGATAACAGAGGCAGAAATTTGCGGAGCATTTTCAATAGTCCGTAGCAGGTGCCGGCCAGGCCAAGGATGTGAGTGCGGAGCGACAGCTGATTGTCGAGCTTGACACCCAGGTTTTTGGCCACCACTGAGGACTGTACAGGAGGACTCATGTCGGACGGCCACCAATGCTGCCATTCCGGATCGGCAACGCAACCAAAAAAAAGAATCTCAGACTTTCCCGAGTTGGCCCTCAGACCGTTCCGCTGGAACCAGTCGAAGACCAGCGCAAGGCAGTCCCGGACTCTCTCTCCCACAAACTCTTGGTCTTTCCCGCATGTGAAGAGGAGTTGCGTGTCGTCGGCATAAGAGACGATCTGGGCCCCATACGCCTCCACCAAGGCCGCCAGAGGGGACATAAAGATGTTAAATAATGTGGGGCTCAACACAGAACCCTGTGGAACCCCAACTCCCAATGGCGGCATCTCGGCGGAGCTCTGGGAGACCCAGACCGTCTGGCGGCGGCCTTCCAGGAAAGAAGTAAACCACCTCAGCACCGTCCCCCTCAGGCCGATGTCATAGAGCCTGGATAGAAGCGTCTTGTGGGGGACGGTGTCGAAAGCCGCCGAGAGGTCTAACATGACCAGCATGGCCCGGCCGCCGGCATCGAGAGTCTCCCTGATAATCTCAGTCACCTCAATCAGAGCAGTTTCCGTACTAAAATTAGGTCGGAAACCTGATTGAGATGGATGGAGCAGATTATTGGCTTCCAAAAAACTAGAAAGGGCGCCGTGAGCATGTTTTTCCGTCAGCTTCGCTAGTGCAGGTAACAGCGAGATAGGCCTGTAGTTCGCCAGGACTTCGGTGTCAAGGCCCGGTTTTTTTAGGAGGGGGATCACCATCGCTCTTTTCCAAGAGCTAGGGACCCGCCCCTCCCTCAGGGAGGCATTGAGGATAGGATTGACTAAGGGGTTCACCACTGCCGCCATCCCAGCCAAAAATTTGGCGGGGCAGGGATCAAGTGGCGAGCCAGATTTAAGGTTGGCCAACAACATAAGAGAGGCCTCACTGGAAACAGTGGGAAAGTCGGACAGCACTGCCACCGAAGTATGCGGCAGTCCAGAGGCCGACTTCACACCGCTCCCTCCATCCGGTTCCTCCACGAAGGTGGCCTGAATGGCCTTGATCTTATTTGTGAAGAAACCAGCTAGATCGCAAGCCCAAACGTCTGCCGAAGCTGGAGGGGGCGGACGGGAGCTGGGGATCGTAAACTCCTTCACAATAGTAAAGATCTCCTTAGAGGAGTTCGCGGATGCCTCAATCCTCCTAGCCAGATAAGCCCTCTTGGCACCGAGAATGTCCTGATGGTAGGCCTTCAACACCGCCTTATAGGCAAGTTTAGCCTCCCCATCATAGGCAAGGCGCCAGGCCCTCTCAGCCACCTTGCACTGCCTACGAGCCACACGGAGCGCCTCCGTAAACCACGGGGCAGAATGCCGGGCCACCGTGGACCGAGGGACAGCCATGGGAGCGAGATCATCCAACCGATCGGTCAGCCAACACTGCAAGGCCTCAATATCACTGTCCAGGTCACCCGAGAGAGGACAGGGGTGTTTCAGCAGTGCCTGCTCGAGCAAGTCAGAAGTGACTCTATGAAGCGCTCTCGAGGCCGGTTTAAGCACGGTAGGCGCTCTGTAATCCGAGCGCACACATTCCAGCACCACAAAGCTGATCAACCAGTGGTCGGTCCAAAGCATCTGCAGGGTAGCAACCTCCACGAGAGGAACAGATGAGAACACCTGATCCAGGGTGTGGCCCTTCTCATGTGTTGGCCCTGATACATAGGGAATGAGACCAAGCGGAGAAGTGACATCCAGCAATTTGGCCGCATCAGGGTCATCGGCCACGTCCAGATGGAAATTGAAGTCACCAACCACTAGGCAGTGCTGAGTGGATAACGCCAACTCAGACACAACTGTCTGAAGATCCTCAACGAAAGAGCCCACGGGACCTGGAGGTCTATAGATCAACAGCCCCTTTAGGGCCTGACCCGGGGACAATCTTGTCAACAAGGTGAATGCAGTTGAAGTGCTTTAGAGTACAATGGAAGAGGTTAAGAATGTGAAGCGCAAAACCCAGCAGAAACTCAATAACAACCAGAAGGCAGCAATGCAGACTGGAGTTGGGAGTCCAACGCCACAGGAGGAGCTGGACGAGATGGAGGAAATGGTGTCCAGCGTCATCAGTGGGGAGACGGTGGCAGGAGTTGGGGGACCGGACACCGCTCAACATGACCTGACACAACAGCACCAGGATGAGTAACAACCAGAGACTGGGGGGACGTTAGAGATGGGCACAATGGCACAAATACACAACTAAGTATAGCACATCTGCAGACAAACCATGTCCCAGACCCCCAACTCCCAACAAGAGTCCAATGTACCCAAGTCTGCAACATCTCAGCACTGTATAAGCAGAGAAGTCAAAGGCACACCGCATGAAAGAGAGAAGGGGCAGCAAAATCAGAGCTGCAGGGGTGACTATCCCAAAATGCAGCACAAACACATAACATGCAGAGCACATCACCATGCATCAACATACATGTGAACTCAATGTTAAACTACATCTCCCCTTCACATTGCAGAGGGAAAACCAACACCTCTGCAGAGCAGGCAGAACCTCTCTTCTCTGATGATGAAGAGGACCACCAACCCTTCGACACAGACGCCATCCAAGAGTTCATTGACAGCCTCCGCACCCCACCTCCAGGAGCAGGGCAGCCCAGCTGCATCTATGAGACCCCACCACCTGCACAGACCACACAGCAGGCACCACCACGGCTGCCTCCCAGGACCCCCACGAAGAACACCTGGCCTTCCAACACCGTGTATTGGGATGCCAGGAGAAACTGGCTGACCAGGTGTGGGCGGGGTTCGACCGCATGACAGCCAAACTAGATGCCATACGTGGGTATCTAAGTCCCATCAGGGACCACTCTCTGGGGCATATTATCAAGGGGGTTTATCTCCGCTTTTTCGGCTTTAAAAACCAACAAAGCGGAGATAAAATTATCTCCCTATTGTCTAGCTGTCGCTAACACCAGTTAGCGACAGCTAGTAGGAGATAGCGACCATCTTAGGCCCCACTTTGCATGTCAGTGATATTAAGCACTAATGACATGCAAAGTGGGCGTGCCAAGATGTTAGCAACTGGAAACAGTCGCTAACATCGCTATCTCCTATTACCAACTTTTGGAGATATTCGCGCTCCTCATGACATTGCTGCCTCAAGGCCTTGCGATGATATATGCTGCTGCTATGACTACATCCACATCTCCGCCCCCTGAAGTGTCCGTGCCACGCAGCGTGGCAGACATTCCACCTCCAGCCCCTGAGGTATCACTGCCACCCAGTGCTGGAGACAGAGCACCACCCACATGTGAGGCACATGAAACAGCAGAGGATGAAGATGCGGATGAATCTGCCTTCGTGGTAAGCAGGACGCAGTAGCATTCATCTCCGCCATATGGCTGGTTTGTGCTTGGTTCTGCCCTCGTCATCATCACCTTCCACTGTCCTCCGATACACTCTGCAACACTCAACGTGGACCTTTGACATTTTCTGTTTGGTCACCAATGACACTGCATTCAGACTTCGGACTGTGCTCTTTCTCTTCTGATGAACTTGACATTCCCTATATGACTCTGGCTGGCCCTACATGGGCCGTCAATGTAAAGTGGGGTTTGCATCGCCCTGTACTGCTTCAGCAGCAACACTCCACTGAATGAGCATTAAACATTCATATTCACACAGATGTGTCATGTCTATGATCTTTCACGTGTGGAAGTACGGATGATGTAGGGTCAGTCGTTCCCCCTTACGTCCATGTTGCTCATGTTGTGGGACTTGGGTCACAGGGAGATACATTGCCAATTGCGGTCCGGGTGGCGCGACACTAAAACAGAGATACATGCATTAATTACTTCCTTGTTCAGCCCAGGATGGAACCACGCCCAGAGCCCCGGAGTCATTGTTCACACCCTTGCTTTGGACTGGCATACGCCAGGCCTGCCCACTCCTCTTACGCTCACAGGCGTGGCAACAACGCTACATGTCCCAGGTCTTCCCTGTAGTGATCTGCTGATCACAGGTCTAGTTGTCAGCATGTCACAGCCACTCCCTCATGGCTGGTTTACACCCACCCCACACCCATCCGGGACATGCTTCACAGGACATGTGGCCCTGCCAATTAAAAGGGCAGGGCGCATGTGCTGGACACCATTTCCACTCTCTATCTGGGCGTATCCGTGTGGTTATTATTTATGTATGAGGGACTAGAGCCCTACCACATCACATTCCCTAGTGCCGGAGGTGACATGATGGTGTCCGCACCACGAGACTCAATCATAAAGGGTCCACGACTTGTGGGGCACAGACTTGGTGGCACTGGATACACTGCGGCTGGCACAGGCACACCGCTTCAGGATGGTGACTTTCAGTGCACTGAGGTAGGGGCACCTAAAGAGCTAAGAGGGTGTGCAGCCTGCGATGATACCCCATACTGGCGGCCCGGACTGGTAAGGATTTGGTGAGCCTGCTGGACTGCAGTGTAGGCCTGAGCCAGCGGGCAGTGCGGGTCTACTGCCACGTGGCAAGGCCTCTCGGGCAAACAGAGGTAATGGCACCTAAAGGGCTGAGCAGGTGTGCAGCCTGCGATGATGCCTTGTGCACTGATATGATCTCTGCCATTGCGAAATCAACACCCAGACTCAAGTGTGTGACCTGGTGGCCTGTGGTGCGGTGTGCATGATGCTGAGGCTGCCATGGGCACAGGCCCCAGGCTTGAAGCTTGCACCGGCGCGTGGTGGGCCCTCTTGGACACCCGCCGGTGTCGGAAGGTGAGCAGTGAGGCCTAGATGCACAAGGGCCTGCAATTATCGCTGGCGGCGGGAGGGGCTGGGGTGCAGCAGCCTGTGTGCGCAGGGGCGGGCAAGCGATGATGGCGTGTACAACTGTATGGACTCTGCCATTCATGACTGTGGACTCTGTTTCAGATAAGGGACCTGGTGGACTGCAGTGTATACCGGCACGTGGTGGGACACACACCGGTGGTAGCAGGTGAGCAGTGAGGCCTGGGTCCTCAGTGTTGGCTCTCTCTCCCTCTCTTTCTCTCTCTCCCTCTTTCACTCTCTGCCTCTCTTTCTCCCTCCCTCTTTCTCTCTCTCTCTCTCTCTCTCCCTCTTCCTCTCTTTCTCTCTTTCTCTCTGCCTCTCTCTCTCTATCCCTCTCTGTCTCTCTCTCCCTCTCTTTCTCTCTCCCTCTTTCTCTCTCTCTCTCCCTCTCCCTCTCTTTCTCTCTCTCCCTCTCTTTCTCTCTTCCTCTCTCCCTCTTTCTCTCTCTCCCTCTTTCTCTCTCCCTCTGTCTCTCTCTCTCTCTCTCTCTCTCTCTCTCTCTCTCTCTCTCTCTCTCTCTCTCTCTCCCTCTCTGTCTCTCTCTCCATTTCTTTCTCTCTCCCTCTCTCCCTCTTTCTCTCTCTCTCTCGCTCCCTGTCTTGTTCAGGTTGTCGTCTGACATTACACCAGGTAAGAGCAGGTGTTAAATTCCTGCTGCTAATGCGCCTTATCAAATGTTGTGTGTTCTTATGGCCGATTTGGCTGGTCGTTCGGGAATGTTAAGAAGTGGTGTTGTTGCGTCTTTTTGCACGGGAACGCCTACTCTGCATGTCATTAGCGATATTTGCTTGTTTTCATCGATGGCGATGCTTTTTACGGTTGCTATTGCAGGAAAATTGGTGCTATCGGATGTTATCACGCTACTTTGGCTGCTAACTTGGCGATAAGCCCTTGATTATATGCCTCCTCATTTATACAAAAAAAGTTACATTTCCACCTTGTAGAGTAAGGGGCAGATTTACAAGCCCCTCGTGCCTCTTTTACGCCGCAGTTGCGTCACTTTTGTGACACAGCAGCGGCGCAAAAGATGCACCATGGTGCGGTTTATTTACAATGTGACACATCTGAGAGATGCGTCACATTGTAAAGCCCTGCGCCAGAAGGAGGCTTTCCGGCGCAGGGGGGCGTTCTGGTGCAGGAACGCCTCCTAAAAGTGGCTGAGTGAAATATTGAGTCACTTTTACGTCCATGCTGCGTCCAAACCCTGCACCTGCTTGAAGCAGGCGTAAGGATTGACGCAGCATTGGACAGATAGGGCCCCCAGAGCATTGCTCGAGCTGCGTCACGCTTGCGACGCAACTCCAGCAATGAGCCGCGTTTACGGCACCGCATCCAGTGCATCCCTGCTGATATAACAAGATGGTCCAATTATTGTAAATCTGCCCCCTCAGAGTTCTTCCCCACTTTTCTGTTGTTGCTTTAATTGTCCAATCAACAGAGAAGGCACTACCAAGTATTCTTCAAAGGATGCAATTTTTTTTTTTGTTGTAAAAATATACTTTATTTAAAAATATTTGTCAGGTTTACATTTTAAGCAATCCCTTATATTTGGGTGCTGTACATTTAACCATTCTCAAAGAAGCGCATCAGGCTATCTTTGGTGGTTTTCCATCAAGATTTCTCATTTTACCCATCCAGACCAACTCCTGATTTTCCAGGTTTCCTTTGCCCACTCTTGTCCAAATCTATGGGTGTCTATGCACATGTAAGAGAACATTTTAGTGAAAACAAGTTTTTGGCATTCTTTTTCCGTGATTGCTTGGTGTTTGTACAGGGAAAGGTTCCTGTTTTCCCACATCGCCTCTTTCACGCAGTTTATTATTCTCCATAGTGTCCTTTCTTTATTTGCATTGCAATTCATGCCCAACCCATATAGAACCAGTTCATAGGACAGGGATGCCTGTCCTGTTAATTCTTTAATGAGCTGTCCCATTGCCTTCCACATGCTTTGTGCTCCGCCGCAGTTCCAAATGAAGTGCATCAGGGATTCATCTGCTGCACAGCCTGGTGTTGGGCATCTTGCTGTTTTTGCCAGTTTCCTTGCATGTTGGAATTGTTTCACAGGGATACCATCATCCATGCCAAGTCTTTCTGGGAGTTTGTCAAGTCTTTGTGGTTCACCATCTCCCAAACCTTTCCCGATTGCTTCTCTGATAAGTTGTTTACCATTGTCACTGAGTCTGTTTCTTTCAGTTCTTTGCTTAAGGCCATCTGGGGTGTGATGTCCTTCGCTTGAATTTGTCTCTCTTCCAGCTTCTTGAAGAAAGGCTTGATGCCTTTGTACGCAGGGGGTGGTTCTAGTAAAAAAGGCTTTGTATTGTCCAGATTACATATGCCCTCTCTTGATAAGATGAAGCTTGTAGCAAACAGAGTGTAGGCAGCCACATGTGAGTCTTTCTTTGCATTCCCCAGTATGTTTTTAACAAAATGTGACATCAGGAAGTCATGGAGGTGTGGCAGGTCTTTCCCTCCTTTTGTGGGTAGTTTGAAAACTGTGTCTCTTTTTAGTTTTTCAATTTTTGACCCCCAAAAGAAGTTTGCAAAAAGTCTTTGTGTCACTTTTGTCCACCTGTATGACGGAGGGAAAATCATGGCAATAAACATCAGGATTGGTAGACATATTGCTTTCAGCACCAAGACTTTCCCTTCCAGGGAAAGTTTTCTTGTCGTCCAGAGCGCCATTTTCTGCTTGAGCTTTGTCTGGATCTTCTCCCAGTTTATTTCTCCCTTCATGTCCTGTGAAAAAAGAATCCCCAGTATTTTTACTGGGTCTTTGGAAGGTTTCACTGGCAGCTGAGGCAGTTTGTCCCACTGTCCCACCGTCATGCAGTATGTTTTCTCCACATTCACCTGTAGCCCAGCTGCTAGGGAAAAGAGTTGGGTTATAAGGAAAGTTCTTTTTATGGATCTAGCGTCAGTGCAAGCAATGGTGACATCGTCCATGTATGCTACACATTTGACCTGTTTGCCTTGGCTGCCCGGTACCAGAGGGCCAGTTATGCACTTGTCCTTCCTGATAGCACATAGGAGAGGTTCAATTGCACATACAAAGAGTGCCGGTGATAAGGGGCATCCCTGCCTGACCCCTGATTCAATGTGGAACCCCTCAGATAGTGTACCATTTATAAGTACCTGGCTTTCACATCCAGTGTATATTAAGCCAATAGTTTGGATGAAACCTTCTGGGAATCCCATTTTCCTGAGCACTTTGAAAAGGTATTCATGACTTAGGGAGTCAAAGGCTTTCTGGAAATCAAGGGCCAAGATAGCTAGTGGATTCCCCCTGTCTTTCGCTAACCACAAGGTGTCTCTAATGATGGCCAAGCTGTCCCAGATTTTCCTTCCTGGGACCGCACATGTTTGGTCTGGGTGCACGATGGAGGCCAGCACCTTTCTGCATCTTCCTGCCAGGACTTTACTTAGGATCTTACTGTCCACATTCAAGAGGGTGATTGGCCTCCAATTGTTGATGTCCAGCTTGTCCCCCTTTTTCTCCAGCAGTTTGATGATGCCCTGTGGAAAGGAGGGGGGTAAAACATTTTTTTCCAAGCATTCTTTCAACAGACTCCAAAAATCCTTTGCAATAAGCCCCCAGAAAGCTTTGTAAAACTCCCATGGAAGGCCGCCTTGCCCAGGGGCTGATCCTTTTGGGGCTTCCTGAATGATTTGGAAGAGTTCTTCTCCTGAAATGGGGGTGGTTAGAAAATGTTGTTCCTCTTGGGATAAAGAGCTCTGCAAAGACCCTAGAAAATCTTCACATGCACTTATATCTGATGGCTCTTTTTTGTACAATTGGGAAAAAAAGGCTGTTGTTATTTTCCCTACTTTCTCTGTGCCCTTTTGTGTTTGTCCATTTGTGTCTTTCAGTTCATTCATTACCTTTTGCACTTGCTGTGCCTTTTTGAAAAAGAACCTTGAGCACGTTTCATCTTCCTCAAAGATCTTGACCCTGGAGTTAAAAATGTGTTCTTTCCCTCGTTGTGTCAGCCATTCTTTCAGTTCTGTTTTTGTTTTTTCTCTTTCCTCCCCTACTTCCATTCCACCCCTTTCCAGGTTTTCTAGCGTGATTATTCTTTGTTGTATTTCATCAAATTTTTGAAACTTTTCCTTGCTTTTGATCATGCTCTGTTTTCTGAAAAAAAGTTTTGTTTGTTTTTTTACCTCTTCCCACCATTCTGCTAAGGATGGGAAACTTTCCTTTCTGGTTTTTAAGTTGTTGTACATATCACTGGAATTTGTACATATATTTTCCTCTTGTAATAACAAGGTGTTCATTTTCCACACACCCCTCCCCATTTGACACATGTTTGAGATTTTCAACGGTTGCTTTCAAGATTTTGTGGTCTGACATACCACTCTCGTTTGTTTCATAATTCCTTGCTTTTATATTTTTAGAGGTGAAAATGAAATCAATTCTTGATTTGACTTTGCCACTTTCTGCTTCCCATGTGAACCTTTGTTTTGACCCTGATGTTGCCCCTGTATCTGACAGTTGCAGATCTTTACACATGTTTTTGAGACATTTTGCAGACTTATCAATTTCGTAACAATTTTTCTTGCCACATCTGTCTGTGGGGTTTATGATGCAGTTGAAATCCCCTGTTAACACCATTGGGGTTGCACCTGCAATAAAAAGTGGGAGCATTTCAAACAGGGACATTCTTTCATTCTTGTCGGTTGGTGCATAAATATTACAGACCTTAAAGGTGGTGTTTCTGTATTGTATGGTGACCATCATAGCCCTGCCTGGCTGTATAATTTTAGTATCAAGGATTGACATTTCTTTGTTTTTTATGAGAATGCCTATTCCAGCATTCTTGTTTCCACCCCCAGACCATTTGGAGGGGCCTTCTTCCCAATATTTGGATATGTGACCGTAGTCCGTGGAGTGGGGAATTGCACATTCCTGTAAACATATAATGTCCCCTTTTTGTACTTTGCAGAGCTCAAACACTGACGCTCTTTTCACTTGTGAGCCCATTCCTCGGGCATTCCATGATATGATGTTAAACATTATATTTGCAATGGTGATTACTTTGCACGATATACGATACATGTTAAACCTGAACATTTTCAAAGCTCAATGGCGACTAGATGCTGTCACATATTTGCTGATTGCTTTCACTATTTTGTGTCTCTTGCCCGCCAATTTCTTCTGCTCCCCCCAAGTATGGGGACTGTAGAAAAAGGTCTTTGTGGGGGGTTACTCCTACCTCTTGTGAGAATAAGCTATATCCTAGGTCTTCTGAGTCTGAGAGGTCCCCTAGTACACTATACCTGGACCCTGAGCAGTTCTCTCTTGGTAGAGTTTTCTTCCTATTTTCTTTCTGTTCTGTTGCGGCCGGACCACTTGGGTCCGCCGTTAAACGTTGTCTTGTCCGCGCATTCACAATAAAAATATAACTTTGTACTGGTAGGGTGACTTTTTAGCGCTAACATGCCGGTCACTCTCATGAGTGCCTGTGTGTGCACAGCTACACGCGCTCCTTCTACTGTTAAACAAACGCCTGTGTCGTCCGTAGTAATGAATCGGGTGTTTGCGCAGAGGCTTCTGGGTATGCAAATGTTTGTGGCTGGCCACTCCCCCTCCAGTGACAGCAAGGCTCATGCAGCAGCCCCATGGGGACTTGTGCTCTGGATCCAGGGGGTGAAGAGACTCAAAATCCAGTAATAATCAAACAGCCAACATTTCAGGACAGGGAAGGGGAGATTTAAAAATAGAAAATCAGGAGAATGAAAATCCCCCATTGACTTCTGTTGTAGAAAATACAATTTCAGGCAAGAGACGGCTAAAATAAAGGCATTTGTGGCTTGAAAAATCGGTAGTCTCCCACCTGAATCGGGTCTATCATCATTAGGGCTCCTGGTTTTATGGTATTTATTTTTTTAACATTTCCGTCTGTATTTATCCATATTTATTTTGTGTTTTGCGTATAAATGTAGTTGATGTAGTACATTTCCATAATTATTGAAATGATAGACCCACAGTCATACTTTGATGTCTGTTGTGTTTTAGCTATTTGAGTTGCGAAATATTACATACAATTACACCCACTGGCAAATATTAGCATTATACCACAAATGTATGTTGACAAATGCAGTTATTTCAAGAAATGTATCCAGTTATTTAATTTTCCATGCTTTCATCTGCTCAGCTGTTGGGTGAAATTCATGAGAGATAGCACGAAGGGTCGCTGAAAAGAAGCATATTTTCTGTATTTATCCATGTTTACAAATAAATGCAGACAGAAAACACAATGTCTGCAT
The DNA here is from genome assembly GCF_964263255.1 of Lissotriton vulgaris. Lineage (NCBI taxonomy): Eukaryota > Metazoa > Chordata > Amphibia > Caudata > Salamandridae > Lissotriton > Lissotriton vulgaris. Next base: position 137,015,684 of record NC_141685.1, read on the forward strand.
TTATCTGTAAAAATCAGTAAAAACGGAAAACAGGGAGCCTTAATTACAATGTATGAATAATGATCAAAGGCTCCGTGGGGTTAGGGTACTTCCACAATATACTCGTGTGCATACGTGTCAACAGACCCGATTCACACAAGACAGTCCCGACTTTTGAGCCAAGAAGGTTGTCTCCGCCTGACATGGCAGCTTCTTCAAAGCAAGTCAATGGGGAAATGCATCTACCCTTCCAAATACCACGCATCAGGAGTGAGACTAACACATTTTACTGCTGGTGTCCGCATCAATAGACTAAAATGCATTAGTCACGCAATTATAGCGCTCGGGGAAGACTGCAGGAGCCGTGCTCGAGGAACTCAGCTGCGCAGCCCTGAGCGATCGCACTGGCATGCGCTGTGCTAGTAGAGCATGCTTTCTCACTTGTTGTAATGTTTACACACTGCAGTGCCTCCTAATGAAGGAACTCCGGTGCCCTGTGGAGAATCAATCAGTCAATCAATCAATAAGAGGGCAGGTGTCTCTGTGTGTAAATTTTCAAGACATGGATCCTGGAGGCAGCACCTTGCCTGTTATTCGTACGGGCTGATTGACCAGAGTCAGACACCTCCAGGCATCAGCTTTATTTTAAGCTGCCGCAACAGCACATTAAATCCAGAAATCACCGGCCTTCACCCACGCACAACCTGCTGAGGGTTTCAGATCGCTATGAGTAAAATTTTAATAAATTCAATGTAGTTATGAGTGACATTTCAACGGCTATGAGTGATACTTACTCAAAAGCAAAATCAAGCAATCAAGACGAGGAAAAACATATAAATATCAGAAGTTACACCCATTTGAGCAACAAGAAACTCTTAGAAGATCTTTAAACTGCTGCAAAGCACCAGAAATGGAAGGGCAATAGCCAGAGACAGACTGCACTTCTCAGTCACAGAGGGCAGGGGGCACTACAGCTGCTCAGAAGATGATCTCATTGGTCTGATCATTCATGGCGCAACTAGGGAATTCTACCATGACGCCCAAACACAAGCATATTTCTTATTATACCACCATATTGCTGAATCCATCATTCAAGTCTTACGTATTGATGCATGTAAGTAAACACTGTAAAAACCCTGTGACTGATACACCCATACCTTTCATTCTGTCCCTGCATCTCCTGGCACCAAGGACAAGGTACGTGCTCTGCAGCGTTTGCTGGTTAAGAACGACTCCACCTCCGATAGGTAATATTAACTTCAAAGTGTTTATTTATGGGTTCCTGGTTCCTCATACATAAAGAGCCATGCCAGCAAGCCCCAGCACAACAACTACTCCTGGCCAACTGCTGCCCCCAATATTCTTATTCGAATACCCAATCATGTCCCTCACCAACCTTCCACTCACAACACTCCAATGTCCCACACACCTTCCCCTCAATACAAATAACAAACACAACAAAACAACAGTAGTTGAATGACATATGCCCTTTCCCCCCTTAGAACACCAACTACCAGGAAATAAATATGCACACTGTAAATAACTAAAATGTAATATTATCCCATCACAAACTCTTTAATATGACCACGCAATTTACTGTCTCTCGCACTTCGAAGTACTCTCACATCTGGATCCCTCTGACCACCACCATTGGCCACCCCACAACTCCCACACATCTCACTCATCCTAGCGTTTGCTTCAAGCTTTGAACACACTTCATCACCCATCAAGTATCCACTTAGCGTCATGCATACCACACTCCTGACCATTATGTCCGCTAACTCTCTTGCACTCACTCACATGCCATAAATTCCGCACTCTCCCATCTTCAAGTTTCACTGCACCTTTCAACACCTAAACAATTTTAAGCTTTTTTAAGCAATTGTACTGAAAGTTTTAACTTTCTCGACGGTCCGATGGATAGGAGATGACGGGGCAGATTTACAAGCCCTTTGCACCACTTTTGCGTCACTTTTAACATTTAAAAATTGACGCAAGGGGCTTGTAAATCTGCCCGAGTAACTCTTAAGTTCATCTAAGCAACTATATCTTCCCCATTGTTATTGAATGGCATTTTCGCATTAAACTAAATCCCTTAATTCACTGCATAGAACGTGACTAGGAGAGTTGTCACAGGAAACAAAGTCACAGTCGCTTTAGGAACAGCGAGCAACCGATTAGAACACGAGGTATGCCGAGTAGAGCAACGAGTGCCATACTCTCTCCGTCTGTGCATAAAAAGCGCGTAAAACGTTATTCTCATTATTTTCAGGCTGTAATACAAGACTGAAAATTAACTCCCATTTGGTGGAAACGTAGGATCACGAGAATGATCCAGTAAGGTATGTTGATAACACATGTGCCCCATTCTGTTCTTAGAAAGTGAGCAAGAACAGGTCATGATACCTGTATTTGTTTTTAGATCCCGAAAAGAAAAGAAACTCAGTCAGAACTAATACTCTACCCTTGACCGGCGGCTGCTGGTTCAACAGGTAATAAGAGGAATACGAGTTAAATGTAGTTGGAAGCTAAACAACTGTCAGAAATGTAGCTAAAACAAGTTTTATTTTATACACTTGCAGATATCCCGTATTAAGACAGAGCCCTGATGAGAATCCGTAGAGTTGACATACCGGATTCGAAACGCGTTGGCGTAAAAAGATTAGCCATTTATTGGTCGAATGGACTGAATGAATTAATTTGAAGTCTATTTTTCCTTTTTTTGAACTGCCTACATTTAACTGTAGTTCATTGATTTATGATTGTCATCAAGTTTATACTTTTGACTCTGGTCTTTATGAAATTACGGATGATTTTTTCTTCGTAGTATGAATATTTGAGTGTATATATATCAGAGCAATTCACTTTGTATAATACAACTAGTTATGTGTATGTGTTTGTGTTGTAAATAATCGCGAATTGTAAATAATTGTATATAAGGTGTACAAAACGATAAGGTGTCCCTTTCATACATCAATACTAAAAAAGACAAAAAATAAATAAATAATAAAAGGGTTAGAGTGATATACCCGTACGAACCAGGAAGTCTCTTATGGTTTGTTCCCTCAAAAATAGAGGATTTAAGTAAGTGTGTGGCTGGCAATCTGTGTACTTTGCCAACAAACATTGGCACCTGAGTGACCTCTGAAGGGAAACATTCTTCACAACGCGGTGTTTACACCGCGGGGCCTTCACGACACAGCCATCACAACGCAAGTCGTTACTAGATTCCAACACCTTCCCTACTGTTACGTGGGATGGAGTTGGAATAGAAAATTAAAATAATACACAATACAGCGCCCTCCAACGCAAGTCGTTGTAATGACTTGCGTTGTGATAACTGCGTTATAATGGTAGCGTGGTGTAAACACGGCGTCGTAATGACATACATCCCCCCCTGAAGGCTCCTTGAAGCCCGACGCTTCTTCAGTACAGTTGCATGCATTAATACGTTTTTTTTCTGCCTTGTACTTTCTTAAATGTGATTGGGGGTCAAAAATCGTAAATTATTTCCCTTACTCACCACTTTATGTACTCTGTCAGTTCAACCAAAAATGAAACACATATTATTTGCATAGTGGATGTTGCCCGTTTTGCTTGTGATAAACTGCGCACACTGTAGTTCATTGCAACGTTCCCGCTAACTTCTGCAACAAGAACTGCTTGCCTACAGCTAGCACTGGACATTTCGAGGCGTCTAAATGAGTCCAGGCAAAGCACTGTATTTCTGAAATCCTGTCTCTTGGTCCAGTTGGTGAGAGAAGGCATTTTTACTTCTGATTCTTCTCAACGTGCTCCACATATAACAGGTTTAGCTAAAAAGCCTCATCTAGTCCATCTCCACGGCAATCAGTGAAAATCTAGATTTAGGCATCATGAGAACTAAGAAGTATTAAAAGAAAATCTCATGAACCCCATCCCATTATGCCACCTTTTCCATGAGCTATAAGGACTATGATAACAAAAAATAAAAACATTAACACATGACTGTCATTGGGCCATTTTTGGAGTGTGAGACCAACCAGCATTGAGAAAAAGGACAGCCGTAACCAGATTTGTATAGCTTCTCCACGAGGCAGCCATGTCTCTGAGTGCCCAGCTGTAGCGGGACAGTATCTTTTTACACCTTTCCTAGCTGAATGATGGTCTATCAGCCATTGCATTTCCTTCAGCTGTTACTGTTGTAGAGATAATGGTTTGGATTGTTTGACACAGCTTTTGCCTGTGAGGAAAGACTGGCTTTTGCTTGACCCTGTTCGGTGACTTGCATCATTGGGCTAATTTGTTTATAAAAATGCAATCAATGCAACACATACTGGAAATGTTAAACTAAAGGAATGTTTCATGATTACATTCTGTGTTTATGATCCTTTAGACATAATCCAGTTTACCAGGTGCCACACTAACCTGGATGTTGTTTGATTTAGATTGTGGTTTGCCAAGAAAGAGATAATTTCAGTGATCCTCTGCTGACTTAATCTGTTTTCATCCAAAAGGCAATCTCATAATATAGCATCCTGTATATCTTGTTCTTTTTTGTTTCCTCCCATGGAGCACCGGCCAAGTACTGTATCTGTATGCTTTAGGTGTTTATGTGTTCCTTTGGGGACTCCTTTTTTATTTCTTGCCAGCTCATGTCTAACCGTGGGTGTGTGCTCTCTACTCTGACTGCCAGAAGCACTTCTTATAAGTCTTCTGTTTTGCCCTTTGTTCTCCTGGCTCATCGCGGCACTGACTTCACGTCTGCCTCGCTTATTTTTTTTGTGTGCCTCATGCTCAGCACACTGCACATTTCAAGTCTGCTGTGCTTTACATTCGTTTTGTGTTCCTAATCCTTTACATGCTTGTGTTACACTGAGGGTGCATGTTAAGCTTTTGTGCCTGTTGCAATTCACTTAATCTCGACCGTGCTGCCCTCCCACCACCACCTCCTCCCGCCCGGATTAGATCTAAACTCATCCCAGCTGCACAATGTTTGTAGCTTATTTGGAGAATAAACCCTACTGTGTGGTTTGCTAATAAACCCCGTCATCTTAAAACTGCCAATATTCTCACTTTCAAAAAACACTAAAGCAGGAAAAGTGCATACGTAAAAAACATGAATAGGATTTAGACAATCATATTAAAACTTTCTTATATTTATTCATCAGAGTTTTCTGCTTTATGACACTTTTTTTTGCATACAAAATACCTGTTGTTAAACCAGAAAAAAAGGATTCATATAAATAGTTATAAAAAATATAGACGCATATTTTCTAATTATACTTTGGCAGCAGGCATCAATAACAGCCATATAGTGAAGGAACAAGGTACACATCTTACTGGCTAGACGTCCAATGTCAGAATTACATTGGTGGGAGTGCACTTTCGAGGCGGGCTAGGAGTGAGGTCCGTTCAGCAGATTCCTTGCACTTTCTTGGTGCTGCAATGCTGCAGAAACTTGCCCTGGAATTGATCTAGCGGTACAATGGGGGATTTGGAGCCTTTCGGCACTGCTCAAAACAAACAAATTCTACACCCTAACAAGTGAGCATCTGGGGCTTGTGTAAGCAGAGGGCGCAATTTGTAAAAGTGGGGGGAGTTTTAGGGTTAGATTAACTGGTGCGGTTGAAGTGGAATATAGGTAACTTGTTTAAAACACTTCTTGCCACTTGGTGCTCCCTCTTTATGCATCTGTAGCATGCTCTCCCCTTCTTTCTCTCTCCCTCACACACTTTCTGCTACTCCATCTAGAGTTCCTTCATCACTTCTTGCATAAAATACCTATCCCTCTATATCTTAATTTCTATCTATTCTACACAGCTATCACCCACGTATTCAACATGTGACATAATTGCACTACATAAATATTCTGCACACCATACATATCCACCCCATAAAATTCCACAACTAAGAATTCCAATTCAGTCCAAATAGCTCCACTCCAAACCACATACATCCACTCCACTCCAAACCAAAACACATAGATAAAATACACTGTAATTTTCAGTAAGCATTGGCCAAAAATCCGTAACGCTCGTGAAATTTGCGGATTTTCGGTAATTTCGTGATCCGCGAATCTTGCGAAATTGCCGAAAATTCGCAAACTCGCGAGCCGGCGGATTTGAATTTTTTTTATGAACAGCTTACTCAAGGGACCCCTGCGCCCTTCGGCGCGATGGCATAGTAACACAAACATGGTCACTGGAGACAACTCTTCTGGCACTTTACGCAGCTGTAATGTAGGAAAAGCACTATACATTTACCCAACAAGGTAGCACTTACTGATTATCCAGTAGAAAGTACTCCAGGTGAGTAGAGATATCGTGGCGTCTTCTTGGATAAATATGAAGGGCAGGGTTCATTCTGACACGATGCTCCTGTCACAAAATTTAAACCTCAACAGGAAGCACTTACAGCAGGTGTCCGAGTTGAAGATCAAGTTCAGTAACGCATTCATCAGCCCAAAAACAATTATGAGCTTTGTCGAGGCTGGGCAGGTGTGTTTTCTCCCCATATCTACCGTCGAAAATTAGCTGTGATGCTGGAAAGAGGCCTCTGCATCCTTGACTTTCACGAGCGCAATCCCCATGCAGTTCCTGTGTCCAGGAGCTTTTTTCTCCTCATCTGCTGCTCTGATCGGTCTCTGACCTTTTTTACACACAAGAGGCATGTTAACTCACATAGAAGCCCGCCCGTTTGGCCCCGCCCACAGACTAGCTGTGTGCACCGCCTTCCCGCCATTTACCCACTATGAGGACAGCTCACTCAAGGGACCCCTGCACCATTCGGCGCGATGGCATAGTAACACACACATGGTCACTGGAGACAACACTTCTGGCACTTTACGCAGCTGTAGTGTAGGAAAAGCACTATACATTTACCCAATGAGGTAGCACTTACTGTTAGCCACTGTAGACACTGGGAAACAGTCTTTTGGGCAAATCCGCGAGTTCATGAATTTTTTCGCAAACTCGCATATTTTTTTGCCTATTTCGCGCGAATTTGCGGATCGCAAATCCGCAAAATTCGCCCATACTTAATGTTCAGTGCCAATACCTCTCTCACAAATGCAAGACCTATTGCATTGTAAAGGCTTGTTTAAATAGTGAAAGATTTTACTAAACCATTCGCATTATCTAGCATGTTTCCCCTAACTCAGAAACTCTGCAATGGACTATCGGACTTCTTTCATCCTTCGATCTACGGAGGCCTTCCTGGCCGTGCTACCCAGAGTAAGGAGAGCCAGGACCGGAGGAAGGATGTTCTCCTTAAACGCCTCTAAGATGTGGAACTCACTCCCCCTACAACTCCGGACTAATTCAAACCTACTCTCTTCCCGCAAACAATTGAAAACCTACCTGTTTGCTAGATCCACCGAATCCTAATCCTCTCCATTACTCCCAGTTCTGTCTTCATGCTTCAGCGCTTGGACGCCCACTAGGCAGCAACCGCGCTATATAAATAACAATACAATTTCAAGATAAAATTTTAGACATTTACTCTACGTTTGGCCCTACTCTGGTTTGCACTGTCCAAAACTCAGTGGTAACCAATAGTGAGCCATTCACCACGTTTTTAAAAATTACCGCCCCGTTTTCCCTGGTACCTAAACCAGCCAAAGTCCTGGAAAAAGTAGTTCAGGAGCAATTAATGACCCATCTTGAGACGTAGTCGTCAAGGAGGAGGGAGGGTGATCAATCGATCAGTCGGGCACCAATTACCACCCAAGGAGGGGGAAGGTCCAGTGTCAGCTTGTGCCCGTGTCAATTACACGTTAAACAAAGGAGATTGCTGAACTGTTCCTAAAGAAAGTGAGGAATTAAATGAGACTGGTGTGACCGGAGGTGTGTGTGTTACACATTTGGACATCCATTTTGTTGGACGTGTTTGCCTCACACACCCAAAAGGGTATCATGCTCCATCATAGGTGTTGCTCCGCGTCGGGGAGGCGGTGCAATCCCCGACGGGCTCACCTTAGAGAGGGGCTCTTTGGCGGAGATCTTTTTGTCCAACAGCCTATTAGTGAAGTGCAGGTGTGTGGGTTAGGGCAGTAAGTTTCCTGGAGAAAGTGATTAAAATGTAGCAGGGGGTGCCGGAAAACACTTTATTCTGGGGGTCCCCCTACTGCAGTTAAAAACGTGAGTCTAGCTCGCTGGGTGACGGCAGGTTAGGTAGCGTAACCCTAGAAGAGACTAGAGTGAGGGTTGGTCGACATGTTTCTCGCATGGGAAAGTTTCCAGCGATTCTTCAGGACCTAGTGATGGTGAGAGCTAAAAAGAAAAGAAAAACATGCTGGTGTCATGTGTTAGGTGTGGGTATAGTTTACCTCAATGGTTAATCCTATGCCTAAACAGGGGAGAAAAAGGAACAAGGTTAACATATTTATAATTCTCCTGTAAGCATATGAGGTCAGAGCCAGAACAATAACATGATACAGTATGTTAGCGGCGGTGTAGAACTACTCGCACGGCTAAGACATGCCTGTGATGTCGCAGGGTGCAGTGCATAGTGAACACTCTTACACACTATGTACGTGAAAGGAATGGTGTGGTGAAAACTCATTTAAAAACAGTGTACTAAAAACCGCAGCAGCAGTCTCGGAGAGAATCCCATGACTGTGGATGTGGAGGGCCCAACAGTGATGGTGGTACAATGCTGACTCCTGACTCACCTAATGGTCGGCGATTAATTACCACATGAGTAGTCGGCGAGTCGGTACATCAGGGTTGTGCCTACAGTTTTGGCTGAGGGAGAAGATGAACCTGTTAGCTTTGGAAGGTTCGATTCAGAAGGGGTCAAGTCAAGTTGACTCCTGCGGTGGGTTTGCAGGGGTAACCAGGGGTTGGTTGGGAGGGGATTGTCTTACCTCAAACTTCCTGTGTCCGTGCGGATTCACCTACCCATCGCCGCCGAGCTCGAATAGGTAAAGACGCTCGGGGGCGTGTACTATTTATAGGTGGCCGCGTCATAAGGATGCGTCAGTTTACGCCCACTTAGTGGATCACGTGTTAAGTAAGAGGATGGTGTCAGCCATAGTGCAATGGTTTAGATGGTATCTGGAGTTAACGGCCGAACTGAAGTTCGCTGTATCATTAAAAGGGAATTTTTGTTGGGCTGGCAGATAAGCACAAGGGAAGTGGACGGTTAGCAATGGATGAGAGCATATTAAAAAGCTGGTGGTGGAGTTCTGGACTTTTTGGTTCCGTCCAGAGGTGTCAGGGAACAACACCCAAAGACCCCGGAGTTCCACCTGCCTTGGTGCGCAAATGAACAGAAACACGGGCTTCTCGATGGTGGCGTCAAAGACCAAAGGTTTATTACTGCAGGGACACAGAAGTCACAGAAACCACACATGGGCAGATTCTAGGAGCCTGTTCAATTTGTACAAAGTGGGTTGCTCCTTATATACTGGATTTTGGCCTTCAGGCGAATTCTTCACATGTTGGTACATTCCCAAAACCTTTGTGTCATAAACAATAAATATTTGGCGTACACAGGAACCGTTGATACAATCTGATACGAAACATCTACGAAGAGGGGTTCCCACTAGTTCATCACAATTCCCTGTCAATATTGCATTCAGGACCCGGACCGCCTCATCGTAAAGTTCGTTACCTCCCCCTAATAAAGTTTCAGAAAGAAAGGATCGGAGCCAGGTGTGGAAGATAGGAAAGCGGGATAAGAGATGCTTGTGGGTTGTAAATGGGCAAGGCCACCGGCTTCGGCCGCCTAATCATGATCAGGACAATGGACGCGAAGACCAGTTTAGCAGGACTGGCCTCGGGCAGAGGAGGCAGCCTTTGTCGAGTCATGCAGCTACAGCGTGATCTGGTTTAAGGTGCACGTGTCATGATAGAGGTGAATCTCCGGCTAAGGCTACGTGTCCTTAATCGAAATGAAGTGATCAGAGGCTATTGCGTATGTGAGGGCAAGAGAGACAAAATGGCCGCCATGATCTAAGATGGATGCCGTGGGTAGATCAGAAATGTGTTCATAACAGGAGTGCTCTTGCTCGTAGCATGGCGAAAACACCAGGATATGCTAAATGGATCATTTGCGGTTCGCTGATACCAATATTATGTATTTCCGACAATATTGAAAACACGGGTTCAAATTGTCACGGAACCTCAGACCCTCCTTTTGCCCTTACATAGGCAATTACTCAGTCTATGTCAGAATCCAATTCTATGCTAATCAGGTCAGTGACATGCTGTTGTATCATCATCCTTTCTCGTGCCTTTTCTCCATACGCAGGTGGTTTTCTGAGACAAGTTGCAGCACAGAGACTACACAGAGCAGGACCACACTGGATAATCAGGCAGCATGAGAAGAGGAATACTAAGATGACACCAATGACCATTAGAACCTTCCATCCCCACGCTGAGATCAGAGTCCAAAACCACTCCATAAAGGACCAATTTCCCTTATCTACATGTATAGAGTCGGAAATCTTGTGTAGCTTAGAGATCGCCTCATAGACTGTTGGAGCATTATTAGGAATAAAGACACAGCAGCTCGATTGAATCATTCTGCATACCCCACCTCGATCTGCAAGTATAACGTCTAGAACCATACGGTTCTGCAACGTCATGAGTCTATCCGCCTGAAGCTCAGCTGTCAAGTTGCTAAGGGCACCAGCAGTTTCGGTAATAGTAGATTCAACTACCCGTGTTAGCTGACGTATGTTTCTACTATTGGCCATAGGCCCCCAAAACGGAAGGAAGCCTTTGAAGAAGTCTCCAGCTTCCTGACCAGCGGTATCTTCCTTGCTGAAGACACCTCTCGCTACTCTGGTTCTGTGGTAATCAGATGAAGCAGTGTATGTCGGAGGCAACAATCGAGCAATATAACATGATCCTGAAAAGTCGGCAGGCAACCATGTATAAGCTCTGTCTCGACAAATGAAGTAGGTACCCCTAGCAGTGAGAAAGGCAGGGGAAGAGTTAGCCGGAAACACATAAGTCTCTACGCACTCACTCCTCCCTAGCTGAGCTCTCGGATTTCTCCCATTACCTTGCAAACAGACCTGACCTCGGTGAGGTACGACCCAGATTGGAGTTGAGCTTTTACGCTTGCTTTCTCCTAAACTAAGGCGATACTCTGAAGTATTCCAACTTAAATATACTCTTAATTCGTCTCTAGGGTATGATGGAGTATTATTGACGTCCTTGACCATGTCAATAATTCCCTGGACTAAGGCTTTGTTGGCAGAGTTATACTTAGTGGAACGCGGTGGACGTGGAGGGTATGTTTCAAGGGCATAAGCAAAGATGGTTTGAAGGGCCTGAAATGATCCATTGTAGCTGAAAGGCAAAACCAGATAGGGAATACCTTTATCCATAGTGTGGGGTATCAAGCCACACACCCAGCAGTCTGTAGTGTTAACTACTAGTTGGTGTTGGTGCAAGAGCTGTACAAAAGTGTTGTTAATGAATTCTGAGCGTCTGGCTTGCTCATGTTCGGGAAACGAGTGAAAAGAGTGAATAGAAGAAACAGTAGAAGTAGCAGGATCAAGGGGAGGTATTGTAGTAACTGGCACAAAAATCAAATTTATACTAAAGACGATTCCACCCACCAATGTTGCTAAAATAATCAAGAATGTAATGGCACATTGCATCAAAAAGCATTTGCTATGAAGAATTCTATAAAGTCTGTTTCTGCGAACATAAATCACATTTTCTCGTTGCAGCGCAGGAAGCTCCATCTTCTACAATCCGCTCGCGACCACTGATGATGTGTACGTAGATGAAAATGCCTCTATCAGCCCTGGGAGTTCCCAGAACCAACAGAAAGATCGACCTTGTGTCAGACCCCCGCAGATTCAACTAGGCACACAGCCACGACCCTACGGCTACCCAGACAGCAAGGCAATTTTTAAAACAATAAAATAATAGCAAACTTCCTGGCTGAGGGCAAAAGTTCAATATTTCAAAACATCACAGTATGCAGTTGCCTGCTTTATTTGTCCATTTTTCGGCTTCTTAAGTTATATCTCTGTTTTGCAGGTACTGTTTGATCGGCAAAAAGCGTTTCACTGGTAGCTGTTGCAGTGTTCAGGTTCGCAGATGACAGAGTCTTTTCTGATGCAGGTGACAAACGTTCAGTGTTCAAAGGAGTCTTTTCAGAAGGAGAGTCAGGACTTGGAGTGTCGGTGATCAATTCGGCATCGCTGAAAGGGATGAACTTCGGTGTACTTTCGAATTCGGAAGAACCAATTCCCTTCTTCACCCAGTCGTCATACGGAAGTGGCAAGGGTACACGCTTTACATGTGATGCGTGTACCCAGTGTTTGCGTCCGGCCACACGAACTGCTGTCCTCGTTGCGAGTAGGATCTGGAAGGGGCCGACAAATCTCAGCTGAAGGTTCTTCGTCCTCGCAAAGTTTTTGATGACGACCAGGTCTCCCGGTTTCAGCTGATGCCCTGGACTCTCCGGAGGTTTTGGCAAAGCATCGAAAACCTGTTGATGAATAAGACTCAATTTAGCAGTCAAGTCGTAAAGGTAGTCTATCAACATAGGGTATTCTATGGAACAAAACTGTTTAGGCCTCGGCACACCCCAAATATTTGCCGGACGGCCAAAGACTATCTCATACAGACTAAGCCCTACTCTAGAATGTACAGTTGCTCTCGTTGATAACAAGGCCAAAGGAAGTGCGTCTGGCCAGGCTAAACCTGTGGATGCTTGTATTTTAGCTATTTTCAGCTTGAGGGTGCCATTGTAACCCTCCACTAAACCAGCAGACTGGGGATGGTTCGCACTGTGGAATTTCTGCTTCAGCCCTAGGCCGGCACACACACTCTGCATAACTTTCCCTATAAACTCACTTCCGTTATCTGACCATACAATCCGTGGCATTCCGTATCTAGGGAAATATTCCTTGAGAAGAATTTTGGCAGTTGATAGGGCAGTGTTGTCCTTTAGTGGGTACGCTTCTATCCATCTGGAAAAAGCACAGACCACCACTAGGACATATTTTAAATTATTACAGCGGTCCATGTGAATAAAGTCTAACTGAATCACTTCAAAAGGGCAGGAAGGAGGAGCGAAATGACCAGCTGGAGTTGGAGTTCCCTTGCCAGGATTATGCATCAAGCACACCATGCAATTTTTCACCACTCTCTCTGCACACTTACTGATTCCCTCATTTTTCCACACCGGAGCCAACATCTTACAGATTCCTTTAGAGCTTATATGTGCTACTCCATGAGCCATCGTCACCACTGCAAGCACATACGCATCAGGCAACATCCAACGCTGCTGTTCTGTCAAATCAATCCAACATCCATTCGAGTCCAACTTGCCCGTACTTTCTCTCCATACACGTTTCTCTTCCTCAGTTGCTTCTTTCTGAATCTCTTTCACACTTTCCATAGTATCCTCACACATTCCAGACTCAGCAATCCATCTTGCAGACGTAGCAACATACATTCTGCTCATCGTGTCTCTAGCTGTCTGTTTAGCAGTTTCATCAGCAAAAGCATTCCCATGACCAACATCATCCGTGATTGCTTTATGAGCACTGCACTTTACAATCGCAACTTCAGTCGGCAAGGTTAGAGATTCCAACAAGTCGTTAACTAGCTGACCATGTTGGATCTTAGTCCCATGGGACGTAATGAAACCTCTCTCTCTCCACCAACGGCCAAAACTATGGGCCACGCCAAATGCGTACTGACTATCTGTAAACACATTCACTCTCTTTCCCTTGGCTAAAACACACGCTCTTGTTAGAGCTATTAATTCTGCAGCTTGGGCAGAATTCTGACTCACTCTTGCAGTCTCCACAATCGTCTTCAAAGTCGTTACTGCATAAGCAGCGGTCACATCACCATTCTCCAATTTAAAACATGACCCGTCCACATACAGCGTACCATCTGGATCGGATAACGGAGTATCCTTCAGGTCAATGCGTCCTTTTGTCTCTTCCTCCGTTTTAAAACAACAATCATGTGGTTCAGAATCACCCGACTCCTGATCAGTCGGCAACAGTGTTGCTGGATTCAATACATTACATCTTTTGATCTGAATATGACTCGCTAGTAATGTCAGCTCGTAACCAGATAGTCTCGCACTAGTAAGGTGTTGAGTCTTCGTTCGGTTCATGAGTGTATCCACTGCATGAGGAACCATGACCACTAGCATGTTGTTCATCACCAAACCAGCAGATTGTCGAATGGAAGCCGCAGCTGCCGCTGTAGCTCTCAAACAACTAGGTAACGCTCTGGCTACCGGATCCAATGTTGATGAGAAATACGCACATGGGCGTTGTTTATCACCAAACTTCTGTGTCAGAACACTCAACGCGCAACCGTCTCTCTCGTGGACGTAGAGCGTGAATGGCTTACTGTAATCAGGTGTACCCAATACAGGAGCTGAACACAATGCTTTTCGTAATTCAGTAAAACTCTCTTGACATTCATCAGACCATGGCACCGGACTCGGAACATTTTTCCCAGTCAAGGCTACCAATGGTTTCGCTAAAAGAGAAAAATGTGGGATCCACTGCCTACAGTAAGAGGTAATACCTAGAAAGGCACGTACTTCTCTCTGTGTGCGTGGAACACTCATCTGCGTAATTGCTTTTATTCTTTCTGGGGTCAACTTCCTTCCCTCCTTTGACAAGAGATGACCTAGGTAGGTCACTTCTTGGCAGCAGTATTGCATTTTGGGAGGTGACACCTTGTGATTCAAATTAGACAAATGATGCAATAAGGAGATCGTAGCTGCTTTGCAAGTTTCCTTGTCATCGGCAGCCACTAGAAGATCATCTACGTACTGTACTAGGGCAGAACCTGGAGGAAGGACAAAGGAATCTAACTGGCTTTTTAATGCTTGACTGTAAATAGATGGGCTCTCACAATAGCCTTGTGGAGCGCGTTTAAATCTGAAACTTCGACCTCCTAAACAGAAGCCGAAAATATCTCTACTTTCTTCGGCTATCGGAATGCTGAAAAAGGCATTCTTTAAGTCGATAACTGAGAACCATGTTGCTGTAGCAGGAATCAATGTTAGCAAGGCAGTAATGTCCGGAACCACAGGAAACTGCGGAACCACAATCTTATTAACTTCTCTAAGGTCAATGACAAACCTGCACACTGGAGGTTTTGTAGGATCAGTTCGCTTCAGAATCGGTAATACAGGACTGTTACAGACATTTCCTCTAGTTTCTTCAACCACACCTTTCTTAATCAAATCTTGCACAATCAATAAAAGTGCACGTTCTCCTTCACTAGATATTTTATATTGGGGAATTCTTGGAAATTTTACATTTGCTTTCAAAGTTACCACATAAGGTGGAATTTCTAAAAGGCCTACATCATTAGGACCAGTCGCCCAAAGAGAATCAGGGAGTGAGCGCAGCTCTGGCGGGAGTGCGTCCATTGACAAGTACATCGGAGAGGTGATATTTTTACCCAACGTGAGTTGTACTCCTTCCGGAGAACAGTACAATGTCGCATATAGTCGTTTTAACAAGTCTAAACCAAGCAGATTTTCATTACAACCTGTCGTCAAAATCAGGGGTGCTTTCAATTGACATGGTCCAACAGAAATAGACAAAGGACCAGATATCGGGTTGTAAACAGGGGCGCCTGAAAAACCTACGGAAACATTTGTTGAGCCGGACAAAGGTGCGCCAGGGAGTTTCGCATGAATGATAAAACTTTTTGCAGCACCAGTATCCAACAGAAACGGTTCGACTACACCTGATGTTGCTACTGCGACATAAGGCCCACTCTGATCCACTGGAACTGATACTACTCCCTCTCTCTGTCCATGGCTGTCCTAGTACCCATTTTGCTGAAAACCCTCATCTACTTCACAATAGTCCTCAACAAGATATTGTTGAGATCTATTCTGCTGAGTAGCCTGTCCATTTCGTTGATCAAAGTGATTGGAAGGACGATCATTCGTCTGTGGAGGCATAGCACCTCGTCCTCGACCTCTAGAATTCTGCACAAAACCACCACGACCTCTCTGAGCTGCTGCTGCATTATTTTGCGCTAAGATCGGACATTCATTTTTATAGTGACCCTCTTTCTTACAGTACGCACACTGATTCCACTGATATTGAGGTCTTGATGAACTATAATCTGTCCTTTGGTACGAACCTTGCTGCGTATTAGATTGATTCGTGCGAGGCGGATACGCCTGTTGCAAAAGAACTTTAGTTTTTAAATCTTTCGTTTTCTTCTCTGATTTCTCCTTTTCCTCTTTATCCCTATTTTCGTAGTACTGTGCAGTCGCAAGTATTTGCGCAGTTGTGGATACAGCCCACGCACTTTCTGAGTCTTTTAATTTATTGCATAATTCGGGTAACAAATTATGCACAAATTTATCGACAAACAGTCTTTGTCCCCCTTCTGTGCTCATGTCCTGACCACTATGATCTACAAAAGTCTCTTCAAACTTCGTGAAGAAGTCGGAGACACTTTCGTCTTTCTTCTGCCTGCATGCGGACAGCTTGTCCCAATTAACACGCAATGCTGGCATCAGAGTCTTCATTAGATCAATTATTCTACCTGGTAGATTAGCTATTAGGGGTTCAGGTTTCGCACCACCTATTTGTTGACCATCTGCTGCAGTGATAGCTGCCCAATCACCACCTAAGGCAGCTTGATGATCCTCTCTACGAATTTTAGCCCACACTGGTTGCGGTACCACATTGCCAAATAACATATCAATGTCCGCTAAGTTCATTATACAAGCCTCAACTGTCTGCGTTAATTCCTTGTAACATCCAGCAGGATTCTTACGTGGATCTGGCAAGGCCTGCTTCACCGCCAGCACTTCAGCTCGCTTCCATGGAATGTGTATCCACACTCGTTGGAACTGTGCTGGAACAGCTGCAATACCAGCATTATTATCAGCTGGAACTGCTTCGCGCCAAATTGGAGGAACCTCCCTCATAGGGTATTGGCGACTTAACTTCGTTTTACCTTTTTCTAAATCTCTCGGTGAACAAAGAGATGGATCATTCCTAAAACTTAAGATAAGTTCCATCGCTTCTTTTATATTGTCGCCTACTATCATGCCAGCAGCAAACTCTTTCTGTACTTTAATTAAATCTTCCAAATCTAATTCAACATCATCTTCTTCTATCTCCTCTCGTAACAACGAGCACATCTCATCAAAGACATACCGTTGCGTTGGTTCCTTCCACTGCATAAATGTATCTAGCACATCTCTCGTACTATATCTTCTACTCTTCGAAATCCATCTGAGAGCCGTGGAATCTAAAATTCCCCGTTCCTCAGTACTTGGAAGCTGACTACGTCTCTGAACAGAATCAGGAGTAGGAGTCTTAATTAAAGTTTTATATAAAGGAGACAGCATATTAGTAACAGAATCAGTGATTCTTCGATGAACAGAAAGTGGAGTTAACACACTCGCAGACGTAGAGAACGCAGTAGAGGTAGGAATAGATAACGGAACAGTAGGAGTATCGAGAAAAATAGTTTGTGGAACAGTAGGTACAGATATAGGTATAGAAGCTGGCAGTTCAGGAAGAGGAGGAGCTGTAGGAACATTCACATTCATCACAGGGAGTACGGGAACTTGATTCTGAGGGACAGGAGCAGGAACACCAGGTTGTCCAGCAACCGGCAATTGAACATTCGGGACAAGTGGAGCCGTAGCACCTTGTGCATACGGTGGAGGTGATCGTAACAGATAAGACAGCAGAGGATCGTTTTCGGAATCCTCCAGTATCTTAGCCATTTTTGATGGCAAGGCAGGATAGCACTTGTCAATCGCTAGATTATGCTCTCTAATGGCCACATCTATGGCCTTCTCACACTCGTTAGCCTGCAACTGTTTAGCCGCTTGCTCTAGAGTCAGCTCTTCTTGTTCCTTCTGTTCTTTCTTCAACCTTTTCATTTCTCTCTGTTTGGATTCTTTTCGCCAGTAACGGAAAGAATCAAACATTGCCGGCCGGGCTTTCTTTCTAAACAATTTCGCTTCTAAATTGTCAAGAATTTCGGGTTCAAAACTACCATGCAGTGGCCAACTAAGGACACCATCCTTCGCAGTGTAACGGACCCATACCTCATTATAAGATATAGGACCCACACCATGTTTACAATATAAATCATATAGGGGAGTCCCAATCGGAGGAACCAGACAAGAGTCCTCCAATCGTGAGTCACGGTTGCAACCAAAGCAAGACAACATTTTCCGACTTACCATTTTTCAGTCCGGAGCACAAAACAAACAAAACACAAACAGATATGTGCACTTAAACCAAGAATTTAGGCCTACCAAAACGAACTGTTGTATCGATACCCAAACTAAACCAAATAGATTATCGTAACCAGAACAACCGGTGATAACCCTACCAAGAACCAAACCAAACCAAGAACCAATCAAGGATTTTAACAACCCTCACAAAGTAACCAGCTAGCTATCACCAAATACTTAACTGAGTCACTGAAGACGTCACCAAGGAGAAACCCGTCACGTTTCGCCGTACTAAGGACTGCACCTCGGGTCCAAGACAGGGCGACGGTCAAGGCAACGGCCCACTGCAGCCGTCCTGAACGGGAACCCTCGTGGAAGAGAACTTCGGGCCACTTTTGCGATATGCCGGGATCGATGAAGTGGGGCGCCTCCCTCGGGAATCGTCACACGAAGTTTCTCGAACTCTTCAGGCTTTTGGACCGGTACCGAATGACGTAGCCCCACGTTGGGCGCCAATTGGAGTTCTGGACTTTTTGGTTCCGTCCAGAGGTGTCAGGGAACAACACCCAAAGACCCCGGAGTTCCACCTGCCTTGGTGCGCAAATGAACAGAAACACGGGCTTCTCGATGGTGGCGTCAAAGACCAAAGGTTTATTACTGCAGGGACACAGAAGTCACAGAAACCACACATGGGCAGATTCTAGGAGCCTGTTCAATTTGTACAAAGTGGGTTGCTCCTTATATACTGGATTTTGGCCTTCAGGCGAATTCTTCACATGTTGGTACATTCCCAAAACCTTTGTGTCATAAACAATAAATATTTGGCGTACACAGGAACCGTTGATACAATCTGATACGAAACATCTACGAAGAGGGGTTCCCACTAGTTCATCACAATTCCCTGTCAATATTGCATTCAGGACCCGGACCGCCTCATCGTAAAGTTCGTTACCTCCCCCTAATAAAGTTTCAGAAAGAAAGGATCGGAGCCAGGTGTGGAAGATAGGAAAGCGGGATAAGAGATGCTTGTGGGTTGTAAATGGGCAAGGCCACCGGCTTCGGCCGCCTAATCATGATCAGGACAATGGACGCGAAGACCAGTTTAGCAGGACTGGCCTCGGGCAGAGGAGGCAGCCTTTGTCGAGTCATGCAGCTACAGCGTGATCTGGTTTAAGGTGCACGTGTCATGATAGAGGTGAATCTCCGGCTAAGGCTACGTGTCCTTAATCGAAATGAAGTGATCAGAGGCTATTGCGTATGTGAGGGCAAGAGAGACAAAATGGCCGCCATGATCTAAGATGGATGCCGTGGGTAGATCAGAAATGTGTTCATAACAGGAGTGCTCTTGCTCGTAGCATGGCGAAAACACCAGGATATGCTAAATGGATCATTTGCGGTTCGCTGATACCAATATTATGTATTTCCGACAATATTGAAAACACGGGTTCAAATTGTCACGGAACCTCAGTGGTTAGCGGGACAGTCAGTGACTAGTTTACAGGGAGTGCCAAGGAATATCCTCATTGAGTCCCTGTTTATCAGAAGAGAGGACCCACCTTTGTTCTTTCCGGAATAAGGCATTCTTGGGGCAGTTAGGACTGGATTCAAGCACCACCCACCTCAATAAGTCCGCGTTGTGGTTGTTTTCCACATAGTGCTTACACATTTTAGTGTGGGTTTTCTTACAGCGAAAGTTGCTTCGGTGTTCAATGATACGTGTTTTGATTGGGCGGGGTGTCATCCCAATATATTGTAGACCACATGGGCATGTCAGCATGTATATACAGTGGGTGGTGTTGCAGTTAGTGTGACCCCTGATTTCCCACTTGAAAGTGTCAGAGAGTTGTATGGATTTATGCGGTGTAGTGTATTTACATACCCCGGATGTGCCACATGGGTAATGGCCAGTGACGGGAGGTAGGTTCCAAAAGGTCTGCTGAGTGCATTTCTTTGTCGTTTTAGGTCTTGTATTATTCAGGATGTCTTTAACGTTCTGTGACCTTTTGAATGCGAATCTAGGTTGTTCGAGGTTCATATCGCCTGTGTTAAGGATACCCCAGTGGCGTTTGATTGTGCTCTTGATTTTGTTTGATAGGGGGGTGAAAGTGATAACACAGGTGATTTGCTGGTTCTCGACAGGTGTTTTCTTCAGTCTTTCCAGTAGGGCTTCTCTGTTGTTGTTTCTGGCCCGTTTGTTTGCCTTAGGGACTTCTCTTTTCGGATAATCTCTGTCAAGTAGATTCCTAGAAAGGATGGTAGATTCTTTTTTGTAGTCTGCCACATCACTACAATTACGCCTGATCCGGAGAAATTGCCGAAAGGTAAATTGGAGCGTAAAGCTCTCGGGTGATGGCTTTCGTAATGGAGCAAGCTATTACGATCTGTGGGCTTTCTGAACATCGTGGTGTTGAGTCTCCCCTCTAGTAATGAAACGTATTCCCTCCTACATTCAGGACACCACCGATGTCTTGCGACTATTGAACTCACTCCAAGACATAGGACACATTGACCTCCTGGTTACTCTAGATGTGGAGGCCCTCTATACCAACATCCCCCAGAGGGCCACACTAGAAGTAATAGAGGAACGGTTAGGACTGGAAGAGTGGAATTCGAACACTCCACCTTCGTTCATCATGGAATGCGCCACCTTGGCTCTTACTGAAAATTTCTTTGAGTTCAAGGGTAAATATTTCCATCAGACCCAAGGGATTTCGATGGGCAGTACTTTTGCCCCCTCAGTGGCATGTCTTTACATGGCTGATTTCGAAGAGAAACATATACACCACCAATCAAACCCCTTTTCAGATAACATCAAAATGTGGAGGCGCTTCATAGATGATATTCTTGTCCTATGGACGGGCCCACCCAATTCACATGAGGCTTTCTTTGAATGGGTTAATACACTCAACCCTTATCTACACTTTACTATGTCCTCCTCAGCGAATGAGATTGCTTTCCTTGACCTGACGATAAGATTACTAGAGGGGAGACTCAACACCACGATGTTCAGAAAGCCCACAGATCGTAATAGCTTGCTCCATTACGAAAGCCATCACCCGAGAGCTTTACGCTCCAATTTACCTTTCGGGCAATTTCTCTGGATCAGGCGTAATTGTAGTGATGTGGCAGACTACAAAAAAGAATCTAACATCCTTTCTAGGAATCTACTTGACAGAGGTTACCCGAAAAGAGAGGTCGCTAAGGCAAACAAACGGGCCAGAAACAACAACAGAGAAGCCCTACTGGAAAGACGGGAGAAAACACCTGTCGAGAACCAGCCTTTCACCTGTGTTACCACTTTCACCCCCCTATCAAACAAAATCAAGAGCACAATCAAACGCCACTGGGGTATCCTTAACACAGGCGATATGAACCTCGAACAGCCTAGATTCGCAGTCAAAAGGTCACAGAACGTTAAAGACATCCTGATTAATACAAGACCTAAAACGACAAAGAAATGCACTCAGCAGACCTTATGGAACCTACCTCCCGTCACTGGCCATTACCCATGTGGCACATGCGGGGTATGTAAATACACTACACCCCATAAATCCATACAACTCTCTGACACTTTCAAGTGGGAAATCAGGGGTCACACTAACTGCAACACCACCCACTGCATATACATGCTGACATGCCCATGTGGTCTACAATATATTGGGATGACAACCCACCCAATCAAAACACGTATCATTGAACACCGAAGCAACTTTCGCTGTAAGAAAACCCACACTAAAATGTGTAAGCACTATGTGGAAAACAACCACAACGCGGACTCATTGAGGTGGGTGGTGCTTGAATCCAGTCCTAACTGCCCCAAGAATGCCTTATTCCGGAAAGAACAAAGGTGGGTCCACCGCCTCTCTTCTGATAAACAAGGACTCAATGAGGATATTCCTTGGCACTCCCTGTAAACTAGTCACTGACTGTCCCGCTAACCACCAGCTTTTTAATATGCTCTCATCCATTGCTAACCGTCCGCTTCCCTTGTGCTTATCTGCAAGCCCAACAAAAATTCCCTTTTAATGATACAGCGAACTTCAGTTCGGCCGTTAACTCCAGATACCATCTAAACCATTGCACTATGGCTGACACCATCCTCTTACTTAACACGTGATCCACTAAGTGGGCGTAAACTGACGCATCCTTATGACGCGGCCACCTATAAATAGTACACGCCCCGAGCGTCTTTACCTATTCGAGCTCGGCGGCGATGGGTAGGTGAATCCGCACGGACACGGGAAGTTTGAGGTAAGACAATCCCCTCCCAACCAACCCCTGGTTACCCCTGCAAACCCACCACAGGAGTCAACTTGACTTGACCCCTTCTGACTCGAACCTTCCAAAGCTAACAGGTTCATCTTCTCCCTCAGCCAAAACTGTAGGCACAACCCTGATGTACCGACCCGCTGACTACTCATGTGGTAATTAATCCCCGACCATTAGGTGAGTCAGGAGTCAGCATTGTACCACCATCACTGTTGGGCCCTCCACATCCACAGTCATGGGATTCTCTCCGAGACTGCTGCTGCGGTTTTTAGTACACTGATTTTAAATGAGTTTTCACCACACCATTCCTTTCACGTACATAGTGTGTAAGAGTGTTCACTATGCACTGCACCCTGCGACATCACAGGCATGTCTTAGCCGTGGGAGTAGTTCTACACCGCCGCTAACATACTGTATCATGTTATTGTTCTGGCTCTGACCTCATATGCTTACAGGAGAATTATAAATATGTTAACCTTGTTCCTTTTTCTCCCCTGTTTAGGCATAGGATTAACCATTGAGGTAATCTATACCCACACCTAACACATGACACCAGCATGTTTTTCTTTTCTTTTTATCTCTCACCATCACTAGGTCCTGAAGAATCGCGGAAAACTTTCCCATGCGAGAAACATGTCGACCAACCCTCACTCTAGTCTCTTCTAGGGTTACGCTACCTAACCTGCCGTCACCCAGCGAGCTAGACTCACGTTTATAACTGCAGTAGGGGGACCCCCAGAATAAAGTGTTTTCCGGCACCCCCTGCTACATTTTAATCACTTTCTCCAGGAAACTTACTGCCCTAACCCCCACACCCGCACTTCACCAATAGGCTGTTGGACAAAAAGATCTCCGCCAAAGAGCCCCTCTCCGAGGTGAGCCCGTCGGGGATTGCACCGCCTCCCCGATGAGGAGCAACGCCTATGATGAAGCATGACACCCTTTTGGGTGTGTGAGGCAAACACGTCCAACAAAATGGATGTCCAAAGGTGTAACACACACACCTCCGGTCACGCCAGTCTCATTTAATTCCTTTACATTCTTTAGGAACAGTTCAGCAATAACCATCTTGAGACGTGCCATCATTTACACGACTCACAATCCGGGTTTAGATCCGGAGATAGCGCAGAGACTGAGCTGGTGGTGGTTTCTGAAACCCTTTGTGAATGTTTGGACGCAGCTGAAGCAGCGATGCTGGTGCTTCTCCACCTGTCCGCGGCATTTGATACAGTCTCTCATGATATTTTGCTTGAGAGACTTTACATTCTCGGGATTCAGGGTACCCCTCTTTCCTGGATCAGATCCTTTCAAGATCGCCGCACTCAACAGGTCTCCCTTCAGCCATTTATGTCCGAGGAGAAACCACTGAACTGTGGAGTCCCTTCGGGCTCAGCACTGGGCCCGCTATTTTGTTATGTATATCTCTCTCCTCTGGCCGCAGTGGTAGAATCTTGTGATGTCAGAGTGATTTCTTATGCTGACAACACACAATTGGTGTTCTCATTTAAGGATTACCCTGAAGCAGCTTTCTCAAATTTTAGACACTGCTTGTGCAACATCTCCACCCGGTTGGCATCAAACACGCTTAGGCTCAACTCTGATAAAACCGAGGTGCTGTTTTTTCATCAAAAAACCCTCCTGCACCTCTATGATGGTGGCCATTGGAGTTAAACCCCCCTCCGGAACCTGTGGACTCAGCCAGGAATCTCGGATTCCGGTTCAACAACGAGTTATCCTGTAAATTTCAATTTAACCAAGTTTCATCAGCGTGTTTCGGTAAATTGTACATGAATCACAAAATTCTCCCTTTTCTCCCTCTGGAATTTTGCCATACCATTGTTCACACCCTGATCACCTCACATCTGGAATATGCCACCTGTCTCTACGCTGGGGCTCCTGCCTACCTGATCAAACGCTTACAGATTGTTTAGAACGCGGCGGCCAGGTTGATCGATAACATCCCATACCGCCACTCGATTTCTCCCCACCTGAAGAAGCTTCACTGGCTTTCAGTGACCAGGCGCATTCAGTTTAAGTCATTGGTTTTGGCTTTTAGAGCAATGCAGGGTCAGGGACCGTCCTACTTTAGACCCCGACTTAAGCATGCTTTTTCTAACCGCTGACTCAGATCAAACCATCTCCGCCTTTTGGTGACTCCCCGTTTTCTCCGCTCCAGAATGGATGGCAGAGCTTTCGCAGTGATCACAGCCAAAGCCTGGAGCAGCCTGCCAATGTCCTTGTGGATGGCTGAATCTGAATCTATTTTCCGATGAGTACGGCCAGAAAGAAAGCTACAAAGCTTTCTTTCTGGCCGTACTCAAGGTGTCAGACTGGGCTCCCACTCCTCACCCTCAAGGGTGTTAACTAAGGGAGTGCCACAGGGCTCGTGCCTTAGCCCCACGCTTTTTAACATTTATGTGGCCCCCTTAGCAAATCTGATAAGATCTTATGGATTCTCTCCGGTGTCATACGCTGATGACACCCAGCTCTTGTTTCCCTTTCAAACTCTCACACCGGCAATTCAGTCAACCTTTGCGGATGGGATGAGAGCAGTAGCGCATTGGATGGCTCAGAACTTCCTCCAATGCAATGTGTCCAAAACCAAGGTCATGCTGTTTGGGAGGGCGACTCTTCTATGGTCCCCAGAATGGTGGCCCCTGGAGTTAGGCCCTGTCCCCAACCCCAAACCAATAGCAAAAAACCTTGGCGTCAAACTAGACCAGGCGCTCCTGCTCAAGGAGCACCCACTCAAGTGGCAGGTGCTTGCCTCCACGTGGTGGGGCTACTGCGATGCGTTTTTCCATTTCTGCCAGACAATCATAGAAAAACACTCATACAAACCCTTATAATAAGCAGAATGGATTACTGCAACGGTCTATACCTATCGGCAAATGAGGAACAGCTGGATAAACTTCAGGTTGTCCAAAATACGGCAGCTAGACTGGCTCTCAATGCCCCTCCCAGAACACCTTCCCGTCCTCTACTTCGCCAACTTCATTGGCTGCCAGTAAAGCAGCGCATCAAATTTAAAATTTGTAGTATGATACACAGATGCTTGTTTGGAACTAGCCCCAAATACCTAAAAGAAAAATTTGTCCCATACACCCCCGGACGTACTCTACGTTCAAGCAACCATCAGCTGCTACAGGTCCCAAAGATAAGAAGAGCCAGACAGGGCGGTCGAGCCCTGTCCTACAAAGGACCTATCCTCTGGAACTCCCTACCCACTGAACTGAAACAGATCAGTAATCTTGAACCCTTCAGGAAAAAACTCAAAACTTACCTCTTTACCCTGCCATAAAGCTAGTCAACTTCCCCCGTACAGCTCAAATCGTACAGTAAACTGTCCAGTATAAGCAACAGCGCAGAGATATCCCTTCGGGAATTGACTCAGGCGCTTTACAAGCAAATAAATAAATAAATAAACTTGAAGACCTGGCTGTTTTCCAACTCTTAGCCCTCTATGAGTTCCCGCTCCTGCCACCTGTCTTAGAGCCGGGAAACGCCTGCTGGGGGTAGCTGTGCACTTTACAAGCTTTAAATATTAATAATAATAATGTTGATTCTGTTAATGACCTGAGTTTGACTCCGTTCCACATTCCTCTTCATTAGAAGCTCAGCCTTTGACTTCCCTTTCTCTTCTTTCTTAATCCTCAACATGCAAGGTACAAGTTTTGAAGAAAGTTTCCTTCCTCTTAACACCTCAAACGGCATTCTACCTTTTACTGAATGAGGTTTTGCAGCCCCCCCATTGTACATTGGAGGCCATCTTGGACAAGATGAATGCAGCCTGAGAGCGGAGGAGGAGAATGGCAGAAAACAATAACTGCAGAAATGATGCAAAAGACACAAACAAGCAGAAACATGCCAATAACAAGAAGGCAGCAATGCACACTGGAGGTGGGAGTCTAGCGCCACACCAGGAGCTGGATGACATGGAGGAAATGGTATCCACCATATCAGTCTGGAGACGATGGCAGGACTCGGGGACAGGAAACTGCACCAAACAACAGACACAACAGCAACAGGGAGAAGAACCAGCAAGGACTGGGGGAAGGGGGAGGTCGGCACAATGGCACACATGAACACCTAAGCACAGCACAACTGCAGACAAACCATGCCCAAGAGTAACAAAACCAACCAGGAGCACAAGTGACACAACACAGCAATGTGACACCACTGAACAAGAACAGAAGTGAAGACAACACCACCTGAAAGGAAGAAGGGTGAGCCACATCAGAGAGGAAGGAACATTTCACACACAATGCAGCACACACACATAGGAAGCACAGCACCCCAACATCGAACACAATGTGGTACAAACTCCAACTTGTGCACAAACAAACACAGGACACAAGTGCACCCGCCTGTGGCCGGTAAAAGTCCATATGCAACTGGCATAGCATGAAACAGGGACATGATAATGCCCAAGTAGAAACACACAGTCCTGATGGCCTAGAAATGCACGTATGGCAGGGAACCAGAGAGTCTGTAACATACACATTGGCATACAAATCAAGAAACGACACCGTTGGAGACAAGTGAAAGTGCGGAAACTTTATCAACAAGTGCGAGTCAGTATGGCCAAGAGAAGTCAATAAACAGCCTGTGGAGACTTCGAAATATCGCAACATCGCAAAAACAGGAGCAGGAGTGGGTTAATTTCCTCAGGGAAAATTTTAAAGACGAACAACCACATGACCTGGACAACTTCCATTTACCAAATCTGAAGCACATTAGTGAAAAAGGAATACAATCGCAGATCACTTGAGTAAACTACTCAACAGAAGGAATAACAAACATAATAAAGAAAGGCAAAAGGGATTGTGCTCCCGGTCCAAATGGTATTCCCCAGGCTACTTTTAAATATGATTCGGAGTACTGGAGCCCAATACTAGGGAAACTACACACTGATGTAGAATTAATCAATCAAATCCCAGAAAGCTGGCAAGGATCAATCATTACTCCCATTTACAAAGGAGGGGACAGATCGAGTCCAAAAAAGTATAGGCTAATCGCCTGACAGGATGTTGAAGCCAAATATTTTGCCTGATTAATCCTTAAAGATCTGTCTGAATGGTCTAGTGATAGTAACCTTATACACCAATCAATCAAACTGGATTTAGGAGATGCATCGGAACCCCTACAAATATATTGTCACTTTAGTTGATCGCAGAAAGATGTAAAAACAGAAAACAAGATCTCCATCTCTTTTACATCGATCTAAAAGCTGCCTTCGACAGTGTCGATGGGAAACTCTTGTGGTTCAAATTAAAATCCTGGGGTATACCTGAAAGGATATTGAAAGGTCTACTACTTTTTTATAGAGATACCTGGGTACGTATGAAACTTGGAAATGGAGCCAGACTATCAAGGAAAGTGTACACCCACATGGGTCTAAAGCATGGGTGCCTACTAGCACCACACCTTTTTAATTTATTTATTTTAGACCTTTCAAGAAAACTAGATGGAATTAACTCACACCCACCTAAATTATGAAAACTTTTATTATCGTACCTGGTCTATGCAGATGATATTGTTCTCTTAAGCCTGACTAAGTTAGGTCTGATAAGGCTATAAAATGAACTCTCCGATATTCTGTTGGCAAACAACCTGGAATTAAATCTCTCAAAAACCAAACCGATGCTTACTACAAATCGGACAGCTACGACTCAACAAATTAGACTAAAGGGTAACCCGCTGGAGAAAGTATCATGCTATAAATATCAAGGATTTTTCATTGACGATAAACTTTCGTTTCAAGATCACCAAAAGTACACGAAACAATGAGAAGGGGCCCTAACATTCATCCTCAAAACCCTGGCAAAGAAGTTGGAGGGTCCGTCCTTGAAACTATTACTAACGATAATGTCAGCCAAAGCTCTGCCAACATTATCATACGCCAGCGCTGCAATGGGGGAACATCCTTTTCTACGCGGATTTTACTCCGCAGTACTTTTACAACGCATCCGTTACAACGCAAGTCATAACCACGACTAGCGCTGGAGGGCGCTAGAGGATAAAGAATAGTATATTATCCAACACCTTCCCTAGTATCCACGGGGACTGGTGTTAGAATAGT
The DNA here is from genome assembly GCF_964263255.1 of Lissotriton vulgaris. Classification (NCBI taxonomy): domain Eukaryota; kingdom Metazoa; phylum Chordata; class Amphibia; order Caudata; family Salamandridae; genus Lissotriton; species Lissotriton vulgaris. The sequence continues at coordinate 137,044,176 of NC_141685.1, forward strand.
AAATTATACTAATCACTATCAGCGCCCCCAACGCAAGTCGTTGTAACGACTTGCGTTGTTAAAGACGCGTTGTAAAAGCACACGTTGTGACGATACGAGTCATACCGTCATACATCCGCTGCAATGCATGGAAACGACGCAGAAACCCTAAACAGTCAAATAACGCGCATTTACAAAAAGCTTCTTCTACTTCTGAAGACTGCCTCACCAGCTCAGATGCGCTTGGAGTTCAGGCTAATGATTGAAACATTGTGTAGGCTCTACTCATACATTAACGTATGGTATCAAATAAAACAAAATGTAGAAAAAAACGGCCTTAATGAATCCCAATGGCAGGAAATGGATCAAGATAAATATTCGCCAGCACACAAATATCTTGAACACTCCTTAAAGATCACAAGCACAAGGGAGCTGTGGAGTAAACAAATGCCTTAACAAGCATTCAAATTAATAATAAGTAAAGCTGCATTCAAATTAATAATAAATAAAGCTGCAAGGTTCCACTTATTACTGACCGATAAAGATCTTTTTCGCACAAGAAGTCACTTGTGGACACTGATCAACACCTATAAAACCTTGAAACAAGCAGCGTATCTGGACTCTACTTATTCCATCTACATAAAAAGGAAATTAATAATGTTAAGGTTCGGAGACTTCCCTACTCTTGCGGAAGCCCCTCACTGGAAACTAAAAGAAAACGAAAATTGCCGGCATTGTGGTTTTAAAAAAGAAGATTTGATTCATCTTGTATGTCACTGTAAGACATTGCAACCAGCCCGAACCACAATATTGCGGCGATCAATTCAGGACAGAGGCATAAGATCGTGCCGGTCAGCTATCATATGTGGACTAGACTCCAACGACCGCAAAAAGAACTGCAAATTAATTACATTTTTACGAATCCATAGGCACAAACTGAATGTTAAGTCACAGTAATAATATGATAAGTATTTTACAATTATATAACTTTCTAGGATTTTATGCTTTTACAGAGATGTAATTTTTATGTGACGCAGACTTTTTTTAAAATTTTTATTTTATTTTTGTAAGACCTTTATTTAGAAAAGGGTGCACACAGCTATTCAGCCAAACATCCCGGAGGCATGGCAGCAAAATTAGAGCATCAAACTGTTTCGGCACACCCAGGAGAGCTGCTCAGGATAAGAGAGGTCCATTTTTTAAATTAAAACAGGATATACACGGTAAATACGTAATACAGTTCCATATGTTAACGAAAAGAAGAGAGAGAAAAGAAAACAGGAGGGGGCCGGCTACGGGATCTAAAGTAGATACAATCACCGGGTGGGCAGGGAAGCGTGTCCAACTGCAGAGACACCCACATTTTGAAGCGAACAGTATAAGCAAGCATACATTTCTGAAGACTCCCGAGTAATGCCCCACCCGATGAATCCAATGACAGGAGAGGCTGAGCGGCCACAGTCCCAGCACCGCCCAAAAAGTCCAAACAGTAACCCGATACACTGACCCCCAACCCAGGGAGAGAGGAAAAAGGAAAGTCCAGTCAAACTAAAAAAGAGAAAAAGGCCATAGAAACAGAGAACGGAAAAACAAAAATACCCCACCCCCTACCCCCCACCCTGCACCCCTGCAGATGGCCACGGCCTACCCCCCTAGCAGCGTGCCTATCGCCCAGCGTCCAAAAACCCGAAATATAGTAGAAAAGAGATTTATAAAGGAAGGAAACACAGAAAAAGAAAGAAAAGAAAAGTTAAGGGAGGAGGAGAATCACACATTCCCGGTCTCACTGCCCCCCTCCTGCGACGTACAGTCCTGGTCATTAAACAATAAGCAACAAAGCAAAGTAGATTCGGTAGAACCCAGGAAAGACGTCCTACACCGCCCGCCCCCAATACAAGAAAATGGCGGATCCCGGGTCCCTCACAAACCCCTAACATCCGAGTCGAACACCAGTCTCACCCTTGACCTCTACGAGTGTTCACCATGAGTTCCGCACACCGGATCCGCCTATTCACAGGATAAATCAAAAGTCCAGCCAAACCACGAATCTGTGCGACGAGTCCAACAGATATCCACAGTCCACCACAATCCTCAGCCGCCATGACACTCGCCACGGTACGACCAGATCCCGACCGTCCCATACTCCACCACACTGCACAGCTCACACGATCGATAGATGTTCGCTGTTTCCGTCGGGTCACAGTTTCAATAAAGTCATTGGGGGATGAGCTTGTGAACACGACCACAGGCGGACTCTTCAACGTGGGCGGGCGATACACCATGGCGGCAGATTCAGCCTGCGGTACAGACATTGCTATCCATGCTTCGACACTAGATGGGCCTCGAGTCGTAGATTCCGGGATCAAAGTCGGGGAAACGGCTCGCTTAGGGGGACCAGACAGATCAGAGTCATTATGCGATCGGGCAGTTTCGGTGGCATCCGCAATCGACTTATGTGAAAGAGCAACCATGTAGGAGCACAGACCCTGAATGGCGGCCATGACGGTTCGCAATGATGGCTCTTCTTCACCCCGCACCGCCGCAAACTGATCGACTCCAGACATCATTGCGCCCTTCGGGTCACCCGATTCTCCCAGGGACCGAAGTGCGATGAGGGCAGGCGGGGGCAGGAGGCACACAGTCCAGCAGCGATAGGGCCTCTCGGACGGGGGCCCCACCCCGGCGGGAAGGGAACGCCAAGAAGGGGACCCCCGGCCACTCAGCCACTCACAGGATCATTACACCTCCCCAATGCGGGTAGAACCGCAGGCTCGCCACCAGTCCAGGGGCAGGTTGCTCTCCACTTCTATCGACCGGACCGTGTCTGGGTCCCCCGGCCACCGTTGTTGCACTGCAACCCGGCAGGGTCAGTACTCGAGGTCCTGGCTCTCGGTCAGCGTTAGGCCAAGAACTTCCTCTCGATGTAACTCCGGCAATCCGGGTCGTAAGTTTCCCAGGACCACACCGCCAGTATCAGTAACAGGTCACCCACACGGGGGCGAGGCGAAAAAGCAGGATTTGTAGCAGGATATTCAAGCAGCAGGAGGAGGTCGACGGAGCCGAGAGCTTATGCGGCCATCTTCGTTCGTCGCTAGGCTCCTCCCCCGACGCAGACTTTTTAAAATTAGAATTTGTTATATTGTTATGGTTTTAACTAACTGAACAATAAAATAAACAAACAAACAAACTACTCTACTTTAAGAGAAGTGCCACGATATGCAGACAACAGCAGCAGAATGTCAGAATGAGGAACGTAGGAAAGCGCCCATGTCCACCCCGGGGGAGTAACTCACCAACACAAGTCAGTGCCAACCCGTGTTGGTTGTCCGTGCCTGGAACATGAATCCTGGCCAATGCAGCCATGTCCACTGTCATCTTGGGACATGTGACCATACCCACAACATGCAACCATGTGTCGGGACACGTGCAGTGGCTCACATCCAGTTGTGGCTGCAGGTACCTTGTCACTCATCCATGAATGCAACTGCAGCTGCGTAGGCCAACATCTCAAATGAGCGATCATCGTCCCCCACATCTGACATGTCGCGACATAATCCATCTGCTGACCTGGACAGATGTGCTGACTCCAACTACTGGACTCACTGTGCACCAAAGCCCAATCGGGTAGTGGCTCAATGTGCTCACTGCACCTACAACTCGTGCAATCTCCCAGGTCCAGTTTTCAGCCTGCATGCCAAAGATCCATGCATGCCATAAGCGGTCATCCTGGTGACATTCTTGGTCGTGGGCCTACAGGGGGGAAACACACACATGGTAATCCAGGTCAGCTACTAGTACGTTGGAGAGGCAGACATCCTTGGGCCACTCGAATATGCATGAGCGACAATGCAACACAGGCTGCACACAGGTGACATGCGCAAGGCGGCAGCTCAACCGGTAACTGTTATGCAGCACTGCCAACGGCAGTGCCCCCAGTACATGCAGCAGACGTGCATGGTGCAACTCCACGTGACTGGAGTCGAGCATGTGTCCGGTATGGTCTGCCATTGGGTCTGTGTCTCTGCTTGAAGGGGCACTGGCTTGCCCTGAGTCAGTCCGGTGGATGAAATGGCACAGCTCGGTGCAATGAGCAGTGTCTGTGTGCAACGGGTGCAGGCCTTGGTTGGGGTGGGAGTACGTGTGAAGGCCATTTCACACACGCCAACTATGACCAAGGACTACTGCATGTGGGATGTGTACATGTTGGACTCATGTCGGACAGTGCGAAGTGTGTGAGTCGCAAACAAATGCTATCGTATCTGTCAGGGGGGTGCTAGGCACATGCAAGTTGCTGCTCGGAACTGCAGATGTGCTACCGCCTGATGGGACCTCTCAACCCTACAATGACTTCAACAGCAGCATACATACCGGAGACGTACAGAGGCCGGTCGTGGGTGTGGTGGGACATCTGCGACCCTGGGATTTATTGATTGACATGCCCAGCACGATGCACATGAGCGGACTCTATGTGTCATGTTGCCACACAGCTGCACCTCCCTGCCACGGGCACCCACACTTGTGTGCGACGCACAGTTGCATCACGTGCACTCCTATTGGACAACATTCTAATGTCCGTCCGTGCATGTCCAGCACCATGCCAACAATAACACTGGCCTTCGAAGGTTTGCGCCCACTTGGCTGTAGGCCAATGGTCCGCACAGGTCGAACACAGGTGTTCAGCCCATGGCTGACTGGGAACGCGCTGCGAATGAGGCCAGGCAACAGACTAAGCATCTGCAAGACTGATACACATCACACCTGGCATGCATGTGCCAAGAACCCAAGCGTCCTCGCGTTCCTACATGTCCCCGTACCGGCGGGCCCGCCCTCCTGGTACATGCCACATTGCAAAATCATGTACTGTCTGTCGCCTTGGTGGCAACAAAAAAACAAAACAAAGACACACTTACCATACTTCATGCACCGGCACATGTCTGAACCACACCCTGCCCCCCCCCCCGCCGAACCAACACACGCAGCCTGTGCATGCAGGGGGGCAGGTGTGGGGCTACATGTCAAGGGTCACTGCCAATGCACTGCCAATGCTGAGGGGACATGGCAACGTCCACAGAAGACAGCACACTGTGATGTTGCAGGGCCCGTGCCCATCATGCTGACACAATGAACACACGGGCACACTTGCTCAGATGTTTATGTTTATGGGATTTGTAAAGCGCCTGACTACCCTTGGGCATCCATCTCAGCTCTGGGATGATTCAGAGATAGAGACAATCAGCACTCAGTCCTACAGGAAGAGCCATGTCTTAAGTCTTTTCCTAAAGGAGGCTTCATTTTCAGTGAGTCGGAGCTCTGGGTCTAGGCTGTTCCAGATCGTGGGTACCAGATGGGTGAAGGATCTTCCACCCCATCTGGTTCTTTTGATTGTAGCCGCTTTCATCAGGAATTTTTAACTTGATCTGAAATGTCGGTGGGGTGAATAGTGAGCAATCAGCTTTTGGATAAGGGCGGGCCCCTCGGGCCCCTCCCATACTTGGCTCGATGGGCAAGGCTTAAGGACTTACATTTGATTCTGGCTTGGATCGGGAGCCAATGCAATTCCCTCAATCCTGAATTGACTGATTGACGTCAGGGTATGTTCAGAAGCAGTCGGGCAGCAGCAATCTGAACAATTTGTAGTCTGTTTGTTACATATTTAGGAGAGCCCAGAAAGAGAGAGTTGCCTTAGTCCAGTCTCGATATAACTAAGGCCTGGCCTACGCAGATGATATTGTTCTCTTAAGTCTGACTAACCTTAGTAAGGCTATTAAATGAATATTAGGGGCTGTTTACTCCCTGGTCTATGGTGGTAAGTGATTTAACAATTTTAAAGAGCCCCTTAGAGGAGTTGGAAGATTTTGCTATTTTTTCTTCATAGAAAACAGCCTGAGCTTTCCTAATACTCTTATGATAGAGCTGCATAGCTATTTTATAAGATCTTTTTAGTTCAGGGTCATAAGATTTCCTCCAGTCTTGTTGCAATGTTTTACAGTTTTTTTTGTGCAACCAGCATAGGTGAGAACCAAGAGGATCTATTCGAATTTTTGTGAGTTAGAGGGCCTGGCTTCCTAAAATTCCTGTCAATAGAGCTATTGATCCATGTTGGCCAGTTGCCATGGGCCTCTTCTAGGTCTTTTGTGTCTGGAGGCACAGAGGACTCCAGGTCGCAGAGCCAGGCCTCCAGAACTGTCCTAGGCCATTTTCTTCCTACTATTGTGTCTTCTTTCTTTTGTTCCCTTACCAAAGGTATCCGGAGACGCAGTGGAATCAGGGCATGATCAGTCCACGGCATCAATATGGGATCTAGTACCTTCAGCCTCAGGTCATTAGAGAAAATAGGGTCTAAGAAGTGGCCCTTCTCATGGGTGGCCGACGGTACAAATTGTGAAAGCTGTAAAGCTTCCATATCAGCTAGGCATCGCCTGGCTGCAGGATCATTAGGCTCATCCAGGTGGACGTTAAAGTCGCCTAACACTGTAATGGCACTCTTCTCAATGAGCATGCTTGCCAACAGGTCCGGGGCTGATTCTAGAAACTACCCGCATGGTCCTGGGGGTCTGTAAATCAGTCCCCCTGAGAAAGAACGAGTCACGGAAAGAGAAATTCTAAATCTGAGGGCCTCAGATTTGACGATATTAAAGGGGGATGTTGTGCATCCTAACTGCGCCTTGTGAATAATTGCTATGCCTCCCAATGTGGCTCCCGCTCTATCAAGGTGGGAAATTTCATAGCCCAAGGGTAAAGCCTCTACTATTTCAGGGGCTGAACTTTCCCTAAGCCAGCTTTCGGTTAGGAAATAGGACCTCCAATTCCTCGTCTTCTATTAAGAGTATGATTTCCACTGCATGCTTGGGTAGGGATCTATTATTAATTAATCCCTGTTGGACAGGCCACATGAAGGGCCGCTCTCCCCCCGGCCCAACCAGACCGAGTCCAGTCACGCAAGTACCACACACCACCATTGCACGTTCTCCGTCCCCTCAGGGACCCCTGCCCTCGAGCATGTCGACCTCGTGGGTCCGATCCATTGCCGGACCACGCGCCCAGCCTGGGGCGCCATCTTGGACACTCCACCACGAGGCCGCCTTACCCCCGATCGACCTCAACCCTGGGCCTGGCCCGGCCTCAGACATTCCGGCACCACCCTCCACCCAGGAGGTGAGCGGGCTATTTGGCAAGTCAATGGGAGAAAGAGGTGTCGATGGCTCTCCCCCGCCAAGGGCCGCTCGCCCATCGCCTCCCCGGGCACTGGCTCCACCCCCCTGCTGGGTGTCTGGACTCCCTCATCCCGGACCTCCCGACCTCCAAGTGCGAGGGTCCGGACATCAAAGCATGCCAGCCCTATAACTGGGGCAGCTCCAGAGCAGGAAGGCAGTTGTATCTTGGAGTCGAGAGACGTAAAGAGGAACTCATCCTTGACGGACTACTGGCGCTGCCGTAGCTCTGTCTTGTGCACCATCGTCCTGCCTGTTGGCGCTGCCACAGCCTTCGCAACCTTCATTATCCTTCATCGTCGTCGGGACCTGCTGGCGTGGCCGCGGACCGTTGTAACCGTCATCTTCATCGGGACCTGCAGGCTCCGCCGCGGACCGTCGTTTTCTTCCATCCATCTCGGGACCTGCTGGCTCCGCCGCGGCCCGATCATCTAGAACGCCGAAGCTCGAGGATTGAGAGCTATCTTCCACTCATCGGTAACAAGACTGTCCCGCTACCCCTTTCCTAAGCCAGAGACTAGAACCGAGGGGACCCCCTGAGTCCAGACCTCCTTGTATCATATCATCGTAACCTAAGAAGTGCTTATAAAACCTCGTTAACCTTCGACCTTGTGTGGTGTCCGTCTGTGGGGGGGAAGTTACTTGTCTGTACAGTCGTTGGAGACGGTTCTCCCCGGAGACCTCTCCCCGTAATCTCGGCCGACCCTCCCGGTCCGTCTAACAATCCCAATTTCATCACTTTACATTGAGCCATTCTGGCATCCAGTCCCTGTACGTGGTGTTCCCTGGTTATTTCCGTGAACCCACAGGCCGGGCAGCACAATGGTTATGCTTACATGGTGGCTGGGCTACTGTGTTTGAGGCTAGAAGCTCTGTGTTAGTGTAGGTAAATACGTTTCCAGGGAATGAGGTCATTTGGGCAGGGTTCCTGGCCCTTGGTCCCGGATGGAAGCGGACGGGTGCAGACGCACCTTTGACGCGCCCGCTGCGCGTTGGTGCCATGCTTGATGTGATCTGCCCCCAATGCGGTGATAGACTAGAGCGCCGATTTCAAAGATGGCCGTTGCTTGATGGCCACCCGTAAGTCGGGAAGTTAGGAAAGTGAGCCTCCCTCCACAACAAACAGCTCTGAAAGCTGTGGTGGACCGAGGAGTCACAAGCAGTATATCAAAGCCCCAAGGTATTTAAAAGCAGGTTTAGGAAGTAAAAATGATTAAAAGATGTGCGCGATCACGCTGTGCAAAATGTGCTAGCAGCAAGAATAACAATCCAAATAGCAGCTAAAACAATATTAGACAACGTTGCGCTTTCCCTGGTCAGCGAGCAATTGTTAGTGACTGCCTCTACCTTGTAGATGGAGAAAATGGCTATGGGCACGTGCGTACAGCCACATTTATTATCAGGCACACTTACCGAGTGACACCTGTGTTGGTTTTGTGTGGGGTGTATGCACACCAGTCAGCAAGGGCTGCCTGGTGCAGTCAGAAACCGACAACGGTGTACAACATAAAGGACACAACCATTCAACCATAAAGGCCCATGGTTTGTGCTGCACAGAGTTTGTAGCCACGGATGCAGTGCATCCTGCATGGGCCTGCCGCCACGGGCAGCTGACTTGCGGTGCACGGGGGCAGGGTCACAGGTGCAGAGCAGGTTCACAGGATGTCAAGGGGCCTTGTTACAGAGTGTATCGAAGGACAGTGGAAGGTGTACCCCCAGGGCAGAAAACAGAGGGCAGGCCCACTCTGATACAGTCAGCATGGTGGAGATGAATGGAACAGATACATGTCGGACACCAAGTCTAGTCCAGCCAGAAGAAGATGCAGAAAACCACCAGGCCATGGGCTCTGATACCACCAAGGTCCAACCATATGGTGCCCATGACTCATTGCACACAGAGTTAGTGACACCAGTACTGTTAGGGGATGCCTCCTGCAATGCGGCGTGTCCAATTTTGTGGTGTCCTCCACATCTTACCCAAGACACAGTTCCACATGTGTGACCTATTGGACCGCAGTGAAGGCTTGTGGCAGTGGTCATCACAGGCTATTCACCGAGTGTCACCAGCATAGGTTGGATGGCCCGACCAGCCGGAGTAGTTCAGCTTCAGTGGCACCACGGGACGCATACTTGCGATGAACAGGGTTGATGGCACCAGGTCAGTTGTTGTTGTTTCGATACAGAGAGGTCGGTGGTAGTGTCCCCCTAAAAAGCAAGGAGACGGCTCCTGTTAGTGTTCGGCGTTTACGGATGTGACTCTAGACTTATCAGGGTCTGGTGCAATCACTATACAGCGGGGCATACACTGGTTACAGCGTGTTCCTTATACAGCATGTTTATACTGCATTGTTAATTTTACTGAAGGGCATCCCACTATTAGCATGATGTTGTGCTAAGCCGCAATGCCATATTGATGACCTTTGACTATTTTCCAAGTAATTGAACCACCTTTTGCTACATGACGCCGAAGTAGTAGGCTACTATTATTCCACTACACCAATATTTGGTACTTCCTTACTGAAAAGCATTAGAAGTGGTATCCCTGTTGGAAAATTCATCATTCCTCTCGTCATGTATGAAACGAACGTTGTGTGATTATTAAGTCAAAGCTATCAAGTTTGAGGGGATCAACGTTTGGACACAGGGAACCCGGAAGGGCTGGCCTACTGCATATCACTAGAAGACCATCCTTTAACTTCTGCCTTGAAAAAGTCTCTGCAAGAGACGAAACATGTGTTGGTTGTGTGAGCTGAGAAGTCTTATTTATACATGAACTTTTAATAAAGAATGTGAAACAACACTACCTGGTTTGGATCTCTGAATCCGTTGATACAATACAATAATTGGACATTGTTCATATCTAACTGCTAAACATTTATTAGATGATTGTTGGATTCTATTGTTTTTAAAGAGAAATCTATGATTATCTAGAATCTACAATACACTGAACACTAGTTGGTGTGCTAGTTAAGCCTGTGCCCTGTCCAGTTGTTGATAGTGTTCGGTACCCTCCGTGACTGTGACCCGGCTTTCATCCGGACTGAGCCTCATCTTCCTCTTACTCCTCTTCATGCCACCACTGGTGTGGACTCTGTCCTTGGTGATTTGCAACTAGGTGCTGGATGTGGGTCCTACTGGTTTGCAGGGTAGTCCTGGTCCCTCATCCACGTGTTGCCGGGTTGCGTTGAACAGGGTTAGTGGCACCATGTATCGCAAGATGCCCATACGGAACTATGCCTCACTGATCTGGGGGTCTGGTGTTGTGGCCACTGCCCTAGTTTTGGGGTCACTGCCATTCAGGCCTCAGGACACAGCTTCACATATGGTACCTACTGGTGTAGTATGTGAATGAGGATGGAGTAATGTGGGCCAGCGTCAGGCCAGAAATGGTCTGAAAGGTTGCCAGGGTCGCGGCCCTTGGGTTTGGAGCTTTCACCTGCACGTGGTTGGCCCTACGTGACCCACACTGGTGTCGGGAGGTAATCAGTGTGGCCTGGCTGCGCAGGGGCGAGCCTGACGGGTTTGGAGTCAAGCTGGCCGGGGTACGGCAGGTGCATAGGATCGCAGGCAACTTCGCTCACGTGGATGGCATCGGCCTCGTAGAGCGGCGCCACCCTGGCAGAGACATTGGGCTTTCTGGAAGAGGACCACGCCCAGGGCTACGTGCTTTTTATTCACACCCCTACGCTGACCTGGCATACGCTGGGCCATCCCACTCTATGCACGCTTAAGGGGAGGACATAACAGGCAACATTTCTGCATACTCCCCCACTGGCCGGGATGACATAGTTGCGTCCACTGTCCACTACACTACATACACCACAGGTGTAATGTCGCCATGGATATGGGTGTGTTCTGCATACTGCAGTCTGTCTAGCACATCTCCCCCACACTTGGCATTGTGTACTTTCCCAATCATAGTTCTCCTGTCTCCTTCACACATGCCTGGTTGCCACCTCTCCCCACTTTCGGTTAGTGTGAGGCTGAGGTGCCATGCAGTTGATGGCTCATGTGCAGGGCTTGCCCACGTTACCATTGTGAGTTGTTCTGTCGTTTCTGTGTTGTTTTGCAAGTTGGTTGTGAATTTGTGACGTGTGCATTGCAAGGGTTGTGGGTTGCATGTTTGTGGAGTTGAGGTGAATGGAGTGTTAATTTGGAAATTGCCAAGGGGCTGTACATTTCCCTTGGTGCCGCCCTGGGAATGCAGGTTGCTGATGGACTGTCAGAGGATGGAGGAATCATGCACACTGGCTGGGTAGTTGGAGGCGACATTGGTGGAGGTTCCACGGTGTGCTGTTATTGCCTGCACATTGATGTGAGACGTGTGCTCTCTGTTGCAGCGATTGTGTGCTGTGTTGGCAGGGGGCACAGGTATGACATGTGTGCTGTTGATTGCCCCCAAGATATTCTTGCATCCAGCTATGGCGTATTGTCCCTGCTTGGTGTCCATCGGATCCTGCGCATTGTGTTGGACTTATAGGGACTGGGGTACCAGGCTGTGGTGATGTCCAGGACAGGCGTGAGGTACTTGGATGTGGCTGGCTGAGTGACTCCTCCGACTCTTGTGGGTGTTGGTTGGGGGTACCAGGGGCCAGCAGGTGAAGCACCGTCAGCAGCTTTGTGTGTGATAGGATGTTGGTTGTCCGCTGTGTTTGTTCAGTCGGCCTGTTGGGCCTTGTTGGTCAAGATGCATAGGATGGCTGTCCTTTTGGGCCTGTAGTGGGCAATTACATTGTCGGGTGTTGGGTCTGTGAGGCTGGTGCATTTCCTGGGGGTCCGTTGTCTTTGTCTACCTTGCCTCTGTGGTGTTCTGGAGGGGTGTTCCGGGTGTGCGTTGGGGTCCTGGGATGGTGGGTGTTGTGGCCCTCTTGGGTGTCCAGGCCGCATGACCAGTGGCTCCATGGCATCTGTTGCCCTTCTGATGTGGCTGTGGGCTGTTCTCCCTTTTGTGGTGCAGGCTGTGGTCCCACTGTGCACCAGGTCAGAGCAGGTGTTATTTTCCTGGTGCTAACGCGCCTATCACCTGTTTTGTGTTCTTATTGCAGTTCTGTCTGGTCATTGTGAATGTTGTGTAGTGGTGTTGTCGAGGCTTTTGGCAGGGGAATGCCTACTTTGCATCTCATTAGTGATAGTTGCAGGAGTCATTTGTGTCGATGTGTTTTGCGGCTGCTATTGCAGTTGAACTGGTACTGTGGGCTCTTAAAACTGGCTTGTAAATGGAGAGATACATTTATCACTACTATGGCAGCAAGAAAGTGACTTTAACTCTGCGATAGCTTCTTGAGAATATGCCCCTCAGTGTTGCAGATAGATGCTGCGGCTGCCCACTGCATTCTATTGAGAACCCACTGAATATCCCTAGACACTGATGCCGGGGAGAGACGACCTGCTATACTAACATACAAGCCGGACCACCACAAAAAGTTCACAAGAGGGGGCTTTGAAACTGAGGATGAGCAACAGGCCTGACGAGGTTGGGTCTTGCAATGACCAGAGACCGGCCGAAGAGGTAGCCGAGGCAGGACTGGCAAGGCCCCTTATAACTCCTTCTATGATACAACATCTCTTGGAGGGGACAGAGGGCCGGCAGCTCACCCTGATGGGCCTGCACTTGAGGAAAAGGTGACTCTGGGACGGCCCCTGGATGAGACAGAGATTTATCAGAACAACGGCGCTAGCACACCACACTCAACCTTTAAAACTTGAGTGTCCGTGGGATCCCACCTCTGATCTTCATACAGAAGACGCGATACCTGCTGCAACTGGAAAGTGAAAGCAATAACTAGAATCTTCAACCACAAGGGCAATCCTGACACTAGACAGACTAAAATCCGTTTCAAAAGGGAAAAAAAGACAGGCCAAATGGACAAACCACAACCCTTGACCAGCCTAGACAACCCCCAGTAGGAAGGAGGAAGACGCCCAAGATGTCGACATCAAAGAAATCTTGGTGGAAGTTAAGTCCAGTCTCTACAACATAGACGTCAAACTAGAACTCATGGCAAGTCACCTAAACAGAATGAAGGAACAGGTGGATAAATACAAAAATAGACTAGAGCACCTTGAAACTAGAGTCTCTGACGAAGAGAATGCCCAAACAAAGTGGAATGAACAACTACTCAAGATAGCGAAAATACTTGAAGTAATAAGAGCCAAAAACAAAGACCTAGAGGCACAATCTAGATGAAATAACCTGAGAATTATTGGAGTCCCGGAGTCCACGGCCATTGACAATATGGAAAAATACGTAATGAACATGTTCAGAGAAGGGCTCTCTCCTGATTCATAATAGAGCGGGCTTACAGAACGCTGGACCCCAGACCGCTCCCAGGTGCACCAGCCCGCCCCATATTATCGTGAATCCTAAACATTAAGGATTGAGACACAGTGCTGCGACTTTCAAGTGAACACAGCAACCTATAATACAAAGGAAATGCGATCTCCTTTTCTCCGGACTTCACAATTATAGTTCAGACTGCCCGTTCAACAACCCCAGGAAAGCTCGCCTTGTCCACACATACCTCAACAGACACCACAGAGATATCTGCTTCCTTCAGGAAATCCAGCTGACCCCACCCACCTCCACTCACCTAGAGGTGCGCTGGTGTGCAGAGGTACACCACTCCCTGAATCCCAGCTATGCCAGGGGCACTGCAATACTTATAAGGAAAGGTATCTCATGGATGATCAGTCAGATTAAAAAGGATACTGAGGGGCGGTATGCTATAGCGGCAGGACAACTCCAACAGCAATCCCTCATACCTGGTTTGCATATATGGCACTAACATAGACGACCCAGACTTTTACACTGAGCTGTGGCAGCAAATAGTGAAAATGGGCCACGGAGCTATAACTCGGGGGGAGATTTTAATGTAATCCTAGATCTGAACTAGACAGATCAGGAGCTGCTCGCGGACCCACCCTAAAGCAGTGGCACAACTCCATGCTTTAATGCAAGATTTCAACATAAACGATGTATGTTGATATAAGAACGGGACACGTAGGTAGGGATCATGAGTGACATTAGCACATGAAGTGTGGTCGCTCATAGACTACTGGCTGACCACCAGAGACGTGCCTACATGGTCAACAGCAACAGTCATGACACGACACCATCGGACACTGTCTGACCATGTTCTAGTGCTTCTAGAGCGTACCCTTACTACGACCTCAAACTGTGCCTTCACATAGCGCCACACGCAGCGGCGCACTGCGTGATCAAGTATTCTAGGCTGAAATACACCAGGCCATTACAGATATTTTTGTAGTCTATGAGGGCTCAGTCAGCTCCCCCCAGATACTATGGGAGGCCTTCAAGGCAGTGGTAAGAGGGGCTTGTATCGCAAAGCAGACTGGGGTGCTAAAAGCAATCCATTCCAGACTTGCTGGAAAAAGATCTGCGGGAACTCGAAACGCTACTCTGTGACATGAGATCCCCTTCTACATTAGCGTCAATACGAGAGAAACTCACCGAATAGGAGGAAGAAGCAAACCGCTAACTTCACTATTTACCCACAAATCCTAAACGAGACAGTACAGGGAAGGTGAAGGTGCTAGCAAACTCCTGGGAGACATGCTACGCAGACCTAGAGCTCAACACTATATTACGGAACGCCAGGATGAACAATCAACAAACCAGATTTCCCCACAGGCCATACTCGACACGATGACCTCCTTCTACTCTAAACTCTACCATACTACGGAAGAGATACCTGAGTAAATGCTAATAGAATACTTTGATTCCATTGAACTGCTGTGGCTTGACGATGTGAGGTGACAGTACTTGGACTCACCCTTCACTGAAGAGGACGTCCTGCAAGTCAACCACAGTCTCCAGAATGACAAAGGCCCTGGTCTGGACGGCCAACCTGCCTCTTTTCATAAAGAATATGCCACCCTGCTAGTCCCCCATATGGTAGTTATGTACCAAGGATCGTTAGAGGCCCAAATGCTGCCTCCCTTCTTGAGAGAAACAATGATCATTTCCATACCGAAACCCAGGAAATCACCACATTTATGTGACTCTTATCACCCCGTGTCAGTGATTAACAGTGATAACAAAATCCTAGCTAAACTGATTTCCAATCGAATGTGGCCCATTTTTCCAGACATAATTCTCCCCGACCAATCAGACTTTGTCCCAGACATATCGACAGCACATAATCTCAGAACACAGTTCACAGTCAAGCAAAGTGTGGAGCCCACATTAGCGGCGGGCACCACTCTCCTAGGCGCCACAAAGGTGTTTGATTCCCTGGAATGGCCATTCCTGTTTGGTCTCCTCGGGTGATTAGGATTTTGCCCCCAATTCATCCACCTCATTACTTTGATATATCAGTCCCCGATTGCACCATTACACCTTAACGGAATGACATCAGCCCCATTCCAAGAGGTACCCGAAAGTGATGTCCTCTTTCTCCCATTCTGTTCGCCATGGTAATAGAACCACTAGCAGCCCGACTACGACAACACCACGTGCACAGAGGGCTTAACTTCAGACTCCGCAGAGTGATGGTCTCAGAGTATACAGATGACATAACCCTTTATGTTCTAGAACCCCATATTAACCTTGAAGCGGTTATCTGGAAGGTCATACACATCGGGGAATTGTCGGGCTTCAAAATGAACTGGACTAAGTCACGGAAAACACCCCACAAATTGAATCGGAATACTCACTAACATGGGTGACGGAACCAGTCAAATATCTGGGGGTATGACTTAGCCACAACAGCGGAGACCTCTGCACAGCAAACTACGGTAGGGTCATCTGGCTAGAGGACAGACTCCAAATATGCAACTGTCCACCGCTCTCCCTCTCGGGACTGTTGGCTATACCCAAGATGGTGGTTCTGTCAAAATTCCTGTATCAATTTGGCAACCTGACTTTATCCTCCAAATTCCCAAAGCGCCTAAGATCACTATTAATAACACTTGCGTGGTCTGGGAAACAGCCCATGATAGCATGAGAAGTCCTCACCCTGCCCCTCCGGCAGGGTGGATTAGACGCCCCAGATATGACATTATATGTTTTGTCACCCTTAAAATGCTAAGGAAAACTTTGGACATCCTTCTTGCCTCTGCAAGGAAAACTGTAGTCCACACTCTGATGACCTCGCAGCTGAACTATGAGAATGTCCTATATTTGGGAGCATCAAAAGGAAGCCTGCAACGGTTGCATCGGATTCAGAATTCAGTGGTACGCCTAGTTCTCAATCTACCTAGACGGGCTGCAGCGACGAAAGCCCCGGACTCCCTTCACTGGATGCCAATCAGTAAAAGAATTCTCTTTAAAGCTTTATGTTTCTGCCTACTCAGAAGTTGAGATCGACAGGAGCACATCTGCTCAAAGTAATGAAAATCAAAAGGGCAAGGATGTGTGCAGGCTCATTTGGCTATCTGGCAGCAAAAAATGGGAACACTCTGCCTGGAAAATCTGCACAGGTCATCTAAGGCCAGTGTCAGGTTCTCGCAGGACCTCAGGGTTACCAGGGACCTGGCCATTAAAAGGGGAGTTAGACAGGGTTGTATAATGGCCCCATTCTTATTCAACTTACATATAAATGATTTGGACAAAGTCTTATGTAACCTTGAGGTAGAGTTCCCATATGTATGGCGTCGTGGACTTCCTGTTCTACTGTATGCGGTCAATGCCGTCCTCATAGTGAGGATGACATTAGGCCTCCAAACTTTATTGGAGGCTTTTTCTAGCTTTATGTCCGACTGGGATCTGGCTATCAACCACTCGAAATCGTACGTTATGCAAGTGGGACTACGCCCAAAAAAAAGCTTCCAATTTAGGGTTGGCTCTTCCCCCATCGCCTGTACAAATGTTTTCTCATACCTAGGGGTTCTCCTGGGTGATAAGTTACAATGGGAGCCTCAAATCATTAAGAACAGGGGGGCTCTGATCAGGGCTAATGCGGCAATTTAATTTTTCCACAAAGATAGGGAGGAAACCAATAGGTGCCTTGTTAAAGGTATATCAGGCACAAAGCCTGGCTATAGCCAGTTACAGGAGTGAAATCTGGGGTCACACTGTGGTGAGCCCCTTACAGGTGGCAGAGAACACATTTTAAAGCGCCTGATGTGCGCCCCTCAAAGCCTTTCTAATTTGTCGGCCCGCAAAGAACTTGGGGTTCCGTTTTTGTGTGGTACTCTAGCCTCGCGCCCTATTGTATTTTGGTTTAAATGCTGGCTGAATCCTGAGCTAAATCTCACTCACATTATATGGAGGGAGTCTTGGGAAGCCTGGAAGAGATAGGACGTGTAGAGCTATTTCATCAGCCTAAAACAATCACCAAGAGGGCTGTGGAGTCAGTAAAGTTAGCCTATTTGTACTGGATAGGGACGAGCAGGAACTCAAAACAGTAAATGTCCGCAGGTTTATAATGCTCAAAACAAAAGCACTTACGGAGCCCGACCTCCTGGGGTCCCTGTCCACTCACAAGAAGTTTCTTCTAACCAGGTTCAGGATGAATTTGTTTCATTTTTTGCTGGCTAGACCCAAGGGCTGTCACAGAGGTCAAGTGGTAGCGTCCTGTGGCTGCGACGGCTCGTCTCCACAGGATTTGCTGCACTTTATGGTCTTCTGCAAATTTTACTCTGTTCCACGGAAACATTTCCTGGTACCTCTCTTGACAAGTTCGCCCAGCCCTCTTGTACCTACAACTGTTGAATGATGACGGTTTGTTCTTTGTTGTGGGTTTTCTAAAATCTACAATGAAATCAAGGGCTTGTATGGATGTATAATGTGTGGGCCGTTGGTCCACGGGCATTTCACAGTATGTTACCCTAGCTTTCTTTAAGGGGTAAAAGGAAAGCAGGCCCAGTCTTTAACTTGTATGATGTTTTATGGGGCGTCTGCTCTTTATGAATTAGTAGCTTTGTATATTCTGATATTTTTGGCATCTCGCACTTTATATCGAGTAGTATTTTGGAGTGGGCTCGTTTTTTATGCTGTTTTTTAATATGTCTGAATCTTTCTATGTATTGTAAAATGTTAACTTTCATGGCTGCCTTTGTGTAACCAAATAAAGTTTATTTGTATTGGAACACTCTGCTACCATTGCTGCGTGCATAAAAATCTGAGAACATCTTCCACAGATGCCTAAAAACCTGGGGCCTTATTTATGAAGGACTTGCGCCGCCGGTGCGTCAGGGAGTATCACTCTAACCGGACGCACAGCTGATTCACGATGACGCTCTCCAATATACCACAAAAGAGTTCAAGAGTGTGTTTATCGTTGATATTCCATAATTTCATTCGATGACAAAATCCTTCTCCTGTCACAAGGGAGACGATTGTTTATGCAAGGAAAGTTTCTGATGCGTCAGATATGCCATTCCAAGCCTTTTTCAGAGGCACTAAGTTTGCATGAAACATCCTCAGTATTAGTAAATCATGTTGCCAATGCATTTCGACCTTTGTTTAGCTCTTTGTCAGGGGTTTACTATAAATATTAAAAACAACAACATTTAGACTGTGTGATCTATCCTTAAAGACATCACAAGTCGTGCTTTTGACTGCATTTCTTCTCTTAAAGGAGCACGGCTGCGGGCTGATTGAGGGCCATTGTGAAAATATTGATGTTAATTGCAGCGCATTACGGCGCTACAATTAACAAATATTTTCACAATGGCCCACCAACAGCCCCTAGCCGCACTTCATGACGGAGGAAATACAGCAAGTGCAGGAGCCACCATTAACATTTTTCGCACCGCTTACGTTATAAAAACGGCGGCACGAATTATCTCCTGGGACGTGCTGTGGGTGCGCGCTCCACTTGAAGCACTGCGTGCTCGGAGGTACAGACACTGCTTATAAGCATTTCTATAGTGCAGGGACACACCAGTCGGTGTAGCCAGGCACTTTACAAATGACTTTATTATTATTATATGCACTATGTGCACAGGCTCTATATGCGCACTACTGGACATATCCCATCAAATTTCAACCGCATGTGGTGGTGGAGGGAGACCTGGTACATCGCACTCCCCCCTATCCACGGCACTATATCATCCACCCTTACAGAAGGACAGATGTTACCACGATTGATTGTGTGCAATGGGTTTAGGACGGCCTAAGACGTCAGGCATTGCTCCCATGCCCTTACGCTCCCTCCATTCTGATAATCAATAACCCACTGATACCAGCACTGGTGGACTCCAACACTAAAAACAAGCATTTGCAATGCAATAGGTCTTGCATTTGCGAGACTTTAAGCTACTGGCATTATAAACGACAATGCCTTTAATGTATGTTTTAAAAACCAACACATAAATAAAAAGTATTGTCATTTACTATGCCTATAGCTAAAACTCTTGCAAACGATTGACCTATTGCATGGTAAATGCTTCTCTCCCTAGGCGGCCGTGCTTCTTGTGAAGATTGCTATTTTGTCTCGGCTGTGAGTTATTGCCATCCCTCCTTCTTTTTTTAGGTCGAGCCTAGGCAGC
Organism: Lissotriton vulgaris; assembly: GCF_964263255.1. Taxonomy (NCBI): domain Eukaryota; kingdom Metazoa; phylum Chordata; class Amphibia; order Caudata; family Salamandridae; genus Lissotriton; species Lissotriton vulgaris. Next base: position 137,063,822 of record NC_141685.1, read on the forward strand.
GCAGCTGCCAGGTGATCTGCTGTATGTACTTTGTGGGGTCTGACCCATCCCACTGGTTCAGATTGGTTTATGTCTGTGTCATTCCAAAATCATAGCCTACAATTGGTTAATGGTTGGCACATGCCCAACCTTTTCTTGCAAGTTCAATCAATCAATCAATCTGTAATTAGTTAAGCGCACTACATATCCGCGAGGGTCTCAAGGCGCTGGGAGGGAAGCTACTGATAGAATAGGCAGTGCCCTCCCGAAGGTCAGCAGGTCTTGGGTCTGACGTAGGCTCAGTGGGAGGGTGTTCCATGTCTTGTCAGCGAGGTGGGAGAAGGATCTTCTGCCGGTGGTTGCTCTTCAGACACGGGGACGGTGGGGAGTGAGAGGTCGGCAGAGCGTAACTGGCGGTTGGGGGTGTAGAAGGAAAGTCGTCTGTTGAGGTAGGCTGGACCGGTTTTGTGGAGTGCCCTGTGTGCGTGGATGAGGAGCTTGAAGGATATCCTCCTGTTGACGGGGAGCCAGTGCAGGTCTCTCAGGTGGGGGGTGATGTGGCTGTGGCGTGGTATGTCAAGGATCAGTCGTGCCAAGGCGTTTTGGATGCGTTGTAGTCATTTGATGACCTTGGTGGGGGCTCCTGTGTAGAGGGTGTGTCCGTAGTCGAGTCTGCTGCTGACGAGAGCCTGGGTGATTGTCTTTCTTGTATCTGTCTGGATCCATCTGGAGATCTTGTGGAGCTTGCAGAGGGTGTTGAAGCAGGAGGTGGAGACGACGTTGACTTGCTTGATCATTGAGAGCATTGAGTCGAGGATGATTCCCAAGTTGCGTGCGATGTTGGTGGGTGTCGGGGCTGACTCCAGTGCCGTCGGCCACCAGGAGTCATCCCAGGCTGAAGGGTTGAAACCGAGGATGAGGACCTCTGTTTTGTCTGAGTTCAGCTTCAGGCGGCTGATCTTCATCCAGTCGGCGACGGACTTCATTCATTTGAGGAAGTTGGCTTTGGCATAGGAGATCATGTTGAGGTCGTGCTGTCGGGTGACGTCTGCGAGCTGGGCCATGTTAACGTTGAACAGTGCCGGGCTGAGGGAGGATCCCTGGGGTATGCCGCAGATAATCTCAGAGGCTGCGGATTAGAATGGGGAAGGCAGACGCTCTGGGTTCTGCTGGAGAGGAAGGAGGTGGTCTATTCCAGAGCCTTGTCTTGGATCCCTATGGCGTGGAGGCCTGCGGTGGCAGTCAGTGTCGAAGGCAGGGAGAGGTCTAAGAGGATGAGTTCTGCAGTCTCACCGTTGTCCAGCATGGTCCTGATGTCATCGGTGGCAGCGATGAGGGTGGTCTCGGTGCTGTGGTTGCTGCGGAACCCTGACTGGGAAGGGTCCAGGATTCTGTTTTCTTCGAGGCATCGAGTTAGCTGTCTGTTGACGATCTTCTCGATGACCTTGGCCGGGAATGGGAGCAGAGAGATTGGCCGGAAGTTCTTGAGGTCTGTTGGGTCTGCCTTGGCTTTTTTGAGTAGGACGTTGATCTTGGCATGTTTCCAGCTCCCTGGGAAGGTCACGGTCTTGAGGGAGAGGTTGATGACGTTGCGGAGGTGGGGTGTGATGGAGCTGCATGCTTTGTTGAAGACATGGTGCGGGAGTGGGTCTAACGGAGAGCCGAGTGGATTGTGCTCATGGTCTTGATGGTGTCATCAGTGCTCACGCTGGCCCAGGCTAGCATGGGGTCATGGTCGATGATGTGCTGAGAGTCTGTTGTGTTGCTGTCTGTTGGGGCTGTCTGGGTGTTGAAGCTGTCCTGGATGTCTACTATCTTGCAGTGGAAGAAAGTGGCGAGGGAGTCGCACATGGCTTACAACGGTGGTATGTCGTTGGTGTTGGAGCTGGGGTTAAAGAGTTCCTTCACGATGTTGAAGAGCTCTTTGCTATCGTGTGTAGTGTTGTCGAGTCAGTCTTTGAAGGTGGTCCACTTGGCAGCCCTGATGAGGTGGTGGTGGTTGCGGATGCCGTCCTTGTGTGCTGCGTGGCTGTCCGTGTCTGTTCACTGTGCCATTTCTTCTCTAGTTTCCCACAAGCTCGCTTGGAGGCTAGGAGTTCTGGGGTGAACCAGCTGGCCCTCTTGTTGGTGTCTCTGTGGGGGGGTTTCTTCAGTAGGACAAGGGTGTTGTCGCAGTCCTCAAACCAGCGTCTGAGGCTGTGGGCAGCGTTGTCGTGTTGGAGGGTACAGTGAGTGGACTGAGAGCGAGGTTTGCATGTAGTTGGTCTTCGGTGATATTGCTCCAGCAGTGGTGGGGGATCTGTTGAATGTGGTGGTGAGTGGTGGGTTTCTGGAAGGTGAAGTGGATGCAGCGGTGATTGGTCCAGAGGAGTTTGGTGTTGTGGTTGAAGGAGACGTGCAGGCTAGAGGAGAAGATGGGATCGAACGTGTGACCGGCGTAGTGGGTGGGCGTTGTGATGAGTTGTCTCAGCCTGAGGTTGGTGAGGTTATCGATCAAGGTTGTGGAGTTGCTGTCGTTGTTGTTCTCAAGCATAAGTTCAGGTCTCCAAGGAGGATGTAGTCAGAGGAGGTCAGGGTGTGCGTGCTGATAAAGTCGGCGATGGAGTCGCTGAACTGGGGGCGGAGTCGTGGGGGTCGGTAGACGAGGGGGCCTCTGAGGGTGGAGTTGGGGTCTGTGTGGTTCTGGAAATGCATGTGTTTGGCGGTGCTGAGAGTGTCATCGGTGCTGGTCGAGACGTTGATGGTGTTCTTGGTTGACCTATCTGGCAGGGTCAAGGGTCGTTCTCCTCACCGGGCAGCGGCCAGCATATATGGCGAGGTGGGAGGGAGGAGAAGCTGGGAGGCAGGAGGTGGGGTCTGTCAGGGGGCGGGCTGCAGGGGACGCAGCGGCGGGAGCGGTGAGGGGCGACTGAGGGAACGGAAGGCAAAGGGCACAAAATGGAGGGGCAACGAGTGGAACAGAAGGTAAAAGGGCACGGAAATGCAGGGGCAAAAAATGGAACAGAAGGCAAAAAAGGGCAGAGGGTTACAGGGGCAGCTTAAGGAACAAAAGGCAAAGACGGCCAGAGAGACACAGAGATAGCGAGGGGTACAGAAGGTAAAACCGGGCAGAGAGACACTGGGACATCGAGGCGAACAGAAGGAAAAAATGTCACAGATCAAGTACCAAACAACAAGAAAACCTAGGGGTCTCTACAGGACAGTATCGTGGAAAATCCTATTTACTTAACCTGACGTCTAACATAGTACATCTGGTTAGAGTCAAGACTAACTAGTTCTGACAGGACACAAAAAACCTAAAGCAGGGAGCCACCAGTGATTGTAGATCAAAAAAACCTTTTATAGGATTCCCATCAAAGACTTGTGATGATCAATGTTATCATTTGGTCGTCCTTAGGGTCGTGTGTCTCTGGATCATTGAGACAAAGATTGTACCCTGTGGTGGATAAGGGTTCCGACCCACAATCACTGTTGGACCATGTGGTATTGATCTGATGGAATCTGGTGCAGTGCAGAAAATAAAGAGTGGTGAATTAAAATAGGATAGAGAGCCTAGAGAGGAAATTTTTAATAGGGAAGGTCTCTTCCTGTTAAAAACAAGAACAGCGCAATATCATAGCAGTTTAACCAAATATCTGCAAAGGGGTCAACATGTTTCAGCCTAATGGGAAAAAGGGACCCAGGCTTTCTTCAGGGCCTCTGTTCTCAAAAGTAATGCTACTGCATGTAATGCAAATAATGTGCCAAAGCAAAAATGTCAAAAAACAATCGGGAGTATCATTCTATAACAGCAAAGGATATATTTCCAACGTCTGTTAACTCTCCTCAGTGTCACCTGGTGTATAAGTTACATCTACAGTAGAAAAAACACACAGTGACCCCGCTGTAAGGATTAATTGTAAGAGATCGCATGTCCAAAATATTACACTGTAAGGACATTATCTACTCACCCAGGTTGCCCGGGGAACAGACCTCACCTCTCCTGGACCTGGCTCAGGACATGTGAGACCCCGCTCTGCAGACGTAAAACAACCTGACCTTAAATACATCAGAGAGAATATATAAGTCTATCCTGCTCTGTCCTATATATACATGGCACAGGTTTATCATGCAGCTTACCCCCAGACCTCACTACCTATCATAGTCCAGTACCCAAGGATCAATACTCCAAGGCACAGACCACTTCACTTCCAATATAGCAGCTATGATGTGGTGCTGAGTTCAACAGGCCATAGTTAGATTTTAGGTAAAATAGCCCTTTATAATGAATGTCCAGCAGTGAAACCCCTTTAAACACACCCTTGAGAGGTTAACCTGCTTGCAAAATGTTTTAAAAACCACTTATTAGAAAACAAAGGGATTGACCATACAAGTGGCTTACCTGTCCGTCGTTGCCTCTGGCCGGCACTGAGTCAGGGGGAGGCAACGAACAGGACAGGTACAGCCTTTAAAAATCACTATAAAAGTAGAAAAAAACATTCAAACAAAAGCAAAACATCAGCGAAGCACAATCGAGGTAGCCGGAGCAAATACAGAGGAAAACCAGAGCCCCACAAGCCCCCCGGAGGACCAGCCTGGGACCTTGAGGTCAGGGAAGGCCAAGGACAAGAAGAACAGGAAGATGCAGTTCAGTCCGCAGGCAAACAGGATCCTGATAACGGAGGTGGTAGAACACCATCAACAACTGTTTGTCACCTCCACTGAGTCATTGGCAACAAAAAAGAGGACAATGGAAGAGGTTAAGAGGCGCTGGAAGAATGTGAAGCGCAAAACCCAGCAGAAACTCGCTAAGAACCAGAAGGCAGCAATGCAGACTGGAGTTGGGAGTCCAACGCCACAGGAGGAGCTGGATGAGATGGAGGAAATGATGTCCAGCGTCATCAGTGGGGAGACGTGGCAGAAGTTGGGGGACGGGACACCACTCAACATGACCTGACACAACAGCACCAGGATGAGTAACAACCAGAGACTGGGGGGACGGTAGAGATGGGCACAATGGCACAAATGCACAACTAAGTATAGCACATCTCTAGACAAACCATGTCCCAGACCCCCAACTCCCAACAAGAGACCAATGTACCCAAGTCTGCAACATCTCAGCACTGTATAAGCAGAGAAGTGAAAGGCACACCGCATGAAAACGATAAGGGGCAGCAAAATCAGAGCTGCAGGGGTGACTATCCCAAAATGCAGCACAAACACATAACATGCAGAGCACATCACCATGCATCAACATACATGTGAACACAATGTTAAACTACATCTCCCCTTCACATTGCAGAGGGCAAACCAACACCTCTGCAGAGCAGGCAGAACCTCTGTTCTCTGATGATGAAGAGGACCACCAACCCTTCGACACAGACGCCATCCAAGAGTTCATTGACAGCCCCCGCACCCCACCTCCAGGAGCAGGGCAGCCCAGCTGCATCTAGGAGACCCCACCCCCTGCACAGACCACACAGCAGGCACCACCATGGCTGCCTCCCAGGACCCCCACGAAGAACACCTGGCCTTCCAACGCCGTGTATTGGGGTGCCAGGAGGAACTGGCTGAACAGGTGCGGGTGGGGTTCGACCGCATGACAGCCATACTAGATGCCATACGTGGGTATCTAAGTCCCATCAGGGACCACTCACAGTCCCTAACGGACACCCCCAGTCCGCTCCATGTCCTCCAATGATCCATGGCTGAAATCGCTGGAGTCCTCACTCAGAGACAAGAACAACTGTCTAGTCAGAGTGGATCTAGCGATGTCAACCGGGAGTTGGCACACATGAGGAGGATAATGGAGACCATGAAGCGGACGCAGGGGTAAAGAGCGGCTGCCATGGCTGCACACCAGCGAGAGGTATCTGGGATCCTCATTGCGCTAAACACCCTCCTCATGACATTGCTGCCTCAAGGCCTTGCGATGATATATGCTGCTGCTACGACTACATCCACATCTCCGCCCCCTGAAGTGTCCGTGCCACACAGCGTGGCAGACATTCCACCTCCAGCCCCTGAGGCATCACTGCCACCCAGTGCTGGAGACAGAACACCACCCACATGTGAGGCACATGAAACAGCAGAGGGTGAAGATGCGGATGAATCTGCCTTCGTGGTAAGCAGGACGCAGTAGCATTCATCTCCGCCATATGGCTGGTTTGTGCTTGGTTCTGCCCTCGTCATCACCTTCTTCCACTGTCCCCCGATACACTCTGCAACACTCAACGTGGACCTTTGACATGGACTGCCATTTTCTGTTTGATTACCAATGACACTGCATTCAGACTTCGGACTGTACTCTTTCTCTTCTGATGAACTTGACATTCCCTAAATGACTCTGGCTGGCCCTCCATGGGACAAAAATGTAAAGTAGGGTTTGCATCGCCCTGTACTGCTTCAGCAGCAACACTCCACTGAATGTGCATTAAACATTCATATTCACACAGATGTGTCATGTCTATGATCTTTCACGTGTGGAAGTACGGATGATGTTGGGTCAGTGGTTCCCCCTTACATCCGTGTTGCTCATGTTGTGGGACTTGGGTCACAGGGAGATACTTTGCCAATTGCGGTCCGGGTGGCGCGACACTAAAACAGAGATACACGCATTAATTACTTCCTTGTTCAGCCCAGGATGGAACCACGCCCAGAGCCCCGGGGTCATTGTTCACACCCTTGCGTTGGACTGGCATACGCCAGGCCAGACCACTCCTCTTACGCTCACAGGCGTGGCAACAACGCTTCATGTCCCAGGTCTTCCCTGTAGTGATCTGCTGATCACAGGTCTAGTTGTCAGCATGTCACAGCCACTCCCTCATGGCTGGTTTACACCCACCCCACACCCATCTGGGACATGCTTCTCAGGACATGTGACCCTGCCAATTAAAAGGGCAGGGCACACGTGCTGGACACCATTTCCACTCTCTATCTGGGCGTACCCGTGTGGTTATTATTTATGAATTAGGGACTAGGGCCCTACCACATCACATTCCCTAGTGCCGGAGGTGACATGATGGTGTCCGCACCACGAGACTCAATCATAAAGGGTCCATGACTTGTGGGGCACAGACTTGGTGGCACTGGATACACTGTGGCTGGCACAGGCACACCGCTTCAGGATGGTGACTTTCAGTGCACTGAGGTAGGGGCACCTAAAGAGCTAAGCGGGTGTGCATCCTGTGATGATACCCCATCCTGGCGGTCTGGACTGGTAAGGATTTGGTGAGCCCTGCTGGACTGCAGTGTAGGCCTGAGCCAGCGGGCAGTGCGGGTCTACTACCACGTGGCAAGGCCTCTAGGGCAAACAGAGGTAGTGGGACCTAAAGGGCTGAGCAGGTGTGCAGCCTGCGATGATGCCGTGTGCACTGATATGATCTCTGCCATTGCGAAATCAAGACCCAGACTCAAGTGTGTGACCTGGTGGCCTGTGGTGCGGGGTGCATGATGCTGAGGCTGGCATGGGCACGGGCCCCAGGCTTGAAGCTTGCACCGGCGCGTGGTGGGCCCTCTTGGACACCCGCCGGTGTCGGAAGGTGAGCAGTGAGACCTGGATGCGCAAGGGCGTGCAATTATCGCTGGGCGGTGGGAGGGGCTGGGGTGCAGCAGCCAGTGTGCGCAGGGGCGGGCAAGCGATGATGGCTTGTGCAACTGTATGGACTCTGCCATTCATGACTCTGGACTCTGTTTCAGATAAGGGACCTGGTGGACTGCAGTCTAAACCGGCACGTGGTTGGACACGCACCGGTGGTAGCAGGTGAGCAGTGAGGCCTGGGTCCTCAGTGTTGGCTCTCTCTCCCTCTCTTTCTCTCTCTCCCTCTTTCTCTCTCTTCCTCTCTTTCTCTCTCCCTCTTTCTCTCTCTCTCTCCCTCTCCCTCTCTTTCTCTCTCTCCCTCTCTTTCTCTCTCTCCCTCTTTCTCTCTCTTCCTCTATTTCTCTCTCCCTCTTTCTCATTCTCTCTCTCTCCCTCTCCCTCTCTTTCTCTCTCTCCCTCTCTATCTCTCTTCCTCTCTCCCTCTTTCTCTTTCTCTCTCTCCCTCTCTCGCTCTTTCTCTCCCTCTCTCCCTCTTTCTCTCTCCCTCTCTTTCTCTCTCTCTCTCCCTCTCTTTCTTTCTCCTTCTCTCCCTCTTTCTCTCTCTTTCTCGCTCCCTGTCTTGTTCAGGTTGTCGTCTGACTTTACACCAGGTAAGAGCAGGTGTTAAATTCCTGCTGCTATCGCACCTCATCACATGTTTTGTGTTCTTATGGCGGATATGGCTGGTCGTTGAGAATGTTAAGAAGTGGTGTTGTCACGTCTTTTTGCACGGGAACGCCTACTCTGCATCTCATTAGCAATTTGACGGTTTTCATCTGTGGCGAAGCTTTTTGCGATTGCTATCGCAGGGAAATTGGTGATATCGGATGTTAGCACGCTACTTTGGCTGCTAACTTGGCGATAAGCCCTTGATTATATGCCTCCTCATTTATACAAAAAAAGTTACATTTCCACCTTGTAGAGTAAGGGGCAGATTTACAAGCCCCTTGCGCCTCTTTTACGCTGCCGTTCTGGGAGATGGGAGATGCGTCACATTGTAAAGCCCTGAGCCAGAAGGAGGCGTTCCGGCGCAGGGGGGGCGTTCTGGTGCAGGAACGCCTCCTAAAAGTGGCTGAGTGAAATACTGAGTCACTTTTACGTCCATGCTGCGTCGAAACCCTGCACCTGCTTGAAGCAGGCGTAAGGATTGATGCAGCATTGGACAGATAGGGCCCCCAGAGCATTGCTGGCGCTGCGTCACGCTTGCGACGCAACTCCAGCAATGAGCCGCGTTTACGGCACAGACGCATCTGTGCCGTTTTTGCCCCGTGGCAGCGCATTCATGGTGGCGAAGCCGTGGCGCACAATAACTGGCGCACCCCTGCGTATGTAAAGGGATGGAGCAGTTATTAAGTAAAAGCTTTATTTCGATATATAAACATATCATAAAAGCAGAACATCACAGCATAAAAAGGATAATCAAAACAAAGCAACTTACAATTCGTTTTGCCATTAAAAACATCTCATCATTTACACGGGAAAAGCATAAAGTAAGTAAGGATAGGAGGGGACACTTTATTGTATCGTCAGTTGTTTAGCAGTGCTTATGCGCCAAGCCCAGCCTAGGAATTTTGCCAAACAAATGGCAAAAAAGGGTCTTGCATCTGAGAGCAGTATCCTTATAGCTTCCAGATGTGAGCGAGTTCCCAGGCTCCTACAAAGAGGCTTCAACCATCTCCGTCTAGGGACCATATAGGCTCGACACTCGAATAAAAAGTGTGGGACAGATTCAACTTTTAGCTCACAGAATGGGCAGTAGGGTACAGTTTGCAGGGGTGGTTTCCAGGTAGATGTAAACTGACATAAAGGTAAAACCCCGACCCTGAATTTAAAGTATAATGCCCTATCATGTGAACTGTGGATCGAGTCCAAATATGGTTCCCTAGAGGGGATATCTTTGACCATCAAGAACTTGGCAACAGTTTTTGGATGATTTGATTTGCCTAGTCTCTCATTATCCACCCATGACCAATAAGCCTTCTTCAGTTCTTGTTTAGGAGGTGCTGTTTTATTTTCCCACGCAGCTCCTAGACCCAGCATATACAGAACCCTCTTAACCTCTCTGAGCCAGGCGATCTTATGCCAGCCAGGTAAGGACAGTACATCTTTTAGGGCATCTGCCTAGCTGTGGAGTTCGGGGACGTTCCAAATTCTGGACCATAGTAATAAGGGGCGTAGTTTAGCTTGCTCGCAGATTGGACGAGTACCTGCGTCAAGCAAGAGGGGGATTGTGGGGGTGCTCTGGGGTAGCCTCATCAGATCTTTATGAAATTTATTTTCTAAGTGGGCCAAAGTGTCCACTCTCTGGGTACCCCATAGTTCTGCGCCGTACAGTGCTGCGCTCACAACCCTACCCCTATAAATATCAAGAAGTGCCCCAATAGGTTTTATGGAGGAAGCACGCTGTTCTTTAAGTAAGGCACCAACAACCCTCTTATGGGTTAGAAACACTTTTTGGTGGTGCGCCTTCCAGCTCATACTATCACAAAGACGTATGCCCAGATAGTCAAATTCTTTGACCCGTTCTAATGTGACAGAGTCTAGAGTGGGGGGTTTGACAGATTTCTTAGGGGGGTTGAGGACAAAAAATTTGGTCTTGCCAATATTTATGGCCAATCCCTTGGTGTCACAGAAGGCCTTAAAGCTGGAAAGTAATGACTGTATGCCTGCAGGTGATTTCGAAATCAGAAGGGTGTCGTCCGCAAACAGGAGCGTCGGGATTTTCCTTCCAGCCAGGGATGGTGCATCTGCAGGATGTTGAAGGAGGTGCTCCACCACTCCATTGACGTAAAGCGAAAACAGAGTGGGGGCAAGCACACACCCCTGGCGGACGCCCCTGTCTACTGGGATACACGGTGTTTTTTCTCCCTGGGCACCCCATCTGATTTGGGCAAAATTGTTGTCATGAAATTTTATCAGCAAGGCCAGCAAATAGGGAGGTAGACCTAACCCATCGAGGACCTTCCACAATAATGCTTGTGGGACCAGGTTGAAGGCTGTTTTTAAGTCTATGAAGACTAAATATAAACTGCCCCCTCCTAGCACCACTACCTTCCAATAGAGCATTAAAAGGCGGAATGTCTGCTCGATGGTGCCTGTCCCTGTTCTAAAACCCGCCTGGAAATCAGATAATATCTGATGTTCGTCCACCCACTCCAGAATCCTGCCCAATACCACTTTCCCCGCTACCTTTTGCGTCAAATCCAGCAAGCTGATGGGGCGGTAATTAGCTGGGTCTTCCCTGCTGCCTTTCTTGAAAATGGGGACTACTTCAGCGCCCCTCCAAGAATCAGGGAACGACCCCCCCAACATAACCTCATTAAGAAGTGCAGCAATTAATCTGCTCCAAAATGGGGGATTATTTTTTATCAAATCGCCCGGGATCCCGTCAGGGCCTGCCGCTTTGTTGGAAACAATACACCTAATTGCCTTCTCTACTTCCAAGGTGGTGAATAAGCCTTCATTTGGTGGGAGACCTGTGGAGCTGAGCAGTGGGACCAGGTCTGATTGTGGAGGCCCTGTAGGAGCCGAATACAATTTCAAAAAATGGGCAAACCAGGCATCGCCAGGGATATTACAGGTCAGTTGTTGGTCAATGGGCTTTTCTCTTGATCTTAGCAAGTCCCAGAACCCCTTAGCATCTTTCCTTGTGCTCGCCTCCGTTAGGTCACGCCAAAAGTTGAAATCATATGTCTGCTTGGCCTCGGTCACAAGTTTCCTATAAAGCTTCCTTGCAGACCTGATGTTAGCTTGGTCTTTTCCTTTTACTGCAGCAACAAGATCACCCTTAGCAATTCGACATTTAGATGTGAACCACTTTTCGTTTGTTCTTGGAGCTCCCTTTGAAGCGGTTCTGGAGCTGGGTTTGGGGATAATGAACAGCCCACTTAGTGCCGTTACAGTCTCTGTAAATGACGATAAGACCATCTTGCTAGCGCCATTTGTGGTATCAAGCCTAGATTCAGCCTCTGATAGAATGGTTCGAGCTTGCGTCATCCTTGCCTCATCTGCTGAGACTCTTGCCCATTTAAGACGTCTGCCACAGTTTGAGGGAAGAATCTCGTGTGAAGCTTTCCATGTCTGATCGGAAGTTTCTTGAGACCCAGTTTGCCAGGGGACAAAAATAGTTAAAGCAAGAGGGTTGTGATCACTGTCACAGGTCTCTATAACCTCCATGTCGTGGTGGTATGGCCAGAGGTTATAATTGAGCATGATAAAGTCGATTCTGGATGAGTGACCCATCCTATTATATGTATGGGCACCCATGGGATCTGATTTAGAACGTCCATGCGTTGCTCTCAGGTTATACTCCATACAAAGAGCGTTTATATCAATCGCCCTTTGTGTCCATTTGGGGATCGGCTCGAGGTTCAAGATAGGGATACCCCTCCTGTTATCCTCATCGTTGGTATCCAGAATGTCTTCTTTAGCTAAAGGCTCAAAACAGCAATTAAAATCACCTGCCAGAAGGACGAGAGAATCAGCGTCGCAGGCAGCTAAGTTGTTGGGTAAGCCTAATGAATTTAGAGATCCTCCGTTCCTGTTGCCCCTTAGGTAGGGATTGAATAGTTCTAATTTCCTTCCCCCTTTGCAATGCAGTGATAACCATTGAAGGTCAGATGTTTGGGTAATCCTTTGAGAAACACTGAGGTCTAGTGCTATGTTGATCCAAATAAGAAGACCGCCGGACGGGCGTCCTGTAGAACCTTGGTGATGTACAGCCGGGACATTGAAGGTCGAAAACCCCACTCTATGTCTTGGTTCCTGGCACCATGTTTCCTGTAGCAAGCAAATGTCATAAGGTGCCAGGAAGGTATTCCATTCCGGGTTATCAAAGTTACGTACAAGGCCAGCCACATTCCAGCTTAAGACCTTCAGTGAAGATTCACCAGATGTAGAGTTTTTAGGAGAATGGATAACTAAGGGAGGGTTAACCACAGCCGGAACAGTTGGTCTTGTAAGAATCTCGATCTGGTGGAATACTGGGGAGGCAGCTCTATCAGGCTGGTCGATCTCCATTAAATTAGATTGCACAGGAGGAGGGGGGATCGGCCAAAGTCTATCTGTCCTCATTTCCACTCTTTTGCAATCTAAAATAATCATTTTAGTCGGTTCCATGACACGAGGCAAGCGGGTCAGAAGCCCGCCTTGGGTAGTTGGAGGGCCGTGGGTTAGATTCCCAACGATGTCTGCAACCTGGAGTGACGATGCCTTTTCTAGTTGTGAGCGGGCGGGGAACATAGAGAGTCAGTCGACCTCCTCCAGGCCTCCAAATCTATTATAGGTTGAAAGGCCATTCCAGTGTAAAAGAGTATTCTTTTGCCTCGTGGGATGGGTGTTCCATGGGTGATGCTGCACCAAGGACCAGTTATCAGCTTGGGTAAGAGCTTGGCGTGGAGGGTAAAAGTAGGATAGCGGCCTTGGTATGACTAAAGATTCTTCGCTGGATGGCCAGGAACAGATATGGTGTGCCGTATGTGGGTCCTCGAAGGTTACAACTACACAGTCCCCTTGCTTCGATTTCTTTGTTGGACCCACCCAGGGTGTTCTGCGGACCATCATTACTCGGCTTCTTCTACCATTGGGAATCGGTCTGTTGACGTTAAGCCAGTGCATAATTTTGTTTTTCAATGACCAGTGGTTTTCATGTTGGTCAGTGCCGATCACAGGAACGCCTGTCAACACGACCACGTAGTCATTGGCCTCTGGTGGAAGGTCTATATAGCCTCCTCTAAAATTTTCTTTTGAACGAGGGCCCTGGGTTTCAACAGGATGGGGTCTAGTGGGTACTCCCGGGTTTGAATTTGCTTTTTGAGGCTTGGAATTCCGTGTGGGAATCTGCGGTTTGGTGGCCTGAGGTTTAGCGGTCGTGGAGATTTGATCCACAGCCACAGTCCTCGGCTTAGGAACAGGCCTTGCTGCAACAGGTACTGGTAGGGGGTGCTGCTCAGCTTGCAAAACAGAAGCTGACGAATATGGGTCAGATACGGACAAGCCCTGGTTTTCAAGACTTCTCAGGCCAAGAGTGGCCAGAGCAATAATGCTCTTCTCCATCTCGAGTAGATTGTTTTCTATCCTAGACAATCTTAAGTCGAGTGGTGAGAGAAGTTTTTTTAATGTTTCCCAGACTTGGTCTATAAATTCCTTATCGTTCCTGCCCCGGTCCTGTGCCTGCGCGCCCTCATCTTCTAGGGTGGTAATAACTAGACCCTCTCCCATACTTTGGCATACTGGCTGTGTGCTCGAGGAACCCTCAGGTAAGACATTACATGCCTGAGCGTTGGTCATTGCAAGATGATGGGAGACTGCCACTTTTGCCTTTTTACGAGAATAGGCTGAGCGTGATTGGCGCTTTCTTTTAGGTTGTGCACCACTAACGCAGGAAGTGGTTGGGAATACTTGGGGAAGGGGGTTGGGGGTGGGGGTCTGGGCATGAGGAGGTGCAGGGAAACTTAACTCTTCTGCAATGCGTGGTTGCTCTAAGGGCGGAGTGAAGGTAGGAATAATCGGGGGCTGGTGTAAATCAGCCTGGGTGGTAATACTATTTGGGCGGACAGGGCGTACTGGAGTAACAGCAGAGGCTATATGGCCTAAGGATGATTTTTTCGAGAGAGCAATTACTTGGGACAACCTTTGTGCAGCTACTAATTCTAGGGATACCCGGGTTTGAAGTTTAGATATTTCTTCATCGATGGCTATATTTGTGCGGGTAATAAAGTCGTCCATAGGGCCACAGATTTGTGGACCACCTTTGGAGGCCTTGCTGCATGTCATCCTAGTGCTCATGGTGCTTACGGTGGAATAAGGGTCGTCACACAACTTACTAATTAGGGTGCTTCAGTTTGAGCTAGCCTATCTCAGCACAACAGTACAACAAGCAGGTTAGGAGCAATAAGGGTGGTGGGCCTGGGCCGTCCGCTGCCGTCCTCGAACGGCCTCAAACGGCCCGCTCTTAGCCCGGTCTTTGCTCCGGGCTGCGTCCCGCGCTGCGGGAGTCCTATGATGTTATATAGAGGACGTGGAGGCGAGGGGCGGGCCAGCGGGGAGAGCGGACCGGATGCTGAGTCCGTGGTCTTGCAGGGACTCCTGGTCACTGGAGTCCCCGCACGCTCGCAGCCCCGCTGAGCCTCTAACCCTTACCTCTGCCTTCTTCCCTGTTGCTGGCCAAGGATGTGGTGCGCACTCCTGTGCGATGTGGCACCCGCGAAGCGGGTGCGGCGAGGAGTTAGTCCGGGACCGGGTGTAGCCTCTCAGAACAACCTCTAAAAACGGCAGTGTCTCTGGCAGCCTTCTGTCCAATCAGGTGTCAGCAGTTATTGTAAATCTGTCCCCTGATCTCTGAAATACGCTTTCCAGCAGACGTGGAGCGGGGTCAATTGATTTCCATCCCTTTTTACCCACTTTTCTGTTGTTGTTTTTATTGTCCAGTGAATTGCGAGGCGGACACTCCCAAACATTCCTAAATGGATACAGTATTTTTTCTTGTCTCCAAAACATTTTTTGGCATAATTAAAAACATGTGCTTGAGAATGAAGATCAGAAATACTACTTTGTAACATGGATGAACATTTGCCAAAACGCTATATATTCAACAATGCGTTGAAGTAAGTGCCAGTCTTCACTTGTTTTCCATAATAAAAAAAAGAAAGAAAAAGCAATCTGTCGCACTGTATCAACTGTATTGATTCTGTTTGGTTACGGTCTATAGTGCAGTTAAGTATAAAAAATATGTCCACTATTGTCGGGAGCGCAGTCTGCACTGTCGGGGTGCGAGCTGATAAAAATGATGATTCTTGGGTTTGAATATTCCGTATAAAACAATGTCCTTCAGCCACACTAAGAGGAAACACATCTTTATTTTGGCCTTTGAAATGGTGACATGTTTGCTTAAAAGGATCACCCCCAAGTCCCCTCCCACTTTCCACTTGAATTTGGAGATGACCCACGTGCAAGTGAATGAGAGCGCTGCTTCATCCGCATCTTCATCCTCTGCTGTTTCAGGTGCCTCACATGTGGGTGGTGTTCTGTCTCCAGCTTGCGGTAGATCATTTTCCACATGTGGGTGAAAGGGAAGAACCAGTGCCAGAGTGACTCGGCCCCTAGTTGGCTCCAGTACATTTGGGATTTCTTTCAATAAAGTCACAGGTCGATCGCAGCGATCGAGAAGATTCATATTGGAATCCTGTGTTCTGCCATTCGTCTATTTCAAGTACCCTGTACTTTTTTTTCTGAAGTTGCCATATCATAGTTTGCGACATCTCTGTTACGTAGATTTCTTCGAAATGAGGGCTCATGACTTTCGTAACTTCTCCATCTCCTAAATCAAGAACCCTGTAAGATTTCCAGCCTGGATTTATTTTAAGAAGTCTTTGAAACTGTTCTGGCGAAAACACAAACATGGAGCCACTTCCAAGCAACCCATTGATTGAAGTCCTAGAAAGAAACATGCTAAAAACAGATGACATGAAAGAGTGATATAGTTGTATGGACAGCCAGCGGGAGTTTAACAGGGCTCCTCAGGTGCTGGCCGGTCCACACCCGTTTCATGGCCAGCAGCGGTACAACACAGCCGAGCAACCAGCCCAGGAACAACCGAGCAACCAGCCAGGAACAACCGAGCAACCAGCCCAGGAACAACCGAGCAACCAGCCAGGAACAACCGAGCAACCAGCCAGGAACAACCGAGCAACCAGCCCAGGAACGAACAACCAGCCCAGGAACAACCGAGCAACCAGCCAGGAACAACCGAGCAACCGGCCCAGGAACAACCGAGCAACCAGCCCAGGAACAGCCGAGCAACCGGCCAGGAACAACCGAGCAACCAGCCAGGAACAACCGAGCAACCAGCCCAGGAACAACCGAGCAACCAGCCAGGAACAACCGAGCAACCAGCCCAGGAACGAGCAACCAGCCCAGGAACAACCGAGCAACCAGCCAGGAACAACCGAGCAACCAGCCCAGGAACAACCGAGCAACCGGCCCAGGAACAACCGAGCAACCAGCCCAGGAACAGCCGAGCAACCGGCCAGGAACAACCGAGCAACCAGCCAGGAACAACCGAGCAACCAGCCCAGGAACAACCGAGCAACCAGCCAGGAACAACCGAGCAACCGGCCCAGGAACAACCGAGCAACCGGCCCAGGAACAGCCGAGCAACCGGCAAGGAACAACCGAGCAACCAGCCCAGGAACAACCGAGCAACCGGCCCAGGAACAGCCGAGCAACCGGCCCAGGAACTATCTCATCTGTTCAATGAAGGGCAGGAGCTGGGCGACATCCCGAGCAGGCAGCCGGTCTGCCCCATCGCACCGAACCTACACATCATGCCATTGACTGTTTTAATTCTTTCAATTAACCGATGCTTATTGAAAGAAGCTAATTACCCATTAACTTCCCTTAGAAGAGTAGTGTGCCTGACTATGATTCGTGCCTTCCCACTAGAAGACTGATACTCTGGCCTCTTCGTTCTTAAATGTCCGCTTTTTATCGTTTCAAATGCCACAAAGAGCCCTGCATTTAGAATGAGAGTAAAGCCGCATTATGAGGCGCGCACAGAATTGTGGGTATGCAGATTAGGAATGATGCGCTGACTCTTTCCTTCGAGCCTCCTGACCTCTAGCGACAGGAGGGAGCGTTGCACCTCCCGCTCCTTCGCGCAGGCGCCTCGTACTGCGTCACGTGACCCTGTGACGCCTTCCGGTAGCGCCTGCGGGTTCCACCTCCCGTCAGCGGCCGAGGAGGCCCAATTGTCCCAGTAAACTCACATTTTAACAAAGTACGGAGTTTCTTGTAAAGAAACCCTCTAAAAATTGATGAAAGCTCCGCTTCTCACGGCCCCTCGAAGTGCGCGTGAACAGCGAAAACGAGTTCATTTGAAACATTACAATTGAGAATGGTTCGCGCAATCACGACAAAAAATATAACTTACTACTAGTAGGGTGACTTTACACCGGTGACGTGTCAGTCGCTCTCATGAATGCCTCTGTGTGCACAGCTACACGCGCTCCTTCTCCTATTAAACAGACGCCTGTGTCGCCTGTAGTAATGAATCGAGAGTTTGCCGCAGAGGCTTCTGGGTATGCAAATGTTTGTGGCTGGCCGCGCCCCCTCCAGTGCCCGCAAGGCTCCTGCAGCAGCCCCAGGGGGACTTGTGCTCTGGATCCAGGCTGTGAAGAGTCTCAAAATCCAGCAATAAAGGGAATGTGTGAAGCTAATTCAATAGTGACAAAAGGTGACACTAGAAGACCCACTAGAAGTAATGCTGCTGGAATAAAGAAAACAAGCATTGGCATAGCCAATAGGTCTTGCCTTTGGGAACTAATAAGTATTAAGGCAGAGATATTGAGTTTGTGTTTGTATTTAAGCTGTGATGTGCAGAAGTCTGCAGTATGCTGAAATGTTATAATAAAGACGTGTGAAAAGCATTTTTGTTAGTTTAGTTATGATACAAAATGAATATAATAAAAAACTATTAATTAGAAGTAATGATTTGAGGTTTTTTTATGTTTGAATGCTGGCAACTTGTATCTGCCTGTTCTAATCGTTGCTTTTTATGGTGTTTATTGTTAAAGGAGTGGGTATAAATAACAGGAGAGAGAAAGTTAGTTAATTAGTTAGAGTGATAGATTTAGTGAGTTAATTAGTGAGAGATAGTGAGAAATTGAGAGGGTTAGTAAGAGTGATAAAATTAGTGAGAGAGTTAATGAGAGAGTTAGTGAGTGAGTTAGTTAGTGAGAGAGAGTTATTGAGTGAGAGAGAGTGAGATTTAGTTAGTGAGAGTGAGAGAGTTAGCAAGTGACTTAGTGAGAAAGAGTTTTTAAGTTAGTGAGAGAGAGTGAGAGAGTTAGTGAGAGTGAGAGAGTTAGCGAGTGAGTTAGTTAGTGAGAGAGAGTTATTGAGTTAGTGAGAGAGAGAGTGAGATTTAGTTAGTGCGAGTGAGAGAGTTAGCGAGTGAGTTATTGAGAGTGAGCTAGTTATGATCACCAATTATAAGTGAAATTGAAATGTCAGAATTTCATTGCTCCGGTTTACTCCACCCAGGAGTAAAGAAACAAACAACAAATCTGGATTGAACCTAACAAGCCTTGGCAACAGCAACCCACGCAAGATGACAAGATGACAAGATTGGCTTCGGTGCAGACCAGCAAGGTCTGAGGAACTCACCCTTTGGAGGGGAGTCAGGGCACATCTGGGGTAACCAGGGAAGCCGTAGAAACAAAGTAGATTCCTTCAGGGGGACCAACTAGCCAACGGACTAGGGATCATGAATGCACCTTGAGCGGAAATGCTGAAAGCGGGCCCACGGAACACTCGTGGAGTGTAGGCCCACAATCTTCAAAGCAAAAGGTGCTCAGGGCTTGGACTACAAGTAGCCCAATGCACAACTTCAGGAAATGTCTGGAAGTCTGTGTCCTGTGTCACAGATTCTTCGGGATCCGTGAGGAGCCTTGAAAATGCAGACCGGCAAGATGCTTCTTTGGTGACTGTTTAAACAGGGGAGTCACTCCTTGATCCTAAGGGAGATTTCTTCCATCTTCCAGTCGATATGGAATGTCACAAATCCAAGATATATGTTTCAGAGTTTCGTCCAGGGTAATCTAAAGTCTCAGTGACTGGGCTCCGATATTTATACTAAGTTTAGGGGTTGGACTAACTCTAGGGTCCCACCTATGGGAGGACCTGGGGAGGGGTGGCTATTCCCATCCCCCTTTGTCCAGTTTCACGCCAGAGCTGGGGCTGAGTGCCCTAGCAACCGGTTTGAACTGGGAAATGCATGGGCCACTTTGTGTGCCCCAGGCAGTGTCTGAAAAGCATTCACTGAATGCAACCCACCCTGCCCAAATACACTAAAGCCTGTCTGGGGAGGTGCAGGCAACTCCCTGGACAGGAAACCTATTGACCAGGCCTACCCTGCCGGAGTTTCGTCCAGCAGCAGGAGGTCAGACACGTGTCTGTGGCAGCAGGATCCATTTTGTGATGCTGAGGCTCTTTTAAACATTTACCGGGTATACCAGTGTGTACATGTCTTCTCCCTCTAGAAGGGTGGAATTCTACTAAAGAACTCGACCTAATATTTTAAGGGTGTTGTCTATTAGGGAGATTGGGCGATAATTACACGGTAGTGATCTGTCGCCTTTTTTACAAATTGGTACAAATATGCTTCTGGCCCATGTATCAGGAATCCTTACTAAATCAGGTTATTAAAAATGTTCAAAAGTAGGGTGGCCCACAATGCCGGGATCCACTTAATCAAGTCTATCGGCAGCCCGTGGGGACCAGGCGCTTTATTGCCAAGACTTTGGTCTATAGCCTCCGTTACCTCTGCAATGTCAATATCTAGTGGTTTAGGGTCGCCAGAGATAGGAGTCAATTCAGATTCCGGTGGGGCACAGTAAATAGTTGTAAAATGATTCACCCAGGCCTCACTAGTTATATTACAACTAATTGGCGTCAATGACTGTTCCATAGAACGCACATCTCTGACTGTTGACCATGGCTGTATCATAGAACAGCTATAAGGAAGGGTTTCCGAAAGCTGCCGAGGGGCTCAGCTCATGCTAGGGCACCCTCTCACACAAAACCAAGCACTCTGCCTTCAGGATTTTCGAGGCCTGCCATAGGAGTGACTTATAGGTTAAAATGTATATATATATATATATATATATATATATATATATATATATATATATATATATATATATATATATATATATATATATATATATATATATATATATATATATATATATTCACAGAAAAAACCATAGGTTATAGACCATATATAGTTAGGAATTTGCATTTACAAAACCGTGAAAATTCACTGAAAAAACCATAGGTTATAGACCATATATAGTTAGGGATTAGCATTTAAAAAACCTTATTTTATTTGCACAAAACCATTGAATTTCCATATATAGTTAGTTGCACTAACTATATATCGCGGACCCGCAATCCACTGCTATTGATGTCACATATTACATCATTCATGACATGGTCAGTGACATCACTGATGACATCACTGATGACATCTCAAATGACATCACTGATGACATCACTGATGACATCTCAAATGACATCACTGATGACATCACTGACATCTCATTTGACATTACTGATTACATCACTGATGATATCATTTATGTGATAATACATCTTCAGACTCTAATATAACCTTAGATACACTCAGTGTAAACAGGCACTCACAGACTGTCACACATCCATGGAGTTACCCACACACCTAGTCAGTCATGCAAAGAATCAATCACACCTCCATTTCCTCAACTATACAGTTATACACACCTTACTTATTCAAACATATACTAACACATATTTACTCTCTTATACAATCCTTGATACAAGTTCACAATGATTCATACAGCCACTCTCACATTCACTGGCTCTTATGTTCAGTTATTTATATATGTCAACTCTCACATGGAGTGTGTTTTACATATGTACTTACTTTGACATGTAGAACTGAGATATCCATTCACTCACCAATATACTCATGCACACAGTCAACTGTCCATACAGCTGTTTCTACATGCACTTTTGAACCAATACACCTAGGGAATCAACTGCTCACACATCTATGCACAGAGTTATACACCTCCCAGCCACCCACACACATACTCAGTCTCCCATACAAATACTTGGGCAACCATTCAATAACCCATATAGTTACTGATATAGCTACTGATTTAAACATGCAGCAGTTTACAGAAGAACATAAATAATGATTGCCAAATTAAGACACTTTAATCACTAACCCATGCACTCAGTGAGACACATTTAATCATTCTCTCATACAGTCAGTCATGCACCTACTAAATCCTTCATCCAGACACTTATACATCCACTCATTCTTCAATATGTAAGACATATTTTAACTTTACAGAAACATACAGTCACTGGGTGTTGTCATCAGTGATGTCATCAGTGATGTCATTTGAGATGTCATCAGTGATGTCATCAGTGATGTCACTGACCATGTCATGAATGATGTAATATGTGACATCAATAGCAGTGGATTGCGGGTCCGCGATATATAGTTAGTGCAACTAACTATATATGGAATTTCAATGGTTTTGTGCAAATAAAATAAGGTTTTTTAAATGCTAATCCCTAACTATATATGGTCTATAACCTATGGTTTTTTCAGTGAATTTTCACGGTTTTGTAAATGCAAATTCCTAACTATATATGGTCTATAACCTATGGTTTTTTCTGTGAATTTCATTGGTTTTTTAAAAGCTAATATCTATAGCTGTAAAATATATTCTTTATTAAGTGACGTATCACGTAGCCCGTGAGACGCCTAATGATGCATCGCATAACTGTGACGTATCGTCTCTGCAGCGCAAACCAAACCCAAAACGTAAGCGCGCCAGAACACGCTTAAAGATATATATATATATTTTTAACCTTAATTAGACAAAATCCACATGTGCACATATCACAAACGTTCAAAAAACACAATATGTCGGACTCCCGTTACGCTGCCGGTTAGCTGCCTGGTTAACGTACCAGGAAGCACCTTTACCGCGAAAAATCGCAATTTTTTTTTCACCCCCCAGGGAACTTTAATAGCCCCCTCATCAATCCTAGGGGTTCAGGAGGGGTTTGCCTTACCCCTTTCATTCATTTACACCTTTTTTTTTTCCACCTCTTGTCTCTCGATCCCACAGAGAGACAAGATGGCGGCCGCTCCAGACTGTTTACAATGATAACAGCCAATCAGCTTCTCCTCAGACTCCCGTTACACTGCCGGTTAGCTTCCCGGTTAGCTGCCCGGTTAGCTGCCCGGTTCGCGTACCAAGACGCGTCTCTACGGCGAAAAAATCGGAATGGTTTTTTTTTTTTTTTTGGGCCCAGCGTGGCTCTATAATATCCCCTCATCAATCCTAGGGGGTCAGAAGGGGTCTACCTTGCCCTCTTTCCTTCATTTCCCCCTTTGTTTTGGCCTCCTCTTGTCTCTCGATCCTACCGAGAGACAAGATGGCGGCCGCTCCGGACTGTTTACAATGTTGACAGCCAATCAGCTACTCGTCAGACTCCCGTTACACTGCCGGTTAGCTTCCCGGTTAGCTGCCCGATTAGCTGCCCGGTTCGCGTACCAAGACGCATCTCTACGGCGAAAAAATCGGATTTTTTTTTTTTTTTTTTGGTCCCAGCGTGGCTCTATAATATCCCCTCATCAATCCTAGGGGGTCAGAAGGGGTCTACCTTGCCCCCTTTCCTTCATTTCCCCCTTTGTTTTGGCCTCCTCTTGTCTCTCGATCCTACCGAGAGACAAGATGGCGGCCGCACCGGACTGTTTAGAATGTTGACAGACACCGGAGAGCCAATCAGCTTCGCTTCGCAAAGTTCCGATAAGCGAAAAGTACGCGAACCGGAGCGCTGCCCGGAGCGCTGTTACAGATATATATCTTGTTTTAAACATTAATTTCTCAAAATTCACTGAAGCACATATATTGAGACCTAGCAAAGGCACATCGGGCTAACAGTCCCTACAATTTTGCCAAGTTGCGTGGAAATCCATTCAGCCGTTCGGGCTAAAAGTGAGTCCAACCGCCCTATGGAAATTAACATGGGAAAAACGCGTTTTGGGACCCCCCTTTTTTCTCGGCCCCCCCTTGACGAACCCCCCCCAAATTTCCAGGAGCTGCTCAGAAACAAAATGTGCCATTTTTCTGAAAATTTCAGCCAATTCCGTCCACAAACGCCAAAGTTATTAGGCATAGAATTTTCAAAAGTTCCATAGAGAAAAAATCCTAACTATATATACCTACTGGCTATCGCCAGTAGGTAATATATATATATTTATATATATATATATAACACTGGGTGTATCAAAGGTTATATTAGAGTGTAAGGAGGTGCATCATATTATCACATGAATTATGTCATCAGTGATGTCACTGACCATGTCATGAATGATGTAATATGTGACATCATCAGCAGTGGATTGCGGGTGCGCGAAATATAGTTAGTACAACTAACTATATAGGAGCAATTTCAATGGTTTTTTAAATGCTAAATCCTAACTATATAAGGCCTGAAACCTATGTTTTTTTCAGTGAATATATATATGAAAAAAACATAGGTTTCACACCAGTTATAGTTAGGAATTAGCATTTAAAAAACCTATTAAATTCACAAAAAAAACATAGGTTTGACACCAGTTATAGTTATCTGGAAATTTTACTCGCATAAAACCATTGAAATTCCCACGTTATAGTTATTTGGACTCACTATAACCTGCGCGTGCAATGCACTGCTGATGACATCACATATTACATCACTCATGACATGGTCAGTGACATCACTCATGACATCACTGATGACACCATCCAGTGAATGTGTGTCTTTCTGAAAAATAAATATTAGTGAGTAATGTTTAAATATTTAAATATATGTATTAGTGTTTCACTTTGTATATACGTGGCTGCATGGGTTGGTGAGTAACTACATGTGTATCTATATGAGTTATTAGATGTTTTTTTAGTATCAGTATGAGGGTCTGTATTGTTTAGTGTGGGTATTACTTACAACATTGATGCATGAGTGACTGACTCTCTGTTTGTATGTATTTTGAAGACGGCATATGTGCAGGACTGTATGGTGGAATAGTGTGTATATGTGTGTGTTACTGAGTGGATGACTGTCTCACTAGTGTCTTTATCAGTAACTACATATGTTTTAATCTAGAATATGTGAATATTGATGCATATAAGTGAGTATATGTGATAGTAAGAGATTGTAAGAGTTCCTGTTTAAATAAGTATCTGTTTCTATAAGTGATTGTTTAAGAGAATAAATATGTGCAAATTTCCATAGAAGTAAGGTGGTAGTGTGTGTATTGCTCTATATGCAAATAAATGGATGTTCAATAGTTTAGTTGCATGTGTGAGTATGTGTGTGAGTAACTTATGGATGACTGTCGGTGTGTAACAGGATGTATAGGTGTATCACTACATATGATGAGTGAGTATACGTATGAGTGATTATATAGAACTGTTGGTGAATGAGTGGATGTGTATATAGATGGTGGAATTACTAAATTGGTTGTTGTAACTGATATCTGTATGTCTATTTTTTTGTAAATTTAAATTTCTATTTTTGAATATGTGTTTCAAGAGTTACATTACAGTGAAAGGAGGTCTGTCACTCTTTCACAAGGATGGTGTCATCAGTGATGTCATGAGTGATGTCACTGACCATGTCATGAGTGATGTAATATGTGACGTCATCAGCAGTGCATTGCACGCGCAAGTTATAGTGAGTCCAACTAACTATAACGTGGGAATTTCAATTGTTTTATGCAAGTAAAATTTCCAGATAACTATAACTGGTGTGAAACCTATGGTTTTTCAGTGAATTTAATAGGTTTTTTAAATGCTAATTCCTAACTATAACTGGTGTGAAACCTATGGCTTTTTCAGTGAATTTCAATGGTTTTTTAATAGCAAATCTTTATAGGTATGAAAAGTAATATTTTTCATAACAAATTTTATATTGTATAATTATGTAATAATATTTTTTATATATATATATATTTTTTTTATTTGCCCCGGAGCGCTCCCGGGGCGCATACCGGGGAGCGCCCCGGTCAGCGCAATTTTGCAGCGCGCCCCAGGGCGCATACCGGGGAGCGTCCCATTAGCGCTATTCCCGCGAACGAAAACAACATTGTGACGTTTCGCGCAGTCGCGTGATGTGCCATATGACGAACTGCGTAAGCGCACCCGGAAGCACGCAATCGCATACGATCGCGCAAAGTCTCGATGCGCTTACGCCGCGTGCCCCGGGGCGCGTAGCGTAAGCGCGTCAGGTCATGTGATCTGAAAATAACACTTTTCATTGGTGCAGATCAGTTTTGGTTTCCAAATGATGAAAGCCTGTGTCATGTGACTTGAAAATAACACTTTTCATTGGTCCAGAACAGTTTTGTTTTCCAAATGATGAAAGCCCCCACCTTTTTTCCTTATTCTGACTTTGTCTTTTGACTGAGGAAGACCTTTTTGGAGTTCTATCTCTACTCTTTACTAGTTTGAAATGGCTACATTAGCAGCAGCAGCTGGGGGATCTGCCCCACCACCACCACCACCACCACCATCTAAAAAACCACCAGAAGATTACATTGGTGGTCAAGAGGATGAGGAGGAGAATGATGAAGAGGAGGAACAGAGAAGGGAATTCCTGCCTGAAAATAAAAAGCCCTACCAACCAAAAGAGCACTTTATTTGGGAGTTCTACAAAATCCCAAGGGGTTTTAAAAAAGTCAACGCTGCAAAGGTGACTTGTTTAATTTGTGATGCTGAGTTGTCCAGGGGGAACCCTAACAATAAGTATTCCTTCGGGAATCATACAATGATTGCATCCAAACAATTATTCTAATGCAGAGTTAAGGGACCTCTGCAGTAAGCTACCCCCATCAACGTCTAGACGCTCAACATCAAAACAACCCACTCCATCGGGTCCGGGGGCAAGAGACACATTGGCTACTATTCAACCTAAGTTTGCCAATTACAAAATCGTGTGCAAATATTGTAACAAGACACTTTGCTATGGTGAGCAAAGTATCAAACTTATCATGGTTGCTGGTGATAACCATAAGTGTCCAAGAAAACCCTAAATGTTCCTGATTTTTTTTTGCTCCAGTTGAGCCATTTACAATTCCCTGTTTTTTGTTTCTCCCCATAACAAATACAAAAAAATAAAAGTGTTCAGAAAAGCCAAAAAAAGTAAAAAATGTTCCAAAAAACAATAAAAAAATATAAAACAACAAAAAGAAGAAAAAAAACAGTTCTTTTTAGAACTACCTCCATTTTATAAAAAAAATGCTACATTTTTTGAAAACTCTGTCATTCTTTTTTCCCTATGGTACGCTCCCCGGTACGCTCCCCGGTGCGCATACCGGGCGCTCCCCCCGCGCAAATCGAAAAAAATAAAAATTTCTTTTGCCCCGCGGGGCCCTTTTATGGCCCCCACATCAAACCTAGGAGGGCAGGGGGGGTTTACTCAGCCCCCTTATGGCCATTTCCCCCTTTGTTTTTGCCACCTTTTGTGTCTCAATTTTACCGAGACACAAGATGGCGGCCGCTCCGGACTGTTTGGAATGTTTACAGACACCCGAGAGCCAATCAGTTTTCTGTGCACAAGTCGCGTAGCACGCCCGGTGCGCGTACCGGGGCGCGCTTATAGATCTATATATTTTTTTGAACCTAAATTACTCAAAATCCACTGGAGCACATATCTTGAGACACAGCAAAGGCACATCCGGCTACCAGTCCCTACAATTTTGCCAAGTTTGGTGGAAATCCATTCAGCCGTTCGGGCTAAAAGTGAGTTTGACCGCCCTATGGAAATTAACATGGAGAAAACACATTTTGGGACCCCCCTTTTATCTCGGCCCCCGCTTGACGAATCCCCCCCACATTTTCAGGGAAGAAGCGGAGCAGAGCGGGCCAGGAACTTTGAGAAATTCGCGAAGATTCATCCACCGGCGCCAAAGTTATTCCCAATAGAATGTTGCGGATTTCCTATGGAAAGTAGATCCTAACTATAACTACCTACTGGCGACCGCCAGTAGGTAATATTGATATAGGTATACTATATCTAAGTAAGGGGTGCTTACACCACCTTACCCAGGCTGCACGTGCTGACCTGTGGTGCCATTATTGAAGTCTTCCCAGGGGTGGCATAACACATGCTTCAGCCCCTGGTAGGCCTCTGGGGTACCTATGCCCTTGGTACCTAAGGTACCATATACTAGGGACTCACAAGGGTAACCCAGTAACCAATCTGGAGTGTACCTAAAGTACATGTAACCAATTTAGAGAGAGAACAGCTAGGCTGTGGTCCTGATTAGCAGGGCCACAGCCAGACTAAAGTAGATAAACCAGTGAAACACAGCAAAAAGTGTGGGTAACCATAGGAAGCAGACCCTACTCTCCTACATCCGCTAACCTCCTTGCACTCACTCACATGGCATAAATTCCGCACTCTCCCATCTTCAAGTTTCACTGCACCTTCCAACACCTTTACGATCCTCAATGGATCAGACCAATGAGGTGCCCCCTTTTCCACTAGGCCTGGTTTCCTCACTCGCACATACTGACGTACCAAAATATTTGTCCCTACCAAGAGAGTTGACAAATTCCTCCTGCATACCGAACTAGCCGAATTCTTCCGGAAGTTGAAGCTCCGCGTCTTTTTTGAAAGACAAGACACCAATAATGACACAAGGGAAACCAATGAGACTGGTCTACGACCCAAATCTACATTCAAGCCTCCACCTTTCAGTATACCTGTAGAGATCATTGCCTTCCAGCAGGCCGTCTACAATGAAGTAGAGAAAACCAATCAATCAGAGACTTACAACAACCTATCAAAAGAAGAACGGGCAGCACTGAAAACCCTCCGAGACAAC
Organism: Lissotriton vulgaris; assembly: GCF_964263255.1. NCBI lineage: Eukaryota > Metazoa > Chordata > Amphibia > Caudata > Salamandridae > Lissotriton > Lissotriton vulgaris. The sequence continues at coordinate 137,091,793 of NC_141685.1, forward strand.
AACAACATTACCATTAAACCCGCCGACAAAGGCGGTGGGATTGAGATACAAGACACCGAGGCTTACTGAGCGGAGTGCCAGAGAGTCCTTGATGACAACCGCAATTACAGACGCCTCAATGGCGACCCTTCTAATCAACTCAAGCTAGCAATCACCAACCTGGTGACCACAGCGGCAGACAACAACCACATCTCCAAAGAGGAGGCTACCTTCATCTGCAACACACAAGCCTGGATACCGTACTTTTACACAGTACCAAAAGTACACAAGGAAACGAGACCACCCCCAGGACGACCGATTGTCTCAGGCTGCAACTCACTCCTTGAACCCTTCTCAAGGTTCTGTGACTTTTTTCTTAACCCTCTAGTACAGGCAGCGACCACTTACATCAAGGACACCAAACATCTCCTGTCCCTCCTTCTAGACCTGGATTTTGACCCCACAACCCAGTTACTTGTGGGACTGGACATTGAAAGCCTGTACACAAGCCTGCCCCAAGATGTCACCCTCAAGGTCCTAGAAGAAACCCTGACCAACTCACAATGGGAACACACCACACCAAGGGAATTTGTCCTAGACTGCGCAAGATTGGCATTAAAGAGAACTTTTTTGAATTTGAGGGCACATACTACCTCCAAACAAACGGAACATCCATGGTCAGTATTTTTGCGCCCAGTGTGGCGGGGCTATACGTCCACCACCTGGAGCAGTCACATATCCTCGAACCCAACAACCCTTTCACGGAATCAATACTTTTCTGGCGCTGATACATTGATGACGTCTTCATGATTTGGGAAGGCTCGGAGGAGTCCTTGAAGAACTTCCTGACCTGGCTCAACTCACGTGATCCCTACCTACGCTTCAAGTACACCAGCAGCAAAGACCAGTTACCTTTCCTGGACCTACTGATCAAGGCCACCAATGGCAAACTATCAACCACCACGTACTACAAACCCACAGCAAGAAATTCACTACTGGCCTTTGAAAGTTTCCACCCACGACCACTAAGGGAGAACCTGCCCTATGGCCAATTTCTACGCATAAGGCACAATTGCAGCAAGAAGGAGGACTACAACACACAGGCCACAGACTCTTCCCACAGACTACAACAACGAGGCTATCCAAGAAGGATCATCGACAGGACCAAGAAACGGGCAAAAAAACGAAATAGAGATGCCCTCCTGGAAACACCGACGCATCAAGAAACAATAACACCATTGACCTGTGTCACCACGAACAACCCTAACTCCAATTCAGTGGGTAAAATCATCAAGAAAAATTGGAGAATCATCAACACGGGCAAACGAGACTGGGACCTGCCCCTCTTTGCCTACAAAAAATCAAACAGCCTACGGGATCAACTCATCTCTACACGGCCTGGAACCACGGAAACCACCACCAACCCTACACTACATTTAGTATGGAACCTCCCCAAAGTCACAGGTCACTACCCCTGTGGCGGTTGCAGCATTTGCCATCTCACGACACAGTTCTTCGATCATGGTGACACAGGGACACATCGTTAAGGCTATTTCCTGCATTTTGGCTTCAGGTTCAGTGGGTGGAGGGAAGATCAATTTTATTTCGTCATTGTTTTAAAAATAGCGTGAATAACCCGGTCCACCGCAGCCCTGTGGCTGATTGATGTGGAGGGCATAGACAAGAGGAAAGACCGGAATCACTCACTTCCGGGAGCGCGCCATTTTGGTTTGCGCTCTAGTTGCTGCACGCCACATTTTCCTATTTAAAGCTTAGAGGCGGCGCGGGCATACTGTTTGTGCAGTTCTCCGATCCTGCTGACACGGGGAAACATCGTTAAGGCTATTTCCTGCATTTTGGCTTCAGGTTCAGTGGGTGGAGGGAAGATCTATTTTATTTCGTCATTGTTTTAAAAATAGCGTGAATAACCCTGAACATCTACCTGACTTATTATACACTCTTGCACCCGGTCCACCGCAGCCCTGTGGCTGATTGATGTGGAGGGCATAGACAAGAGCAAAGACCGGAACCACTCACTTCCGGGAGCACGCCATTTTGGTCGGCGCTCTAGTTGCTACATGCCCCCTGTCAACTATTTATATCCAATATGGCACGGGAGCACCGGCGACGCGCCAATGGCAAGCCCGTCTGCGCCCGTCCGCGCTAGTAGGTCGCCTCTCGCCAGAAACGCTGGCCAAAATCTGTCAGGTAGCTATCTTTACTCCAGAGAGGTTTTATTAAAGCTGCGACCTCCATCTCACCATTGTAGCATTCCCCCACTTCATTCCCTGAGTGGCCCGTTATGCTGTCCGTTTTGCACTTTTGTACTTTCTAAACCTATGCCTTTATCTGTTTCTCCTGTCATACTCCCTCAACATCGGCTTAAAATACTACAGTTAAATGTAAGATCATTAGATAAACACCATGCGGAAATATATGACCGTATCATTGATGAAACTCCTGATATTTTCTTTCTGACTGAGACTTGGCTGAGTGGTGATATGACGGCCACACCCAAATCTGGCGCTACCCTCTGAATACTCGATTTCTTTGGTGAATAGAGCGACTAGGGAAGGTGGTATCGCTGTGATCACCAGGTCTAGCTACTCCTGTCTTTTTGATAAAGTTAATATGGAGCGAGGTGAATGTGCTTCCGGTCTATTAATATTTATGCCTCCCGGACCTGCCTCCGGTTTTTACAATGCTCTCTTTGAGGCAGTTGGAGCATTTGCCGTGGAATCGGCTAATTTTAGCATTTTTAGCGTTCTTAACCTCCACTTTGGTCTGGACCAGGATCAGACTATTCGCACTATGCTTGCCGATTTAGCCGCATTTCTGCTCCATCAAATAGTTAAAAGCCTTATACATAAAGGAGGTCATCTGTCAGACCCCATATTTACAAACATTGAGATGGCCACTGTGATTACCCCTACTCCTATGGCCTGGTCCGACCATCTCCTAGTTGAAATGACCATTCCCACACCTGCATCTTCACACAACAATACTCAACGTTCGGTATTTAAAAGACCGTAGCGCAAGTTTCGACTTGAAGATTTCCACGCACTCCTTGGAGCGGACCCTTTAGGCCCTTTTAGTACTTGTTGAGACAGGATATGATTCATTCTGTGCCTGGATCACCCGGGCACTTGACACTCTTATACCGGCAACCTGGATTAAGGGTCGCACACAGGATTCTAACCCCTGGTATAATGACACCTTGACTTCCCTGAAGACATGCAAAAGGTATGAGCTCAAGTGGAGGAAAGACTATGCTCCCGTAAAAAAAGCTTAGTATCTAGCCGAACCTAAAACATATCATTGAGCTGTATGCAGGGCTCGAGCGGAGAACTATGCTTCTGAGATTAAATTGAGCTCCAACCCCACTAAAGTCATCTTCAAAATTCTCAAAGATCTCAGTGCCAAAAAATCTCCAGCGTCTATTCCCACGTCAGAATCCCAATGTGAAGAATTGGCCTCCTTCTTCGTGGAGAAAATACGGGCTATTTATCAATCTTTTTCTTCCATGACTATGCCCGGTCCATCTCCTTTCATTAGACCAGACTTAGCCTCTAATCTGACGGCTATTCCTGAGATTTCCTGGGAAGAATTTAGCACATTGACTGTGAAAATTAAGTCCGGCTCTCCGGCTGATTCACTCAAAGCTGCCCAGTTCAGAGAATCCTCTCTGCCCTGTATGGCCCGCTACACCACCTGATTAATGCCTCTTTCTCATCCGCCATTGTTCCGGTGAAATGGAAACAGGCGTGGGTCTCCCCATCCTTAAAAAAACTAATTTAGACCCTATGAAGCCTGAAAATTTCAGGCCTATCTCTCTTCTTCCCTGGATAGCGAAGGAGGCAGATTCACATGTTAATACCATACTTACCAACGTTCTGAGCTCCAATAACATTCTGGATGAAACACAACATAGTTTCCGCGCTGGTCATAGTACCGAGACCGCTCTCTTGGCCAGGATGGAACCCCTGTGATCTATCCTTGACCATGGTCAAACGGCGGCACTGATCCTGTTAGATCTTAGTGCCGCCTTTGACACTGTTTCCAAGATTCTGCTCCACCGGCTTGAGGAGGCAGGGATCACTAATATGGCCCTTGCCTGGTTCAGATCTTTTCTGACCGAGAGGTCATTTTGTGTTTCCACCCCTCCTTTCCTATCTCAGGCACATCCTATTTAGCAGGGTGTCCCCCAAGGCTCGGCATTGAGCCCCATATTATTTAATCTTTATGTTCAGCCGCTAGCTGCTGTCGCCAAACAATGGGACCTTGCCATCGTCTTATACGCTGATGACACGCAGCTAGTGGTTGCCCTAACGGAAGGCTCGGCCCCAAATGTCTCCAGGTTTAAAAGCGGCCTGACTGCCGTGGCAGACTGGATGACATCTAACTGCCTGCAACTAAATGCAAATAAGACAGAGGATTCTACTGGTTGGAAAAAACGTAGACCTATGGGGTGATCACTGGTGGCCCAATGCTCTGGGTAAAGCCCCAGTACACAAAACAGAAGTCAAAAACTTGGGGGTCTGGCTGGATTCCTCCCTTAATGTTTGCTTGCAGACCAAAAAAGAGTCGCTGCTACATGCTTTGGCATTCTACGAGGTCTAAGACCCATTTTAAAGGTCTTTGACTCATCTACAAGGCAGCTGATAGTCCAGTCCACGGTTCTTTCCCGATTGGACTACGCCTATTCCCTGCTGCTGGGAGCCAATTGAGCAGAGATCTCTCGGATGCAGCGCACCCAAAATGCGGCTGCTAGAGCCTTAGTAGGCCTTCCCCGATTCTGCTCCATCTCTGATACCATCTGGAGGCTTCATTGGCTCCCTATGGCACAGCGAATTCAGTTTAAGACTCTATGCCTGTCTTTCAAAATCTTAAAACTTGCTACTCCTAAAATGCTCTGCAACCTTTTGACCCCGTATGTTCCAACTCGCGTATTACGCTCTGCAGGTCAACATCTGGTCAGGGTACCCCGGATTAAGCGCTGCCGAGCAGGAGGACGCTCCTACCGCTACTTAGCAACAAAATTGTGGAACTCATTACCAGCCCACATACGAGAACTGGAAGGCCTGTTGGACTTCTGAAAGGCAATCAAAACCCATCTCTTCCCCCTAAACTAAGCTTTTCTGGAATTATGCCCTGCTGAATCTCATCGGAGTCAGTTATCTATCTGCTACAAAGCACCGGGACGCCCCTTTGCTGGGGCAGCTGAGCGCTATATAAGCTATTTTAACATAACATACCAAAACCCTCAGTCTGGAAACGGGTAAAACATGGCACCAACGCAAGCACACGAACTGCAATTCTACCAACCTAGAGTACTTGATTGAGTGCCCATGCCAGCTCCGATACGTGGGGATGACCACGAGAAAAGTACGCACCAGAATCACTGAAAACAGAAGTACGGTTCGGTGCAAGAAGACTATCAGCAAACTCACAGAGCACTTCTTAAGGCATGGACATACCACCAATGACCTTAGATGGACAGTCATCGAGCAGACCCCTGTCCACCCTACAGACAACGAGAAGCACCTACTGTCCAAAGAACAACGCGAGATCTACAGATTGTCAACCCACATGGAGGGTTTGAATAATAATATTCCGTGGAACAGCTTCAGTAGATAAGGCCTCCCCCTGTCAATACCTGACACATCACACTCTCCCAGTGCCATCTCACTAACAGCGCCCTTGCTGGGCCTGGAATGTCCCTGCCCTGCCACATGTTCCAATGCCAAACGTCCACAGTGAGAAGTACTGGATCTAACACCTAGGTTGTGACCAACTCACTCACAGTTCCTTCTTAGAATGCGCTAACCCAACACTCTGTGGGATGACACTAGATCTCCCCCAAAGATGCCCCCCGAACCTTACTCCACCGACAGGGCACTGAGCCTCCACGGCCCGACTTACTACACCGTGCCAGGGTATACACCCACACGGGACCATCACGACCCCGCAATGTCCCTTCCAAGGAGAGCGCGTGAAATACCACAGGTGTAATCCCCCCGCACATCCCCATGAGCCCCCACACAGTGGGTTCATCACCTCCCTTCATGGGAGAACCAATATGCATCAATATCACTGCATACTAGCGCCCTTTACCATCTTTGTCCCGCCTAGCTGCTGCAATATGCATAAATAGAGAGGGCGTCCCTCCATTACAGTGCACAGATGGAGCGCGACTGCCCCAATATGGATTAGCACTCTCCTACATGACCGCACGCTTGCACGCGTATATAAACGATCTAGGCTTTTGTAACCCTGCCTAGTAGCGCCAATGAGAAAAATTAGAAAAAGCGCTATATACACCAGCATGCACGCCTTTCTTCTATTTTTCTTCTATTTCCTCTATTGCGGGTCTCTCTTCGGGAGAAGTGGAGAAGTGAGGCTCACTGGTTAGAAGCGGCATACCCTGAAGCAGAGGTCGGCCCGGGACCAGGGTTCAATTCCCGACGCGGCAGGGTCTTGGGTCAATGTCCGCGGACTCGATAATTCTCGCCTAGGTGCCTACGCTAACCATGGGTCCCACTCTGCAACTCCTAGCAATAGCTTGCTTAATCTCAACAACGGCCCTAGCAGCGCCGGCGATGCCTGGCTTCACCTTGTGGGTGCCCTCTCACAGGGAAAGCTAGGACGGGTTCCCCAGCGGCATACAGCGCCAGGACGCCCAGAGGGATGGGGTAACAGTGCGGTTTACAAGTATACATACATACATACATTTCCTCTACAACAGGCACCTCCTCAAGACAACAGGAAGCTGAACACGCCCCGTTACAAGTGCCCAGGCCAGAACACCTGACACTGCTAACAAGCAACACCTGGCACTTTCTCCTGGTATTTAAGCGCTCTCCACACTGAAGCTCATTTCTCACGGAGCCTCTCCCCGGACATCAGGTTCACTGCGGGCCCAGCGACATCGCGCAGTAAGTACCTGAGCTCGACTTTGTTAACGATACAGCCACCATTCATGCTGCCCCCGGCCGTGTTTGTGTGTGCATCCTTTTACCGTTACCTTGTTGGGTCCAGACTACTCCTCTCCCCCAACAGCCTTTTTCCTTTTCTTCCCCCAATTTAGAGTGCACATGGCCTGGCCCCCGGCTGAGCTCCATGCTGAGTTGTTCGCTAAAATCTGCTGTAAACAACTCCCCTTTTAATGTTTTATTCCTTCACCACTGTTTACTTCGGTTACGGTACTTAGGATTAATTTCACATACGTTAACGCATATTGTGAGATCGGCCACACTTTCACTACCCGCCACTGACGCCAACACAACCGCCTTGTCCGTGATCAACCTCTAGGCCCCCAGCGCGGCCTCACTGAATGCTTTTAGCCTGCTACAAAGAGCCTTTACTTAAATGTTATGTCTGTTTTCTTTACCCCCACAGGTACAACTCAAGAGGAAACACCTCTTGCACATATAAGCACCGTAGCGTGTGCTTTACACACAGGGCACTGACAAACTCATACAAACCCCTGCAACACCCAATACATATAAGGTCCAGAAGAAAGCCAGTAGAAGAAAATGCCTGGCTGAAACTAGTTGACAGCACAGGGCGTCAGAGGCCAGAAGCCCACCATGCACGTCCAAAAGCCTTTGTTTTTATTGACTGCCTGGGGCCCACCATTAAAACAGTCATTGGGACCCCTAGGACAGTATTTTAAACCTCACTCTTGAGCACACTCACAGCACCCTCAAAGAGCTGCAGTTCACCTCGTTGTCCCAAGATGTCGCTGATGAGGCAAATGCAATAGCATTTAAAATATTATACATCAAGCTGCAGTTCACCTCGTTGTCCCTAGATGTCCCTGATGAGGCAAATGCAATAGCATTTAAAATATTATGCATCAAGCTGCAGTTCACCTCGTCGTCCCAAGATGTCCCTGATAAGTAAAATTCAAAAACATTGAAACCCTTTCATGAATGCTAATAATGATGCTAATCTTATCCCATAATGCTTTGCAGGGGCTTTTCATTGTATCTTTGCCCATAACTGTGCTTGTGTTTTAAGAGAATGGGACCACCACGGAATTGATCAGAATGATATGCTCTTTGTGCTTAAGGCATCTGCTTGGTCCTCCCCCTAGGTTAGAGGGGACCCCAAAATCATCACGTCTCTCATTGTCTGAAGTTATTAGTCCATCATTGTGAATTAAATGTATGTTTATAAGCATGTAAAGTTGGATTATTCAAGCATTTGTGGGTGCAGGTTAATAACTGTTTCTGCTTCATGGAATGAAATTACTGCTCATGCCTACAGAAGACTTGATAGATGATTTGATGGAATATTGGCCTGCAACCTGTGACATCATATATACTAATGGATGCAATAAACAAACTCTACAAGAAATGCCACTTTAAAAAACAAATATAATAAAGAAATTCTTGTAATATCTAAGAAAAGTAACATGTTTATTTACTTTTCAAATCAAATCTGCCTTAGAAAAAAAAAATTACCATTCATTTACCTGTATAATAAAACGTACATATATATATTGATGTCTACGTGCAAAAAAGAGGTGTTGCCATGGTGGCCTGCTTTTCTCCCAGCTACGCGTGTTTACACGTGGGCTGGTGGGAAAAGCGGGTCCTCATGGGGAAACACCACACAGTGTTCGCAAAACATGTGGAAATGTGGGTTCGTTTTATTGACAATGTGTTTTTAATTTGGAGGGGTGTTGAAAAAAGTGTGAAAGAATTCATTATGACGCTAAATAACAATGAGGAAAATCTCATGTTCACATATCACATGAGTAAAACAGCAGTGGACTTCTTAGACGTCAAGGTTTTTCACAAAGCAGGTAAACTGGCCACCACCCTTCATAGAAAAGACACATCGGGGAACACAACCCTGCATGCCACAAGTGCCCATCCCTGTCATGTCATAGACAATATCCCCTATGGGGAGTTACTCCGCCTGAAAAGAATATGCAGTAGCGATGAGAAATTGGCTGTCTGCACTACTGAAGCACTAGACAGATTCAGAGAGCGAGGATATAAGGAAAATATATTGAAAAGAGCGGTCATTAAAATGAAACTGAGACCCAGAGAAACACTGTTCAAACCAGTGATGCCAAATATGGGGACCATGGAAGATTCGGCTGAATCTACCATCAGGTTCGTCACTGCATATAGTTGCCAGGACAGGAAGACCCGGTCCATCTTAACCAAAAGTTGGCCTATATTAAAAACAGATGCAGTGTTATCATATCATCTGCCAGATTCACCTAATATTACGTTTCGGAGGAGACCCTCCCTATGTACTCATATTTCCAATCCTTTCCCAGAACTGTCTAAAAAGAAGTCTTGGTTCCCACCCCGGCTGGGGTTTTATAAATGTACCAGTTGCAGGGCATGCAAATTTGGGGTTAACACCCAATATTATACCACTCCATTTAGCCCTACACCATTGCCAATTAAAGGAAACTACGGTTGCAAAACAGAGTATGCTGTTTATTTTCTGGCATGCACCTGTGGCCTGAGGTACGTGGGAAGTACCAGGCTTCCGGTGCATGCCAGGATATTGCAGCACATTCGGGCAATCGTTAATAACGACAGCTCCAACCCGTGGCTAGACACTTTAATAGTGTACATGGGAATGATCTACAGTGTCTTAGCTACTTTGTCCTTTCCTCAGCTCCAAGACCTAGAAGGGGAGGGGACAGGGATAGGATGCGTCGGCAATTGGAATCGAAAAGGATTTTAGAATTAGATTCCAAGGTACCAAATGGGCTGAACACTACGGAAGACCTGTACCACTTCCTGTAAAGAAAGAATCCTACTTGGTATAGGTACTCGGTTATATTACAGCCCAGTCACCCCATACTATTGGCAGAATTTTGGAAAGTGCTCCTGTTTAAGCCCTCCTGTGACACAATCTATCCATGTTCAGTTTCTGTCCAACACCCAATACTTACTTAATTCATTTCCTTTTCTTAACTTTTTGAAGTGATGGATCCATGATTCTCCTGCACCACACAGGTTGCACTTTAAACCCATGGGGGAGAGGAATTGTTTTCCTCCCACAAGTAGGATACACAAAGTCATTGCACAAGGGGTTGCCATCAGAGTTCGATGTCCCCAATGTTGGCTAATTTGTAAATATATTAGATGTGAATTGTGTTTTTATTGACATAGACTGAGTTCCTAGCAGCACTTTAATCTTATGCGTAGAGATGCACATTGGTCAGTGAAGTTTACATTGCTATTGTATTGCACATCCCAATGGGACCATTATAATGATGACATTTATAAAAGTCTTTTTTTAGGATGGTTTTAAGGATGTACATTATTACTTTTTAAACCATGAAATGATTCATATTTTATATACATATATATATTTTTTTTATATTGATATGTATATTTATAGTGTCATATTTACAACTGCGATGTATATATATATTTTGCAGACGTGTAACTGCACGACTGAAACGCACTTTAAAGACTTTGCTTCTATAGAACCGTATAACAAGCATTGATGCAGGTATTGAAATTCTATGATATGTTCAAAATGACCATTATATTTACTAATGTGTAATGGCTGCAAACCCCCGATGTTCACATTCTAACTTTGCCTACTAGTATTTTGTTTATTTTTATTTGTCACATGGTGTGTACACGTTCAGTTAAAAAGAGGGCATTGTGGGAAAATTTCTGATGTGATCAAGGGCAACTGTCTGAAACGCGTCGTCTGCCACGCTGATGAACTCTCAGGAATAAAAATATCCTTTGCATCATCTGGGATTCGTTGGTCTTTTGTGTTTGATCGCTGAGGTACTGGTGATCCCAAGCCGACCTTTTGGAGCTGATATATATATCATCGACAGCTAGATGATGGGACCAAGTATAAAAAATGTACATCCAATCCAATCAAAAATATGCAAAAGGAATTGAAAAACATGCTGGATGAATGGCAGGCACAAAATCTTTTGGGCACTGAGGAATTAAAATACCTTTGGAAAGAAAATCCCACTATGCCAACAATATATTTTCTGCCAAAGGTGCACAAGACTCTGATTGATCCGCCAGGTAGGCCAATCGTGTCCTCATGTGATTCCATATACGAAAACATCTCCTATTATGTGGACCAATATTTAGCTCCTATGGTAAAAAATCTAACCTCATATGTTCAAGATACTGGGGATTTCTTACGCATACTATCTGGAATTTCCTGGAATCCTGCCTTCCTACTGGTTACAATAGAGGTTGTATCTCTATATACATCAATCGACACACAACAGGATGGGATGCTTGCGCTTACTTTTAGAAACATAGGAACATATCACAACTGGAACACTCAGCCATGCTGTTAACCCTAATCAAAACCTGCTTGAACAGTAACATTTTCCTCTTCAATCACAATATTTACCAACAATTGTGCGGATGCGCAATGGGAGTTTCCTTCTCCCCCAATTATGCAAACCTCACAATGGGTTGGTGGGAGAAGGAGATGGTATGGGGACCTGGCAATAAAGATGAATTGGAAAAAATAATGCTTTGGTCGAGATATAGCGAAGATCTATTCCTCATATGGAACGGAACGAAAACAGAATTCATGCAATATTTTTCCAAATTGAACAACAATGATGTAGGATTATCATTTACATGTAACACAAGCAAAAGCAGGATTGATTATTTGGACATAACAGTCTACATTGAGTATGATGAAATCAATACAACACTTTACAGAAAAAGTATTGCCATCAACAGCATCCTACACGCTAAGAGTTTTCATCCGAGGTCTGTAATAAATAACATTCCATTTGGAGAATTTGTGAGGATGAAAAGAAACTGCTCCAAAGAAGAAGAAGCAAATGAACAGATTGCCAAATGTGCCTCCAGACTAGAAGGAAGAGGATACAGAAAGAGAGAGCTAAACAAAAATGTAGACAAGATCAAGTTTAAAAAAAGATCAGAGATCTTAATACAAAAACCACAATCTAAGAAAAATACAGATGATACACCAAGACTGATCTTAAACTACAGCAAAGAGGCGCAAAAAATACGAGGATGTGTACAAAAATATTGGCCAATACTACAACAAGATGCTGATTTAAAGAAAATCTTAGGGAATGAGCCAAAATTATCGTTCAGGAAAGTACCATGAAAGCGCGAATATCTCCATAAGTTGGTAATAGGAGATAGCGATGTTAGCGACTGTTTCCAGTCGCTAACATCTTGGCACGCCCACTTTGCATGCCATTAGTGATAAATATCACTGACATGCAAAGTGGGGCCCAAGATGGTCGTTATCTCCTACTAGCTGTCGCTAACTGGTGTTAGCGACAGCTAGGTATTAGGGAGATAATTTTATCTCCGCTTTCTTGGCTTTTAAAGCCAAAAAAGCGGAGAAAAACCCCCTTGATAATATGCCCCCGGGTTCTTTAGATATATATTGGCGACCCAGTTAGCTTGTGTCGTAGGTGACTGCCTAGTACGCTCAAACGGCTGCACCACTCCCGTGTAAACCTTCATATGGGTGATTGCACCATAAAGGCAGAAACAAGCACGGTCCTTCATAACATCAAACATAGACGGGCATATTACCAAGCAACCACGATTGCATGAACCTGTGACACGAATGTCTCGTCCTGCACCTCTGGCGAGCACCGGCAGCAGACTGAGCCTCAACTTCAAGAGTATCTGTTTGGACCAGCCACGCCTAGAAGTGTCTCCCTCGCCTTATATTGTACTAGTCTCACTATTCACCATCTGGTGAAGTGAGACCACGAGAGCTGTCTCGTCTGCTACAATAATAACCTTTATGAAGTGCTGCGCCGGTGTCTAGGCGCTGTTCGTCGGGTGAGGTGCATGCTAGGGGGAGGCCACGATCATGAAAGGCTTCTGCTGTGTCTTAAGAGGTTGGCGAGATGCTGCTTGCTTGTGCTGCCGCAGTTCACAGGTGACCGGCCACTTCGACATGTACAGTGGGGTTGTAGGCCGTGTGTGCTGTGCGGTGCATCCTGCTTTTTCCTTCCACACCGGCTGCTTTTGAGTGGAGTGGGAGTTGTAGTCAGTGTGCGCTGTGCGGTGCATCCTGCTTTTTCCTTCCACACTAGCTGCTTTTGAGTGGAGTGGGAGTTGTAGTCTGTGTGTGCTGTGCGGTGCATCCTGCTTTTTCCTTCCACACCGGCTGCTTTTGAGTGGAGTGGGAGTTGTAGTCCGTGTGTGCTGTGCGGTGCATCCTGCTTTTTCCTTCCACACCGGCTGTTTTTGAGTGGAGTGGCTACCTGCTGGTGTCCCTTCTAACCACCTGGCCCACCCCCTCCCATGCATACTGTTTGCACTACGCGCCTGCACCACTGAAATCCTTGCACTGCCCCTACCTGCCCTCCACTGCCAGGGCGTCGAGCTCTAGTGTCCGTTGCAGGGCAGAAAGGCAAATTCCCCTTCTTGCCACTACATCTTCACTGGATGGGGCTTGGAATAAACCAGATCCTTCTCTGCACCCCTCTTCTCAGTCAGTCATCTATTAAAGTTAGTGTATGACATGGGTTACTGGAGTTGTTTTTTTTCTTTACTCCTGGGTGGAGTAAACCGGAGCAATGAAATTCTGACATTTCCATTTCACTTATAATTGATGATCATAACTAACTCAGTCTCAATAACTCACTCACTAACTCTCTCACTCTCACTAACTAAATCTCACTCACTCTCACTAACTTAATAACTCTCTCTCACTAACTTACTCACTCGCTAACTCTCTCACTCTCACTAACTCACTCTCTCACTAATTTTATCACTCTTAGTAACTCTGTTAATTTCTCACTATCTCTCACTTAGTCACTCACTAAATCTATCACTCTCACTAACTAACTAACCTTCACTCTCCTGTTATTTATACCACTCCTTTCACAATAAACACCATAAAAAGCAACGATTGGAACAGGCAGATACAAGTTGCCAGCATTCAAACATAAAAAAACCTCAAATCATTACTTCTAATTAATAGTTTTTTATCATCGTCATTTTGTATCATAACTAAACTAACAAAAATGCTTCTCACACTTCTTTATTATAACATTTCAGCAAACTGCAGACTTCTGCACAACACAGCTTAAAAGCAAACACAAACTCAATATCTCTACCTTAACACTTATTAGTTCCCAAAGGCAAGACCTATTGGTTATGCCAATGCTTGTTTTGTTTATTTCAGCAGCATTACTTCTGGTGGGACTTCTAGTGTCACTTTTTGTCACTATTAAATTAGCTTCACACATTCCCTTTATTGCTGGATTTTGAGACTCTTCACAGCCTGGATCCAGAGCTCAAGAAACCATGGGGCTGCTGCAGGAGCCTTGCTGTCACTGGAGGGGGCGTGGCCAGGCACAAACATTTGCATACCCAGAAGCCTCTGCGGCAAACTCCCGATTCATTACTACAGGCGACACAGGCGTCTGTTTAATAGGAGAAGGAGCGCGGGTAGCTCTGCACACAGAGGCATTCATGAAAGTGACCAACACGTCACGGCTGTAAAGTCGCCCTACTAGTAGAAGGTGATATTTTAATTGTGATTGCGCGAACGATTAGAGCGTTACTCTCATTTGTTTAAGCTTCCGCTGATCACGCGCACTCAGAGGGGCCATGAGACGCGGAAACAATTTCAATTTTTGAAGGGTTTCTTTTCAAGAAGCTCCGTGATTGGTTGAAATGAGAGCTTCATGGGTGACGTGCCTCCTCGGCCGCTGAGGAGAGAAGGCTCTCGTAGGCGCCACCAGAAGGTGCCACAGGGTCACGTGACGCTTTACGAGGCGCCTGCGCGAAGAAGCGGGAGGTGCAACGCTCCCTCCTGTCGCTAGAGGTCGGGAGGCTCCAGAGGAAGAAGTAGCGCGTCACCATCACTCTGCATACCCACAATCCTGTGCGCGCCTCATAATGCTGCTTTACTTTCATATAAATGCAGGGCTCTTTGTGGCGTTGAAAACGATAAAGAGCGGACATTTAAGAACGAAGAGGCCAGAGTATCAGCCCGCTAGAAGGAAGGCAGGAACCGTAGTTAGGCACACTACTTTTCTAAGGGAAGTTAATGGGTAATTTGCTTCTTGTGCGAGATTATCGTCGTGTTATGACAGTGATGTGCTAGAAGGTAATAGTCATGAAGCATTGGCAAATCCAATAGAGCCCACTTTAGAGATGTCGGTGCAACTGATGTAGAAATGACCCCTGACAAGGAAGGACAGTGTAATTGCTTTGTATTGTGAGCATACTGTATTGTTACGAACTTTGTAGATATTAAACTATAATTATCATTTGGTTCCATGTCTATGTGTGCACTCCACCATCCTTTTGAATGTGCATGGGAGTTGAGAGATGTGATAACAATGAAAGGGGCAGAGAGAGAGGTGGGCACAGAGAGGGAGAGGTGGGCACAGAGAGGGAGGTGGGCACAGAGAGGGAGGTGGGCACAGAGAGGGAGGTGGGCACAGAGGGAGGTGGGCACAGAGAGGGAGGTGGCACAAAGAGAGGTGGGCACAAGAGAGAGAGGTTGACACAGAGAGGGAGGTGGGCACAGAGAGGGAGGTGGCACAAAGAGAGGTGGGCACAGAGAGAGAGGTGGGAGGGAGGTGGGCACAGAGAGAGAGGTGGGCACAGAGAGGGAGGTGGGCACAAAAAAGAGAGGTGGGCACAAGAGAGAGAGGTGGACACAGAGAGGGAGGTGGGCACAGAGAGGGAGGTGGCACAGAGAGAGAGGTGGGCACAGAGAGGGAGGTGGGCACAGAGAGAGAGGTGGGAGGGAGGTGGGCACAGAGAGAGGTGGGCACAGAGAGTGAGGTGGGCACAGAGAGGGAGGTGGGCACAGAGAGGGAGATGGGAGGGAGGTGGGCACGGAGAGGGAGGTGGGAGGGAGGTGACAGAGTGGGAGGTGGGAGGGAGGTGGGCACAGATAGAGAGAGGTGGGCACAGAGAGGGAGGCAGGCACAAGAAAGAGAGGTGGGCACAAAAGAGAGAGGTGGGCATAGAGAGGGAGGTGGGCACATAGAGGGAGGTGGCACAAAGAGAGGTGGGCACAGAGAGGGAGGTGGGCACAGAGAGGGAGGTGGGCACAGTGAGGGAGGTGGCACAAGGAGGTGGGCACAAGAGAGAGAGGTTGACACAGAGAGGGAGGTGGGCACAGAGAGGGAGGTGGCACAAAGAGAGGTGGGCACAGAGAGAGAGGTGGGAGGGAGGTGGGCACAGAGAGGGAGGTGGGCACAGAGAGAGAGGTGGGCACAGAGAGGGAGGTGGGCACAGAGAGGGAGGTGGGCACAGAGAGGGAGATGGGAGGGAGGTGGGCACGGAGAGGGAGGTGGGAGGGAGGTGAAAGAGAGGGAGGTGGGAGGGAGGTGGGCACAGAGAGAGAGGTGGGCACAGAGAGGGAGGTGGGCACAGTGAGGGAGGTGGGCACAGTGAGGGAGGTGGGCACATAGAGAGAGTCAGCAGGGGACAGGGTGGAGTGAAAGCGGGCAGAGGCAGCTGTTTCTATGCACAGGGTGGAGTGAAAGTGGGCAGAGGCAGCTGTTTCTATGCACAGGGTGGAGTGAAAGCGGGCAGAGGCAGCTGTGTCTATGCACAGGGTGGAGTGAAAGCGGGCAGAGGCAGCTGTTTCTATGCACAGGGTGGAGTGAAAGCGAGCAGAGGCAGCTGTTTCTATGCACAGGGTGGAGTGAAAGCGGGCAGAGGCAGCTGTTTCTATGCACAGGGTGGAGTGAAAGCGGGCAGAGGCAGCTGTTTCTATGCACAGGGTGGAGTGAAAGCCGACAGAGGCAGCTGTTTCTATGCACAGGGCATCTGGCTGTTCCTCTTCAGATACAGCAACGGAGTGAGTCAGCCGGTCCCACCACACCCGGAGTAGTTTATAATACAATACGGATAAGCTTCGCCTCCGGGGCTTTCTCTGTAGAAGGGGCTGGCTTCATACTGTAGCCAGATGTTCGTTATAACTTGCTGTAATAGGGGAAAATACAAAATGTTAGTATTTAATGAATATTTAATTAACTAATCAAGAGGCGGGCGGCCAGAGGCTCTTTGAACATGCAGGCTGCAGGGAGAGGTGGAGGCCGTGTTCTGCAGCTAACACTGCACCAAAGTTCACTTTTACCCAGTGCATAGCGTGCAAAGCACAATAGCAGTGAGAGCCGGGACGGTCCCAGCTTATGCAATTGCATGGGGGGCAGAAAAGAATTAAAAACAAACAGAGAGGGCAGGGAGGCCTGGCAGGACAATGGAACTGAAGAATGGGCGAGGGAGAGAAAGCAGCGAGAGGCCTCCCCTTTCATCACTTAACCCAGCTGTGCATTCATGGTAGGTAGATCAAATAAACATATTTAATAACTGCAGCAATCGACTACGCGCCCACCCCGTTGTGATTATTTAGGGGATCGCATCAAAAAGGTGAAGTCACATAAATCAATGTCATTCTTCGAATAACAATTGTTTTATCCAGATTTAAGTTTATGGGACGCGGATGTCCTTTGATTGGAGATGAAAGGGGAAGCAGCTCGCTGATAATGTACCATCGGGTCTCCTATCCCAACTCAGCCTTTGAACCGCCGCGGGACTGATGAATTTAGAAACACTTAAATGAAGAATCTTACTAAAGCTTCACATACAGTTTTTATTAACGCTAATGCTATAAAGAGAGTCATCTTCGTAAATGAACAAACAAGTGAATTGGGATTATTAGAGCTTTGAGATCATCGACGCCCCTTTACCTATACTTTATATGTTGTGTTAACCCACTCACACACTTGTTGCTCGTATCAATATCTCTGCCTCAGAACCCCCTTCTCAGAGAAGGTCTGTCTGTGGCTGCCGGCTGCAATACTGTGACCCCCTCACACCTGTGACGGAGGCTGCATTACTGTGACCACCCTCACACCTCTGATGGAGGCTGAATTTCTGTGACCCCCCTCACACCTGTGACGGAGGCTGCATTACTGTGACCCCCTCACACCTCTGATGGAGGCTGAATTTCTGTGACCCCCCTCACACCTGTGACGGAGGCTGCATTACTGTGACCCCCTCACACCTGTGACGGAGGCTGCATTACTGTGACCCCCTCACACCTCTGATGGAGGCTGAATTTCTGTGACCCCCCTCACACCTGTGACGGAGGCTGCATTACTGTGACCCCCTCACACCTGTGATGGAGGCTGCGTTACTGTGACCCCCCTCACACCTGTGACGGAGGCTGCATTACTGTGACCCCCCTCACACCTGTGACGGAGGCTGCATTACTGTGACCCCCCTCACACCTGTGATGGAGGCTGCATTACTGTGACCCCCTCACACCTGTGACGGAGGCTGCATTACTGTGACCCCCTCACACCTGTGATGGAGGCTGCGTTACTGTGACCCCCCTCACACCTGTGACAGAGGCTGTATTACTGTGACCCCCTCACACCTGTGATGGAGGCTGCATTACTGTGACCCACCTCACACCTGTGATGGAGGCTGCATTACTGTGACCCCCTCACACCTGTGACGGAGGCTGCATTACTGTGACCCCCTCACACCTGTGATGGAGGCTGCGTTACTGTGACCCCCCTCACACCTGTGACGGAGGCTGCATTACTGTGACCCCCCTCACACCTGTGACGGAGGCTGCATTACTGTGACCACCCTCACACCTCTGATGGAGGCTGAATTTCTGTGACCCCCCTCACACCTGTGACGGAGGCTGCATTACTGTGACCCCCTCACACCTGTGATGGAGGCCGCATTACTGTGACCCCCCTCACACCTGTGACGGAGGCTGCATTACTGTGACCCCCCTCACACCTGTGACGGAGGCTGCATTACTGTGACCCCCCTCACACCAGTGACGGAGGCTGCATTACTGTGACCCCCCTCACACCTGTGACGGAGGCTGCATTACTGTAACCCCCTCACACCTGTGACTGAGGCTGCATTACTGTGACCCCCCTCACACCTGTGATGGAGGCTGAATTACTGTGACCCCCCTCACACCTGTGACGGAGGCTGCATTACTGTGACCCCCTCACACCTAAGATGGAGGCTATATTACTGTGACCCCCTCACACCTGTGATGGAGGCTGCATTACTGTGACCCCCCTCACACCTGTGATGGAGGCTGCATTACTGTGACCCCCCTCACACCTGTGACGGAGGCTGCATTACTGTGCCCCCTCACACCTGTGAGGGAGGCTGCATTACTGTGACCCCCTCACACCTGTGACGGAGGCTGCATTACTGTGACCCCCTCACACCTGTGACGGAGGCTGCATTACTGTGACCCCCTCACACCTGTGATGGAGGCTGCATTACTGTGACCCCCTCACACCTGTGACGGAGGCTGCATTACTGTGACCCCCTCACTCCTGTGATGGAGGCTGCATTACTGTGACCCCCTCACACCTGTGATGGAGGCTGCATTACTGTGACCCCCTCACACCTGTGACGGAGGCTGCATTACTGTGACCCCCTCACACCTGTGACGGAGGCTGCATTACTGTGACCCCCCCTCACACCTGTGACAGAGGCTGCATTACTGTGACCCCCTCACACCTGTGACTAAGGCTGCATTACTGTGACCCCCCTCACACCTGTGATGGAGGCTGCATTACTGTGACCCCCCTCACACCTGTGATGGAGGCTGCATTACTGTGACCCCCTCACACCTGTGACGGAGGCTGCATTACTTTGACGCCCCTCACACCTGTGATGGAGGCTGCAGTACTGTGACCCACCTCACACCTGTGATGGAGGCTGGAGGCTGCATTACTGTGACCCCCCTCACACATGTGACGGAGGCTGCATTACTGTGACCCCCTCACCCCTGAGATGGAGGCTGCATTACTGTGACCCCCTCACACCTGTGACGGAGGCTGCATTACTGTGACCCCCTCACACCTGTGATGGAGGCTGCATTACTGTGACCCCCGCTCACACCTGTGATGGAGGCTGCATTACTGTGACCCCCCTCACACCTGTGACGGAGGCTGCATTACTGTGACCCCCTCACACCTGTGACGGAGGCTGCATTTTTATGACACGCCCTCATACCTGTGACGGAGGCTGCATTACTGTGACCCCCTCACACCTGTGACGGAGGCTGCATTACTGTGACTCCCTCACACCTGTGATGGAGGCTGCATTACTGTGACCCTCTCACACCTGTGACGGAGGCTGCATTACTGTGACCCCCCTCACACCTGTGACGAAGGCTGAATTACTGTGACCCCCCTCACACCTGTGATGGAGGCTGTATTACTGTGACCCCCTCACACCTGTGACGGAGGCTGCATTACTGTGACCCCCTCACACCTGTGACGGAGGCTGCATTACTGTGACCCCCCTCACACCTGTGATGGAGGCTGCATTACTGTGACCCCCTCACACCTGTGATGGAGGCTGAATTACTGTGACCCCCTCACACCTGTGACGGAGGCTGCATTACTGTGACCCCCTCACACCTGTGACGGAGGCTGCATTACTGTGACCCCACCTCACACCTGTGATGGAGGCTGCATTACTGTGACCCCCCCTCACACCTGTGACGGAGGCTGCATTACTGTGACCCCCTCACACCTGTGATGGAGGCTGAATTACTGTGACCCCCCTCACACCTGTGACGGAGGCTGCATTACTGTGACCCCCTCACACCTGTGACGAAGGCTGCATTACTGTGACCCCCCTCACACCTGTGACGGAGGCTGCATTACTGTGACCCCCCTCACACCTGTGATGGAGGCTGCATTACTGTGACCCCTCACACCTGTGATGGAGGCTGCATTACTGTGACCCCCCTCACACCTGTGATGGAGGCTGCAGTACTGTGACCCCCCTCACACCTGTGATGGAGGCTGCATTACTGTGACCCCCTCACACCTGTGACAGAGGCTGCATTACTGTGACCCCCTCACACCTGTGACGGAGGCTGCATTACTGTGACCGCCCCTCACACCTGTGACGGAGGCTGCATTACTGTGACCCCCCTCACACCTGTGACAGAGGCTGCATTACTGTGACCCCACCTCACACCTGTGATGGAGGCTGCATTACTGTGACCACCCTCACACCTGTGACGGAGGCTGCATTACTGTGACCCCCTCACACCTGTGACGGAGGCTGCATTACTGTGACCCCCTCACACCTGTGATGGAGGCTGCATTACTGTGACCCCCTCACACCTGTGACGGAGGCTGCATTACTGTGACCCCCTCACATCTGTGATGGAGGCTGCATTACTGTGACCCCCTCACAACTGTGATGGAGGCTGCATTACTGTAACCCTCCTCACACCTGTGACGGAGGCTGCATTACTGTGACCCCCTCACACCTGTGACGGAGGCTGCATTACTGTGACCCCCCTCACACCTGTGATGGAGGCTGCAGTACTGTGACCACCCTCACACCTGTGATGGAGGCTGCATTACTGTGACCCCCTCACACCTGTGACACAGGCTGCATTACTGTGACCCCCTCACACCTGTGACGGAGGCTGCATTACTGTGACCCCCCCTCACACCTGTGATGGAGGCTGCATTACTGTGATCCCCCTCACACCTGTGACGGAGGCTGCATTACTATGACACCCCCTCACACCTGTGACAGAGGCTGCATTACTGTGACCCCCTCACACCTGTGACCGAGGCTGCATTACTGTGACCCCCTCACACCTGTGACGGAGGCTGCATTACTATGACACCCCCTCACACCTGTGATGGAGGCTGCATTACTGTGACCCCCTCACACCTGTGATGGAGGCTGCATTACTGTGACCCCCTCACACCTGTGACAAAGGCTGAATTACTGTGACCCCCCTCACACCTGTGATGGAGGCTGCATTACTGTGACCCCCTCACACCTGTGACGGAGGCTGCATTACTGTGACCCCTTCACACCTGTGACAGAGGCTGCATCACTATGACACCCCCTCACACCTGTGATGGAGGCTGCATTACTGTGACCCCCTCACACCTGTGACGGAGGCTGCATTACTGTGACCCCCTCACACCTGTGACGGAAGCTGAATTACTGTGACCCCCCTCACACCTGTGATGGAGGCTGCATTACTGTGACCCCCTCACACCTGTGACGGAGGCTGCATTACTGTGACCCCCCCCTCACACCTGTGTTGGAGGCTGCATTACTGTGACCCCCCTCACACCTGTGACGGAGGCTGTATTACTGTGACCCCCTGACACCTGTGACGGAGGCTGCATTACTGTGACCCCCCTCACACCTGTGATGGAGGCTGCATTACTGTGACCCCCCCACACCTGTGATGGAGGCTGCATTACTGTGACCCCTTCACACCTGTGATGGAGGCTG
Organism: Lissotriton vulgaris; assembly: GCF_964263255.1. Taxonomy (NCBI): domain Eukaryota; kingdom Metazoa; phylum Chordata; class Amphibia; order Caudata; family Salamandridae; genus Lissotriton; species Lissotriton vulgaris. The sequence goes on from NC_141685.1 coordinate 137,114,058, forward strand.
AATTACTGTGACCCCCCTCACACCTGTGACGGAGGCTGCATTACTGTGACCCCCTCACACCTGTGACGGAGGCTGCATTACTGTGACCCCCCTCACACCTGTGATGGAGGCTGCATTACTGTGACCCCCCTCACACCTGTGACGGGGGCTGCATTACTGTGACCCCCTCACACCTGTGACGGAGGCTGCATTACTGTGACCCCCTCACACCTGTGACGGAGGCTGCATTACTGTGACCCCCTCACACCTGTGATGGAGGCTGCATTACTGTGACCCCCTCACACCTGTGACGGAGGCTGCATTACTGTGACCCCCTCACACCTGTGACGGAGGCTGCATTACTGTGACTCCCTTACACCTGTGATGGAGGCTGCATTACTGTGACCCTCTCACACCTGTGACGGAGGCTGCATTACTGTGACCCCCCTCACACCTGTGACGAAGGCTGAATTACTGTGACCCCCCTCACACCTGTGATGGAGGCTGTATTACTGTGACCCCCTCACACCTGTGACGGAGGCTGCATTACTGTGACCCCCCCTCACACCTGTGATGGAGGCTGCATTACTGTGACCCCCTCACACCTGTGATGGAGGCTGCATTACTGTGACCCCCCTCACACCTGTGATGGAGGCTGCATTACTGTGACCCCCTCACACCTGTGATGGAGGCTGAATTACTGTGACCCCCTCACACCTGTGACGGAGGCTGCATTACTGTGACCCCCTCACACCTGTGACGGAGGCTGCATTACTGTGACCCCACCTCACACCTGTGATGGAGGCTGCATTACTGTGACCCCCCTCACACCTGTGACGGAGGCTGCATTACTGTGACCCCCTCACACCTGTGATGGAGGCTGAATTACTGTGACCCCCCTCACACCTGTGACAGAGGCTGCATTACTGTGACCCCCTCACACCTGTGATGGAGGCTGCATTACTGTGACCCCCTCACACCTGTGACGGAGGCTGCATTACTGTGACCCCCCTCACACCTGTGACGAAGGCTGTATTACTGTGACCCCCCTCACACCTGTGACGGAGGCTGCATTACTGTGACCCCCCTCACACCTGTGATGGAGGCTGCATTACTGTGACCCCTCACACCTGTGACGGAGGCTGCATTACTGTGACCCCCCTCACACCTGTGATGGAGGCTGCAGTACTGTGACCCCCCTCACACCTGTGATGGAGGCTGCATTACTGTGACCCCCTCACACCTGTGACAGAGGCTGCATTACTGTGACCCCCTCACACCTGTGACGGAGGCTGCATTACTGTGACCCCCCCTCACACCTGTGACGGAGGCTGCATTACTGTGATCCCCCTCACACCTGTGACAGAGGCTGCATTACTGTGACCCCACCTCACACCTGTGATGGAGGCTGCATTACTGTGACCCCCCTCACACCTGTGACGGAGGCTGCATTACTGTGACCCCCTCACACCTGTGACGGAGGCTGCATTACTGTGACCCCCTCACACCTGTGATGGAGGCTGCATTACTGTGACCCCCTCACACCTGTGACGGAGGCTGCATTACTGTGACCCCCTCACATCTGTGATGGAGGCTGCATTACTGTGACCCCCTCACAACTGTGACGGAGGCTGCATTACTGTGACCCTCCTCACACCTGTGATGAAGGCTGCATTACTGTGACCCCCTCACACCTGTGACGGAGGCTGCATTACTGTGACCCAGCTCACACCTGTGATGGAGGCTGCATTACTGTGACCCCTCACACCTGTGAGGGAGGCTGCATTACTGTGACCCCCCTCACACCTGTGATGGAGGCTGCAGTACTGTGACCCCCCTCACACCTGTGATGGAGGCTGCATTACTGTGACCCCCTTACACCTGTGACACAGGCTGCATTACTGTGACCCCCTCACACCTGTGACAGAGGCTGCATTACTGTGACCCCCCCTCACACCTGTGATGGAGGCTGCATTACTGTGATCCCCCTCACACCTGTGATGGAGGCTGCATTACTATGACACCCCCTCACACCTGTGACGGAGGCTGCATTACTGTGACCCCCTCACACCTGTGACCGAGGCTGCATTACTGTGACCCCCTCACACCTGTGATGGAGGCTGCATTACTATGACACCCCCTCACACCTGTGATGGAGGCTGCATTACTGTGACCCCCTCACACCTGTGATGGAGGCTGCATTACTGTGACCCCCTCACACCTGTGACAAAGGCTGAATTACTGTGACCCCCCTCACACCTGTGATGGAGGCTGCATTACTGTGACCCCCTCACACCTGTGACGGAGGCTGCATTACTGTGACCCCTTCACACCTGTGACAGAGGCTGCATCATTATGACACCCCCTCACACCTGTGATGGAGGCTGCATTACTGTGACCCCCTCACACCTGTGACGGAGGCTGCATTACTGTGACCCCCTCACACCTGTGACGGAGGCTGCATTACTGTGACCCCCTCACACCTGTGATGGAGGCTGAATTACTGTGACCCCCCTCACACCTGTGACGGAGGCTGCATTACTGTGACCCCCTCACACCTGTGACGGAGGCTGCATTACTGTGACCCCCTACACCTGTGATGGAGGCTGCATTACTGTGACCCCCTCACACCTGTGATGGAGGCTGAATTACTGTGACCCCCCTCACACCTGTGACGGAGGCTGCATTACTGTGACCCCCTCACACCTGTGACGGAGGCTGCATTACTGTGACCCCCCCTCACACCTGTGATGGAGGCTGCATTACTGTGACCCCCCTCACACCTGTGACGGGGGCTGCATTACTGTGACCCCCTCACACCTGTGACGGAGGCTGCATTACTGTGACCCCCTCACACCTGTGACGGAGGCTGCATTACTGTGACCCCCTCACACCTGTGATGGAGGCTGCATTACTGTGACCCCCTCACACCTGTGACGGAGGCTGCATTACTGTGACCCCCCTCACACCTGTGACGAACGCTGCATTACTGTGACCCACCTCACACCTGTGACGGAGGCTGCATTACTGTGACCCCCTCACACCTGTGATGGAGGCTGCATTACTGTGACCCCCTCACACCTGTGATGGAGGCTGCATTACTGTGACCCTCCTCACTCCTGTGATGAAGGCTGCATTACTGTGACCCCCCTCACACCTGTGACGGAGGCTGCATTACTGTGACCCCCCTCACACCTGTGATGGAGGCTGCATTACTGTGACCCCTCACACCCGTGACGGAGGCTGCATTACTGTGACCCCCCTCACACCTGTGACGGAGGCTGCATTACTGTGACCCAGCTCACACCTGTGATGGAGGCTGCATTACTGTGACCCCTCACACCTGTGAGGGAGGCTGCATTACTGTGACCCCCCTCACACCTGTGATGGAGGCTGCAGTACTGTGACCCCCCTCACACCTGTGATGGAGGCTGCATTACTGTGACCCCCTTACACCTGTGACACAGGCTGCATTACTGTGACCCCCTCACACCTGTGACAGAGGCTGCATTACTGTGACCCCCCCTCACACCTGTGATGGAGGCTGCATTACTGTGATCCCCCTCACACCTGTGATGGAGGCTGCATTACTATGACACCCCCTCACACCTGTGACGGAGGCTGCATTACTGTGACCCCCTCACACCTGTGACCGAGGCTGCATTACTGTGACCCCCTCACACCTGTGATGGAGGCTGCATTACTATGACACCCCCTCACACCTGTGACGGAGGCTGCATTACTGTGACCCCCTCACACCTGTGATGGAGGCTGCATTACTGTGACCCCCTCACACCTGTGACAAAGGCTGAATTACTGTGACCCCCCTCACACCTGTGATGGAGGCTGCATTACTGTGACCCCCTCACACCTGTGACGGAGGCTGCATTACTGTGACCCCTTCACACCTGTGACAGAGGCTGCATCATTATGACACCCCCTCACACCTGTGATGGAGGCTGCATTACTGTGACCCCCTCACACCTGTGACGGAGGCTGCATTACTGTGACCCCCTCACACCTGTGACGGAGGCTGCATTACTGTGACCCCCTCACACCTGTGACGGAGGCTGCATTACTGTGACCCCCCCACACCTGTGATGGAGGCTGCATTACTGTGACCCCCTCACACCTGTGATGGAGGCTGAATTACTGTGACCCCCCTCACACCTGTGACGGAGGCTGCATTACTGTGACCCCCTCACACCTGTGACGGAGGCTGCATTACTGTGACCCCCCCTCACACCTGTGATGGAGGCTGCATTACTGTGACCCCCCTCACACCTGTGACGGGGGCTGCATTACTGTGACCCCCTCACACCTGTGACGGAGGCTGCATTACTGTGACCCCCTCACACCTGTGACGGAGGCTGCATTACTGTGACCCCCTCACACCTGTGATGGAGGCTGCATTACTGTGACCCCCTCACACCTGTGACGGAGGCTGCATTACTGTGACCCCCCTCACACCTGTGACGAACGCTGCATTACTGTGACCCACCTCACACCTGTGACGGAGGCTGCATTACTGTGACCCCCTCACACCTGTGATGGAGGCTGCATTACTGTGACCCCCTCACACCTGTGATGGAGGCTGCATTACTGTGACCCTCCTCACTCCTGTGATGAAGGCTGCATTACTGTGACCCCCCTCACACCTGTGACGGAGGCTGCATTACTGTGACCCCCCTCACACCTGTGATGGAGGCTGCATTACTGTGACCCCTCACACCCGTGACGGAGGCTGCATTACTGTGACCCCCCTCACACCTGTGATGGAGGCTGCAGTACTGTGACCCCCCTCACACCTGTGATGGAGGCTGCATTACTCTGACCCCCTCACACCTGTGACAGAGGCTGCATTACTGTGACCCCCTCACACCTGTGACGGAGGCTGCATTACTGTGACCCCCCTCACACCTGTGATGGAGGCTGCATTACTGTGATCCCCCTCACACCTGTGACGGAGGCTGCATTACTATGACACCCCCTCACACCTGTGACGGAGGCTGTATTACTGTGACCCCCCCTCAAACCTGTGACGGAGGCTGCATTACTGTGACCCCCTCACACCTGTGGCCGAGGCTGCATTACTGTGACCCCCTCACACCTGTGACGGAGGCTGCATTACTATGACACCCCCTCACACCTGTGATGGAGGCTGCATTACTGTGACCCCCTCACACCTGTGACGGAGGCTGCATTACTGTGACCCCCTCACACCTGTGATGGAGGCTGCATTACTGTGACCCCCTCACACCTGTGACGGAGGCTGCATTACTGTGACCCCCTCACACCTGTGATGGAGGCTGAATTACTGTGACCCCCTCACACCTGTGACGGAGGCTGCATTACCGTGACCCCCTCACACCTGTGACGGAGGCTGCATTACTGTGACCCCACCTCACACCTGTGATGGAGGCTGCATTACTGTGACCCCCCTCACACCTGTGACGGAGGCTGCATTACTGTGACCCCCTCACACCTGTGATGGAGGCTGAATTACTGTGACCCCCCTCACACCTGTGACGGAGGCTGCATTACTGTGACCCCCTCACACCTGTGACGGAGGCTGCATTACTGTGACCCCCTCACACCTGTGACGGAGGCTGCATTACTGTGACCCCACCTCACACCTGTGATGGAGGCTGCATTACTGTGACCCCCCTCACACCTGTGACGGAGGCTGCATTACTGTGACCCCCTCACACCTGTGACGGAGGCTGAATTACTGTGCCCCCCCTCACACCTGTGATGGAGGCTGCATTACTGTGACCCCCTCACACCTGTGACAGAGGCTGCATTACTGCGACCCCCCCTCACACCTGTGTTGGAGGCTGCATTACTGTGACCCCCCTCACACCTGTGACGGAGGATGTATTACTGTGACCCCCTGACACCTGTGACGGAGGCTGCATTACTGTGACCCCCCTCACACCTGTGATGGAGGCTGCATTACTGTGACCCCCTCACACCTGTGACGGAGGCTGCATTACTATGACCCCCTCACACCTGTGATGGAGGCTGAATTACTGTGACCCCCCTCACACCTGTGACGGAGGCTGCATTACTGTGACCCCCTCACACCTGTGACGGAGGCTGCATTACTGTGACCCCCCCTCACACCTGTGATGGAGGCTGCATTACTGTGACCCCCCTCACACCTGTGACGGGGGCTGCATTACTGTGACCCCCCTCACACCTGTGATGAACGCTGCATTACTGTGACCCCCCTCACACCTGTGATGGAGGCTGCATTACTGTGACCCCCCTCACACCTGTGATGGAGGCTGCATTACTGTGACCCCTCACACCTGTGACGGAGGCTGCATTACTGTGACCCCCCTCACACCTGTGATGGAGGCTGCAGTACTGTGACCCCCCTCACACCTGTGATGGAGGCTGCATTACTGTGACCACCTCACACCTGTGACAGAGGCTGCATTACTGTGACCCCCTCACACCTGTGACGGAGGCTGCATTACTTTGACCCCCCCTCACACCTGTGATGGAGGCTGCATTACTGTGATCCCCCTCACACCTGTGACGGAGGCTGCATTACTATGACACCCCCTCACACCTGTGACGGAGGCTGTATTACTGTGACCCCCCCTCAAACCTGTGATGGAGGCTGCATTACTGTGACCCCCTCACACCTGTGACGGAGGCTGCATTACTGTGACCCCCCCTCACACCTGTGATGGAGGCTGCATTACTGTGACCACCCCTCACACTTGTGATGGAGGCTGCATTACTGTGACCCCCCTCAGACAAGTGACGGAGGTTGCATTACTATGACAACCCCTCACACCTGTGACGGAGGCTGCATTACTGTGACCCCCTCACACCTGTGACGGAGGCTGCATTACTGTGACCCCCTCACACCTGTGATGGAGGCTGCATTACTGTGACCCCCTCACACCTGTGACGGAGGCTGCATTACTGTGACCCCCTCACACCTGTGATGGAGGCTGCATTACTGTGACACCGCCTCACCCCTGAGATGGAGGCTGCATTACTGTGACACGGCCTCACCCCTAAGATGGAGGCTGCATTACTGTGACCCCCCTCACACCTGTGACGGAGGCTGCATTACTGTGACCCCTTCACACCTGTGACAGAGGCTGCATTACTATGACACCCCCTCACACCTGTGACGGAGGCTGCATTACTGTGACCCCCTCACACCTGTGACGGAGGCTGTATTACTGTGACCCCCTCACACCTGTGATGGAGGCTGCATTACTGTGACCCCCCTCACACCAGTGATGGAGGTTGCATTACTATGACACCCCCTCACACCTGTGATGGAGGCTGCATTACTGTGACCCCCCCCCCACACCTGTGACGGAGGCTGCATTACTGTGACCCCCTCACACCTGTGACAAAGGCTGCATTACTATGACACCCCCTCACACTTGTGACGGAGGCTGCATTACTGTGACCCCCTCACACCTGTGACGGAGGCTGCATTACTGTGACCCCCTCACACCTGTGACAGAGGCTGCATTACTATGACACCCCTTCACACCTGTGACGGAGGCTGCATTACTGTGACCCCCATCACACCTGTGATGGAGGCTGCATTACTGTGACCCCCCTCACACCTGTGACGGAGGCTGCATTACTGTGACCCCCTCACACCTGTGACGGAGGCTGCATTACTGTGACCGCCCTCAAAAATGTGTCGGAGGCTGCATTACTGTGACCCCCTCACACCTGTGATGGAGGCTGCATTACTGTGACCCCCTCACACCTGTGACGGAGGCTGCATTACTGTGACCCCCTCACATCTGTGATGGAGGCTGCATTATGGTGACCCCTTCACACCTGTGACGGAGGCTGCATTACTGTGACCCCCTTCACACCTGTGACGGAGGCTGCATTACTGTGACCCCCTCACACCTGTGATGGAGGCTGCATTACTGTGACCCCCTCACACCTGTGACAGAGGCTGCATTACTGTGACCAGCTCACACCTGTGATGGAGGCTGCATTACTGTGACGCCCTCACACTTGTGACGGAGGCTGCATTACTGTGACCCCCCTCACACCTGTGACGGAGGCTGCATTACTGTGACCCCCCTCACACCTGTGATGAAGGCTGCATTACTGTGACCCCCCTCACACCTGTGACGAAGGCTGAATTACTGTTACCCCCCCTCACACCTGTGATGGAGGCTGCATTACTGTGACCCCCCTCACACCTGTGATGGAGGCTGCATTACTGTGACCCCCTCACACCTGTGATGGAGGCTGCATTACTGTGAACCCCTCACACCTGTGATGGAGGCTGCATTACTGTGACCCCCCTCACACCAGTGATGGAGGTTGCATTACTATGACACCCCCTCACACCTGTGACGGAGGCTGCATTACTGTGACCCCCTCACAGCTGTGACGGAGGCTGCATTACTGTGACCCCCTCACACCTGTGACGGAGGCTGCATTACTGTGACCCCCTCACACCTGTGATGGAGGCTGCATTACTGTGACACCGCCTCATCCCTGAGATGGAGGCTGCATTACTGTGACACCGCCTCACCCCTAAGATGGAGGCTGCATTACTGTGACACCCCTCACACCTGTGACGGAGGCTGCATTACTGTGACCCCCTCACACCTGTGACAGAGGCTGCATTACTATGACACCCCCTCACACCTGTGACTGAGGCTGCATTACTGTGACCCCCTCACACCTGTGACGGAGGCTGTATTACTGTGACCCCCTCACACCTGTGACAGAGGCTGCATTACTATGACAACCCCTCACACCTGTGACGGAGGCTGCATTACTGTGACCCCCCCACACCTGTGACGGAGGCTGCATTACTGTGACCCCCTCACACCTGTGACAGAGGCTGCATTACTATGACACCCCCTCACACCTGTGACGGAGGCTGCATTACTGTGACCCCCCTCACACCTGTGACGGAGGCTGCATTACTGTGACCCCCTCACACCTGTGACAGAGGCTGCATTACTTTGACACCCCTTCACACCTGTGACGGAGGCTGCATTACTGTGACCCCACTCACAGCTGTGATGAAGGCTGCATTACTGTGACCCCCCTCACACACGTGACGGAGGCTGCATTACTGTGACCCCCCTCACACCTGTGATGGAGGCTGCATTACTTTGACCCCCCTCACACCTGTGATGAACGCTGCATTACTGTGACCCCCCTCACACCTGTGATGGAGGCTGCATTACTGTGACCCCCCTCACACCTGTGACGGGGGCTGCATCACTGTGACCCCCCTCACACCTGTGATGAACGCTGCATTACTGTGACCCCCCTCACACCTGTGACGGAGGCTGCATTACTGTGACCCCCCTCACACCTGTGATGGAGGCTGCATTACTGTGACCCCTCACACCTGTGACGGAGGCTGCATTACTGTGACCCCCCTCACACCTGTGATGGAGGCTGCAGTACTGTGACCCCCCTCACACCTGTGATGGAGGCTGCATTACTGTGACCCCCTCACACCTGTGACAGAGGCTGCATTACTGTGACCCCCTCACACCTGTTATGGAGGCTGCATTACTTTGACCCCCCCTCACACCTGTGATGGAGGCTGCATTACTGTGATCCCCCTCACACCTGTGACGGAGGCTGCATTACTATGACACCCCCTCACACCTGTGACAGAGGCTGTATTACTGTGACCCCCCCTCAAACCTGTGACGGAGGCTGCATTACTGTGACCCCCTCACACCTGTGACGGAGGCTGCATTACTGTGACCCCCCCCTCACACCTGTGATGGAGGCTGCATTACTGTGACCACCCCTCACACTTGTGATGGAGGCTGCATTACTGTGACCCCCCTCACACAAGTGACGGAGGTTGCATTACTATGACAACCCCTCACACCTGTGACGGAGGCTGCATTACTGTGACGCCCTCACACCTGTGATGGAGGCTGCATTACTGTGACCCCCTCACACCTGTGACGGAGGCTGCATTACTGTGACCCCCTCACACCTGTGATGGAGGCTGCATTACTGTGACACCGCCTCACCCCTGAGATGGAGGCTGCATTACTGTGACACGGCCTCACCCCTAAGATGGAGGCTGCATTACTGTGACCCCCCTCACACCTGTGACGGAGGCTGCATTACTGTGACGCCTTCACACCTGTGACAGAGGCTGCATTACTATGACACCCCCTCACACCTGTGACAGAGGCTGCATTACTGTGACCCCCTCACACCTGTGACGGAGGCTGTATTACTGTGACCCCCTCACACCTGTGACAGAGGCTGCATTACTATGACACCCCCTCACACCTGTGACGGAGGCTGCATTACTGTGACCCCCCCCACACCTGTGACGGAGGCTGCATTACTGTGACCCCCTCACACCTGTGACAGAGGCTGCATTACTATGACACCCCCTCACACTTTTGACGGAGGCTGCATTACTGTGACCCCCCTCACCCCTGTGACGGAGGCTGCATTACTGTGACCCCCTCACACCTGTGACAGAGGCTGCATTACTATGACACCCCTTCACACCTGTGACGGAGGCTGCATTACTGTGACCCCCATCACACCTGTGATGGAGGCTGCATTACTGTGACCCCCTCACACCTGTGACGGAGGCTGCATTACTGTGACCCCCCTCACACCTGTGATGGAGGCTGCATTACTGTGACCCCCCTCACACCTGTGATGGAGGCTGCATTACTGTGACCCCCCTCACACCTGTGACGGAGGCTGCATTACTGTGACCCCCTCACACCTGTGACAGAGGCTGCATTACTGTGACCCCCCTCAAAAATGTGTCGGAGGCTGCATTACTGTGACCCCCTCACACCTGTGATGGATGCTGCGTTACTGTGACCCCTCACATCTGTGATGAAGGCTGCATTATGGTGACCCCTTCACACCTGTGACGGAGGCTGCATTACTGTGACCCCGTTCACACCTGTGACGGAGGCTGCATTACTGTGACCCCCTCACACCTGTGATGGAGGCTGCATTACTGTGACCCCCTCACACCTGTGACAGAGGCTGCATTACTGTGACCCCCTCACACCTGTGATGGAGGCTGCATTACTGTGACGCCCTCACACTTGTGACGGAGGCTGCCTTACTGTGACCCCCTTCACACCTGTGACGGAGGCTGCATTACTGTGACCCCCCTCACACCTGTGATGAAGGCTGCATTACTGTGACCCCCCTCACACCTGTGACGAAGGCTACATTACTGTTACCCCCCTCACACCTGTGATGGAGGCTGCATTACTGTGACCCCCCCTCACACCTGTGATGGAGGCTGCATTACTGTGACCCCCTCACACCTGTGATGGAGGCTGCATTACTGTGACCCCCTCACACCTGTGATGGAGGCTGCATTACTGTGACCCCCCTCACACCAGTGATGGAGGTTGCATTACTACGACACCCCCTCACACCTGTGACGGAGGCTGCATTACTGTGACCCCCTCACAGCTGGTACGGAGGCTGCATTACTGTGACCCCCTCACACCTGTGACGGAGGCTGCATTACTCTGACCCCCTCACACCTGTGATGGAGGCTGCATTACTGTGACACCGCCTCATCCCTGAGATGGAGGCTGCATTACTGTGACACCGCCTCACCCCTAAGATGGAGGCTGCATTACTGTGACACCCCTCACACCTGTGACGGAGGCTGCATTACTGTGACCCCCTCACACCTGTGACAGAGGCTGCATTACTATGACACCCTTCACACCTGTGACGGAGGCTGCATTACTGTCACCCCCTCACACCTGTGATGGAGGCTGCATTACTGTGACCCCCTCACACCTGTGACAGAGGCTGCATTACTGTGACCCCCTCACACCTGTGATGGAGGCTGCATTACTGTGACGCCCTCACACTTGTGACGGAGGCTGCATTACTGTGACCCCCCTCACACCTGTGATGGAGGCTGCATTACTGTAACCCCCTCACACCTGTGATCGAGGCTGCATTACTGTGACCCCCCTCACACCAGTGATGGAGGTTGCATTACTATGACACCCCTCACACCTGTGACGGAGGCTGCATTACTGTGACCCCCTCACAGCTGTGACGTAGGCTGCATTACTGTGACCCCCTCACACCTGTGACGGAGGCTGCATTACTGTGACCCCCTCACACCTGTGATGGAGGCTGCATTACTGTGACACCGCCTCATCCCTGAGATGGAGGCTACATTACTGTGACACCGCCTCACCCCTAAGATGGAGGCTGCATTACTGTGACACCCCTCACACCTGTGACGGAGGCTGCATTACTGTGAATCCCTCACACCTGTGACAGAGGCTGCATTACTATGACACCCCCTCACACCTGTGACTGAGGCTGCATTACTGTGACCCCCTCACACCTGTGACGGAGGCTGTATTACTGTGACCCCCTCACACCTGTGACAGAGGCTGCATTACTATGACACCCCCTCACACCTGTGACGGAGGCTGCATTAGTGTGACCCCCCTCACACCTGTGACGGAGGCTGCATTACTGTGACCCCCTCACACCTGTGACAGAGGCTGCATTACTATGACACCCCTTCACACCTGTGACGGAGGCTGCATTACTGTGACCCCCTCACACCTGTGATGAAGGCTGCATTACTGTGACCCCCCTCACACTCGTGACAGAGGCTGCATTACTGTGACCCCCCTCACACCTGTGATGGAGGCTGCATTACTTTGACCCCCCTCACACCTGTGACGGAGGCAGCATTACTGTGACCCCCCTCACACCTGTGATGGAGGCTGCATTACTGTGACCCCCCTCACACCTGTGACGGAGGCTGCATTACTGTGACCCCCTCACACCTGTGAAGGAGGCTGCATTACTGTGACCCCCATCACAAATGTGACGGAGGCTGCATTACTGTGACCCCCTCACACCTGTGATGGAGGCTGCATTACTGTGACCCCCTCACACCTGTGACGGAGGCTGCATTACTGTGACCCCCTCACATCTGTGATGGAGGCTGCATTACGGTGACCCCTTCACACCTGTGACGGAGGCTGCATTACTGTGACCCCCTTCACACCTGTGACGGAGGCTGCATTACTGTGACCCCTCACACCTGTGATGGAGGCTGCATTACTGTGACCCCCTCACACCTGTGACGGAGGCTGCATTACTGTGACCCCCTCACACCTGTGACGGAGGCTGCATTACTGTGACCCCCCCTCACACCTGTGATGGAGGCTGCATTACTGTGATCCCCTCACACCTGTGACGGAGGCTGCATTACTATGACACCCCCTCACACCTGTGACGGAGGCTGTATTACTGTGACCCCCCCTCAAACCTGTGACGGAGGCTGCATTACTGTGACCCCCTCACACCTGTGGCCGAGGCTGCATTACTGTGACCCCCTCACACCTGTGACGGAGGCTGCATTACTATGACACCCCCTCACACCTGTGACGGAGGCTGCATTACCGTGACCCCCTCACACCTGTGACGGAGGCTGCATTACTGTGACCCCACCTCACACCTGTGATGGAGGCTGCATTACTGTGACCCCCCTCACACCTGTGACGGAGGCTGCATTACTGTGACCCCCTCACACCTGTGATGGAGGCTGAATTACTGTGACCCCCCTCACACCTGTGACGGAGGCTGCATTACTGTGACCCCCTCACACCTGTGACGGAGGCTGCATTACTGTGACCCCCTCACACCTGTGACGGAGGCTGCATTACTGTGACCCCCCTCACACCTGTGACGGAGGCTGCATTACTGTGACCCCCTCACACCTGTGACGGAGGCTGAATTACTGTGCCCCCCCTCACACCTGTGATGGAGGCTGCATTACTGTGACCCCCTCACACCTGTGACGGAGGCTGCATTACTGCGACCCCCCCTCACACCTGTGTTGGAGGCTGCATTACTGTGACCCCCCTCACACCTGTGACGGAGGATGTATTACTGTGACCCCCTGACACCTGTGACGGAGGCTGCATTACTGTGACCCCCCTCACACCTGTGATGGAGGCTGCATTACTGTGACCCCCTCACACCTGTGACGGAGGCTGCATTACTATGACCCCCTCACACCTGTGATGGAGGCTGAATTACTGTGACCCCCCTCACACCTGTGACGGAGGCTGCATTACTGTGACCCCCTCACACCTGTGACGGAGGCTGCATTACTGTGACCCCCCCTCACACCTGTGATGGAGGCTGCATTACTGTGACCCCCCTCACACCTGTGACGGGGGCTGCATTACTGTGACCCCCCTCACACCTGTGATGAACGCTGCATTACTGTGACCCCCCTCACACCTGTGATGGAGGCTGCATTACTGTGACCCCCCTCACACCTGTGATGGAGGCTGCATTACTGTGACCCCTCACACCTGTGACGGAGGCTGCATTACTGTGACCCCCCTCACACCTGTGATGGAGGCTGCAGTACTGTGACCCCCCTCACACCTGTGATGGAGGCTGCATTACTGTGACCCCCTCACACCTGTGACAGAGGCTGCATTACTGTGACCCCCTCACACCTGTGACGGAGGCTGCATTACTTTGACCCCCCCTCACACCTGTGATGGAGGCTGCATTACTGTGATCCCCCTCACACCTGTGACGGAGGCTGCATTACTATGACACCCCCTCACACCTGTGACGGAGGCTGTATTACTGTGACCCCCCCTCAAACCTGTGATGGAGGCTGCATTACTGTGACCCCCTCACACCTGTGACGGAGGCTGCATTACTGTGACCCCCCCTCACACCTGTGATGGAGGCTGCATTACTGTGACCACCCCTCACACTTGTGATGGAGGCTGCATTACTGTGACCCCCCTCAGACAAGTGACGGAGGTTGCATTACTATGACAACCCCTCACACCTGTGACGGAGGCTGCATTACTGTGACCCCCTCACACCTGTGACGGAGGCTGCATTACTGTGACCCCCTCACACCTGTGATGGAGGCTGCATTACTGTGACCCCCTCACACCTGTGACGGAGGCTGCATTACTGTGACCCCCTCACACCTGTGATGGAGGCTGCATTACTGTGACACCGCCTCACCCCTGAGATGGAGGCTGCATTACTGTGACACGGCCTCACCCCTAAGATGGAGGCTGCATTACTGTGACCCCCCTCACACCTGTGACGGAGGCTGCACTACTGTGACCCCTTCACACCTGTGACAGAGGCTGCATTACTGTGACCCCCTCACACCTGTGATGGAGGTTGCATTACTATGACACCCCCTCACACCTGTGATGGAGGCTGCATTACTGTGACCCCCCCACACCTGTGACGGAGGCTGCATTACTGTGACCCCCTCACACCTGTGACAGAGGCTGCATTACTATGACACCCCCTCACACTTGTGACGGAGGCTGCATTACTGTGACCCCCTCACACCTGTGACGGAGGCTGCATTACTGTGACCCCCTCACACCTGTGACAGAGGCTGCATTACTATGACACCCCTTCACACCTGTGACGGAGGCTGCATTACTGTGACCCCCATCACACCTGTGATGGAGGCTGCATTACTGTGACCCCCTCACACCTGTGACGGAGGCTGCATTACTGTGACCCCCCTCACACCTGTGATGGAGGCTGCATTACTGTGACCCCCCTCACACCTGTGACGGAGGCTGCATTACTGTGACCCCCTCACACCTGTGACGGAGGCTGCATTACTGTGACCCCCCTCAAAAATGTGTCGGAGGCTGCATTACTGTGACCCCCTCACACCTGTGATGGAGGCTGCATTACTGTGACCCCCTCACACCTGTGACGGAGGCTGCATTACTGTGACCCCCTCACATCTGTGATGGAGGCTGCATTATGGTGACCCCTTCACACCTGTGACGGAGGCTGCATTACTGTGACCCCCTTCACACCTGTGACGGAGGCTGCATTACTGTGACCCCCTCACACCTGTGATGGAGGCTGCATTACTGTGACCCCCTCACACCTGTGACAGAGGCTGCATTACTGTGACCCCCTCACACCTGTGATGGAGGCTGCATTACTGTGACGCCCTCACACTTGTGACGGAGGCTGCATTACTGTGACCCCCCTCACACCTGTGACGGAGGCTGCATTACTGTGACCCCCCTCACACCTGTGATGAAGGCTGCATTACTGTGACCCCCCTCACACCTGTGACGAAGGCTGAATTACTGTTACCCCCCCTCACACCTGTGATGGAGGCTGCATTACTGTGACCCCCCTCACACCTGTGATGGAGGCTGCATTACTGTGACCCCCTCACACCTGTGATGGAGGCTGCATTACTGTGAACCCCTCACACCTGTGATGGAGGCTGCATTACTGTGACCCCCCTCACACCAGTGATGGAGGTTGCATTACTATGACACCCCCTCACACCTGTGACGGAGGCTGCATTACTGTGACCCCCTCACAGCTGTGACGGAGGCTGCATTACTGTGACCCCCTCACACCTGTGACGGAGGCTGCATTACTGTGACCCCCTCACACCTGTGATGGAGGCTGCATTACTGTGACACCGCCTCATCCCTGAGATGGAGGCTGCATTACTGTGACACCGCCTCACCCCTAAGATGGAGGCTGCATTACTGTGACACCCCTCACACCTGTGACGGAGGCTGCATTACTGTGACCCCCTCACACCTGTGACAGAGGCTGCATTACTATGACACCCCCTCACACCTGTGACTGAGGCTGCATTACTGTGACCCCCTCACACCTGTGACGGAGGCTGTATTACTGTGACCCCCTCACACCTGTGACAGAGGCTGCATTACTATGACAACCCCTCACACCTGTGACGGAGGCTGCATTACTGTGACCCCCCCACACCTGTGACGGAGGCTGCATTACTGTGACCCCCTCACACCTGTGACAGAGGCTGCATTACTATGACACCCCCTCACACCTGTGACGGAGGCTGCATTACTGTGACCCCCCTCACACCTGTGACGGAGGCTGCATTACTGTGACCCCCTCACACCTGTGACAGAGGCTGCATTACTTTGACACCCCTTCACACCTGTGACGGAGGCTGCATTACTGTGACCCCACTCACAGCTGTGATGAAGGCTGCATTACTGTGACCCCCCTCACACACGTGACGGAGGCTGCATTACTGTGACCCCCCTCACACCTGTGATGGAGGCTGCATTACTTTGACCCCCCTCACACCTGTGATGAACGCTGCATTACTGTGACCCCCCTCACACCTGTGATGGAGGCTGCATTACTGTGACCCCCCTCACACCTGTGATGGGGGCTGCATCACTGTGACCCCCCTCACACCTGTGATGAACGCTGCATTACTGTGACCCCCCTCACACCTGTGACGGAGGCTGCATTACTGTGACCCCCCTCACACCTGTGATGGAGGCTGCATTACTGTGACCCCTCACACCTGTGACGGAGGCTGCATTACTGTGACCCCCCTCACACCTGTGATGGAGGCTGCAGTACTGTGACCCCCCTCACACCTGTGATGGAGGCTGCATTACTGTGACCCCCTCACACCTGTGACAGAGGCTGCATTACTGTGACCCCCTCACACCTGTTATGGAGGCTGCATTACTTTGACCCCCCCTCACACCTGTGATGGAGGCTGCATTACTGTGATCCCCCTCACACCTGTGACGGAGGCTGCATTACTATGACACCCCCTCACACCTGTGACAGAGGCTGTATTACTGTGACCCCCCCTCAAACCTGTGACGGAGGCTGCATTACTGTGACCCCCTCACACCTGTGACGGAGGCTGCATTACTGTGACCCCCCCCCCCTCACACCTGTGATGGAGGCTGCATTACTGTGACCACCCCTCACACTTGTGATGGAGGCTGCATTACTGTGACCCCCCTCACACAAGTGACGGAGGTTGCATTACTATGACAACCCCTCACACCTGTGACGGAGGCTGCATTACTGTGACCCCCTCACACCTGTGACGGAGGCTGCATTACTGTGACCCCCTCACACCTGTGATGGAGGCTGCATTACTGTGACCCCCTCACACCTGTGACGGAGGCTGCATTACTGTGACCCCCTCACACCTGTGATGGAGGCTGCATTACTGTGACACCGCCTCACCCCTGAGATGGAGGCTGCATTACTGTGACACGGCCTCACCCCTAAGATGGAGGCTGCATTACTGTGACCCCCCTCACACCTGTGACGGAGGCTGCATTACTGTGACGCCTTCACACCTGTGACAGAGGCTGCATTACTATGACACCCCCTCACACCTGTGACGGAGGCTGCATTACTGTGACCCCCTCACACCTGTGACGGAGGCTGTATTACTGTGACCCCCTCACACCTGTGACAGAGGCTGCATTACTATGACACCCCCTCACACCTGTGACGGAGGCTGCATTACTGTGACCCCCCCCACACCTGTGACGGAGGCTGCATTACTGTGACCCCCTCACACCTGTGACAGAGGCTGCATTACTATGACACCCCCTCACACTTTTGACGGAGGCTGCATTACTGTGACCCCCCTCACCCCTGTGACGGAGGCTGCATTACTGTGACCCCCTCACACCTGTGACAGAGGCTGCATTACTATGACACCCCTTCACACCTGTGACGGAGGCTGCATTACTGTGACCCCCATCACACCTGTGATGGAGGCTGCATTACTGTAACCCCCTCACACCAGTGACGGAGGCTGCATTACTGTGACCCCCCTCACACCTGTGATGGAGGCTGCATTACTGTGACCCCCCTCACACCTGTGACGGAGGCTGCATTACTGTGACCCCCTCACACCTGTGACAGAGGCTGCATTACTGTGACCCCCCTCAAAAATGTGTCGGAGGCTGCATTACTGTGACCCCCTCACACCTGTGATGGATGCTGCGTTACTGTGACCCCCTCACATCTGTGATGAAGGCTGCATTATGGTGACCCCTTCACACCTGTGACGGAGGCTGCATTACTGTGACCCCCTTCACACCTGTGACGGAGGCTGCATTACTGTGACCCCCTCACACCTGTGATGGAGGCTGCATTACTGTGACCCCCTCACACCTGTGACAGAGGCTGCATTACTGTGACCCCCTCACACCTGTGATGGAGGCTGCATTACTGTGACGCCCTCACACTTGTGACGGAGGCTGCATTACTGTGACCCCCTTCACACCTGTGACGGAGGCTGCATTACTGTGACCCCCCTCACACCTGTGATGAAGGCTGCATTACTGTGACCCCCCTCACACCTGTGACGAAGGCTGCATTACTGTTACACCCCTCACACCTGTAATGGAGGCTGCATTACTGTGACCCCCCCTCACACCTGTGATGGAGGCTGCATTACTGTGACCCCCTCACACCTGTGATGGAGGCTGCATTACTGTGACCCCCTCACACCTGTGATGGAGGCTGCATTACTGTGACCCCCCTCACACCAGTGATGGAGGTTGCATTACTACGACACCCCCTCACACCTGTGACGGAGGCTGCATTACTGTGACCCCCTCACAGCTGGTACGGAGGCTGCATTACTGTGACCCCCTCACACCTGTGACGGAGGCTGCATTACTCTGACCCCCTCACACCTGTGATGGAGGCTGCATTACTGTGACACCGCCTCATCCCTGAGATGGAGGCTGCATTACTGTGACACCGCCTCACCCCTAAGATGGAGGCTGCATTACTGTGACACCCCTCACACCTGTGACGGAGGCTGCATTACTGTGACCCCCTCACACCTGTGACAGAGGCTGCATTACTATGACACCCTTCACACCTGTGACGGAGGCTGCATTACTGTCACCCCCTCACACCTGTGATGGAGGCTGCATTACTGTGACCCCCTCACACCTGTGACAGAGGCTGCATTACTGTGACCCCCTCACACCTGTGATGGAGGCTCCATTACTGTGACGCCCTCACACTTGTGACGGAGGCTGCATTACTGTGACCCCCCTCACACCTGTGATGGAGGCTGCATTACTGTAACCCCCTCACACCTGTGATCGAGGCTGCATTACTGTGACCCCCCTCACACCAGTGATGGAGGTTGCATTACTATGACACCCCTCACACCTGTGACGGAGGCTGCATTACTGTGACCCCCTCACAGCTGTGACGTAGGCTGCATTACTGTGACCCCCTCACACCTGTGACGGAGGCTGCATTACTGTGACCCCCTCACACCTGTGATGGAGGCTGCATTACTGTGACACCGCCTCATCCCTGAGATGGAGGCTGCATTACTGTGACACCGCCTCACCCCTAAGATGGAGGCTGCATTACTGTGACACCCCTCACACCTGTGACGGAGGCTGCATTACTGTGAATCCCTCACACCTGTGACAGAGGCTGCATTACTATGACACCCCCTCACACCTGTGACTGAGGCTGCATTACTGTGACCCCCTCACACCTGTGACGGAGGCTGTATTACTGTGACCCCCTCACACCTGTGACAGAGGCTGCATTACTATGACACCCCCTCACACCTGTGACGGAGGCTGCATTAGTGTGACCCCCCTCACACCTGTGACGGAGGCTGCATTACTGTGACCCCCTCACACCTGTGACAGAGGCTGCATTACTATGACACCCCTTCACACCTGTGACGGAGGCTGCATTACTGTGACCCCCTCACACCTGTGATGAAGGCTGCATTACTGTGACCCCCCTCACACTCGTGACGGAGGCTGCATTACTGTGACCCCCCTCACACCTGTGATGGAGGCTGCATTACTTTGACCCCCCTCACACCTGTGACGGAGGCAGCATTACTGTGACCCCCCTCACACCTGTGATGGAGGCTGCATTACTGTGACCCCCCTCACACCTGTGACGGAGGCTGCATTACTGTGACCCCCTCACACCTGTGAAGGAGGCTGCATTACTGTGACCCCCATCACAAATGTAACGGAGGCTGCATTACTGTGACCCCCTCACACCTGTGATGGAGGCTGCATTACTGTGACCCCCTCACACCTGTGACGGAGGCTGCATTACTGTGACCCCCTCACATCTGTGATGGAGGCTGCATTACGGTGACCCCTTCACACCTGTGACGGAGGCTGCATTACTGTGACCCCCTTCACACCTGTGACGGAGGCAGCATTACTGTGACCCCTCACACCTGTGATGGAGGCTGCATTACTGTGACCCCCTCACACCTGTGACGGAGGCTGCATTACTGTGACCCCCTCACACCTGTGATGGAGGCTGCATTACTGTGACGCCCTCACACCTGTGACGGAGGCTGCATTACTGTGACCCCCCTCACACCTGTGATGGAGGCTGCATTACTGTGACCCCCCTCACACCTGTGATGAAGGCTGCATTACTGTGACCCCCCTTACACCTGGGTCTAAGGCTGCATTACTGTGACCCCCCTCACACCTGTGATGGAGGCTGCATTACTGTGACCCCCTCACACCTGTGATGGAGGCTGCATTACTGTGACCCCCTCACACCTGTGATGGAGGCTGCATTACTGTGACCCCCCTCACACCTGTGATGGAGGCTGCATTACTGTGACCCCCTCACACCTGTGACGGAGGCTGCATTACTGTGACCCCCTCACACCTGTGACGGAGGCTGCATTACTGTGACCCCCTCACACCTGTGACGGAGGCTGCTGACTGTGACCCCCCTCACACCTGCGATGGAGGCTGCATTACTGTGACCCCCTCACACCTGTGACGGAGTCTGCATTACTGTGACCCCCTCACACCTGTGACGGAGGCTGCTTACTGTGACCCCCCTCACACCTGTGACGGAGGCTGCATTACTGTGACCCCCTCACACCTGTGATGGAGGCTGCATTACTGTGACCCCCTCACACCTGTGACGAAGGCGGCATTACTGTGACCCCCTCACACCTGTGACGGAGGCTGCATTACTGTGACCCCCTCACACCTGTGACGAAGGCTGCATTACTGTGACCCCCTCAAACCTGTGATGGAGGCTATATTACTGTGACCCCCTCACACCTGTGATGGAGGCTGCATTACTGTGACCCCCCTCACACCTGTGATGGAGGCTGCATTGCTGTGACCCCCTCACACCTGTGACGGAGGCTGCATTACTGTGACGCCCTCACACCTGTGATGGAGGCTGCATTACTGTGACCCCCCTCACACCTGTGATGGAGGCTGCATTACTGTGACCCCCTCACACCTGTGACGGAGGCTGCATTACTGTGACCCCCCTCACACCTGTGACGGAGGCTGCATTACTGTGACCCCCTCACACCTGTGACGGAGGCTGCATTTTTATGACACGCCCTCATACCTGTGACGGAGGCTGCATTACTGTGACCCCCTCACACCTGTGACGGAGGCTGCATTACTGTGACTCCCTCACACCTGTGATGGAGGCTGCATTACTGTGACCCTCTCACACCTGTGACGGAGGCTGCATTACTGTGACCCCCCTCACACCTGTGACGAAGGCTGAATTACTGTGACCCCCCTCACACCTGTGATGGAGGCTGTATTACTGTGACCCCCTCACACCTGTGACGGAGGCTGCATTACTGTGACCCCCTCACACCTGTGACGGAGGCTGCATTACTGTGACCCCCCTCACACCTGTGATGGAGGCTGCATTACTGTGACCCCCTCACACCTGTGATGGAGGCTGAATTACTGTGACCCCCTCACACCTGTGACGGAGGCTGCATTACTGTGACCCCCTCACACCTGTGACGGAGGCTGCATTACTGTGACCCCACCTCACACCTGTGATGGAGGCTGCATTACTGTGACCCCCCTCACACCTGTGACGGAGGCTGCATTACTGTGACCCCCTCACACCTGTGATGGAGGCTGAATTACTGTGACCCCCCTCACACCTGTGACGGAGGCTGCATTACTGTGACCCCCTCACACCTGTGACGAAGGCTGCATTACTGTGACCCCCCTCACACCTGTGACGGAGGCTGCATTACTGTGACCCCCCTCACACCTGTGATGGAGGCTGCATTACTGTGACCCCTCACACCTGTGATGGAGGCTGCATTACTGTGACCCCCCTCACACCTGTGATGGAGGCTGCAGTACTGTGACCCCCCTCACACCTGTGATGGAGGCTGCATTACTGTGACCCCCTCACACCTGTGACAGAGGCTGCATTACTGTGACCCCCTCACACCTGTGACGGAGGCTGCATTACTGTGACCGCCCCTCACACCTGTGACGGAGGCTGCATTACTGTGACCCCCCTCACACCTGTGACAGAGGCTGCATTACTGTGACCCCACCTCACACCTGTGATGGAGGCTGCATTACTGTGACCACCCTCACACCTGTGACGGAGGCTGCATTACTGTGACCCCCTCACACCTGTGACGGAGGCTGCATTACTGTGACCCCCTCACACCTGTGATGGAGGCTGCATTACTGTGACCCCCTCACACCTGTGACGGAGGCTGCATTACTGTGACCCCCTCACATCTGTGATGGAGGCTGCATTACTGTGACCCCCTCACAACTGTGACGGAGGCTGCATTACTGTAACCCTCCTCACACCTGTGACGGAGGCTGCATTACTGTGACCCCCTCACACCTGTGACGGAGGCTGCATTACTGTGACCCACCTCACACCTGTGATGGAGGCTGCATTACTGTGACCCCTCACACCTGTGAGGGAGGCTGCATTACTGTGACCCCCCTCACACCTGTGATGGAGGCTGCAGTACTGTGACCACCCTCACACCTGTGATGGAGGCTGCATTACTGTGACCCCCTCACACCTGTGACACAGGCTGCATTACTGTGACCCCCTCACACCTGTGACGGAGGCTGCATTACTGTGACCCCCCCTCACACCTGTGATGGAGGCTGCATTACTGTGATCCCCCTCACACCTGTGACGGAGGCTGCATTACTATGACACCCCCTCACACCTGTGACAGAGGCTGCATTACTGTGACCCCCTCACACCTGTGACCGAGGCTGCATTACTGTGACCCCCTCACACCTGTGACGGAGGCTGCATTACTATGACACCCCCTCACACCTGTGATGGAGGCTGCATTACTGTGACCCCCTCACACCTGTGATGGAGGCTGCATTACTGTGACCCCCTCACACCTGTGACAAAGGCTGAATTACTGTGACCCCCCTCACACCTGTGATGGAGGCTGCATTACTGTGACCCCCTCACACCTGTGACGGAGGCTGCATTACTGTGACCCCTTCACACCTGTGACAGAGGCTGCATCACTATGACACCCCCTCACACCTGTGATGGAGGCTGCATTACTGTGACCCCCTCACACCTGTGACGGAGGCTGCATTACTGTGACCCCCTCACACCTGTGACGGAAGCTGAATTACTGTGACCCCCCTCACACCTGTGATGGAGGCTGCATTACTGTGACCCCCTCACACCTGTGACGGAGGCTGCATTACTGTGACCCCCCCCTCACACCTGTGTTGGAGGCTGCATTACTGTGACCCCCCTGACACCTGTGACGGAGGCTGTATTACTGTGACCCCCTGACACCTGTGACGGAGGCTGCATTACTGTGACCCCCCTCACACCTGTGATGGAGGCTGCATTACTGTGACCCCCCCACACCTGTGATGGAGGCTGCATTACTGTGACCCCTTCACACCTGTGATGGAGGCTGAATTACTGTGACCCCCCTCACACCTGTGATCGAGGCTGCATTACTGTGACCCCCCTCACACCAGTGATGGAGGTTGCATTACTATGACACCCCTCACACCTGTGACGGAGGCTGCATTACTGTGACCCCCTCACAGCTGTGACGTAGGCTGCATTACTGTGACCCCCTCACACCTGTGACGGAGGCTGCATTACTGTGACCCCCTCACACCTGTGATGGAGGCTGCATTACTGTGACACCGCCTCATCCCTGAGATGGAGGCTGCATTACTGTGACACCGCCTCACCCCTAAGATGGAGGCTGCATTACTGTGACACCCCTCACACCTGTGACGGAGGCTGCATTACTGTGAATCCCTCACACCTGTGACAGAGGCTGCATTACTATGACACCCCCTCACACCTGTGACTGAGGCTGCATTACTGTGACCCCCTCACACCTGTGACGGAGGCTGCATTACTGTGACCCCCCTCACACCTGTGACGGAGGCTGCATCACTGTGACCCCCCTCACACCTGTGATGAACGCTGCATTACTGTGACCCCCCTCACACCTGTGACGGAGGCTGCATTACTGTGACCCCCCTCACACCTGTGATGGAGGCTGCATTACTGTGACCCCTCACACCTGTGACGGAGGCTGCATTACTGTGACCCACCTCACACCTGTGATGGAGGCTGCAGTACTGTGACCCCCCTCACACCTGTGATGGAGGCTGCATTACTGTGACCCCCTCACACCTGTGACAGAGGCTGCATTACTGTGACCCCCTCACACCTGTTATGGAGGCTGCATTACTTTGACCCCCCCTCACACCTGTGATGGAGGCTGCATTACTGTGATCCCCCTCACACCTGTGACGGAGGCTGCATTACTATGACACCCCCTCACACCTGTGACAGAGGCTGTATTACTGTGACCCCCCCTCAAACCTGTGACGGAGGCTGCATTACTGTGACCCCCTCACACCTGTGACGGAGGCTGCATTACTGTGACCCCCCCCCCTCACACCTGTGATGGAGGCTGCATTACTGTGACCACCCCTCACACTTGTGATGGAGGCTGCATTACTGTGACCCCCCTCACACAAGTGACGGAGGTTGCATTACTATGACAACCCCTCACACCTGTGACGGAGGCTGCATTACTGTGACCCCCTCACACCTGTGACGGAGGCTGCATTACTGTGACCCCCTCACACCTGTGATGGAGGCTGCATTACTGTGACCCCCTCACACCTGTGACGGAGGCTGCATTACTGTGACCCCCTCACACCTGTGATGGAGGCTGCATTACTGTGACACCGCCTCACCCCTGAGATGGAGGCTGCATTACTGTGACACGGCCTCACCCCTAAGATGGAGGCTGCATTACTGTGACCCCCCTCACACCTGTGACGGAGGCTGCATTACTGTGACGCCTTCACACCTGTGACAGAGGCTGCATTACTATGACACCCCCTCACACCTGTGACGGAGGCTGCATTACTGTGACCCCCTCACACCTGTGACGGAGGCTGTATTACTGTGACCCCCTCACACCTGTGACAGAGGCTGCATTACTATGACACCCCCTCACACCTGTGACGGAGGCTGCATTACTGTGACCCCCCCCACACCTGTGACGGAGGCTGCATTACTGTGACCCCCTCACACCTGTGACAGAGGCTGCATTACTATGACACCCCCTCACACTTTTGACGGAGGCTGCATTACTGTGACCCCCCTCACCCCTGTGACGGAGGCTGCATTACTGTGACCCCCTCACACCTGTGACAGAGGCTGCATTACTATGACACCCCTTCACACCTGTGACGGAGGCTGCATTACTGTGACCCCCATCACACCTGTGATGGAGGCTGCATTACTGTGACCCCCTCACACCAGTGACGGAGGCTGCATTACTGTGACCCCCCTCACACCTGTGATGGAGGCTGCATTACTGTGACCCCCCTCACACCTGTGACGGAGGCTGCATTACTGTGACCCCCTCACACCTGTGACAGAGGCTGCATTACTGTGACCCCCCTCAAAAATGTGTCGGAGGCTGCATTACTGTGACCCCCTCACACCTGTGATGGATGCTGCGTTACTGTGACCCCCTCACATCTGTGATGAAGGCTGCATTATGGTGACCCCTTCACACCTGTGACGGAGGCTGCATTACTGTGACCCCCTTCACACCTGTGACGGAGGCTGCATTACTGTGACCCCCTCACACCTGTGATGGAGGCTGCATTACTGTGACCCCCTCACACCTGTGACAGAGGCTGCATTACTGTGACCCCCTCACACCTGTGATGGAGGCTGCATTACTGTGACGCCCTCACACTTGTGACGGAGGCTGCATTACTGTGACCCCCTTCACACCTGTGACGGAGGCTGCATTACTGTGACCCCCCTCACACCTGTGATGAAGGCTGCATTACTGTGACCCCCCTCACACCTGTGACGAAGGCTGCATTACTGTTACCCCCCTCACACCTGTAATGGAGGCTGCATTACTGTGACCCCCCCTCACACCTGTGATGGAGGCTGCATTACTGTGACCCCCTCACACCTGTGATGGAGGCTGCATTACTGTGACCCCCTCACACCTGTGATGGAGGCTGCATTACTGTGACCCCCCTCACACCAGTGATGGAGGTTGCATTACTACGACACCCCCTCACACCTGTGACGGAGGCTACATTACTGTGACCCCCTCACAGCTGGTACGGAGGCTGCATTACTGTGACCCCCTCACACCTGTGACGGAGGCTGCATTACTCTGACCCCCTCACACCTGTGATGGAGGCTGCATTACTGTGACACCGCCTCATCCCTGAGATGGAGGCTGCATTACTGTGACACCGCCTCACCCCTAAGATGGAGGCTGCATTACTGTGACACCCCTCACACCTGTGACGGAGGCTGCATTACTGTGACCCCCTCACACCTGTGACAGAGGCTGCATTACTATGACACCCTTCACACCTGTGACGGAGGCTGCATTACTGTCACCCCCTCACACCTGTGATGGAGGCTGCATTACTGTGACCCCCTCACACCTGTGACAGAGGCTGCATTACTGTGACCCCCTCACACCTGTGATGGAGGCTCCATTACTGTGACGCCCTCACACTTGTGACGGAGGCTGCATTACTGTGACCCCCCTCACACCTGTGATGGAGGCTGCATTACTGTAACCCCCTCACACCTGTGATCGAGGCTGCATTACTGTGACCCCCCTCACACCAGTGATGGAGGTTGCATTACTATGACACCCCTCACACCTGTGACGGAGGCTGCATTACTGTGACCCCCTCACAGCTGTGACGTAGGCTGCATTACTGTGACCCCCTCACACCTGTGACGGAGGCTGCATTACTGTGACCCCCTCACACCTGTGATGGAGGCTGCATTACTGTGACACCGCCTCATCCCTGAGATGGAGGCTGCATTACTGTGACACCGCCTCACCCCTAAGATGGAGGCTGCATTACTGTGACACCCCTCACACCTGTGACGGAGGCTGCATTACTGTGAATCCCTCACACCTGTGACAGAGGCTGCATTACTATGACACCCCCTCACACCTGTGACTGAGGCTGCATTACTGTGACCCCCTCACACCTGTGACGGAGGCTGTATTACTGTGACCCCCTCACACCTGTGACAGAGGCTGCATTACTATGACACCCCCTCACACCTGTGACGGAGGCTGCATTAGTGTGACCCCCCTCACACCTGTGACGGAGGTTGCATTACTGTGACCCCCTCACACCTGTGACAGAGGCTGCATTACTATGACACCCCTTCACACCTGTGACGGAGGCTGCATTACTGTGACCCCCTCACACCTGTGATGAAGGCTGCATTACTGTGACCCCCCTCACACTCGTGACGGAGGCTGCATTACTGTGACCCCCCTCACACCTGTGATGGAGGCTGCATTACTTTGACCCCCCTCACACCTGTGACGGAGGCAGCATTACTGTGACCCCCCTCACACCTGTGATGGAGGCTGCATTACTGTGACCCCCCTCACACCTGTGACGGAGGCTGCATTACTGTGACCCCCTCACACCTGTGAAGGAGGCTGCATTACTGTGACCCCCATCACAAATGTAACGGAGGCTGCATTACTGTGACCCCCTCACACCTGTGATGGAGGCTGCATTACTGTGACCCCCTCACACCTGTGACGGAGGCTGCATTACTGTGACCCCCTCACATCTGTGATGGAGGCTGCATTACGGTGACCCCTTCACACCTGTGACGGAGGCTGCATTACTGTGACCCCCTTCACACCTGTGACGGAGGCAGCATTACTGTGACCCCTCACACTTGTGATGGAGGCTGCATTACTGTGACCCCCTCACACCTGTGACGGAGGCTGCATTACTGTGACCCCCTCACACCTGTGATGGAGGCTGCATTACTGTGACGCCCTCACACCTGTGACGGAGGCTGCATTACTGTGACCCCCCTCACACCTGTGATGGAGGCTGCATTACTGTGACCCCCCTCACACCTGTGATGAAGGCTGCATTACTGTGACCCCCCTTACACCTGGGTCTAAGGCTGCATTACTGTGACCCCCCTCACACCTGTGATGGAGGCTGCATTACTGTGACCCCCTCACACCTGTGATGGAGGCTGCATTACTGTGACCCCCTCACACCTGTGATGGAGGCTGCATTACTGTGACCCCCCTCACACCTGTGATGGAGGCTGCATTACTGTGACCCCCTCACACCTGTGACGGAGGCTGCATTACTGTGACCCCCTCACACCTGTGACGGAGGCTGCATTACTGTGACCCCCTCACACCTGTGACGGAGGCTGCTGACTGTGACCCCCCTCACACCTGCGATGGAGGCTGCATTACTGTGACCCCCTCACACCTGTGACGGAGTCTGCATTACTGTGACCCCCTCACACCTGTGACGGAGGCTGCTTACTGTGACCCCCCTCACACCTGTGACGGAGGCTGCATTACTGTGACCCCCTCACACCTGTGATGGAGGCTGCATTACTGTGACCCCCTCACACCTGTGACGAAGGCGGCATTACTGTGACCCCCTCACACCTGTGACGGAGGCTGCATTACTGTGACCCCCTCACACCTGTGACGAAGGCTGCATTACTGTGACCCCCTCAAACCTGTGATGGAGGCTATATTACTGTGACCCCCTCACACCTGTGATGGAGGCTGCATTACTGTGACCCCCCTCACACCTGTGATGGAGGCTGCATTGCTGTGACCCCCTCACACCTGTGACGGAGGCTGCATTACTGTGACGCCCTCACACCTGTGATGGAGGCTGCATTACTGTGACCCCCCTCACACCTGTGATGGAGGCTGCATTACTGTGACCCCCTCACACCTGTGACGGAGGCTGCATTACTGTGACCCCCCTCACACCTGTGACGGAGGCTGCATTACTGTGACCCCCTCACACCTGTGACGGAGGCTGCATTTTTATGACACGCCCTCATACCTGTGACGGAGGCTGCATTACTGTGACCCCCTCACACCTGTGACGGAGGCTGCATTACTGTGACTCCCTCACACCTGTGATGGAGGCTGCATTACTGTGACCCTCTCACACCTGTGACGGAGGCTGCATTACTGTGACCCCCCTCACACCTGTGACGAAGGCTGAATTACTGTGACCCCCCTCACACCTGTGATGGAGGCTGTATTACTGTGACCCCCTCACACCTGTGACGGAGGCTGCATTACTGTGACCCCCTCACACCTGTGACGGAGGCTGCATTACTGTGACCCCCCTCACACCTGTGATGGAGGCTGCATTACTGTGACCCCCTCACACCTGTGATGGAGGCTGAATTACTGTGACCCCCTCACACCTGTGACGGAGGCTGCATTACTGTGACCCCCTCACACCTGTGACGGAGGCTGCATTACTGTGACCCCACCTCACACCTGTGATGGAGGCTGCATTACTGTGACCCCCCTCACACCTGTGACGGAGGCTGCATTACTGTGACCCCCTCACACCTGTGATGGAGGCTGAATTACTGTGACCCCCCTCACACCTGTGACGGAGGCTGCATTACTGTGACCCCCTCACACCTGTGACGAAGGCTGCATTACTGTGACCCCCCTCACACCTGTGACGGAGGCTGCATTACTGTGACCCCCCTCACACCTGTGATGGAGGCTGCATTACTGTGACCCCTCACACCTGTGATGGAGGCTGCATTACTGTGACCCCCATCACACCTGTGATGGAGGCTGCAGTACTGTGACCCCCCTCACACCTGTGATGGAGGCTGCATTACTGTGACCCCCTCACACCTGTGACAGAGGCTGCATTACTGTGACCCCCTCACACCTGTGACGGAGGCTGCATTACTGTGACCGCCCCTCACACCTGTGACGGAGGCTGCATTACTGTGACCCCCCTCACACCTGTGACAGAGGCTGCATTACTGTGACCCCACCTCACACCTGTGATGGAGGCTGCATTACTGTGACCACCCTCACACCTGTGACGGAGGCTGCATTACTGTGACCCCCTCACACCTGTGACGGAGGCTGCATTACTGTGACCCCCTCACACCTGTGATGGAGGCTGCATTACTGTGACCCCCTCACACCTGTGACGGAGGCTGCATTACTGTGACCCCCTCACATCTGTGATGGAGGCTGCATTACTGTGACCCCCTCACAACTGTGACGGAGGCTGCATTACTGTAACCCTCCTCACACCTGTGACGGAGGCTGCATTACTGTGACCCCCTCACACCTGTGACGGAGGCTGCATTACTGTGACCCACCTCACACCTGTGATGGAGGCTGCATTACTGTGACCCCTCACACCTGTGAGGGAGGCTGCATTACTGTGACCCCCCTCACACCTGTGATGGAGGCTGCAGTACTGTGACCACCCTCACACCTGTGATGGAGGCTGCATTACTGTGACCCCCTCACACCTGTGACACAGGCTGCATTACTGTGACCCCCTCACACCTGTGACGGAGGCTGCATTACTGTGACCCCCCCTCACACCTGTGATGGAGGCTGCATTACTGTGATCCCCCTCACACCTGTGACGGAGGCTGCATTACTATGACACCCCCTCACACCTGTGACAGAGGCTGCATTACTGTGACCCCCTCACACCTGTGACCGAGGCTGCATTACTGTGACCCCCTCACACCTGTGACGGAGGCTGCATTACTATGACACCCCCTCACACCTGTGATGGAGGCTGCATTACTGTGACCCCCTCACACCTGTGATGGAGGCTGCATTACTGTGACCCCCTCACACCTGTGACAAAGGCTGAATTACTGTGACCCCCCTCACACCTGTGATGGAGGCTGCATTACTGTGACCCCCTCACACCTGTGACGGAGGCTGCATTACTGTGACCCCTTCACACCTGTGACAGAGGCTGCATCACTATGACACCCCCTCACACCTGTGATGGAGGCTGCATTACTGTGACCCCCTCACACCTGTGACGGAGGCTGCATTACTGTGACCCCCTCACACCTGTGACGGAAGCTGAATTACTGTGACCCCCCTCACACCTGTGATGGAGGCTGCATTACTGTGACCCCCTCACACCTGTGACGGAGGCTGCATTACTGTGACCCCCCCTCACACCTGTGTTGGAGGCTGCATTACTGTGACCCCCCTCACACCTGTGACGGAGGCTGTATTACTGTGACCCCCTGACACCTGTGACGGAGGCTGCATTACTGTGACCCCCCTCGCACCTGTGATGGAGGCTGCATTACTGTGACCCCCCCACACCTGTGATGGAGGCTGCATTACTGTGACCCCTTCACACCTGTGATGGAGGCTGAATTACTGTGACCCCCCTCACACCTGTGACGGAGGCTGCATTACTGTGACCCCCTCACACCTGTGACGGAGGCTGCATTACTGTGACCCCCCTCACACCTGTGATGGAGGCTGCATTACTGTGACCCCCCTCACACCTGTGACGGGGGCTGCATTACTGTGACCCCCTCACACCTGTGACGGAGGCTGCATTACTGTGACCCCCTCACACCTGTGACGGAGGCTGCATTACTGTGACCCCCTCACACCTGTGATGGAGGCTGCATTACTGTGACCCCCTCACACCTGTGACGGAGGCTGCATTACTGTGACCCCCTCACACCTGTGACGGAGGCTGCATTACTGTGACTCCCTCACACCTGTGATGGAGGCTGCATTACTGTGACCCTCTCACACCTGTGACGGAGGCTGCATTACTGTGACCCCCCTCACACCTGTGACGAAGGCTGAATTACTGTGACCCCCCTCACACCTGTGATGGAGGCTGTATTACTGTGACCCCCTCACACCTGTGACGGAGGCTGCATTACTGTGACCCCCCCTCACACCTGTGATGGAGGCTGCATTACTGTGACCCCCTCACACCTGTGATGGAGGCTGCATTACTGTGACCCCCCTCACACCTGTGATGGAGGCTGCATTACTGTGACCCCCTCACACCTGTGATGGAGGCTGAATTACTGTGACCCCCTCACACCTGTGACGGAGGCTGCATTACTGTGACCCCCTCACACCTGTGACGGAGGCTGCATTACTGTGACCCCACCTCACACCTGTGATGGAGGCTGCATTACTGTGACCCCCCTCACACCTGTGACGGAGGCTGCATTACTGTGACCCCCTCACACCTGTGATGGAGGCTGAATTACTGTGACCCCCCTCACACCTGTGACAGAGGCTGCATTACTGTGACCCCCTCACACCTGTGATGGAGGCTGCATTACTGTGACCCCCTCACACCTGTGACGGAGGCTGCATTACTGTGACCCCCCTCACACCTGTGACGAAGGCTGCATTACTGTGACCCCCCTCACACCTGTGACGGAGGCTGCATTACTGTGACCCCCCTCACACCTGTGATGGAGGCTGCATTACTGTGACCCCTCACACCTGTGACGGAGGCTGCATTACTGTGACCCCCCTCACACCTGTGATGGAGGCTGCAGTACTGTGACCCCCCTCACACCTGTGATGGAGGCTGCATTACTGTGACCCCCTCACACCTGTGACAGAGGCTGCATTACTGTGACCCCCTCACACCTGTGACGGAGGCTGCATTACTGTGACCCCCCCTCACACCTGTGACGGAGGCTGCATTACTGTGATCCCCCTCACACCTGTGACAGAGGCTGCATTACTGTGACCCCACCTCACACCTGTGATGGAGGCTGCATTACTGTGACCCCCCTCACACCTGTGACGGAGGCTGCATTACTGTGACCCCCTCACACCTGTGACGGAGGCTGCATTACTGTGACCCCCTCACACCTGTGATGGAGGCTGCATTACTGTGACCCCCTCACACCTGTGACGGAGGCTGCATTACTGTGACCCCCTCACATCTGTGATGGAGGCTGCATTACTGTGACCCCCTCACAACTGTGACGGAGGCTGCATTACTGTGACCCTCCTCACACCTGTGATGAAGGCTGCATTACTGTGACCCCCTCACACCTGTGACGGAGGCTGCATTACTGTGACCCAGCTCACACCTGTGATGGAGGCTGCATTACTGTGACCCCTCACACCTGTGAGGGAGGCTGCATTACTGTGACCCCCCTCACACCTGTGATGGAGGCTGCAGTACTGTGACCCCCCTCACACCTGTGATGGAGGCTGCATTACTGTGACCCCCTTACACCTGTGACACAGGCTGCATTACTGTGACCCCCTCACACCTGTGACAGAGGCTGCATTACTGTGACCCCCCCTCACACCTGTGATGGAGGCTGCATTACTGTGATCCCCCTCACACCTGTGATGGAGGCTGCATTACTATGACACCCCCTCACACCTGTGACGGAGGCTGCATTACTGTGACCCCCTCACACCTGTGACCGAGGCTGCATTACTGTGACCCCCTCACACCTGTGATGGAGGCTGCATTACTATGACACCCCCTCACACCTGTGACGGAGGCTGCATTACTGTGACCCCCTCACACCTGTGATGGAGGCTGCATTACTGTGACCCCCTCACACCTGTGACAAAGGCTGAATTACTGTGACCCCCCTCACACCTGTGATGGAGGCTGCATTACTGTGACCCCCTCACACCTGTGACGGAGGCTGCATTACTGTGACCCCTTCACACCTGTGACAGAGGCTGCATCATTATGACACCCCCTCACACCTGTGATGGAGGCTGCATTACTGTGACCCCCTCACACCTGTGACGGAGGCTGCATTACTGTGACCCCCTCACACCTGTGACGGAGGCTGCATTACTGTGACCCCCTCACACCTGTGATGGAGGCTGAATTACTGTGACCCCCCTCACACCTGTGACGGAGGCTGCATTACTGTGACCCCCTCACACCTGTGACGGAGGCTGCATTACTGTGACCCCCCACACCTGTGATGGAGGCTGCATTACTGTGACCCCCTCACACCTGTGATGGAGGCTGAATTACTGTGACCCCCCTCACACCTGTGACGGAGGCTGCATTACTGTGACCCCCTCACACCTGTGACGGAGGCTGCATTACTGTGACCCCCCCTCACACCTGTGATGGAGGCTGCATTACTGTGACCCCCCTCACACCTGTGACGGGGGCTGCATTACTGTGACCCCCTCACACCTGTGACGGAGGCTGCATTACTGTGACCCCCTCACACCTGTGACGGAGGCTGCATTACTGTGACCCCCTCACACCTGTGATGGAGGCTGCATTACTGTGACCCCCTCACACCTGTGACGGAGGCTGCATTACTGTGACCCCCCTCACACCTGTGACGAACGCTGCATTACTGTGACCCACCTCACACCTGTGACGGAGGCTGCATTACTGTGACCCCCTCACACCTGTGATGGAGGCTGCATTACTGTGACCCCCTCACACCTGTGATGGAGGCTGCATTACTGTGACCCTCCTCACTCCTGTGATGAAGGCTGCATTACTGTGACCCCCCTCACACCTGTGACGGAGGCTGCATTACTGTGACCCCCCTCACACCTGTGATGGAGGCTGCATTACTGTGACCCCTCACACCCGTGACGGAGGCTGCATTACTGTGACCCCCCTCACACCTGTGACGGAGGCTGCATTACTGTGACCCAGCTCACACCTGTGATGGAGGCTGCATTACTGTGACCCCTCACACCTGTGAGGGAGGCTGCATTACTGTGACCCCCCTCACACCTGTGATGGAGGCTGCAGTACTGTGACCCCCCTCACACCTGTGATGGAGGCTGCATTACTGTGACCCCCTTACACCTGTGACACAGGCTGCATTACTGTGACCCCCTCACACCTGTGACAGAGGCTGCATTACTGTGACCCCCCCTCACACCTGTGATGGAGGCTGCATTACTGTGATCCCCCTCACACCTGTGATGGAGGCTGCATTACTATGACACCCCCTCACACCTGTGACGGAGGCTGCATTACTGTGACCCCCTCACACCTGTGACCGAGGCTGCATTACTGTGACCCCCTCACACCTGTGATGGAGGCTGCATTACTATGACACCCCCTCACACCTGTGACGGAGGCTGCATTACTGTGACCCCCTCACACCTGTGATGGAGGCTGCATTACTGTGACCCCCTCACACCTGTGACAAAGGCTGAATTACTGTGACCCCCCTCACACCTGTGATGGAGGCTGCATTACTGTGACCCCCTCACACCTGTGACGGAGGCTGCATTACTGTGACCCCTTCACACCTGTGACAGAGGCTGCATCATTATGACACCCCCTCACACCTGTGATGGAGGCTGCATTACTGTGACCCCCTCACACCTGTGACGGAGGCTGCATTACTGTGACCCCCTCACACCTGTGACGGAGGCTGCATTACTGTGACCCCCTCACACCTGTGACGGAGGCTGCATTACTGTGACCCCCCCACACCTGTGATGGAGGCTGCATTACTGTGACCCCCTCACACCTGTGATGGAGGCTGAATTACTGTGACCCCCCTCACACCTGTGACGGAGGCTGCATTACTGTGACCCCCTCACACCTGTGACGGAGGCTGCATTACTGTGACCCCCCCTCACACCTGTGATGGAGGCTGCATTACTGTGACCCCCCTCACACCTGTGACGGGGGCTGCATTACTGTGACCCCCTCACACCTGTGACGGAGGCTGCATTACTGTGACCCCCTCACACCTGTGACGGAGGCTGCATTACTGTGACCCCCTCACACCTGTGATGGAGGCTGCATTACTGTGACCCCCTCACACCTGTGACGGAGGCTGCATTACTGTGACCCCCCTCACACCTGTGACGAACGCTGCATTACTGTGACCCACCTCACACCTGTGACGGAGGCTGCATTACTGTGACCCCCTCACACCTGTGATGGAGGCTGCATTACTGTGACCCCCTCACACCTGTGATGGAGGCTGCATTACTGTGACCCTCCTCACTCCTGTGATGAAGGCTGCATTACTGTGACCCCCCTCACACCTGTGACGGAGGCTGCATTACTGTGACCCCCCTCACACCTGTGATGGAGGCTGCATTACTGTGACCCCTCACACCCGTGACGGAGGCTGCATTACTGTGACCCCCCTCACACCTGTGATGGAGGCTGCAGTACTGTGACCCCCCTCACACCTGTGATGGAGGCTGCATTACTCTGACCCCCTCACACCTGTGACAGAGGCTGCATTACTGTGACCCCCTCACACCTGTGACGGAGGCTGCATTACTGTGACCCCCCTCACACCTGTGATGGAGGCTGCATTACTGTGATCCCCCTCACACCTGTGACGGAGGCTGCATTACTATGACACCCCCTCACACCTGTGACGGAGGCTGTATTACTGTGACCCCCCCTCAAACCTGTGACGGAGGCTGCATTACTGTGACCCCCTCACACCTGTGGCCGAGGCTGCATTACTGTGACCCCCTCACACCTGTGACGGAGGCTGCATTACTATGACACCCCCTCACACCTGTGATGGAGGCTGCATTACTGTGACCCCCTCACACCTGTGACGGAGGCTGCATTACTGTGACCCCCTCACACCTGTGATGGAGGCTGCATTACTGTGACCCCCTCACACCTGTGACGGAGGCTGCATTACTGTGACCCCCTCACACCTGTGATGGAGGCTGAATTACTGTGACCCCCTCACACCTGTGACGGAGGCTGCATTACCGTGACCCCCTCACACCTGTGACGGAGGCTGCATTACTGTGACCCCACCTCACACCTGTGATGGAGGCTGCATTACTGTGACCCCCCTCACACCTGTGACGGAGGCTGCATTACTGTGACCCCCTCACACCTGTGATTGAGGCTGAATTACTGTGACCCCCCTCACACCTGTGACGGAGGCTGCATTACTGTGACCCCCTCACACCTGTGACGGAGGCTGCATTACTGTGACCCCCTCACACCTGTGACGGAGGCTGCATTACTGTGACCCCACCTCACACCTGTGATGGAGGCTGCATTACTGTGACCCCCCTCACACCTGTGACGGAGGCTGCATTACTGTGACCCCCTCACACCTGTGACGGAGGCTGAATTACTGTGCCCCCCCTCACACCTGTGATGGAGGCTGCATTACTGTGACCCCCTCACACCTGTGACAGAGGCTGCATTACTGCGACCCCCCCTCACACCTGTGTTGGAGGCTGCATTACTGTGACCCCCCTCACACCTGTGACGGAGGATGTATTACTGTGACCCCCTGACACCTGTGACGGAGGCTGCATTACTGTGACCCCCCTCACACCTGTGATGGAGGCTGCATTACTGTGACCCCCTCACACCTGT
Organism: Lissotriton vulgaris; assembly: GCF_964263255.1. NCBI lineage: Eukaryota > Metazoa > Chordata > Amphibia > Caudata > Salamandridae > Lissotriton > Lissotriton vulgaris. Next base: position 137,152,409 of record NC_141685.1, read on the forward strand.
GACGGAGGCTGCATTACTATGACCCCCTCACACCTGTGATGGAGGCTGAATTACTGTGACCCCCCTCACACCTGTGACGGAGGCTGCATTACTGTGACCCCCTCACACCTGTGACGGAGGCTGCATTACTGTGACCCCCCCTCACACCTGTGATGGAGGCTGCATTACTGTGACCCCCCTCACACCTGTGACGGGGGCTGCATTACTGTGACCCCCCTCACACCTGTGATGAACGCTGCATTACTGTGACCCCCCTCACACCTGTGATGGAGGCTGCATTACTGTGACCCCCCTCACACCTGTGATGGAGGCTGCATTACTGTGACCCCTCACACCTGTGACGGAGGCTGCATTACTGTGACCCCCCTCACACCTGTGATGGAGGCTGCAGTACTGTGACCCCCCTCACACCTGTGATGGAGGCTGCATTACTGTGACCACCTCACACCTGTGACAGAGGCTGCATTACTGTGACCCCCTCACACCTGTGACGGAGGCTGCATTACTTTGACCCCCCCTCACACCTGTGATGGAGGCTGCATTACTGTGATCCCCCTCACACCTGTGACGGAGGCTGCATTACTATGACACCCCCTCACACCTGTGACGGAGGCTGTATTACTGTGACCCCCCCTCAAACCTGTGATGGAGGCTGCATTACTGTGACCCCCTCACACCTGTGACGGAGGCTGCATTACTGTGACCCCCCCTCACACCTGTGATGGAGGCTGCATTACTGTGACCACCCCTCACACTTGTGATGGAGGCTGCATTACTGTGACCCCCCTCAGACAAGTGACGGAGGTTGCATTACTATGACAACCCCTCACACCTGTGACGGAGGCTGCATTACTGTGACCCCCTCACACCTGTGACGGAGGCTGCATTACTGTGACCCCCTCACACCTGTGATGGAGGCTGCATTACTGTGACCCCCTCACACCTGTGACGGAGGCTGCATTACTGTGACCCCCTCACACCTGTGATGGAGGCTGCATTACTGTGACACCGCCTCACCCCTGAGATGGAGGCTGCATTACTGTGACACGGCCTCACCCCTAAGATGGAGGCTGCATTACTGTGACCCCCCTCACACCTGTGACGGAGGCTGCATTACTGTGACCCCTTCACACCTGTGACAGAGGCTGCATTACTATGACACCCCCTCACACCTGTGACGGAGGCTGCATTACTGTGACCCCCTCACACCTGTGACGGAGGCTGTATTACTGTGACCCCCTCACACCTGTGATGGAGGCTGCATTACTGTGACCCCCCTCACACCAGTGATGGAGGTTGCATTACTATGACACCCCCTCACACCTGTGATGGAGGCTGCATTACTGTGACCCCCCCCCCACACCTGTGACGGAGGCTGCATTACTGTGACCCCCTCACACCTGTGACAAAGGCTGCATTACTATGACACCCCCTCACACTTGTGACGGAGGCTGCATTACTGTGACCCCCTCACACCTGTGACGGAGGCTGCATTACTGTGACCCCCTCACACCTGTGACAGAGGCTGCATTACTATGACACCCCTTCACACCTGTGACGGAGGCTGCATTACTGTGACCCCCATCACACCTGTGATGGAGGCTGCATTACTGTGACCCCCCTCACACCTGTGACGGAGGCTGCATTACTGTGACCCCCTCACACCTGTGACGGAGGCTGCATTACTGTGACCCCCCTCAAAAATGTGTCGGAGGCTGCATTACTGTGACCCCCTCACACCTGTGATGGAGGCTGCATTACTGTGACCCCCTCACACCTGTGACGGAGGCTGCATTACTGTGACCCCCTCACATCTGTGATGGAGGCTGCATTATGGTGACCCCTTCACACCTGTGACGGAGGCTGCATTACTGTGACCCCCTTCACACCTGTGACGGAGGCTGCATTACTGTGACCCCCTCACACCTGTGATGGAGGCTGCATTACTGTGACCCCCTCACACCTGTGACAGAGGCTGCATTACTGTGACCAGCTCACACCTGTGATGGAGGCTGCATTACTGTGACGCCCTCACACTTGTGACGGAGGCTGCATTACTGTGACCCCCCTCACACCTGTGACGGAGGCTGCATTACTGTGACCCCCCTCACACCTGTGATGAAGGCTGCATTACTGTGACCCCCCTCACACCTGTGACGAAGGCTGAATTACTGTTACCCCCCCTCACACCTGTGATGGAGGCTGCATTACTGTGACCCCCCTCACACCTGTGATGGAGGCTGCATTACTGTGACCCCCTCACACCTGTGATGGAGGCTGCATTACTGTGAACCCCTCACACCTGTGATGGAGGCTGCATTACTGTGACCCCCCTCACACCAGTGATGGAGGTTGCATTACTATGACACCCCCTCACACCTGTGACGGAGGCTGCATTACTGTGACCCCCTCACAGCTGTGACGGAGGCTGCATTACTGTGACCCCCTCACACCTGTGACGGAGGCTGCATTACTGTGACCCCCTCACACCTGTGATGGAGGCTGCATTACTGTGACACCGCCTCATCCCTGAGATGGAGGCTGCATTACTGTGACACCGCCTCACCCCTAAGATGGAGGCTGCATTACTGTGACACCCCTCACACCTGTGACGGAGGCTGCATTACTGTGACCCCCTCACACCTGTGACAGAGGCTGCATTACTATGACACCCCCTCACACCTGTGACTGAGGCTGCATTACTGTGACCCCCTCACACCTGTGACGGAGGCTGTATTACTGTGACCCCCTCACACCTGTGACAGAGGCTGCATTACTATGACAACCCCTCACACCTGTGACGGAGGCTGCATTACTGTGACCCCCCCACACCTGTGACGGAGGCTGCATTACTGTGACCCCCTCACACCTGTGACAGAGGCTGCATTACTATGACACCCCCTCACACCTGTGACGGAGGCTGCATTACTGTGACCCCCCTCACACCTGTGACGGAGGCTGCATTACTGTGACCCCCTCACACCTGTGACAGAGGCTGCATTACTTTGACACCCCTTCACACCTGTGACGGAGGCTGCATTACTGTGACCCCACTCACAGCTGTGATGAAGGCTGCATTACTGTGACCCCCCTCACACACGTGACGGAGGCTGCATTACTGTGACCCCCCTCACACCTGTGATGGAGGCTGCATTACTTTGACCCCCCTCACACCTGTGATGAACGCTGCATTACTGTGACCCCCCTCACACCTGTGATGGAGGCTGCATTACTGTGACCCCCCTCACACCTGTGACGGGGGCTGCATCACTGTGACCCCCCTCACACCTGTGATGAACGCTGCATTACTGTGACCCCCCTCACACCTGTGACGGAGGCTGCATTACTGTGACCCCCCTCACACCTGTGATGGAGGCTGCATTACTGTGACCCCTCACACCTGTGACGGAGGCTGCATTACTGTGACCCCCCTCACACCTGTGATGGAGGCTGCAGTACTGTGACCCCCCTCACACCTGTGATGGAGGCTGCATTACTGTGACCCCCTCACACCTGTGACAGAGGCTGCATTACTGTGACCCCCTCACACCTGTTATGGAGGCTGCATTACTTTGACCCCCCCTCACACCTGTGATGGAGGCTGCATTACTGTGATCCCCCTCACACCTGTGACGGAGGCTGCATTACTATGACACCCCCTCACACCTGTGACAGAGGCTGTATTACTGTGACCCCCCCTCAAACCTGTGACGGAGGCTGCATTACTGTGACCCCCTCACACCTGTGACGGAGGCTGCATTACTGTGACCCCCCCTCACACCTGTGATGGAGGCTGCATTACTGTGACCACCCCTCACACTTGTGATGGAGGCTGCATTACTGTGACCCCCCTCACACAAGTGACGGAGGTTGCATTACTATGACAACCCCTCACACCTGTGATGGAGGCTGCATTACTGTGACCCCCTCACACCTGTGACGGAGGCTGCATTACTGTGACGCCCTCACACCTGTGATGGAGGCTGCATTACTGTGACCCCCTCACACCTGTGACGGAGGCTGCATTACTGTGACCCCCTCACACCTGTGATGGAGGCTGCATTACTGTGACACCGCCTCACCCCTGAGATGGAGGCTGCATTACTGTGACACGGCCTCACCCCTAAGATGGAGGCTGCATTACTGTGACCCCCCTCACACCTGTGACGGAGGCTGCATTACTGTGACGCCTTCACACCTGTGACAGAGGCTGCATTACTATGACACCCCCTCACACCTGTGACAGAGGCTGCATTACTGTGACCCCCTCACACCTGTGACGGAGGCTGTATTACTGTGACCCCCTCACACCTGTGACAGAGGCTGCATTACTATGACACCCCCTCACACCTGTGACGGAGGCTGCATTACTGTGACCCCCCCACACCTGTGACGGAGGCTGCATTACTGTGACCCCCTCACACCTGTGACAGAGGCTGCATTACTATGACACCCCCTCACACTTTTGACGGAGGCTGCATTACTGTGACCCCCCTCACCCCTGTGACGGAGGCTGCATTACTGTGACCCCCTCACACCTGTGACAGAGGCTGCATTACTATGACACCCCTTCACACCTGTGACGGAGGCTGCATTACTGTGACCCCCATCACACCTGTGATGGAGGCTGCATTACTGTGACCCCCTCACACCTGTGACGGAGGCTGCATTACTGTGACCCCCCTCACACCTGTGATGGAGGCTGCATTACTGTGACCCCCCTCACACCTGTGATGGAGGCTGCATTACTGTGACCCCCCTCACACCTGTGACGGAGGCTGCATTACTGTGACCCCCTCACACCTGTGACAGAGGCTGCATTACTGTGACCCCCCTCAAAAATGTGTCGGAGGCTGCATTACTGTGACCCCCTCACACCTGTGATGGATGCTGCGTTACTGTGACCCCTCACATCTGTGATGAAGGCTGCATTATGGTGACCCCTTCACACCTGTGACGGAGGCTGCATTACTGTGACCCCGTTCACACCTGTGACGGAGGCTGCATTACTGTGACCCCCTCACACCTGTGATGGAGGCTGCATTACTGTGACCCCCTCACACCTGTGACAGAGGCTGCATTACTGTGACCCCCTCACACCTGTGATGGAGGCTGCATTACTGTGACGCCCTCACACTTGTGACGGAGGCTGCCTTACTGTGACCCCCTTCACACCTGTGACGGAGGCTGCATTACTGTGACCCCCCTCACACCTGTGATGAAGGCTGCATTACTGTGACCCCCCTCACACCTGTGACGAAGGCTACATTACTGTTACCCCCCTCACACCTGTGATGGAGGCTGCATTACTGTGACCCCCCCTCACACCTGTGATGGAGGCTGCATTACTGTGACCCCCTCACACCTGTGATGGAGGCTGCATTACTGTGACCCCCTCACACCTGTGATGGAGGCTGCATTACTGTGACCCCCCTCACACCAGTGATGGAGGTTGCATTACTACGACACCCCCTCACACCTGTGACGGAGGCTGCATTACTGTGACCCCCTCACAGCTGGTACGGAGGCTGCATTACTGTGACCCCCTCACACCTGTGACGGAGGCTGCATTACTCTGACCCCCTCACACCTGTGATGGAGGCTGCATTACTGTGACACCGCCTCATCCCTGAGATGGAGGCTGCATTACTGTGACACCGCCTCACCCCTAAGATGGAGGCTGCATTACTGTGACACCCCTCACACCTGTGACGGAGGCTGCATTACTGTGACCCCCTCACACCTGTGACAGAGGCTGCATTACTATGACACCCTTCACACCTGTGACGGAGGCTGCATTACTGTCACCCCCTCACACCTGTGATGGAGGCTGCATTACTGTGACCCCCTCACACCTGTGACAGAGGCTGCATTACTGTGACCCCCTCACACCTGTGATGGAGGCTGCATTACTGTGACGCCCTCACACTTGTGACGGAGGCTGCATTACTGTGACCCCCCTCACACCTGTGATGGAGGCTGCATTACTGTAACCCCCTCACACCTGTGATCGAGGCTGCATTACTGTGACCCCCCTCACACCAGTGATGGAGGTTGCATTACTATGACACCCCTCACACCTGTGACGGAGGCTGCATTACTGTGACCCCCTCACAGCTGTGACGTAGGCTGCATTACTGTGACCCCCTCACACCTGTGACGGAGGCTGCATTACTGTGACCCCCTCACACCTGTGATGGAGGCTGCATTACTGTGACACCGCCTCATCCCTGAGATGGAGGCTACATTACTGTGACACCGCCTCACCCCTAAGATGGAGGCTGCATTACTGTGACACCCCTCACACCTGTGACGGAGGCTGCATTACTGTGAATCCCTCACACCTGTGACAGAGGCTGCATTACTATGACACCCCCTCACACCTGTGACTGAGGCTGCATTACTGTGACCCCCTCACACCTGTGACGGAGGCTGTATTACTGTGACCCCCTCACACCTGTGACAGAGGCTGCATTACTATGACACCCCCTCACACCTGTGACGGAGGCTGCATTAGTGTGACCCCCCTCACACCTGTGACGGAGGCTGCATTACTGTGACCCCCTCACACCTGTGACAGAGGCTGCATTACTATGACACCCCTTCACACCTGTGACGGAGGCTGCATTACTGTGACCCCCTCACACCTGTGATGAAGGCTGCATTACTGTGACCCCCCTCACACTCGTGACGGAGGCTGCATTACTGTGACCCCCCTCACACCTGTGATGGAGGCTGCATTACTTTGACCCCCCTCACACCTGTGACGGAGGCAGCATTACTGTGACCCCCCTCACACCTGTGATGGAGGCTGCATTACTGTGACCCCCCTCACACCTGTGACGGAGGCTGCATTACTGTGACCCCCTCACACCTGTGAAGGAGGCTGCATTACTGTGACCCCCATCACAAATGTGACGGAGGCTGCATTACTGTGACCCCCTCACACCTGTGATGGAGGCTGCATTACTGTGACCCCCTCACACCTGTGACGGAGGCTGCATTACTGTGACCCCCTCACATCTGTGATGGAGGCTGCATTACGGTGACCCCTTCACACCTGTGACGGAGGCTGCATTACTGTGACCCCCTTCACACCTGTGACGGAGGCTGCATTACTGTGACCCCTCACACCTGTGATGGAGGCTGCATTACTGTGACCCCCTCACACCTGTGACGGAGGCTGCATTACTGTGACCCCCTCACACCTGTGACGGAGGCTGCATTACTGTGACCCCCCCTCACACCTGTGATGGAGGCTGCATTACTGTGATCCCCCTCACACCTGTGACGGAGGCTGCATTACTATGACACCCCCTCACACCTGTGACGGAGGCTGTATTACTGTGACCCCCCCCTCAAACCTGTGACGGAGGCTGCATTACTGTGACCCCCTCACACCTGTGGCCGAGGCTGCATTACTGTGACCCCCTCACACCTGTGACGGAGGCTGCATTACTATGACACCCCCTCACACCTGTGACGGAGGCTGCATTACCGTGACCCCCTCACACCTGTGACGGAGGCTGCATTACTGTGACCCCACCTCACACCTGTGATGGAGGCTGCATTACTGTGACCCCCTCACACCTGTGACGGAGGCTGCATTACTGTGACCCCCTCACACCTGTGATGGAGGCTGAATTACTGTGACCCCCCTCACACCTGTGACGGAGGCTGCATTACTGTGACCCCCTCACACCTGTGACGGAGGCTGCATTACTGTGACCCCCTCACACCTGTGACGGAGGCTGCATTACTGTGACCCCCCTCACACCTGTGACGGAGGCTGCATTACTGTGACCCCCTCACACCTGTGACGGAGGCTGAATTACTGTGCCCCCCCTCACACCTGTGATGGAGGCTGCATTACTGTGACCCCCTCACACCTGTGACGGAGGCTGCATTACTGCGACCCCCCCTCACACCTGTGTTGGAGGCTGCATTACTGTGACCCCCCTCACACCTGTGACGGAGGATGTATTACTGTGACCCCCTGACACCTGTGACGGAGGCTGCATTACTGTGACCCCCCTCACACCTGTGATGGAGGCTGCATTACTGTGACCCCCTCACACCTGTGACGGAGGCTGCATTACTATGACCCCCTCACACCTGTGATGGAGGCTGAATTACTGTGACCCCCCTCACACCTGTGACGGAGGCTGCATTACTGTGACCCCCTCACACCTGTGACGGAGGCTGCATTACTGTGACCCCCCCTCACACCTGTGATGGAGGCTGCATTACTGTGACCCCCCTCACACCTGTGACGGGGGCTGCATTACTGTGACCCCCCTCACACCTGTGATGAACGCTGCATTACTGTGACCCCCCTCACACCTGTGATGGAGGCTGCATTACTGTGACCCCCCTCACACCTGTGATGGAGGCTGCATTACTGTGACCCCTCACACCTGTGACGGAGGCTGCATTACTGTGACCCCCCTCACACCTGTGATGGAGGCTGCAGTACTGTGACCCCCCTCACACCTGTGATGGAGGCTGCATTACTGTGACCCCCTCACATCTGTGACAGAGGCTGCATTACTGTGACCCCCTCACACCTGTGACGGAGGCTGCATTACTTTGACCCCCCCTCACACCTGTGATGGAGGCTGCATTACTGTGATCCCCCTCACACCTGTGACGGAGGCTGCATTACTATGACACCCCCTCACACCTGTGACGGAGGCTGTATTACTGTAACCCCCCCTCAAACCTGTGATGGAGGCTGCATTACTGTGACCCCCTCACACCTGTGACGGAGGCTGCATTACTGTGACCCCCCCTCACACCTGTGATGGAGGCTGCATTACTGTGACCACCCCTCACACTTGTGATGGAGGCTGCATTACTGTGACCCCCCTCAGACAAGTGACGGAGGTTGCATTACTATGACAACCCCTCACACCTGTGACGGAGGCTGCATTACTGTGACCCCCTCACACCTGTGACGGAGGCTGCATTACTGTGACCCCCTCACACCTGTGATGGAGGCTGCATTACTGTGACCCCCTCACACCTGTGACGGAGGCTGCATTACTGTGACCCCCTCACACCTGTGATGGAGGCTGCATTACTGTGACACCGCCTCACCCCTGAGATGGAGGCTGCATTACTGTGACACGGCCTCACCCCTAAGATGGAGGCTGCATTACTGTGACCCCCCTCACACCTGTGACGGAGGCTGCACTACTGTGACCCCTTCACACCTGTGACAGAGGCTGCATTACTATGACACCCCCTCACACCTGTGACGGAGGCTGCATTACTGTGACCCCCTCACACCTGTGACGGAGGCTGTATTACTGTGACCCCCTCACACCTGTGATGGAGGCTGCATTACTGTGACCCCCCTCACACCAGTGATGGAGGTTGCATTACTATGACACCCCCTCACACCTGTGATGGAGGCTGCATTACTGTGACCCCCCCACACCTCTGACGGAGGCTGCATTACTATGACACCCCCTCACACTTGTGACGGAGGCTGCATTACTGTGACCCCCTCACACCTGTGACGGAGGCTGCATTACTGTGACCCCCTCACACCTGTGACAGAGGCTGCATTACTATGACACCCCCTCACACTTGTGACGGAGGCTGCATTACTGTGACCCCCTCACACCTGTGACGGAGGCTGCATTACTGTGACCCCCTCACACCTGTGACAGAGGCTGCATTACTATGACACCCCTTCACACCTGTGACGGAGGCTGCATTACTGTGACCCCCATCACACCTGTGATGGAGGCTGCATTACTGTGACCCCCTCACACCTGTGACGGAGGCTGCATTACTGTGACCCCCCTCACACCTGTGATGGAGGCTGCATTACTGTGACCCCCCTCACACCTGTGACGGAGGCTGCATTACTGTGACCCCCTCACACCTGTGACGGAGGCTGCATTACTGTGACCCCCCTCAAAAATGTGTCGGAGGCTGCATTACTGTGACCCCCTCACACCTGTGATGGAGGCTGCATTACTGTGACCCCCTCACACCTGTGACGGAGGCTGCATTACTGTGACCCCCTCACATCTGTGATGGAGGCTGCATTATGGTGACCCCTTCACACCTGTGACGGAGGCTGCATTACTGTGACCCCCTTCACACCTGTGACGGAGGCTGCATTACTGTGACCCCCTCACACCTGTGATGGAGGCTGCATTACTGTGACCCCCTCACACCTGTGACAGAGGCTGCATTACTGTGACCCCCTCACACCTGTGATGGAGGCTGCATTACTGTGACGCCCTCACACTTGTGACGGAGGCTGCATTACTGTGACCCCCCTCACACCTGTGACGGAGGCTGCATTACTGTGACCCCCCTCACACCTGTGATGAAGGCTGCATTACTGTGACCCCCCTCACACCTGTGACGAAGGCTGAATTACTGTTACCCCCCCTCACACCTGTGATGGAGGCTGCATTACTGTGACCCCCCTCACACCTGTGATGGAGGCTGCATTACTGTGACCCCCTCACACCTGTGATGGAGGCTGCATTACTGTGAACCCCTCACACCTGTGATGGAGGCTGCATTACTGTGACCCCCCTCACACCAGTGATGGAGGTTGCATTACTATGACACCCCCTCACACCTGTGACGGAGGCTGCATTACTGTGACCCCCTCACAGCTGTGACGGAGGCTGCATTACTGTGACCCCCTCACACCTGTGACGGAGGCTGCATTACTGTGACCCCCTCACACCTGTGATGGAGGCTGCATTACTGTGACACCGCCTCATCCCTGAGATGGAGGCTGCATTACTGTGACACCGCCTCACCCCTAAGATGGAGGCTGCATTACTGTGACACCCCTCACACCTGTGACGGAGGCTGCATTACTGTGACCCCCTCACACCTGTGACAGAGGCTGCATTACTATGACACCCCCTCACACCTGTGACTGAGGCTGCATTACTGTGACCCCCTCACACCTGTGACGGAGGCTGTATTACTGTGACCCCCTCACACCTGTGACAGAGGCTGCATTACTATGACAACCCCTCACACCTGTGACGGAGGCTGCATTACTGTGACCCCCCCACACCTGTGACGGAGGCTGCATTACTGTGACCCCCTCACACCTGTGACAGAGGCTGCATTACTATGACACCCCCTCACACCTGTGACGGAGGCTGCATTACTGTGACCCCCCTCACACCTGTGACGGAGGCTGCATTACTGTGACCCCCTCACACCTGTGACAGAGGCTGCATTACTTTGACACCCCTTCACACCTGTGACGGAGGCTGCATTACTGTGACCCCACTCACAGCTGTGATGAAGGCTGCATTACTGTGACCCCCCTCACACACGTGACGGAGGCTGCATTACTGTGACCCCCCTCACACCTGTGATGGAGGCTGCATTACTTTGACCCCCCTCACACCTGTGATGAACGCTGCATTACTGTGACCCCCCTCACACCTGTGATGGAGGCTGCATTACTGTGACCCCCCTCACACCTGTGATGGGGGCTGCATCACTGTGACCCCCCTCACACCTGTGATGAACGCTGCATTACTGTGACCCCCCTCACACCTGTGACGGAGGCTGCATTACTGTGACCCCCCTCACACCTGTGATGGAGGCTGCATTACTGTGACCCCTCACACCTGTGACGGAGGCTGCATTACTGTGACCCCCCTCACACCTGTGATGGAGGCTGCAGTACTGTGACCCCCCTCACACCTGTGATGGAGGCTGCATTACTGTGACCCCCTCACACCTGTGACAGAGGCTGCATTACTGTGACCCCCTCACACCTGTTATGGAGGCTGCATTACTTTGACCCCCCTCACACCTGTGATGGAGGCTGCATTACTGTGATCCCCCTCACACCTGTGACGGAGGCTGCATTACTATGACACCCCCTCACACCTGTGACAGAGGCTGTATTACTGTGACCCCCCCTCAAACCTGTGACGGAGGCTGCATTACTGTGACCCCCTCACACCTGTGACGGAGGCTGCATTACTGTGACCCCCCCCCCCTCACACCTGTGATGGAGGCTGCATTACTGTGACCACCCCTCACACTTGTGATGGAGGCTGCATTACTGTGACCCCCCTCACACAAGTGACGGAGGTTGCATTACTATGACAACCCCTCACACCTGTGACGGAGGCTGCATTACTGTGACCCCCTCACACCTGTGACGGAGGCTGCATTACTGTGACCCCCTCACACCTGTGATGGAGGCTGCATTACTGTGACCCCCTCACACCTGTGACGGAGGCTGCATTACTGTGACCCCCTCACACCTGTGATGGAGGCTGCATTACTGTGACACCGCCTCACCCCTGAGATGGAGGCTGCATTACTGTGACACGGCCTCACCCCTAAGATGGAGGCTGCATTACTGTGACCCCCCTCACACCTGTGACGGAGGCTGCATTACTGTGACGCCTTCACACCTGTGACAGAGGCTGCATTACTATGACACCCCCTCACACCTGTGACGGAGGCTGCATTACTGTGACCCCCTCACACCTGTGACGGAGGCTGTATTACTGTGACCCCCTCACACCTGTGACAGAGGCTGCATTACTATGACACCCCCTCACACCTGTGACGGAGGCTGCATTACTGTGACCCCCCCCACACCTGTGACGGAGGCTGCATTACTGTGACCCCCTCACACCTGTGACAGAGGCTGCATTACTATGACACCCCCTCACACTTTTGACGGAGGCTGCATTACTGTGACCCCCCTCACCCCTGTGACGGAGGCTGCATTACTGTGACCCCCTCACACCTGTGACAGAGGCTGCATTACTATGACACCCCTTCACACCTGTGACGGAGGCTGCATTACTGTGACCCCCATCACACCTGTGATGGAGGCTGCATTACTGTGACCCCCTCACACCAGTGACGGAGGCTGCATTACTGTGACCCCCCTCACACCTGTGATGGAGGCTGCATTACTGTGACCCCCCTCACACCTGTGACGGAGGCTGCATTACTGTGACCCCCTCACACCTGTGACAGAGGCTGCATTACTGTGACCCCCCTCAAAAATGTGTCGGAGGCTGCATTACTGTGACCCCCTCACACCTGTGATGGATGCTGCGTTACTGTGACCCCCTCACATCTGTGATGAAGGCTGCATTATGGTGACCCCTTCACACCTGTGACGGAGGCTGCATTACTGTGACCCCCTTCACACCTGTGACGGAGGCTGCATTACTGTGACCCCCTCACACCTGTGATGGAGGCTGCATTACTGTGACCCCCTCACACCTGTGACAGAGGCTGCATTACTGTGACCCCCTCACACCTGTGATGGAGGCTGCATTACTGTGACGCCCTCACACTTGTGACGGAGGCTGCATTACTGTGACCCCCTTCACACCTGTGACGGAGGCTGCATTACTGTGACCCCCCTCACACCTGTGATGAAGGCTGCATTACTGTGACCCCCCTCACACCTGTGACGAAGGCTGCATTACTGTTACCCCCCTCACACCTGTAATGGAGGCTGCATTACTGTGACCCCCCCTCACACCTGTGATGGAGGCTGCATTACTGTGACCCCCTCACACCTGTGATGGAGGCTGCATTACTGTGACCCCCTCACACCTGTGATGGAGGCTGCATTACTGTGACCCCCCTCACACCAGTGATGGAGGTTGCATTACTACGACACCCCCTCACACCTGTGACGGAGGCTGCATTACTGTGACCCCCTCACAGCTGGTACGGAGGCTGCATTACTGTGACCCCCTCACACCTGTGACGGAGGCTGCATTACTCTGACCCCCTCACACCTGTGATGGAGGCTGCATTACTGTGACACCGCCTCATCCCTGAGATGGAGGCTGCATTACTGTGACACCGCCTCACCCCTAAGATGGAGGCTGCATTACTGTGACACCCCTCACACCTGTGACGGAGGCTGCATTACTGTGACCCCCTCACACCTGTGACAGAGGCTGCATTACTATGACACCCTTCACACCTGTGACGGAGGCTGCATTACTGTCACCCCCTCACACCTGTGATGGAGGCTGCATTACTGTGACCCCCTCACACCTGTGACAGAGGCTGCATTACTGTGACCCCCTCACACCTGTGATGGAGGCTCCATTACTGTGACGCCCTCACACTTGTGACGGAGGCTGCATTACTGTGACCCCCCTCACACCTGTGATGGAGGCTGCATTACTGTAACCCCCTCACACCTGTGATCGAGGCTGCATTACTGTGACCCCCCTCACACCAGTGATGGAGGTTGCATTACTATGACACCCCTCACACCTGTGACGGAGGCTGCATTACTGTGACCCCCTCACAGCTGTGACGTAGGCTGCATTACTGTGACCCCCTCACACCTGTGACGGAGGCTGCATTACTGTGACCCCCTCACACCTGTGATGGAGGCTGCATTACTGTGACACCGCCTCATCCCTGAGATGGAGGCTGCATTACTGTGACACCGCCTCACCCCTAAGATGGAGGCTGCATTACTGTGACACCCCTCACACCTGTGACGGAGGCTGCATTACTGTGAATCCCTCACACCTGTGACAGAGGCTGCATTACTATGACACCCCCTCACACCTGTGACTGAGGCTGCATTACTGTGACCCCCTCACACCTGTGACGGAGGCTGTATTACTGTGACCCCCTCACACCTGTGACAGAGGCTGCATTACTATGACACCCCCTCACACCTGTGACGGAGGCTGCATTAGTGTGACCCCCCTCACACCTGTGACGGAGGCTGCATTACTGTGACCCCCTCACACCTGTGACAGAGGCTGCATTACTATGACACCCCTTCACACCTGTGACGGAGGCTGCATTACTGTGACCCCCTCACACCTGTGATGAAGGCTGCATTACTGTGACCCCCCTCACACTCGTGACGGAGGCTGCATTACTGTGACCCCCCTCACACCTGTGATGGAGGCTGCATTACTTTGACCCCCCTCACACCTGTGACGGAGGCAGCATTACTGTGACCCCCCTCACACCTGTGATGGAGGCTGCATTACTGTGACCCCCCTCACACCTGTGACGGAGGCTGCATTACTGTGACCCCCTCACACCTGTGAAGGAGGCTGCATTACTGTGACCCCCATCACAAATGTAACGGAGGCTGCATTACTGTGACCCCCTCACACCTGTGATGGAGGCTGCATTACTGTGACCCCCTCACACCTGTGACGGAGGCTGCATTACTGTGACCCCCTCACATCTGTGATGGAGGCTGCATTACGGTGACCCCTTCACACCTGTGACGGAGGCTGCATTACTGTGACCCCCTTCACACCTGTGACGGAGGCAGCATTACTGTGACCCCTCACACCTGTGATGGAGGCTGCATTACTGTGACCCCCTCACACCTGTGACGGAGGCTGCATTACTGTGACCCCCTCACACCTGTGATGGAGGCTGCATTACTGTGACGCCCTCACACCTGTGACGGAGGCTGCATTACTGTGACCCCCCTCACACCTGTGATGGAGGCTGCATTACTGTGACCCCCCTCACACCTGTGATGAAGGCTGCATTACTGTGACCCCCCTTACACCTGGGTCTAAGGCTGCATTACTGTGACCCCCCTCACACCTGTGATGGAGGCTGCATTACTGTGACCCCCTCACACCTGTGATGGAGGCTGCATTACTGTGACCCCCTCACACCTGTGATGGAGGCTGCATTACTGTGACCCCCCTCACACCTGTGATGGAGGCTGCATTACTGTGACCCCCTCACACCTGTGACGGAGGCTGCATTACTGTGACCCCCTCACACCTGTGACGGAGGCTGCATTACTGTGACCCCCTCACACCTGTGACGGAGGCTGCTGACTGTGACCCCCCTCACACCTGCGATGGAGGCTGCATTACTGTGACCCCCTCACACCTGTGACGGAGTCTGCATTACTGTGACCCCCTCACACCTGTGACGGAGGCTGCTTACTGTGACCCCCCTCACACCTGTGACGGAGGCTGCATTACTGTGACCCCCTCACACCTGTGATGGAGGCTGCATTACTGTGACCCCCTCACACCTGTGACGAAGGCGGCATTACTGTGACCCCCTCACACCTGTGACGGAGGCTGCATTACTGTGACCCCCTCACACCTGTGACGAAGGCTGCATTACTGTGACCCCCTCAAACCTGTGTTGGAGGCTATATTACTGTGACCCCCTCACACCTGTGATGGAGGCTGCATTACTGTGACCCCCCTCACACCTGTGATGGAGGCTGCATTGCTGTGACCCCCTCACACCTGTGACGGAGGCTGCATTACTGTGACGCCCTCACACCTGTGATGGAGGCTGCATTACTGTGACCCCCCTCACACCTGTGATGGAGGCTGCATTACTGTGACCCCCTCACACCTGTGACGGAGGCTGCATTACTGTGACCCCCTCACACCTGTGACGGAGGCTGCTGACTATGACCCCCCTCACACCTGCGATGGAGGCTGCATTACTGTAACCCCCTCACACCTGTGACGGAGTCTGCATTACTGTGACCCCCTCACACCTGTGACGGAGGCTGCTTACTGTGACCCCCCTCACACCTGTGACGGAGGCTGCATTACTGTGACCCCCTCACACCTGTGATGGAGGCTGCATTACTGTGACCCCCTCACACCTGTGACGAAGGCGGCATTACTGTGACCCCCTCACACCTGTGACGGAGGCTGCATTACTGTGACCCCCTCACACCTGTGACGAAGGCTGCATTACTGTGACCCCCTCAAACCTGTGATGGAGGCTATATTACTGTGACCCCCTCACACCTGTGATGGAGGCTGCATTACTGTGACCCCCCTCACACCTGTGATGGAGGCTGCATTGCTGTGACCCCCTCACACCTGTGACGGAGGCTGCATTACTGTGACGCCCTCACACCTGTGATGGAGGCTGCATTACTGTGACCCCCTCACACCTGTGACGGAGGCTGCATTACTGTGACCCCCTCACACCTGTGATGGAGGCTGCATTACTGTGACCCCCTCACACCTGTGAAGAAGGCTGCATTACTGTGACCCCCTCACACCTGTGACGGAGGCTGCATTACTGTGACCCCCTCACACCTGTGACGAAGGCTGCATTACTGTGACCCCCTAACACCTGTGATGGAGGCTATATTACTTTGACCCCCTCACACCTGTGATGGAGGCTGCATTACTGTGACCCCCCTCACACCTGTGATGGAGGCTGCATTACTGTGACCCCCTCACACCTGTGACGGAGGCTGCATTACTGTGACCCCCCTCACACCTGTGACGGAGGCTGCATTACTGTGACCCCCTCACACCTGTGATGAAGGCTGCATTACTGTGACCCCCTCACACCTGTGACGGAGGCTGCATTACTGTGACCCCCTCACACCTGTGACGGAGGCTGCATTACTGTGACCCCCCTCACACCTGTGACGGAGGCTGCATTACTGTGACACACCCTCACCCCTGAGATCGAGGCTGGGAGTCCCAGAGAGCCGTAGTGCCACTGTGTATGGATGCTATAGAGGTCTGCCATGTCAGCTGCCTCCAGCCCAACCGAATATCTCTCTGAGGTCCAGTGTTGCCAGGACAGCTAATTAACAGAGAGCAGATACATGCGAAAGAGAGAAAGGACTACCGCTGTTCTTGTTCACTAAAGGACACAAACATACGCTCAGACTCTGCTTTCTCTGTCACACTAAGGGGCATATTATCAACAACTAGCGATATTTATCGCTAAATTAGCTTAGTGATTGTTTTTTTATCGCGTTGCATCGCTGGATTTTATTGCAGAGATAACGTGCTATTAGTAATGTTTATCTCAAATGCGATAAAATATCCGGCCATAGCTGGTTAATGCGTGAATATCGCTGGAAATCCAGCGATATTCAGGCATTAACGGCAATAGGGTCTTAACCTGAAAATCCAACTCCCATTGAATAAACAGGTTAAGAAGTGGTCTGAGCAGACGTTAGTTTTCAACGATATTCGCGCTTAGCGCACATTTTTTCATCGCTACGCCTGCGTTGATAATAGGCGATAGTGATGTTAGCGACTGGTTTCAGTCTCTAACAGGTTGGGTACGCCCACTTTGCATGTCATTAGCGATAAATATCGCTGACATGCAAAGCGAGCCCCAAACCGCTAGCTATCGCCTCAAAACTGTCGCTAACTGATGTTAGCGACAGCTTGCTAATAGGGTGATGAAATTATCGCCGCTTTGCGGCTGAATTGGCTGCAAAAGCGGCAATAATCTCATATCGCCCACCTTGATAATATGCCCCTAACTTTTAGTCATGCTGAACAGTAAGCACACTGGTGTATAACATGGCTAAAATATATTGGCAAAGCCAAAAGCTCTTGCGTCAGTAAGACATATTGCCTTTGCTAGTGCTTGTTTAATTTTAAATAGAATGTATTATATTTTACGTGGTTTGTATTTTGCATAGCAAATAATTTCAGGGCTTGGCTCGTTCACAGGTTCTACGGTCCTTAATTTGTTGGCTCGTCCACCTCTGCTCATATTATCGACTCCAGAAACATTAACGCTTTAGTACGTTTGTAATGTTGGGAGGAAAACACTGTAACAATACAAAGATGCACGCTTTCGTCTTGCTAGTTATATTTAGATGATTGCAGCAAGCCTATTAAAAATGAACCATTTAGGAGGATGGTAACTTTTGGCTTCTGGGTTTCACAAAGATCTCTGCAAAGGACAATAAGATTCTCTGGACTATCTTATATTTTTTTCAGAGTTTTATATAGCGCGAACTTGACCTGAACCGGGTAACCAGTGGCGGTTTCTCGTCTAGGGCGTTGGGGCTCTGCCCCCTTTACTTTCGCCCCCATCACTATCTCCAAATTAATTTGAAACCAAACTCATTGTTAATTTATTTTTGGGCTTTCCACGCTGCATTCATTTACAAAAAGCATTCATTTTTTTTCTTTCTGGGGCCAGGAGCCGGGACTGCTGCACACTTCTAATTTTCAACTCACCGTTAATCACGCTGAATAACACTTCGTGCCTGGGCGGTCGCAATTTCCACTAGTTGCCGGGCGGATGGTTTCGCAGCCCTGAGGCCTGTGAGGTCATCAGCTCGGTAAACACATAGCATTGAGGGCCGGGCTCCACCCCCCGAGGACGTCCAGGTAAAATTTCCCCCGGGCGCTTTAGATTGAAGCCCCGCAGTGCTAGGGCTTCATGTCACTCAGGGAAGTGAGAGCACAGTCACCCCCACCCTTTCCTAACTCGTCACAGGGTCGGTCCCACCCTGTGACGAGTTGGGAGAGGGCAGGGAAAAGGCAGCAGTCTGCGCAGTTTGTTATTGTTGAAGACGCTGCACAGACTCTGATACCACACTGCGTTTTGTAAGGGCCATGATTAGTGGTGGTATAAAACACATGTATGGCACTGCTGAGCAATACTCTCTGGCTGCTAGGGGGAGACTCGCGGCAGCATTAGCTAAGGTGCTGCTAATGCGCAATAAAATTGTGTGTCTGGAGACTTCAGATGGTGCCCAGCAGCCCCCAACCCAGTGGACCACGAGGTGAGAGGTTTAGATTTGACGGCTCCGTCTGCCCCTGAAAACTTTAGATAAGCAATTGTTTGTGTGCTTTCGTTTTTCCTCTTTATGCATTTCACTGTAGCTTTTATAATGCGACCGTTAGAACTCACCTCGAAGGCAGTGCCAATGGTCTGTGTACACAACTGACATTCACGCACCCATTTGAAAGTGCTTTGATTGACGGTAATGATTTATGTAATACTGGCCTTCACGGCCACGCACCTATTTTAAAGTACTTTCATATCCACTCATGATGATTTTTGTATAGCTCGTTTTCAGAATGCACATATTTGAAAGGGCTTTCATACGTTTGTGATAATGTTTTTTTGTTTTCTGAAGGTGAACATGTGCCTAAGATCACACAGTTTAAGTAAGGAAGCACTGATTTATTCACATTTTCTGGTTTCACCTTACAAACGAGACAGTAATTGAGTGTCTATTAGGCTTTCTTTATGTTAAGCCTTTGGTTTTTACTTATTTGTGCATTTCTGTGTAGTCTTTATAAAGAGACAGCAGAACTCGACCTGAAGTCAGCCCTAATGGTTTTGGTACAACTGGCATTCTGAACTTACATATTTGATTTAGTGTGCTTTTATACCCGAAAATGAGGAAAAAAGCTTTGGTGACATAAAAGTTTGCTTAAGATCACATAATTTAGGTTGTGTAAGCCCTGAATTATCCCTTATTTCTAGTTTTACTTTGTGTAAATCAGCCACCAATGAGCAGATTTTATGCTACAGGTAGTCCCCTTGCTTATGGTGAATGCGTTTTAGCTATGAATGTCATGGGGCCCAATGCCACCAAAACCATTAAACCATGGTATTGTGCGGGCACTAGAAGACAGCTGTAACTGTGGTGCATTAGAAAATGCATAATTTTATCAGATTTTTAAAAATTAGACTTGCACAGAAAATGGTGACGGGCCTCCCCGAAAATACCATGCCGCACCCCGCGAGAGATCTCCCTACATGCTCCAATCCCCAAAGGGAGAGTCTAGCCTCACCATTCTCAAACTTCACCAGCCGCCACTGCGGGTATCGGAGCGCTTTACATAGCACCAGTTACGTTACACAAGGACACACATTCATTTTGTTAGGCACGGGGAGAATAAGTGATTTGCCCAGAATCACAGGAGGTTTGGCGACATTACCGAGACTCAAAGCGGGTTCCCCAGGTCCGAGGTCGAGCGCCTTAGCCGTTATGCCAACTTCTCTCCCCTTATTAAGATTCAAACGTGAGCTACAGATTCTCTGCTACGCTCTCCATCCAGCGTACTTAACCCATCCCACCCAGCCACAAAATAATGTCCGAATCATGCACTACAGTGTGCGCGATCAGACCACGTGACGAGTAGAGGAGTATGTAAAACAAGATTGGGAGCGCGTCAGCCAGGCTCTCAAGGCGCTACAGCAGGAATAGCTTACGCGTGACCATAAAAGGATGAACACGGACAGGCGGTTGGAATGAAGTAACCCGAGGTGCCTTACACATATGTTTCTATGAGCTTCCCCAAGCATCTGTCTCTGGCAATGTACCCCTCCGATTAAAAGTGCTACATTAGCTCTTATGTTGGAGCGCTGAGCGGCGTTGAGAGGTGACAATCTTTCCGAAATGCCGTTCTGTTGGAAATCAGGGAGTTATGTCTCAGCACTGGTTGCAAGCGCACATTGTGGTTGCAGGTGTGCCTTAAGCTTGAATAGAAAGACAGCGGAGACCCCTACAAAAAAAGAATTCTTTCAAGTTTTTTACAGATACATGCTTTACTTATCCCGTCCGGAATGCTTTATCTGGGTCATGGGATTAGTTGTTCTATTGGTACCATAAGGACAGTGCAAGTGCCAGAAGGCAAACACTGGAGCTAGTTGCACTTGGTTGGCCCTTGGAAACTCGAGAACTTCTGCAAAGGAGGTGGAGTGTGAGGGGGTGGGGCTCCAAAGGACGCCCACCTAGAAACTGCTACGTGGTTCTGACGTATGATAACCCAGCAAGCGGTTGAAGAGCATAACAAAAGTATGGAATGAGGAGGCGGGGCCAGAGACGTGGCTAAAAAAATGTTTGCAATATTTTGTTTATCTTTCATCTTAAGGTAAATACGTAGAAAATGTAACGTACGCCTTTCATGGAGAATTAAAGCAAGTTAAAGGAATCGGAAGGCAATGTACGACAGCTCTTTGATTAATTCCATCCCCGCAGATGCAACCATATAGCTGCAGAAATGAATGCTGGCTGGAGCAATCATCACTTTCATTCACAGTTGTATAAAGTCCCAGGTTGTAAGAGCTGTGAATATCCAAAGTATACCTTTAAAAATTGTATCACAAACTATAATAAAGAATATGCGCAAAGAGATTTAGTGTCAAATAAAACAAGTATTTCCAAATTTTGTGTTTTGTGATATAAAATCAGACCTAGTGCAAACCTTTTTTAAAATATAAGTTTCTATCAGAAGGATAGCACTTTTGCATTTATATTTCTTTCAGGGCGCAGGCACCCTGGCTTGTTTCTCCCTCGCATCCCAAATCATGGCGTCGAAATACTGGCGGCACCTTATCGACCCCTCAAGGTCGGCACTAACTGTTCAGGAGTCGTGCTGCTTGTTTTATTAAAGCAAAAAGTGGGGGAACTGTTTATGTAAAATTAGAAAAAGGCTCTTCAAGTCGTTCCCCAAATAAATTCACCTCTCCAACCACTGCCGCTTTCAGCTCGGCGTCTTGCAAGGCTTATCAAAGCCTCCATGTTCCAAAGGCCGTCCCTGGTTCCTCTTTCTAACCTGTCACAGCCTTCCTCTAAACCGCACCATGAATATTGGAAGAACAAACACCACACGTTTTCAAAATAACTAACAGGATCAATGCATTGATTATCATGTTTTGAAGAAGTGCGTTGAAGTACTTCACGAGTCGGCAGAGTGATGACAAACAGAGGAAGGACAAGAGAAACGGAAGTGAGGGGCAGGCCGGGAGGAAGTCAGGCAAAATACAGTGCGCATTGAGTCAGCCAATCCCAGGAAAAATAAGCATTTATAAATGCAAACGGACTCGTATTTACACAAGCCCTATTGCATTTTTTTAAAAAGTGCGGGAGTCAAAAAAGGCATGAACGGGAGGGGTGGGGGGAGTGGTGCAGGGGGTTAAAAAGTGACAGACTGCAGGAGAGAGGGGGAACACACGGAAAAATAGCATTACGGTAAAGGGACTGATAGCCTCGGAAGGCTCCAAATGACAAAATAGCCGCGAAGAGGAGGGACTAAGAATGGGAAAACCAATAAGAACACTGCATTTATGATGTAACCCAATCAAAAACATGGGTGTAGAGTGGGTGGAGGTTAAATTAAGCTTACCTAGTGTATAGTGTATACAGCATGCCTCGCAAAGCGATGGCAGTGCGTTGCACTGCAACGCTATACGCGAGGCCTAAAAAGCATTGGTATAACCTATAGGTGTCATTGTTGGGACATTGAATGATCCAAAAGCTTCATTCCATATATGTTGGATAATTATTAAGCATTATTAAAGAAAAATGTGACATTACGTTGTTGGCAAGAACACAAGGAGAAGTTTGTAGCAATCAAGAATAAGGTTGTAAATGCGCCGTGTTTGAAGTTATTTGTAATGGGGGTGGATTCAGGTAGGTTCACCTAGTCTGGGGTCTGGCTGGGAGGTCTGACTCCAATCCCCAACACTTAAAGTTGCTGGGCCTGCACTCCTTGGTTTGTCTGAGACCTGGCTGCACACCGACGAGTGGAGGGAGGAGGGGTCCAGGGAGAACTCGGGGAAGGCCAACTAAGGGAACTCAGACTCGTATCTGGCTTGTTGGGAGCGAAGCTGTGCTACCTGGGAAAGCCAAACTTGAGGCACACCTGCATCACCTGGATGACTGGTCACTGCACATAGCTGTAGGGACGAAAGGACCGAGGGCAGCTCCAATTTTACCGCAACCAGGAGCCCATCGGCCTGCTGGGCTCCCCCCCACCTCTGAGGGAATCTCGCACCTGAGCCCGGAACCCGTGACATGCACGTCCACCCACCGCCACCCCTGCCTGCTGCGACGACTCCACCTCGGGGCCCCTCCTGCCCTTGACCCGCAGGACCAGACTGCCCAGTGTAGGAAGAATACTGCTCCAGCGTAAGATCGCTGGATTTTGCCCCCCCACTGCAAAATCGAGCGCACGTCCGTCGCCTCCCACCCGAGGTCCACACGACCAGGAGCTCAACAGTGAGTGTCGGGACAACAGACCAAGTGCTACTGAGTTGAACGGGGGTTTCTTATTACACCATTCCTAGCCGGTCACCCTCTCTCCCTCCCTCACTCTTAACAACGATGGCTGTGCAGTGGCTGACCAAACAAGCACATACACAGGAAACTATTTCTCCCTGGGAGATGGCGCCAGCATGGAGCGCAATGGGCTCAGGCTCGCAATATCATAAAAATGTGCCAAAGCAAGGACACGACACAATTAAAATTGAAGTCAGTGAAGAGGAAAGAAATGTGAAAGGTTTCCAATACATTGTTTTTGAAATACTCGAAAAATTGTTTAAAGTGGGAAAAGATCAATTAAGATGTATTCAGGAATATCCCAGTAGGAAGGGAAAGAAAAATGTAAACAAGTGGCAAGAATGTTTTATGAAAAACTGTACGAAAAAGGAAATGAAAGCCAGGATTTAATTTCACAACATGTTGACCTAATTGAAAACTGTTGACTGTTGATGACTGTTTGTCATCTAATGAAAGTGATTTTATGAAGAAAGAGCTCACAGGGGAAGAGTTCTTGCAAGCTCTACAGAAATGTAACAAGCTATCTAGCCGGGGGTGGATGGGTTCCCATGGGATTTCTACAAAGTGTGCTGGCCTATCATAGCCACCGATGTAATAGAAATGTTTAATAAATGTGTATGGAACAACTCCATCCCAGACGGTTTTTGTCATGGAATAATATCTCTGATACACAAAAAAGCACCAGAAGAAATCATTGGTAACTGGAGACCAATCTCCCTTTAAAGGTGGACTACAAGCTTTTCACAAAGGTTCTAGCCAACAGGATGAAGAAAGTATTACAAACCGTAATACATGAAGATCAAACCTGCGCAGTCCCAGGCAGACAAAGCTGGGACAACCTTATAACTTGAAATGCTATATACAAACGCAACTAGCTGTGTAAATATACATGGATCACTGTCTCACCCCTTTTGCATCCAGACAGGAGTACGTCAAGGCTGCCCCCTATCCCCAGCCCTCTTCATATGTGCCCTGGAACCTTTACTGATACAAATCAGAAAAGACAAACTCATCAGAGGGACACTAATACCAGGAGCCAACGGGCTGGAGGCCAAATGCATTGCTTACATGGACGACAACAGTAATCTGCAAAGCACCACAAGCAGTGAGGAGAACTATTTTGCATGTACAAATCATCAGCCAAGCATCCGGACTAACCCTAACCGAGGCGAAAACAACAGTTCTCACCAAGGGCCAATGGGACAATCTAACCAAGCTACCAGTCAAGACCACCACAGAGCCCACGAAAATCTTAGGTATCCACTTCTCCCAAGACACAAAGGGGGAAAAAACTGGCAACAAGCAACAAAGAAAGTCACAAACAAACTAGACCTCTGGCGCACAAGAAAGCTAACCCTGGAAGGGAAAATCTTGGTCACAAAAGCAGTTATACTACCAATGGTTTTATACATAGCAGTGGTTTTCCCTCCAACCAAAGCCATGCCACAAAAACTGAACAGGCTACTTTTCACCTTTCTTTGGAACTCTACCGCAGAAAAACTGAAAAGAGAACTCATCTGCAAATCCCACGACAAAGGAGGGAGAAAAATGCCAGGTGTCGGAGACTTTTTGCTCACTAAATATTTCATGCTATGCTACAGAAGCCCGCACAGCAAGAACACAAAAAGTGCAGCGTACATCAAATTTCACGCAGGCTTTTTGTTCCACCATTTCAAACTCTACTCAGTAGCAAACAAAGTCTTTGACCACATCACACCCCCAATGTACATATGCCTAGAACCCCTCATGGTGAAAAACAAAGCTCTACTACAAGACATTGGGGAGAAAACTACGGCAAGACAACTGACCACAGACATTGAAAATCAAACAACAATGAACACTATCGCCAACTGGACGGAAAAAAAGACAGCTGAAACGTGGAAACGAGTAAGCTGGAAACGGCTGACCAATGAGCAAAGAGACTTAGCCTGGATGGTTGTCCACGAATGCCTCCCCACCAGACAGTTCCAACACCGCAGAGGGATGGCGAAAACACAAAAATGCCCCAGAGAAAGCTGCCTAGATGAAGAAACCCCAACTCATCTGATGTGGAACTGCCCCTATGCACAGAAACTATGGAAGACGCTGGGCAAGCTCCTAAAACACATCACCTCCATGACAAACCGACAACATGAGAACATTCTCTCCGGCCTGGATCTACCCTCCGCAGACAAAGAGACCGCATGGAAAATAGTCAACGCGGGGAAACAAACCCTGTGGATCGCAACAAACCTATCACTTTTCTCGCACAAACAACTGACCACAATTGAATGATTAAAGTTGTGTTTCAATAAAGCAATGATATATGTAATGTATGACATTAAAAATTTAGGCCAGGCGGAAGCTAGCCAAATATGGAAATATAAAGAGTGGGCCAAATGGCTAATAAAAGCGTCATAAAAGACCCCCCAACATGGGGTAATATATTAATGAATCTAGATGGAAACCACCAAAGTACATGTCTGCGAGCACCACACTTTGGACGGGTAAAAAGTACACCACCCTACAAGGGATTGGTTAAAATGTATCGTGCACCAAAATCTTTATAAATAAAGATATATTTTTACAAAACAAAATAATCTGGGGGTGCCAGTGGTTACGGAGTAGGAGCTGTTCTATCCCTAAAGAAGGATGGCAATGAGTGGGTGGTTGTATATGCATCATCTGCGGGTGCCAGCGGTTACGGAGTAGGAGCTGTTCTATCCCTAAAGAAGGATGGCAATGAGTGGGTGGTTGCATATGCATCATCTGCGGGTGCCAGTGGTTACGGAGTAGGAGCTGTTCTATCCCTAAAGAAGGATGGCAATGAGTGGGTGGTTGCATATGCATCATCTGTGGGTGCCAGTGGTTACAGAGTAGGAGCTGTTCTATCACTAAAGAAGGATGGCAATGAGAGGGTGGTTGTATATGCATCATCTGTGGGTGCCAGCGGTTACGGAGTAGGAGCTGTTCTCACTAAAGAAGGATGGCAATGAGAGGGTGGTTGCATATGCATCATCTGTGGGTGCCGGTGGTTACCGAGTAGGAGCTGTTCGATCCCTAAAGAAGGATGGCAATGAGTGGGTGGTTGTATATGCATCATCTGTGGGTGCCAGTGGTTACCGAGTAGGAGCTGTTCTCACTAAAGAAGGATGGCAATGAGTGGGTGGTTGCATATGCATCATCTGTGGGTGCCAGCGGTTACGGAGTAGGAGCTGTTCTCACTAAAGAAGGATGGCAATGAGAGGGTGGTTGTATATGCATCATCTGTGGGTGCCAGTGGTTACCGAGTAGGAGCTGTTCTATCCCTAAAGAAGGATGGCAATGAGTGGGTGGTTGCATATGCATCATCTGTGGGTGCCAGTGGTTACCGAGTAGGAGCTGTTCGATCCCTAAAGAAGGATGGCAATGAGTGGGTGGTTGTATATGCATCATCTGCGGGTGCCAGCGGTTACCGAGTAGGAGCTGTTCTATCCCTAAAGAAGGATGGCAATGAGTGGGTGGTTGCATATGCATCATCTGTGGGTGCCAGTGGTTACCGAGTAGGAGCTGTTCGATCCCTAAAGAAGGATGGCAATGAGTGGGTGGTTGCATATGCATCATCTGTGGGTGCCAGTGGTTACGGAGTAGGAGCTGTTCTATCACTAAAGAAGGATGCCAATGAGTGGGTGGTTGCATATGCATCATCTGTGGGTGCCAGTGGTTACCGAGTAGGAGCTGTTCGATCCCTAAAGAAGGATGGCAATGAGTGGGTGGTTGTATATGCATCATCTGCGGGTGCCAGCGGTTACCGAGTAGGAGCTGTTCAATCACTAAAGAAGGATGGCAATGAGTGGGTGGTTGTATATGCATCATCTGTGGGTGCCAGTGGTTACCGAGTAGGAGCTGTTCGATCCCTAAAGAAGGATGGCAATGAGTGGGTGGTTGTATATGCATCATCTGTGGGTGCCAGTGGTTACCGAGTAAGAGCTGTTCTAACACAAAAGAAGGATGGCAATGAGTGGGTGGTTGCACATGCATCATCTGTGGGTGCCAGTGGTACGGAGTAGGAGCTGTTCTATCACTAAAGAAGGATGGCAATGAGTGGGTGGTTGCATATGCATCATCTGCGGGTGCCAGTGGTTACCGAGTAGGAGCTGCTCTATCACTAAAGAAGGATGGCAATGAGTGGGTGGTGGCATATGCATCATCTGTGGGTGCCAGTGGTTGCCGAGTAGGAGCTGTTCTATCACTAAAGAAGGATGGCAATGAGTGGGTGGTTGCATATGCATCATCTGCGGGTGCCAGTGGTTACCGAGTAGGAGCTGTTCAATCACTAAAGAAGGATGGCAATGAGAGGGTGGTTGCATATGCATCATCTGTGGGTGCCAGTGGTTACCGAGTAGGAGCTGTTCGATCCCTAAAGAAGGATGGCAATGAGTGGGTGGTTGCATATGCATCATCTGTGGGTGCCAGTGGTTACCGAGTAGGAGCTGTTCTCACTAAAGAAGGATGGCAATGAGTGGGTGGTTGCATATGCATCATCTGTGGGTGCCAGCGGTTACCGAGTAGGAGCTGTTCTATCACTAAAGAAGGATGGCAATGAGTGGGTGGTTGCATATGCATCATCTGTGGGTGCCAGTGGTTACGGAGTAGGAGCTGTTCTAACACAAAAGAAGGATGGCAATGAGTGGGTGGTTGCATATGCATCATCTGTGGGTGCCAGCGGTTACCGAGCAGGAGCTGTTCTATCACTAAAGAAGGATGGCAATGAGTGGGTGGTTGTATATGCATCATCTGTGGGTGCCAGTGGTTACCGAGTAGGAGCTGTTCTATCCCTAAAGAAGGATGGTAATGAGTGGGTGGTTGCACATGCATCATCTGTGGGTGCCAGTGGTTACCGAGTAGGAGCTGTTCTATCACGAAAGAAGGATGGTAATGAGAGGGTGGTTGTATATGCATCATCTGCGGGTGCCAGTGGTTACCGAGCAGGAGCTGTTCTATCACTAAAGAAGGATGGCAATGAGTGGGTGGTTGCATATGCATCATCTGTGGGTGCCAGTGGTTACCGAGCAGGAGCTGTTCTATCACTAAAGAAGGATGGCAATGAGTGGGTGGTTGTATATGCATCATCTGTGGGTGCCAGTGGTACGGAATAGGAGCTGTTCTATCACTAAAGAAGGATGGCAATGAGTGGGTGGTTGCACATGCATCATCTGTGGGTGCCAGTGGTTACCGAGTAGGAGCTGTTCTATCACTAAAGAAGGATGGCAATGAGTGGGTGGTTGCACATGCATCATCTGTGGGTGCCAGCGGTTACCGAGTAGGAGCTGTTCTATCACTAAAGAAGGATGGCAATGAGTGGGTGGTTGCACATGCATCATCTGTGGGTGCCAGCGGTTACCGAGTAGGAGCTGTTCAATCCCTAAAGAAGGATGGCAATGAGTGGGTGGTTGCACATGCATCATCTGTGGGTGCCAGTGGTTACCGAGTAGGAGCTGTTCTATCACTAAAGAAGGATGGCAATGAGTGGGTGGTTGCATATGCATCATCTGCGGGTGCCAGTGGTTACCGAGTAGGAGCTGTTCTATCACTAAAGAAGGATGGCAATGAGTGGGTGGTTGCATATGCATCATCTGTGGGTGCCAGCGGTCACCGAGTAGGAGCTGTTCTATCACAAAAGAAGGATGGCAATGAGTGGGTGGTTGCATATGCATCATCTGTGGGTGCCAGTGGTTACGGAGTAGGAGCTGTTCTATCACTAAAGAAGGATGGTAATGAGTGGGTGGTTGTATATGCATCATCTGTGGGTGCCAGTGGTTACCGAGTAGGAGCTGTTCTATCACTAAAGAAGGATGGCAATGAGTGGGTGGTTGTATATGCATCATCTGTGGGTGCCAGTGGTTACCGAGTAGGAGCTGCTCTATCACTAAAGAAGGATGGCAATGAGTGGGTGGTTGCACATGCATCATCTGTGGGTGCCAGTGGTTACGGAGTAGGAGCTGTTCTATCACTAAAGAAGGATGGCAATGAGTGGGTGGTTGCATATGCATCATCTGTGGGTGCCAGTGGTTACCGAGTAGGAGCTGTTCTATCACAAAAGAAGGATGGCAATGAGTGGGTGGTTGCATATGCATCATCTGTGGGTGCCAGTGGTTACCAAGTAGGAGCTGTTCTATCACTAAAGAAGGATGGCAATGAGTGGGTGGTTGCATATGCATCATCTGCGGGTGCCAGTGGTTACGGAGTAGGAGCTGTTCTATCACTAAAGAAGGATGGCAATGAGTGGGTGGTTGTATATGCATCATCTGTGGGTGCCAGTGGTTACCGAGTAGGAGCTGTTCTATCACGAAAGAAGGATGGCAATGAGTGGGTGGTTGCATATTCATCATCTGTGGGTGCCAGTGGTTACCGAGTAGGAGCTGTTCTATCACTAAAGAAGGATGGCAATGAGTGGGTGGTTGTATATGCATCATCTGTGGGTGCCAGTGGTTACTGAGTAGGAGCTGTTCTATCCCTAAAGAAGGATGGCAATGAGTGGGTGGTTGCATATGCATCATCTGCGGTTGCCAGTGGTTACGGAGTAGGAGCTGTTCTATCACTAAAGAAGGATGGTAATGAGTGGGTGGTTGCACATGCATCATCTGCGGGTGCCAGTGGTTACCGAGTAGGAGCTGTTCTATCACTAAAGAAGGATGACAATGAGTGGGTGGTTGCACATGCATCATCTGTGGGTGCCAGTGGTTACCGAGTAGGAGCT